>NC_031991.1:37364101-37403945 GCF_001879085.1 Nicotiana attenuata | reverse complement strand
AGGCATTTATTTCAAGTTTTAGCAATCAGGAGCCCGCCTGGAGAACAGAGGCATATATTTCAAGTTTTAGCAGTCAGGAGCCCGCCTGGAGAACAGAGGCATATTTTTCAAGTTTAAGCAGTCAGGAGCCCGCCTGGAGAACAGAGGCATATATTTCAAGTTTTAGCGATCAAACATCACTCGGAGAAAGGGCAAAACACTTTTGAATGCAATTCAAGTCAGCAATAAAAGAGGCTTGCGGGAAGAATGCGAGTCAACAGTCCGAGATGATCAACAAAAGTTAGTCATGATCTGAAAAAAAAAGAGAAAGGCAAGAAGTGAATCCAAATATAGAAGTTGATGAAAGATGTGCGCTTCTCAAGACATGGTTGAGGTCACAAGCACTACATTCCGGTCTTGATCCGAAAAGTTGAAGAAGAATGAACTAGCACCTGCAGCTAGCAAGTGTCAAGGTTCAAATCCAAAGTCTACATGAAGAACCATTCCAGACTCGAGATCAAGCTTCAGAAGACTTATAGATAGGAACCTTGTAACTCATAGTTGACAGGCTTAGCTAGTCTCTTTTCATTTCGTTTGATTTTGATGTGATAACAGGACCGCGGACCGGAACCTCGGTGGAACGGCACCTCGACCGGCTCTTCACCTCGGCATACTCCATCATCGCACTCACTTCTGAACTACACTGACCTGATTCCTTTATAGCCAAGGATATGTAGGCAACCTCGGAAGCAAGGTTCGGTCAAATCTTTCAAAAATGCTTCCCACGGAGTATGCAAACGGGCAAAAATCGCTCGTATCCGCTCACTTTGTCTTTGCACGAGAACTCTTCGTGTTTCCGAGCAAAGAGGGGCAGCTGTAAGCACGTGATTTTTGCCCTACATGAAAATAACTCCTAAAAATAGACCAAAATATTTTTATTGATTTTTAGGTGTTTTTCTTTATTTAGTTGCATTTCATACATTTTTAATATTTTTAAAATCATAGAAAAACCATAAAAAGTGTCACATTTTAATTTCATGCCACCTTAGGTTCAATTTGCATTTAGGAATTAATTACATTGAGTTAATTGTGTTATTAATCAAAAAATCAAAAAAAAAAATAGTCATTTTTTACATAGTTAGATAATTAGCTTAATTTTACAATTTGAATTAATTTAGGAATTTAGTTTAGGTTTTTAATTAATTAAAGAAAGAAAAAAAGAACAACAAAAAGAAAGGAAGTTGGAAAAGGCTGATTTTGAATTGAATTGGGCCAAACATTTTAGAAGCCCAAAATTTTCCCCAACCCAGTCCAAACCGGGTCGACCCGACCCAATACCCAATACCCTAAACCTAGACCTAAACTCTACAAAAGGGGAAACAATCTCAAAAGAGGAAGGGATCCGCCACTACAGTGAAAAGGAGAGACCCCCCCGACCTGATCTTCCTCGCAGCCCCTGAAGCCAACGGCCCCAATCTCTAAATCTCCATAGCTGTAGACCCAACCTCGGATCTCCATCTCAACGACACCCCTAAAAACCCAGCAGCAGCGACTCGCACAAACGACCACAGCTCAAAATCACAAAGCAAGTCATCTACTGTTACTGCTGCGATCCCGTCCCACCACCATAGTCGTCGGAATTGACCACCGGTGATGGCTGTTGTTACTGCTGCGACGGGGTGAATGATAATACCAGCCATACCCCTGAACCGCTTGATTTCATTTTCGAAGTCGAGTACTCCTGTTTATATAGAAAGGGTTAAGCCAAAGTGGACTCGAGGTCGCCGTCGATTGGAGGTCTTGGTCGTGCCGTGCGTGTTCTGATTCGCGGCCTCGTTTGAAAATTCGATTTTTGCTGGTATTTAAACTTGAGAGGTGTTTATTCTACAATTCAATTGTTAAAGCTCTTTCGGTGACGCTTGAGGTCCGTTACCCTTATTCAATTATTTCTCCTTTCTTTTAGGTCTGTTTGAGTTGGATTTTGATTGAATTTTTAGTTGTTATAAACTGGATTTGCGTTTCTGTATTAAATGAAAACGTTTGTTGTCATTGTTGTTCTGATTCTGAAGTGAAGTATCGATTCTCTGTCAATACTTTGCACTGATGCATTAATTTAGTTCTCTAGTGGATTGTTGTGCTTTATTCTAGAGATTAGGAGTGAATTAGCAACCTTTGATTGAATATGTGCATTATTGTCTATTAAGGAACAAAGTTGTACAAGTGAATCTGCTTCTCATACGGCAAGTTCAGATTGTTTTTTTTTCTATCTTGTTGTAATTGTTATACGTTACCTTGTCTATTTCATGCTATAATTAATATTGCATACATACACTTATAAGGAGGATTCTTGGTTCTAATAAATCGCTTTTGCAATCGATCCATAGTCAAAAGTTCTGCAATGTGTTATATTTCTTGGGAGGTGCTGAAAGTAAAAGTACAGCTTTAAATATGAATATCTTTGATTCGTTTAGTCGAGTAGATCGGAGGCGTGCTATATTAGGCAATACATAGTTTATGGCCTTCCGAAATTTAATTCAAGTTTCCTTTAAAAATTGGAATCGAGGTGTGCCATGCCAAATAAAATTTCAAACTGCGTGGCCCTGTTTAATTATTTCTTTAAAACACTTAGAATTTGGGACGTGCCATTTAGCGAACTTCCATGGCCTCCCGCAAAGTTAACAACGGGTTAGTTGCTTTAGGTGCGTTATCTAATAATTTTACCTTCTTAAACTCGGGTGCACATTTATGTGACCCAAATCCAAATCTCAACGTTGTTAAAATATGTCAAAAACCACGGGTGCATTTATGTGACGTGGTTCGAGACGTGTTTTAATAACGTTGCAATTTTCTCTAAAAAAAAGGATAAAAGCGGTTAAAGTTAAAATTTGCACATAGGTTCAAAATGTTCTAAAATCAGATAACTAAGCCAATTATAACAATTGAGCGACCGTGCTAGAACCACGAAACTCGGGAATGCCTAACACCTTCTCCCGGGTTAACAGAATTCCTTATCCGGATTTCTGGTTCGCGGACTGTTAAACAGAGTCATTTCTCTCCTCGATTCGGGATTTCAAACCGGTGACTTGGGACACCATAAATCTCCCAAGTGGCGACTCTGAATCTCTTAATAAATGAATCCTGTTTCGATTGTCACTTCAAGTTGGAAATAACTCCTTTATTATACCCTTACGGGGGTATAGTAAGTAGAAAGGAGGTGTGACAGATGTAACTATTTTACTACGACTTAAACTCTTATTTGGTATCATGTTCTCTTTCAAAAAATATTTCTTTTGAAATTTCCATTTCTAAAACGTTATATATATATTTCAATAATTATTATCTTTATAATGATACAAGTGAAGATATTATCCTTAAATTAAAATCCACTTTAATTGGCTATCTAAAAATTTAAATAATTCTTTAGTCGGAAAAAATTTATTCAGTATGACTCCATTTTGAATTTATCGATATCTCTAGCCACAGATTTTGAATTATGAATACCCTACATATACATAATTTTTGTTCTTTGATCATTAAATGTTAAGTTAGTTGATTGTTATTATATAACATTGCATATATTATCTTAAAATTGCCAAGTAGTTTTTTTCGACATCTTACTTGGCTTAACCTCAAATGCAAACTACTCAAATTGCATTTAAATTTAAATTCGAATATTATATCAGTTTGTTAGTAATAGTGATTTTTTTTTGATTTGCACCGGGTGTCCGAGTCTCTAAGAGCCCCGACTAATCCCGGGGGTGCACAGGCCCTCGGCAAGGAGTTTCCCGCAAGTGCACCACGGTTAATTCAGGTTTTACTTAGTCCGATGGCCCTCAGAAATTGTTTGCACCCAGTAGGTTTCGAACTTGAGACCTTGAAAGGGAGCAAAACCCAAGGCTCAAGTCTATTGCCACCAGGCCAGCCCCTGAGGGTTAGTAATAGTGAAGTTTTAAAAACAACACACAATGTAAATTAAAAAAAAAAATTCTTAGATATCCCTATCTTAAAAAGATATTTTAAATTAATGAGATCAACTTCCAAATTTTTTATACCCAACAAAGATGAAAACATAAGAAGAAATTCGTTGTCATCTCTTATTTCTCGTTTTTAGATTTTCATACATTTTGTTTCTATATTTATTTTCTTTTATCTTATTTTTTATATCATTCTTTCTTTTGTTACAAAAAATTAATTTATTTCGCTATAAAAGGATGAGTTTTAATAGAAATTGTCTACATAAAAATTTCATTTATATTTTTAGTCTTTGGTTGAAATTCTTTCATATTTTTCTTTTGGCTTTATCTGATCAACCTAAATAGGTGCTTGCCCAACCAAGCAACATATAATATATAACCAAGTAAGCGATGATAAAGATATTAAAATATAAGCAAAATGTTCAAATTAATTTACGCAAATTTGGCCACTCCAGATGTAAGTGATATCTAGTACTGCTAAGAAGAAAACTCAGCACCTCAGGAATATAATTTGTTTTATGATGCTTGGAATGAACAAGATCTAACCACGAAGGTAAAAGCGTCGCCTTACCTCGAAGACAAACACAAAAGCAAAAGAAGATAATTAGTTCATCTAAAAATTGTATCCCTATGAACACCAGAAATCATAGCAGCACAAGTACTCCAAAAGGGTGTCAGTACAGTCGTAAAAGCAAGAACAACACTGGTTGACTATTTTGTCTTGCTCGTCTTCAATTGGGGGATAGTTTTTGCTGGAGGTGTCTATGGCCTGTATCTGTGGTGGATCCATCCCCCCCCCCCCCCCTCTCAAAATCAATCAAAGATATGAAGGTTTTGTTTTATAGAAATTTTGGATATTGAAAGGAGATGGACGGGAAAAAGAAAGGGCAAGTGATAGCACTTTGATTGGGGGATGTTGGTTGGGTTTGGTTGGAGGAGGGGGAAAATGGAAAGAAGACCAAAAGTCTTTCTACTTTCTGTTTTTATGCTACACCTTAGTTACATAATATATATTTTACAATCTTTATTTTCTTTCATTTTGAATTGTGTAAATAATTTTTTGAATTTTTATTGTTAATACTAAAAAGCTTTAAAAAATAAAAAGAAGATAAATGTTTATAATTTAGAGGGTAAAATAGGTATTTGGCACCAAAATTTAGAAAATCTAGTTGAGTGACCTTCTGAGTGCAATAGGCATAGTTCAGTGATTTTGTTGTTACAAACGAAAGAAAAGTAACTTTAAAAAATAATTTGGAATAGTTGAGTGACCATTTGAGTAATTGACTCCTTTATTCTATCATTTTTATTTCTTTCATTGATATTTCTCCGCTTTTCTGTTGTCCTAACTTTCCATCTCTGCTCCAAACAAGATTCCAGTACGTGCCCCCTAATTTGAGCAGTTGGCGAGAAGGGTAACGAGTAAAATTGGGATAGATTCAGAAGAAGCATCGGTTAATTGGTTTTGTAATTGTATTGCTAAAGTTGGCGACTAGGCAGTAAGGGATAAGTGAGATCAAGGATAGGGTCGACCGCGGTGTAATAACTAAAGGCTGCTCTCAAGAGGGCTGAAGAAAGATACGGACAAGTGAGATGAAGAAATAACACTAGCATGGGTTTAGATGCGGACACAAGGAATATTCCTTTGAAAATTCCTTAGTTTGTACTTTTTAAGATTTTTGGGAAATATCCCCTATAAATAGGAGGAGATAGAGAACAAAAAGGGGGATTTTCACTTTATGAGAAAAATACATTGTAAAAAGGCTGACCTGAGAGAATATACAACATTTGTCTTGTTCATTGATTATCCTATTCAAGCATACGATTTTACTTCTTTATTCACAAGATCCAAAGGTCCCTGAACCCTCTTTATTTCTCTTTTCTCCGCGTTGCTATCAGAGAAAAGAATCACTCAAGTCTTGCAATAATTGGGTGGTAGATTCCTTTTCTTTATATTCATTGTCATCATCTATATTTATTGCACATTTACGTTGTTGCATTTACAAGCATTTAATCAGTTTAAACACGTCGATTAGCATTGTTTATCTCAACCGGCTTTGCATAACATTTGGTCTAGATTATATTATTCTTAACTAAGATTCATCCTTCATTTTATCATTAGTTGATTTAACCAATAGGTTCAATACTTTTTGGTCAAACAATTTGGCGCCGTCTGTGGCGAGTTTTTAGTTAAAATTTTAGTTTCTTCTAGAAAAAAAACAAGGGCAAGCCATCTTTTCTTCGTTTGCACAAACTAACAATGACAGGAAAAGGAGATGAAAGGTAGAAAGCAATAATGGGTGTCACTACCAACATCTTAGACACCATCAACGAGGATAACAGAGGAGGCGATAAGAATGTGACACCAACTGCCACACCTAGGCGGAGTGATTCACCACCCCCTCACGCAAGCATAATCGCCTCATGCAAAAGGGGAGCTTCCACATCCACGGCTAAGGAGGCACCACCAGCAGTGAAAAATTTATTGGAGGAGTGGCTAACAAGAACCCTCAATGACATACTCGACAAACCCGTTCAAAGAACGAACCAAAATGCTGCGTCAGCAGATATCATAACAACCACCGACGAGCAACCAGCTCCCCCAACAGGTAATACTCACACCATTATTGATGCAGGCAATGATGCACTGAGAGCCATTTTAAGGAAAATGGAAGAAATAGAAAATGAAAATAAGGTACTCCGCGACCAGATGAGAGAACATCAAGAAAGGGTCGAAAAGATACCAGGTGCCCCGAAACTGCTACCAAAGCGGGATGTCAGCCGATTCATTAAACAACCATATAGCGAGGAGGCAGCCCCACATGCCATACTCAAGACTTTCAAAATGCCACCATATTTGAAGATATACGATGGCACCACAGACCCATAAGATCACATCATTCATTACGTCACAGCGGTAAAAGGCAACGACCTATCAAAGGAGCAAGTACCGTCAGTGCTGCTAAAAAAGTTTGGCGAAACCTTAACCGGATGAGCCCTAACTTGGTACTCACAACTACCAGCCCGGTCTATAGCGACGTTCGAGGAAATGGCAGACAACTTCGTCACCGGCCATGCCGGAGCTAAGAAAGCGGGGGCCAAGGTAAACGACATATTCGCCGTTAGGAAATCGCCTGGCGAAGGACTCAGGGACTTCCTCGCTCGGTTTAACAGGGTGAGAATGAGCTTACCTAATGTATCGGAGGGGATGGCGGTAGCAGCCTTCCAAAACGGGTTGAACAGGAATGGGTCGAGGGCGACCAGGAAGTTGTTAAGCAGGCTCATGAAATACCCTCCCACCACTTGGGAAGAAATCCACAACGCTTACTGTGCCGAGGTGAGAGCAGATGATGACGATCTTAATGGTCCAACCCAGCATTTAACGTCAATCCAAACAGAGCCAAAGAAAGACTGTCATAACGACAGTCAAAGAGATACATCAGGCCCACGCCTCAATCGAGACAGGCATCAACCCTATGTCAGAACAGCCATTCCACCACCCCCTCGACATACAGAAGGGCCGTCCAGACCCCACACAGGGACTCAGCGAAGCGAAAGAGGTATGCCTCCACTCCTATCCGCTCACAATTTTTGTGTTTCTCCTTCAGAAGTAGTGTACGCACTAGTGAAGTGGCCACAAAAGATGAGGTCCGACCCAAGTACCCGAAAGTCGAAAGCCCTTTGTGAATTTCACCAGGAGCGGAGTCACAAAACCGAAGATTGCATAACCCTATGGCAAGAAGTAGTGAACATGCTCAACCAAGGACACCTGAAGGAGCTGATGAGTGATCGAGGGCGAGCCAATTTTGTCTGTGGACGAGAACAACACCAAGGCCCTCCAAAGCCACCCTCTCTTACCCGCACCATTCAAATGATCATCGGCGGAGGCGACGAAACAACAATCAACCACATAAAGTTTACCACTACGCACAAGCTAAAGCGATCAATCACCTACGAATGGTATGATGACCTCGGAGAAAGTATCATTTTCGATAAGTCAGATACCAACGGTTTGATATTTCCTCACTCCGATGCTCTCGTCATTACTTTACGTATTTCAGACACTGATGTTAAGAGAATAGTGGTAGACGACTGAAGTGGCGTTATCCACCCTCAAGTTCTTGCACAAATGCGACTCGAGGACAAGATAATACCACGCTGCATAACACTAACGGGTTTTAACAATACAGTCGAACGAACCTCAAAAGAAATAACGCTGCCCGTTCTGGCCGGGGGAGTCACCTTGGAAACAACATTCCACGTAATAAACCAATACATAGCTTACAACACAATCATAGGACGACCGTGGATACATGCCATGAGAGCCATCCCGTCAAGCTTGTATCAAGTAATCAAATTCCCAACACCATGGGGGATATTCAGCATCCGAGGTGAACAGAGCTCTCCAAGCCAGGTATATTTCATAAATTTCTTACTGATAATGCCGATCTGTTTGCTTTTTCCCTCGCAGATATGCCAGGAATTCCAAAAAACATTGCCACACACAAGTTAAACGTTGATCCCTTCTACCCCCCAGTACAACAAGTGAGAAGAAAATTTAACGCCGCAATCAATGAGGCCCTCAGCGAGGAAGTGGATAAATTACTCGCTAACGGCTCCATCCAAGAATCAAAGTATCCTCAATGGGTCACCAATGTAGTCATGGTAAAAAAGAAAAACGGGAAGTGGCAAATGTGTTTAGATTTCACGGACATGAACTAGGCCTGCCCGAAAGACTCCTTTCCCTTGCCTCATATCGATCAACTGATTGACGCAATAGCAGGGAAGGAGTTGCTGAGCTTCCTGGACGCCTATTCAGGTTACAACCAAATCCTCATGGAGGAAGAGGACCAGGAGAAAACTACCTTCATCACCCATCAAGGAACGTACTGTTATTGGGTCATGCCATTTGGTTTATAGAACGCAGGGCCAACCTATCAAAGATTGGTAACCAAAATGTTCAAGGACCAACTCGGCAAAACTATGAAAGTCTACATAGACGATATGTTGGTCAAGTCGAAAAGGAAGGAAGATCACATCGATCACCTGAAAGAGGCCTTCGAAATACTGAGGCAATACGAGATGAAGCTGAACCCCAAAAAATGCGCCTTCGGCGTAACTTCAGGCAAGTTTCTTGGTTTCTTGCTGTCGCAAAGGGGCATCAAAGTCAACCCCGACCAAATCAAGGCCATTGAGGGAATACCTTAAATGTTAACTAGCAAGAAACAGGTGCAAAAATTGATGGGCCGCATAGCTGCCCTGTCGAGGTTCATCTCACGATCCTCCGACAGATGTCACAAGTTCTTTAACGTGCTTAAAAAGGACAACGGGATACAATGGAATGAAGAGTGCATCAAGGCCTTAAAAGAACTGAAGGCATATTTGTCATATCCCCCGCTACTCGCCAAGGCAGAACCCGATGAACGCCTCCCTATATATTTTTCCATGTCGGAGGTCGCAGTAAGCGCAGTGTTGGTCTGCAAGACAAAGGTACGCAATCTTTGGTCAATTACATTAGCAAAACTCTTGTCGATGCCGAAATGAGGTACCCTCACCTCGAAAAATTGGCCTTGGCATTAGTTATAGCTTCACGAAAACTTAGGCCATATTTTTAATGCCACCCGATATCGGTGGTAACGACCTTTCCCCTACGAGGTATCTTGCATAAACCTGAGCTATCAGGGAGATTGGTCAAATGTGCCATAGAGCTAAGCGAGCATGATATAACATATCATCCGCGAACAACAATGAAATCACAAGTACTCGCCGACGTCGTTGCCGATTTCAGTGCCAAAATTTTGACTGAGGTTGTACAAGAAACTTCTCGCGCACCACCCAGTCTACCCAACCTATGGGTCCTATATACTAACGGCGTATCCAACGCATCAGGATCTGGACTGGGACTCGTACTCGAGGTCCCAATGGGCGAAGTCATTCGCCAGTCCATACGGTGTCCCGAAATGACTAACAATGAGGCCGAGTATGAGGCCGTAATTGCAGGATTAAAGCTAGCTCTCAAATATGGAGCACGGCGAGTCGTCCTTAGATGCGACTCATAGCTCATCGTTAACCAAGTCACAGGGACTTTCCAAATCAAAGAGCAGAGGCTACAAAGGTACCAGGCAGAAATTCATAAACTGCTACCAGAATTCGACGAATGTCGACTCGACCAGATATCTCGAGAACAAAACATCGAAGCAGACGACCTCGCCAAATTAGCGACGGCCACCAAAAACATCACGAAGGAAAATGTGGTAACCCTCCTCCATTCGTCGATAGACCAACTCGAAGTACACTAACCGTATTATAACATATTTGCAGGAAGGAGCACTCCCAGCAGACAAAAAAAAAGTTAAAAAGCTTCGAATGCAGTCCAGGTACAACTTCATACATCACGAGTTATACAAAAGAACGTTTGGAGGCCTTTTAGTGAAACGCCTAGGGCCGAATCAAACGAGGCTCGTACTCGAGGAAAGTACACGAAGGCCACTGCGGTGCCCATACCGGCAATCGAGCCCTCGTCAGATGCCTCATTCGAGCAGGATATTATTGGCCCACAATGAAGAAGGAAGCCGCCGACTATGTCAAGAAATGCGAACAGTGCCAAAAGTATGCCCCTATGATACACCAAGTGGGCGAGCACCTCCATTCTGTTAGATCGCCGTGGCCGTTCATCGAATAGGGGATGGACATCATCGGACCCCTCCCAGCAGGGCAAGGTAATGTACAATTTCTTTTAGTTTTAACTGACTATTTCTCCAAATGGGTAGTGTCAGGTGCGTTCACCCAAATACGCGAACAGGAAGTTATCACATTCATATGGAGAAACATTATATGCCGCTTCGGCATCCCCAAAGAAATCAGCTGTGACAATGGACCCCAGTTCACCGGAAAGAAGACCGCCGAGTTCTTCGAAAAATAGCACATCAAGCGAATACTCTCCACGCCACATCACCCTGCCGGTAACGATCATGCCGAATCCTCCAACAAAACAATACTGAATATCGTGAAGAAAAAACTTTAAGATGCCAAGGGACTATGGCCGAAATTACTCCCAGGGGTACTATGGGCATACCGCACCACGCCGAAAACAAGAACAGGAGAAATGCCATACTCGCTAGTCTACGGGACTGACGCCATGATACCGGTTGAGGTCGGCGAACCCATTTGAGGTAATCCAATGAAAGTGGGCCGGGCAATGACGAAAGCAGAAAATAGGACCTTGACGTAGCAGAGGAGCGAAGAGACATGGCTTACATAAGAATGGTAGCCCAAAAGCAACAAGCAGAACGGTACTACAACAAAAATCCAAAGTACGATCGCTCAAAGTTGGAGACTATGTACTCAAGGCTAAAACACAAACGAGCGAAGATTCGAGAGAAGGCAAACTAGGAACCAATTGGGACGGGCCGTATAAGATCACAGCAACAACCAATAAAGGATCTTTTCAACTAGAAACTATGGAGGGAAAACTACTACAAAACAATTGGAACGTCGCCCATCTCAAATACTTCAACTTTCGAAAACAGACTCCCTCCGCGTCGTACTCTTTTACCCTCATCCGAGTTCGTCCCAATTGGTTTTTCTCGGAGAGGTTTTTAATGAGGCGACATAGGGGACGTCTCAATGTTTAAGTATAATTCATCGCCCCGCCTGCTGACTGCATCTGCAGGCCGAACGATGAAGGGACTGGATACATGGAAACTTCCCCAATATACGTATGAATCAAAGGACATATGTAATATTCTCCAATGAATGAAATAAAGCAGCATTTTTTACTCTCTATCAAGTCTTTTCACATCTCACATTCGACCTCGCTTGAACTATTTAACATTTGACCTTGCTTGAATCATTCTACATTCGACCTTGCTCGAATCATTTAACATTCGACTTCGCTCGAATCAGTTAACATTCGACCTTGCTTGAATCATTCTACATTCGACCCTGCTCAAATCATTTTATATTCGACCTCGCTCGAATCATTTAATATCCGACCTCGCTCGAATCGTTTAACATTCGACCTTGCTCGAATCATTCTATATTCGACCTCGCTCGAATCATTTAACATTCGACCTCGCTCGAGTCATTTAACATTCGACCTTGCTCGAATCATTCTACATTCAACATCGCTCAAATCATTTTTCATTCGACCTTGCTCGAATTAACACATTTGACCTCGCTCAAATTGTTCTACATTCGACCTCGCTCGAATCATTTTACATTCGACCTTGCTCGAATTAACACATTCGACCTCGCTCGAATCATTTAACATTCGACCTTGTTCGAATCATTTTATGTTCGACCTCGCTCGAATCGTTTCACATTCGACCTTGATCGAATTATTTTACATTCGACCTTGCTCGAATTACTTTGCATGCGACTCCGCTCGAAGTCTCTAATGTCTGACCGCGTCGAACACCAATCTTATCAAAAAATTAGGGACTTTCCCACATAAGAAACACGTAGCAAAAAAGGGGGAGGGACTGTTCCATTACAACTGTCAAGTTACAATACTTTTTACAAAGGGCCCAAGGACGCCCTCACAAAAATAGCAAAACAAAACAAAAACTAAGTATGACGGCTTTGCGCCACGTCATCCCCATCGGCATACTCATCATTATACCAAGAATCAGAGGCAAGCCTATCCGCATCATTGTCAACGTCGTCCCCACCAGGCGTATCAGGAGCATAACCGCAAGCTTCACGGGCCGCACGTGCCTTAGCACAGATGCTCTCAAGTTCCGCTTCGGAAATCTTCCTGTCGGTTTTCAAAGTTCTATATACGTCAAGCTGTGCCTCGGCGTGAACCCACATCTCATACAACTCCCGCGGCATGCCGGGATCGGCAAAAGTATGAGACATAGACGGTTGTGACTGCTGTCGCATCTCCTCAGCTTCCAAGGTAACGACCTTCTCATTCTATCCGACTAACTCTGCCTCCAAATTCTAAATTCGTTCCTCTAACCTCGCCACCATAAGCGCCGATGTCTCCGCCTCGCTCTCCCCCTCGGACCTGCAAACGCAGAGAGCGTCTTCCAAGGCTGCCGCTTCAGCCGCAGCGGCCATTCTGTGTTCCTCGGTACGAGCCAACTCCTCGACCTTGGCGCTCAACTCATCCCGAAGACCAATAGCATTCGCCTCCCTCTGCCCAAGTTCAGTAGTTAAAAATGCCACCTGCGCTTGAAGATCGGCATTCTCAGCCATCACACCTTTACTCACCTCGAGCTCGTCATCCTTGGCCTTTAAAGCTGCCTCGAGCTCACTGCATCGACCGATGGCTCTCATCAGCTTATCATCCCTCTCCTTTAGCTCTTTATCTTTCTTCGCCAACTCCCCATCTTTCTGTTTGAGCCCGTCGCAGAACAACTGAAATTCGCTATCATGGGTAAAAACATCGGCTAGCGTTCGGTGCTTAGTACGATACTCCTTGTACTTGGAAGTTACCTTTTTGAAGAGGGTCGTCCTCCGCTCTTCCCTCAATTCACGCTCAATCCCCAAGATAAGAGTCTTGCATGCAGAAGAAAAGAGTCAGAATAAACAGATCACATATACGAAACAAATCCTAACATTAAAAAGCACTTACTCGCTCAGCCATGCCAGATAAGCGATAACTCAGCATCGCTCATTGTCTGCAGCGCCGTGTTCTCAGAAGCCGCACACAAAGTTGGCCAAAAGGTCGTAACCCACGGGGATGATTACGTGCCGGTTGGGACCCTCCGTCCTTGCCTCCACGCGAGTGTTCCTCTCCAAATAGGCCCGTATCTCTTCGGGGTCGATGTTCGAACCAGAACCGTCATCCCCCGCAGGTACCCGTCCATCTCCCCCGGCTGCCAACGACGCGCCACCTTCCGCGGTCCTTGCAGGTTCCCCGCCTTCATCACCTCCTCGGCCCTAGAGGACCTTCTTTCCCTAATGGCATCCACCATAAAAACGGTCCTTGCAGGCGCCGCTTCCAGAGCAATGGGTTTCTTCGGTTCAATACCAGTGACGACGGCCTTACCAAGCTCCATCCTTCGCCTCTTTCTCGATGGCGACTCCTCTCCATTGGATGACTCATCCACAAGATGGTAGATAGGCTAGGAAGAGATCTCGTCTCGCACAACAACATTCTGAGGAGCGGAATCCCTCGTCGATAGAGGTTGGGTTGCCCCCTGCGAACGGACTCGGCCAGAGCAAATTGCATCCCTACCGATGCGATAGCCTGGCCAAATGCCAGCAGTGGAGCTTTCTTCTTGGAAACCCGCCGACCTAGACATAGAAAGGAGATCATATCAAAGAGCAATGGTAAATGACAGAGAGTTAAAGCAAAGTAACACTTACCAGATGGGACCTTCGATCCGAAACGTTTGTTAAAGACCGCCCAATCACAAATCTCTACCATATAAAGCAGTACGCGAGCCACCCAATCTTCAATGTCGAGGACATGGGAGGGCGCACGTCTTTCAGCTGAAAAACAAAGAGACCGCAAATGAGCCAAAAACAAAGGGGCGAAAAAAGACAACGAGCGTATGAAAAACACTTAAGATTATGATTCCACTGCTCAGGAAACCCAGTCGGGTCCGCCGCCAAGTGCTCGGTCTTGATAGAAAAGTACTTATGCGAGAAATTTCGATTCGTCCTGTTGTCCATTCCGACTATCAGCCCTCTTGTCCTACGATGTCGTAGGTGTATCATAGTACCTCCATAAAAACTTGGTGAAAATAAATGCAGCAAGTGACAAACATCAACCTCACAACCAGCCAATTTCGCATACTTCGTCAGCATCAGAAAATCTTTATATAAATAAGGAGAGAGTTGTGCCAGGCAGACGTTGTAAAATCAGCAAAATTCCTCCGCTAGCAGAAGAAGGGGAAGAGTGTAACCGATCAAGAACGGGTAGACATAGAAGGCACAATACCCAGGTCGATGGACCTCCACGATGTCGCCTCCAGCCGGAATTATCTCGACATTGGGGGGGTGCGATATTTAGATCTAAGCTCTGCTATATGAGACGGACCAGTTTCGGAGATCACCTGAGCGGGAGCAGGAGTAGGTTCCTTGGGAAAATCGTTTCTATACTAAGTGTTTCTGGGAACTATCTCCTCCACGGACGGAAAGCTCTCGTCTTCTTCAGCCATAAATTCCTCACCACCGGGAGGAGGAGCCACCGATAACAGAGTAGCATCGAAAACTTCATCGTGAATGCGGAGAGTTTATGGCATGTTTTCGACAATGGAATGTGTTCTATCAAATTCAAAGAAGAAGATAACAATTAGGCAAAGAGGAGAGGAATGGGATCAGAAAAAAATGAAATCAAGAGCAAAAACTAGCAAAGAAGATCAAAGAAGAATAGTGCTCATGCAAGGTGAAGGTTGGTGAAAACTTCTGAAAAACGAAACCCCCATCTAATAGGGCTGGGTGGCACAAGAATCGAAGCAAAGGATTGTCAATGGCACCAAAACCAAAGAGGCAGGGACACAGACGCTGTCTTGGGAAGATGCCTAATGATGACGCGTGTGACCATGACGTCACCCCCTGGTGGCCACACCAATCACGACTTCAATGGTTGTGCCGTTCTCTCCACCTCGACCGACCCAACTTATTCAACATAACCAAATTTTTCTGAAATGGAGGCGAATCAGGTTCGCTTATCAAGGACGTGCAGGACCACGACCTCAACAAGCGGAGGGACTAACTGTATTGGTCTAAATTTGGCAACTAGGCAGTAAGGGATAAGTGAGATCAAGGACGGGATCGACCGCGGTGTAATAACTAAAGGCTGTTCTCAAGAGGGCTAAAGAGAAAGACGGACAACTGAGATGAAGAATTAACAGTAGCATAGGGTTTTTGGGAAATATCCCCTATAAATTGGAGGAGATAGAGAACAAAAGGGGGGATCTTCACTTTTTGAGAAAAACACATTGTAAAAAGGCTGACATGAGAGAATATACAACTTTTGTCTTGTTCATTGATTATCCTATTCAAGCATATGATTTTACTTCTTTATTCACAAGATCCAAAGGTCCCTGAACCCTCTTTATTTCTTTTTTCTCAACGTTGCTATCAGAGAAAAGAATCACTCAAGTCTTGCAATAATTGAGTGGTAGATTCCTTTTCGTTATATTCATTTTCATCATCTATATTTATTGCACATTTATGTTGTTGCATTTACGAGCATTTAATCAGTACAAACACATCGATTAACATTGTTTATCTCAACCGGCTTTGCATAACATTTGGTCTAGATTTATTATTCTTAACTAAGATTCATCCTTCATTTTATCATTAATTGATTTAACTAAAAGGTTCAACACTTTTTGGTCAAACAGTAATCCCATTATCGTGGATTGGAGTATTATTTTCAATAATGGGTTATTATTCACTTTTGAAGCAAGTGGTCAGAGACAGTTGGTTAGAGCTTCATGCTGATAACTGTCACGACCCAGATTTCCCACCATCGGGGATCGTGATGGCGCCTACTCGTGAAAGCTAGGCAAGCCGACAATTTCAATTTTTCTACCATTTTAATTAACCAAGCAAGAATAGATAATAGTTAAAACAAGATAAGTTAAGAAGTGCGGAAAATGATAGAACAGTGCCACAGTATCAAGTACTTAACTACCCCATAGACATGGTGTCACAATCCGTGAACGACTAAGATTTACTACAAATACAAGTCTGAAAGAAATACAACTGTTCTCGAAATAGAAGAGACAACAGAAAACTAAAGCAGGGAAAGGGGGACTTCAGGCTCTGTGAACGACAGCAGATCTACCTTGGTCTCCCTGGACTGAAGGCAGCTACTTCAAGCTACTCACAAGGCCCGGCACCAAAATCTGCACAAAAAGTGCAGAGTGCAGTATTAGTACAACCGACCCCATGTACTGGTAAGTGTCGAGCCTAACCTCGGCGAAGTAGTGATGAGGCTAGGACACGACAACCATAATAACCTGTGCAGTTAAGTCATATACAACAGAACAATAATAACAGGAAATAACATATAAAGATAGGAAGGGGAACATGCTGCGGGGAATATTAAAATCTAACAGTAATTCAATAGAGAAGCATAATGAACACCATATTAGTATCAACAGTAATAATGAAAAAGTAACACGTGCACGGCATCACCCTTCGTGCTTCTACTCTCGTCCTCACCATAAGAAACAATAGAAACGGCACGACATCACCCTTCGTGCATCAACTCTCATAATCATGGCACGACATCACCCTTCGTGCATTAACTCTCACTATATCGGCACGACATCACCCTTCGTGCATTAACACTCACTCACAATACCATGTACGACATCACCCTTCGTGCTTTACACTCTTTCTCACCCAAACATTAGAAACAATACATCCCGGCAAGGGAGTCAACAATAGAAACAATAACAACCCGACAAGGGAATCAACAATAGAAACAATAATATTCCGACAAGGGAATCAGCTATAATCAAATCTTGTTTCAACAGTTAATTCTATGAAATAAGTCTCAACTTGGGTCAAACTCATCAATGATCAAATACTTAACAATATCATACAAACTTGCTCAACATAGAGAAACATCATTTTTAGCATGAATAGTACATGATAAGAGACATAACGGGCATAATATAAGATTCACTTGCATGCTCGACACCAACGTATAGATACTTGTCACCACACCTATACGTCGTACTCAACACTAACACGTAGCAAACAAGACCACACCACCTATTCCCTCAAGCTAAGGTTAGGCCAAATACTTACCTCAATTCCACGGACAAAATCAAGCCTCAATTACCGCTTTACCTCTCGGTTCCACTTCCAATCCGCTTGTATATAGTCATAATTTACTTAACAACAACAATAAATGCTAAATAAATATATTCTAATGCATGAATATCGATTTCCCAATGTTTTTCCCTAAAAAGTCAAAAACTGACCCCGGGTCCGCTTGGTCAAAACTTGAAGTTCGAACCAAAACCCGATTATCTATTCACCCACGAACTCAAATATGCAATTGGTTTTGAAATCGGACCTCAATTTGAGGTCCATATCCCCAAAATTCGAAAATCCTATTTTTTACCCAAGAACACCCGATTTCCCATGAAAAACCCTTGAATTTAAAGTCAAATCATGTAAAAAGATGAGTTAGAATGAAGGAGAAGAGTTAAGATTCATTTACATATGAATTGGGGAAGAACTTGCTCTAGAAAAATCGCCCTTAGAGTTTAGGTTTTGAAAGTTTGAAGAATGAAGTGAAAATCCCGTCCCAGATCCCTTTTACTCAGCTGCGGATGTCGCAATTGCGACTGGAGCTCGCAAATGAGAGAAAGGCATCGCAATTGCGAACCTTCCTCATGTCTGCTGCCATTGCAAATGCGACCTTTTGGTCGCAAATGCGAAGATTCCCCCTGCCCTGTTGACTTCGCAAATGCGAAGGGTTGTTCGCAAATGCCAACTTATGCTGACCAGGGCTTCTTCGCAATTGCGATAAAGCCCCTCGCAATTGCCAAGCCTGACAGGCTCCCAATTGCGAAGCCTGACCTCGCAATTGCGAGATCAGAGCCTGCAACAAAACTGAACCTGCAACAGCCATTTGTCTAAGTCCAAACTCACTCCGTGGCCTATCCAAAACTCACCCGAGCCCTCGGGGCTCCAAACCAAACATGCACGCAAGTCTAAAAACATCATACGGATTTGCTCGTGAAATCAAATCATTAAAATAACATCAACAACTACGAAGTTAACCTCAAATTCATGAAATTCTTAAGAACATTATAATTTTCCATTTTCTCAACTAAGGGTCCGATTCATATCAAATCAACTCCGATCCTTACCAAATTTCACAGATTCGACTTAAATATTATTTTAAACTTGTACCAGGCTCCGGAACCAATATACGGCCCGGTATCATCAAGATCACACACCATTTCATTTCCAAAAATCCTTATATTTTCCAGCAGACAATTTTCTTTAAAAATTCTTTTCTCGGGCTAGGGACCTCAGAATTCGATTCCGGGCATACACCAGGTCCCATATTTTACCACGGACCCTACGGGACCGTCATATCACGGATCCGGGTCCGTTTACCAAAAATATTGACCGAAGTCAACTTTAACAAATTTTAAAGGCTAAATTCAATATTTTTCTTAAATTTCACATAAAAGTATTTCGAAAACGCACCCGGACTATGCATGCAAATTGAGGTGAAACAAAAGGAGGTTTTTAAGGCCTCAGAACACAGATTTGACTTTTAAAACAAGAATGACCTTTTGGGTCATCACATTCTCCACCTCTAAAACAACCATTCGTCCTCGAACGGACATAGAAAAGTACCTGAGTCGGTAAAAAGATGGGGATATCGGCTCCGCATATCGGACTCGAACTCCCAAGTTGCTGCCTCAGCAGGCTGACCTCTCTACTGCACACGAGCTGAGGGAAAACTCTTCGATCTCAACTGACGGACCTGCCGGTCTAGAATAGCTACCGGCTCCTCCGCATAGGTCAAGTCCTTGTAAAACTGGACAGTGCTGAAGTCTAACACGTGGGATGAATCGTCGTGATACTTCCGAAGCATGGAAAAATGAAACACTGGATGCACAGTTGATAAACTCGGCGGCAACGGAAGTCTGTAAGCCAACTCTCCCACTCGATCAAGTATCTCAAAAGGCCCGATGAACCTAGGGCTTAGTGTAAGGCCCCGTGAAAATTTTTGCTCAAAAACCTGAGATCTCGTAGTGCCAAATTAGGAATATGTGTTAGAAATTCGCAAAAGCTCGCCGCGGTTCGGACCCTTTGGATTGATCTATGTATTAAAAAGTTAAGGAAAAGTGTTTTCCAGAAGAGCGCGTTTCCGCGGTCAATTATGCGATCGCATAATAGCTATGCGGACCGCATAGTCGCCGCAGAGTGAGGCAGTTTGATGGTTAATTTTGAGGTCAACTATGCGGCCAATTATGCGATCGCATAATCAATATGCGGGCCGCATAGTCATTGCATAATCTCCTTGAAATTTTGCGAGGGGCAGTTCTGCGGTGCACTATGCGACCGCAGAACAGGTATGCGGACCGCATTCTTGTCGCATACCCGGGCAGTTTGTTTATGTTTTGGGAGCCATTTCGCGGTCCCTTTTGCGGGCCGCATGTCAATTATGCGATCGCAGATCTGTTCGGGGGCTCCAAATTTCTAATTTTCTCACCCGACCCCATGTCAATATATTATACACTACCCTTCATTTTAGGCCTATTTCTGATGCATTTAGAAGAGAGAGAGGGTCCTAGAGGGAGAAGGGGGTTCTTCATCAACATTTCCCCTAAGAACTTGCTTAAACCTTGAAGATTTGTCAAGAAAGGCACCTAGGTCTTCTTCCTAAAGGTGAGGTTCTATAACCCAAGCTCTCAATTACTAGATATAACTAGGATAGACCATTAGAAGGGTAATCCATGAGAATGGAAGTGGATATCTTGCATGCAAGAGTTCTTAATGTATTTGGTGAGGTCTTGAGCTAAGGATGGGATGAGGGATGGTAGGATCTTTCACAAAATGGTTTTAAAATCATAATGCACACTTAGTGTTTGAAAATATGCTCAAATGAGCTAGAACTATGATCACCTCTCTAATTTGTGGTTCGATTTGCAATTTCCCCAAGAGATTGACGTTGCTAAGAGTCTCGGAGTATAGTAGGACTTAAGGAAAGCTCGATCGAGCTATGTAGGCTAAACTTTCTCTCTCGGAAGTGAATTCCATATTATTTTTGTAAGTTTAAGTGTGGTTTGTCTACCAAAATGGAATAGCCTTGAGTCGCATTTTAAATGAAGGTTAGTATACTAATTGGGTGAGAAGAAATTGATCTGTTTAGTGCTCCTAGTTGCTCTTATGTGTACTAAATGCCTTGATTGAATATTTCTACTTGTTGATAAACTGTAAAGATGTATGGAATGAATCGAATGAGAAAATGTGAAACAATTATGAAATAAGCCTTGACCCAATGTTATGAACTAACTTCAAAAAATAGAACGACCTAAAGGTCTTGTACCCGAATTATGCCCATAAGTGGTTGTTTTAGATAATGCTTTGCCTTATAAATACATTCAATGTAATGCGAGTTCTTACACATTCTGATGCTGAAATTTGTGCTTTTGTCATGTTGGAAAAAGGGGTAGTTCAAGGGTAATTGAGGTGATTGTTTGCTTATAACTTCAATGTGTATTTCAATTGTTGGTTGGCATGTCCCCCTTTGGGAAGAATCCCTTGTGTTGATGATTCTATTACTATTGAACTCGAAAATATATGATTCCCGGAATATTCGGTACATTGATATTGGTTGGTGATCCTTGGAAATAAAGGGGATGAAAATGTGGAAAACCAAATGCGGCCCTCGTGCCATGAAAAAGATGAACCTTGTGAAAGGCCCAAATGGCCAAAGAAACACTGTTATCGAGAGATATTGAGAACATTAATAAAAGCTATAAAATGTGAAAGGTATTGAGGTGAGCATGGTTGTATTTATGCTATATTTGTATACTTGTATTTATACTACAGTTGTGTGCAATATTAAATCGAATCAAGCATGTTTCTGGGGGTAACATTAGCAAAACCGAGGAAGGGCGGGTCATATGGCTCATACCTGAAACTACACGTGCCGGTGTAGGTGTGGATCGTGGTTATTCCCCTTAATTGGGATGAACTTGGTAACATTTGTAAATTGTTAATGCCAACCCACACGGCATATGTGGGAAGGCAGCTAGCCGATCGGGCCGTGATCGGACGCCATGCCGCACACATGGTGGTATTGTGCTGGGAATCAAAACTAGAAATTCAAAACTGGAAATTGTGATTGTGGTACATGTCCCCAAAGGGACGACCTAGCCGATCGGGTCGTGATCGGACTCTGTGCTAACAAAGACGGTGGTATAACTCATATCGGTGCTAATGATCTCCCAACCAAAAAAATTATCTATTATTTTCGTAAACTAGAAGACTTAAATGTTGCAAATTGGAAGCTTGTACATTGTTGACTTCGGCTTACTGTTTCATGGTTTCTTTGCTTGTATGGTTATTCTATTCTGAAAGAGGACTTTTAGCCTTACATACTAGTGCTATTCGACGGCGCTAACGCCCCTTTTTGTCGGGGGCGCTGTATCGTTTAATGATACAGGTGGTTCCACAGTGAGCAACATCGGTCAGTGACAGCGGTATTCTCTTCCCAGCAGACTTGGAGCCCCACTCCATCCCGGGGTCATGTCATGTATCTTTTGTTCATTTTCTCATCACGTTTTGAGGTATAGCCGGAGCCTTGTTGCTGGCATTTCCCTATTACTCTTCTATTGTATTTAGAGGCTCCGTAGACTGTTTGTGGGTGATGGTTGATATTGGGAGTCAAAACTAGAAATGTTATTATTTGATAAGCATGCTTCTCATTAAGCTTGTAAACTTGTAATATTTTGAAAACTCTAAATGAAGTCATTAACGGAAATGAAGTGAAAGGTGCTAGTGGAATATTGCCTAGTGTTTTGATAAAATGGGATAACATTCCCTCTTTATTCATGAACTAGTTTGGGTAGAATGAAATTTAACAGGCTTGCTCAGTCGGGTTTACTCGTTTGAGCGCCGGTCATGTTCCATGGTTTTGGGGCGTGACACTTAGCTTGCCCCTCTTCCCAAATCTCATCACGCCCTTCATGGGCGACACCCGAAGCAACACTCGCTCTCCGACCATGAATGCCACATCTCGAACCTTACGGTCGGCGTAACTCTTTTGCCTGGACTGAGCGGTACGGAGCCTATCCTAAATGATCTTAACCTTGTCCAAGGCATCCTGTACCAAATCTGTACCCAACAACCGAGCCTCCCCCGGCTCAAACTACCCGACTGGCGACCGACACCGCCTACCATATAATGCCTCATAGCGAGCCATCTGGATGCTTGACTGATAGCTGCTGTTGTAAGCAAACTTCGCTAATGGCAAGAACTGATCCCACAAACCTCCAAAGTCAATAACACATGCTTGGAGCATATCCTCCAAAATCTGAATAGTACGCTCGAACTGTCCGTCCGTCTGAGGATGAAATGTTGTGCTCAACTCAACCCGTGTACCTAACTCACGCTGAACTGCCCTCCAAAAATGCGAGGTAAACTGCGTACCCCGATCAGAAAGGATCGACACGGGCACACCATGAAGACGAACAATCTCCCGGATATAGATCTCAGCTAACCTCTCTGAAGAATAGGAAACTGCCACAGGTATGAAATGCGCTGACTTAGTCAGCCTATCAACAATAACCCATACCGCGTCGAACTTCCTCTGAGTCCGTGGGAGTCCGACAACGAAGTCCATAGTGACACGCTCCCACTTCCACTCAGGAATCTCAATCTTTTGAACCAAACCACCAGGTCTCCGATGCTCATACTTTACCTGCTGACAATTCAAACACCGAGCTACATATGCAACAACATCCTTCTTCATCCTCCTCCACCAATAATGCTGCCGCAAGTCCTGATACATCTTAGCGACGCCCGGATGAATAGAATACCGGGAACTATGGGCCTCCTCTAGAATCAACTCTCAAAGTCCATCCACGTTAGGCACACAAACTCGACTCTGAATCCTCGAAACTCCATCATCTCCAACTGTAACCTGCTTGGCACCACCGTGCCGCACTGTGTCCCTAAGGACTAGCAAATGAGGATCATCATACTTCCGATCTCGAATACTCTCAAATAATAAAGACCGAGCTACTGTACAAGCTAAAATACGGCTGGGCTCAGAAACATCCAACCTCACGAACTGATTGGCTAACGCCTGAACATCCAAAGTAAGCGGTCTCTCACCGACCAGAATATACGCAAGGCTGCCCATACTGGCTGACTTCCTACTCAAAGCATCGGCCACCACATTGGCCTTTCCCGGGCGATACAAGATGGTGATTTCATAGCCTTTCAGTAGCTCCAACCACCTCCTGTGCCTCAAATTTAGCTCCTTCTGCTTGAACAAATACCGTAGACTCTTGTGATCCGTGAACACCTCACATGTCACGCCATATTAATAATGCCTTCAAATCTTCAGCGCGTGAACAATAGATGCTAGCTCCAAATCATGAATTGGATAGTTCTTCTCGTGAATCTTCAACTACCGCGAAGAATATGCAAGAACCTTGCCATTCTGCATCAACACCGCACCGAGTCCAATACGAGATGCGTCACAATATACTGTAAATGGCCCTGAACTTGTGGGCAAAACCAACACCGGCGCCGTAGTCAAAGCTGTCTTGAGCTTCTGGAAGCTCGCCTCACACTCATCCGACCACCTGAACTGGGCACCCTTCTGGGTCAACCTGGTCATCGGGGCTACAATAGATGAAAACCCCTCCATAAACCGACGGTAATAACCCGCCAAACCCAAAAAACTCTGGATCTCTGTAGCTGATGTAGGTCTAGGCCAGTCCTTGACTGCCTCTATCTTCTTGGATCCACCTGAACACCCTCTGCTGATACAACATGACCCAAGAAGGCAACTGAACTCAACCAGAAATCACATTTTGAAAACTTCGCATACAACTGACTGTCCTTCAGAGTCTGAAGAACGACTCGAAGATGCTGCTTATGCTCCTCTCGACTGCGGGAGTAGATCAAAATATCTTCAATGAAGACAATCATGAAGGAATCCAAATACGGCCTGAACACTCGGTTTATCAAATCCATGAATGCTGCTGGGGCATTTGTCAACCCAAATAACATCACCAGAAACTCGTAATGCCCGTACCGAGTGCAAAAAGTTGTCTTAGGGACATCGGATGCCCTAATCCTCAACTGATGGTAGCCTGATCTCAGATCAATCTTCGAAAATACCTTGGCACCCTGAAGCTGATCAACCAAATCATCAATCCTCGGTAGTGGATACTTGTTCTTGATGGTGACCTTGTTCAACTGCCGATAATCTATACACATCCTCATCGACCTATCCTTCTTCTTAAAAAACAACACTGGCGCACCCCAGGGAGAGACACTAGGTCTAATAAAGCCCTTATTAAGCAAGTCTTGCAACTGTTATTTCAACTACTTCAACTCTAGCGGGGCTATACGATATGGCAAAATAGAAATGGGCTAAGTGCACGGATCCAAATCAATGCAAAAGTTGAAATCCCTGTCGGGTGGCATCCCCGGCAGGTCTGCAGGAAATACCTGTGGAAACTCCCGAACAACTGGCACGGAATCCATAGAAGGAACCTCAGCACTAGAATCACAAACATAAGCCAAATAAGCCAAACACCCCTTTCAACCATACGCCGAGCCTTCATATAAGAAACAACCTTACTGACAGAATGACCAGGAGTCCCTCTCCACTCCAATCGAGGCAAACCCGGCAAGGCTAAGGTCACGGTCTTGGCATGACAATCCAATATAGCGTGATAAGGTGATAACCAATCCATCCCCAGAATAACATCGAAGTCAACCATATCGAGAAGTAGGAGGTCTACACGGGTCTCAAGACCACCAATAATAACCACACACGAGCGATAGACACGATCTACAACAATAGAATCACCCACCGGTGTGGACACATATACATGAACACTCAAAGAATCACGAGGCACAACCAAATACGTAGCAAAATAAGATGACACATAGGAGTATGTAGACCCTGGATCAAATAGGGCTGATGCATCTCTATTGCAAACTGAAACCATACCTGTGATAACGGCATCGGATGCCTCTATCTCAGGTCTGGCTGGGAAACCATAACATCGGGGCTGGGGCCCACCACTCTGAACCACATCCTTGGGACGGTCTCCTGCTGGCTGGCCTCCGCCTCTAGCGGCCTAACCTCCACCTCTAACGGCCTGACCTCCACCTCTAACACCTCTACCTCCACCTCTAGATGTCTGACCTCTGTCCCTAGCTGGCTAAGCGGGCGGTGGAACACCCGGTGCCTGAACCATGGCACGAGAACCCTGATGCTGAGAACTGCTTGACGCTCGAGGGCAAAATCTAGCAATGTGCCTTGGATTGCCACAAGTATAACAAGTCCTCGGCTGCTGGGACTGCTGACCCTGAAACTGACCCTAACGACCTGGGTAACCACCCTGAAAACTCTGGAGCGGAGGTGCACTGATAGGAGCTGGTGATGCACCGTAGGGTAGCTAATCTGAATACTGCATATGAGAACCACGGCCACCTGGAGCACTATGAGAAGCCTGTAGTGCTGAATGAAATGGCCTGGGAGGATTGATAAGTCGGGATTTTAACATGTTTTATGCCCCTACTTGCCTATGCTTTGGTTATAAATTGCTACAAAATAGTCCCAAAATGCTCACAAGTTGTGCTTGATTGCAGGTTTGATCGACAAAGCGACGAATGTCAAAGATCGGCTCAAAAAGGAGTGAAACCTGCTCAAGTGTCAAAGACTAAGTAAATTGAGGGAAAGAGAACCTAGTGCGGACCGCGCAAAGGTGAATGCGGCCGCACTAGGAGGTTCAGAGAGTTGGCATTTTCAAGCTGGAGGCAACGCGGGCGCGGTACAATTCACGCGGTCCGCGGTCAGGCTCAGCGGTCGCACTACTCTTTTGTGCGGTCTGCGGAGCAGAGATTCAGAGAGCTCACATTTTGCCAATTCCAAGCAATGCGGCCCGCGCTCGTTTTTGTGCGGCCGCGCCAACTTCCATCGCGGCCGTGGTGCACTTCCACGCGGTCTGCGGTCCCCAACTTCAGAGAAGCAGAAATGAGAAGTCCAAGAGCCAGTGCGGCCGCGGTCCATTTTGCGCGGCCCGCACTGACCCCGCAGGGGTATTTTTGTCCAGTTTTTCCAGCCTAGTATAAATAAGACATTTTACCATTTTTAGGTCATCTGTTATCTTCAGAATTGAGCTGCACTCGTGAGACTCGGTTTTGTAGCCGTTTTTGGCACTTTAGCTTTAATTTTACCATAGATTCTTGTAATTTCTTTTTATTAATTAATTAATATGCTTAGTTCTTCATCTATTTCTTCATTTTCTCTTTCAAACATGAGTAGCTAAACCCATTAGCTAGGGTTGTGGCTCAACCCTAGTGTGGGTAATTGATGGGTGTTGCCATCTAGGGTTAGATTTATTATGGGTGTTTGTTATTTGGGTTGAGTTTATGTTTTTATTTAAGAATTGGTGGTTGCAAACACTGATTCAAGCTTTGTGGGTTTGACTCTTCTTGAGAGAGAGAGAGAGTTTATGACCCCAAAATTGACCGAACAAGGAATTGGGATGGACTCATGAGAAATGATAGTCCCAATTAACGGGTTAAATCTCGAGAGAGTAATCACCCTACTTGAACCCTAGTTGCTTGATCTTATTGGCCTACCTAATTGGTCTCGAGAGAGTCAATTGGGCAAAATCACTCTCTCTACCGAGAGGTGTGAGAGTGGGTACAATTGTGCAACGGTTATAGCATAAGCCCCAAATATGTCAATCTATCCTTAGTAGCATCTACCCGTCAATTAGCCACCTAGGTAATGCCACGACCCTAGTGCCTTCCTTCCCATTAGATACAACTTTGCAATATTCAAGTAGCATAATTTAGCATTAATCATTAGTTTTATCATAGTAGTTATAAAAAAATCAAAAACCAAGAATGTTTGAAGTGACATTAGGAGCACAAACACATCTCTAGACTAGACAGAAAATCCAACTCCACTACTAGCTCCATGTGGAAATCGATCCCGACCACTATTCGGGTAAAAGCTATTGCGACCCGCTCTTCCTACCTTGGTGTAGTGTCGAGTTGGCAGCGATCAAGGATGGCCCCTACCTAAAGAATCCTTGCCTCCAGATGAGGCACCACTGAATCTACCAGAATGACGAGGCCTCTTGTAAGACCCATGACCACTCCCCTGAGCTGGAACCATCTCAACCCGCCTAGCCACGTTGGCCTCATCCTGAAATGAAATCTCGCTCCCTGTCTCCTTGGCCATCTGCAATCGAATAAGCTGAGCGAGTCCCTCAATGAACCTCCCCTCTCTCTCTCTCTCTCTCTCTCGCTCTCTCTCTCGGTGGGGAGTATAAGAAGAGCATGACGAGCCAAATCAACAAATCTAGTCTCATACTGGGTGACAGTCATAGAACCCTGCTGGAGGCGCTCAAACTGCCTCCGATAATCCTCTCTCCGGGTGATAGGGAGAAACTTCTCCAGAAATAGCTGAGAGAACTGATCCCAAGTCAATGTTGGTAACCTAGCTGGTCTAGCCAAACAATAATCTCTCCACCACTTCTTGGCGGAACCTGATAGACGAAAAGCAGCAAAATCGACTCCGTTGGTCTCCACTATCCCCATGTTCCGAAGAACCTCAAGGCAACTGTCCAAATAGTCATGGGGATCCTCTGAAGATGTACCACCATGGGTAGTAGTAAAAAGCTTGGTGAACCTGTCCAACCTCCATAAAGCATCTGTGGACATAGCTGCTCCATTGCCGGTCTGAGCTACAATACCCGGCGGGGCTACCCCAACTGGCTGAGCTGCTGGAGTCTGAAACTGGGGAGCCATCTGCTCCGGAGTGCGAGTAGCAGGAGTCTGGGCTCCTCCTCCAGCCTGAGAAACAGCTGGTGCTACAGGGAATATGCTTGCCTGGGTGACACTCTCCATAAGGCCCACTAGACGGACCAGAGCATCCTGGAGTACTGGGGTGGCGATGAACCCCTCTGGAACCTGAGCTGGCCCTGCCGGAACTGTCTGGGCCGGAACCTCATCCTCGAACTCAACTTGAGGCTCCGCCGCTGGTGCTGCTGCTCGAGCTCTGGGCTGAGCCCTACCTCTGCCTTGGCCTCTAGTACGACCTCGGCCTCTCCCCCTCGTAAGAGCTGCCACTAGGGGCTCGGGCTGCTGGTCAGCTGATGAAGCGGTACGTGTTCTCACCACCTGCGAAAGAACAGAGTGGAAGTTCAATTAGCATCGAGAAATCAAGTCGCACGATAGGAAAGAATAGATGTGAAGCTTTTCCTAAACTCTATAGCCTCTCGGGGATAAGCACATACGTCTCCGTACCGATCCCTCAGACTTTACCTAGCTTGTTCATGAATTGTGAGACCTAAGCAACCTAGAGCTCTGATACCAACTTGTCACGACCCGGATTTCCCACCCTTGGGATCGTGATGGCGCCTATTCTTGAAAGCTAGGCAAGCCGACAATTTCAATTTTTCTACCATTTTAATTAACCAAGCAAGAATATATAATAGTTAAAACAAGATAATTTAAGAAGTGCGGAAAATGATATAACAGTGACATAGTATCAAGTACTTAACTACCCTATAGACCTGGTGTCACAATCCAGGAACGACTAAGATTTACTACAAATACAAGTCTGAAAGAAATACAACTATTCTCGAAATAGAAGAGAGAGCAGAAAACTAAAGCGGGGAAAGGGGGACTTCAGGCTCTTCAAATGCCAGCAGATCTACCTTGGTCTCCCTGGACTGAAGGCAGCTACCTCAAGCAATTCACAAGGTCCGACACCGAAATCTGCACAAAAAGTACAGAGTGCAGTATCAGTACAACCGACCCCATGTACTGGTAAGTGTCGAGCCTAACCTCAGTGAAGTAGTGACGAGGCTAGGACACGACAGCCATAATACCCTATGCAGTCATATACAACAGAACAATAATAATAGGAAATAACAGATAAAGATGGGAAGGGGAACATGCTGCGGGGAATATCAAATTCAAACAGTAATCCAATAGAGAAGCATAATGAACACCATATTTGTATCAACAGTAATAATGAAAGAGTAACACGTGCACGACATCACCTTTCGTGCTTTTACTCTCGTCCTCACCATAAGAAACAATAGAAACGGCACGGCATCACCCTTCGTGCATTAACTCTCATAATCATGGCACGGCATCACCCTTCGTGCATTAACACTCACTCACAATATCATGCACGGCATCACCCTTTGTGCTTTACACTCTTCCTCACCCAAACAGTAGAAACAATACATCCGGCAAGGGAGTCAACAATAGAAACAATAACATCCCGGCAAGGGAATCAACAATAGAAACAATAATATTCCAACAAGGGAATCAGCTTTAACCAAATCTCGTTTCAACAGTTAATTCTATGAAATAAGTCTCAACTTGAGTCAATACTCATCAATGATCAAATACTTAACAATATCATAAAAACTTTCTCAACATAGAGAAACATCATTTTTAGCATGAATAGTACATGATAAGAGACATAACGGGCATAATATAAGATTCACTTGCATGCTCGACACCAACGTATAGATACTCGTCAACACACCTATACGTCGTACTCAACACTAACACGTAGCAAACAAGACCACAACACCTATTCCCTCAAGCTAAGGTTAGGCCAAACACTTACCTCAATTCCACGGACAAAAATATGCCTCAATTACCGCTTTACCTCTCGGTTCCACTTCCAATCCGCTTGTATCTAGTTATAATTTACTTAGCAACATCAATAAATGCTAAATAAACCATTCTAATGCATAAATATCGATTTCCCAATATTTTCCCCCAAAAAGTCAAGAACCGACCCCGGGCCCCCAAATATCGATTTCCCAATATTCTAGTTATATTTTCACCCACGAACTCAAATATGCAATTGGTTTTGAAATCGGACCTCAATTTGAGGTCCAAATCCCCCAAATTCAAAAATCCTAATTTCTACCCAAGAACACCCAGTTTCCCATGAAAAATCCTTAAATTTAAAGTGAAATCATGTAAAAAGATGAGTTAGATTGAAGGAGAAGAGTTAAGATTCATTTACTATGAATTGGGGAGAACTTGCTCTAGAAAAATCGCCCTTAGGAGTTTAGGTTTTGAAAGTTTGAAGAATGAAGTGAAAATCCCGTCCAAGATCCCTTTTACTCAGCTGCAGATGTCGCAATTGCGATTGGAGCTTCGCATTTGCGAAGCTCGCAAATGCGAGAAAGGCATCGCAATTGCGAACTTTCCTCATGTCTGCTGCCATCGCAAATGCGACCTTTTGGTCTCAAATGCGAAGATTCCCCCTGCCCTGTTGACTTCGCAAATGCGAAGGGTTGTTCGCAAATGCGAACTTATGCTGGTTAGGGCTTCTTCGCAATTGCGATAAAGCCCCTCGCAATTGCCAAGCCTGACAAGCTCGCAATTGCAAAGCCTGACCTCTTGCGAGATCAGAGCCTGCAACAAAACTAAACCTGCAACAACCATTTCTCTAAGCCCAAACTCACTCCGTGGTCTATCCAAAACTCACCCGAGCCCTCGGGGCTCCAAACCAAACATGCACGCAAGTCTAAAAATATCATACGGACTTGCTCGTGCTATCAAATCATCAAAATAATATCAACAACTACGAATTTAACCTCAAATTCATGAAATTCTTAAGAACATTGAAATTTTCAATTTTCTCAACTAAGGGTCCGATTCATATCAAATCAACTCCGATTCTTACCAAATTTCACAGATTCGACTTAAATATTATTTTAAACTTGTACCGGGCTCCGGAAGCAAAATACGGGCCTGGTATCATCAAGATCACACACCATTTCATTTCCAAAAATCCTTACATTTTCCAGCAAATAATTTTCTTTAAAAATTCTTTTCTCGGGCTAGGGACGTCGGAATTCGATTCCGGGCATACGCCCAAGTCCCATATTTTACCACGGACCCTACGGGACCGTCAAATCTTGGGTCCGGGTCCGTTTACTAAAAATTTTGACCGAAGTCAACTTTAACCAATTTTAAAGGCCTAATTCAATATTTTTCTTAAATTCCACATAAAAGCTTTCCGAAAACGCGCCCGGACTACGCATGCAAATCGAGGTGAAACAAAAGGAGGTTTTTAAGACCTCATAACACAGATTTGACTTCTAAAATAAGAGATGACCTTTTGGGTCATCACATGGTGTTATCAAATAAAGATTGTAAAGTAAATAAATCGAAGACAAGTATAGAGGGAGATTGATGTTTTTATTCAACTTCAAACCGTTGTATATAATGAACTGAAATCTCCTCTATTTATCGAAGAAATGAAGCTGCTGTGTAAGCTTCTTCACGAGGCTTATTTCGAAAGGATAAGCTTCTTCACGAGGCTTATTTCCAATTACAAAATAGATAATCATATTTATAGCGAAGTCTCGTATGGATAAGGTTCTTCAGAAAGCTTATTTACAACAGAGTACTAAATGAACTTCCATGATATAATATATTTATAACATTAGAGATCTTATTAAACTGATTAAATTAGGCAAGGTATTCAAAACTGAACGCTTTGCAGTTTTACAACGTTTCTACCTCAAATGTTTCTTCTACTCGCCCAAAACATGTAACTATTTTTATTTTTACTTTCTTGTGACAGTAAAATTAAAATTTTGCTCCGACTTAGAGACTAGTAGTGAAGATATTCAATTGCTGATGTCACAAGCTAGTTTCTACTGCTTTCTTTTAATTCTTTTCTTTTTTAATAATGAAAGCTAGTTTCAACTTATTTATTGTAATGGTTATTTTGTGATTTTTTTTTATCTTATTTTTCATCGTTACAAAAAGCCCAGTAGTTTTTTTCATATGATAGAAGACAATTTTTTTTATTATATAAAAATAAAGGTATTTTAGAATACCTCAATTGTTGTTGTTTGTTGTTACTGTTACCTAGCCTTGAACACTTGACCTAGTAAGCAGGAGAGAAGTCCCCAACCACTATGAACAAGGATGGCTGGTGTTTTTGAACGCTAGGAAAAATTATTTATTTATTCTACTGACATAAATGGGCCACGCTAGCAATGGGTCAGTTTCCATGTATTAGGCTTTATGGCCCAAATGGACAAGTCCTGCAAGTATTTTGGTCCTTCATATTTCAACAGAATTTCAATGCTCACTTAATTTCATGAAAGGAATATAATTATATAATTATCTTTATTCAAAGAATCAAATTAGGACCTAATTAATGCTCTCTTTTTTCTGTCTAATAAATTTGGTTGAGACTCCTTCCAAACCCAGGGCACCTAGCTTCAAGAAAAGGATAAGAAGAAAGAGTTAATATTTCATTTTTCAATATTTGACACAATGAAAATTGAAAAGAGTAACATTTCTTTCGGAATTGAATCTAACGTATAATTACTAAGAATTGAATCTTACGGCCACTAAAGATTGTGATGGAGTGATAAGTATTCCTCCATCTTTTACCGGATATTTCGGATTCGAGGTTTGGAAATAAAGTAACCTTTGGTGAAAAGCGTCATAACCTCAAAACTTTCAAACGCGAGTTCAGATTAGTCGGACCCCAAAATGGGTACATATACTGTAGGAGAAAAAGAGAAGAATATCACGACGTTTAGACTTATTTGAATTCTTATTTTACATTTAGTTTTTCTTGGCATTATACAAAGGAGTTCATTAGATCTAATTCTTATGAGAGAGACACATGGTTCTTTTGAATCCACATGGGAAATTCTTTATGGTAGCCAAGAATGTGATTGCGTTTGAGTTTATACAAAAAAATTTTAAAACTCTTTTTTAGTGTTATATTCTCTATTCCGATTGCTTTCCACCCAAAAAGGAAGAAGAAGAAGAAAAAAAGGCAATTGATGAGACGGTAGTTGATACTACCAAGTGTGAGATGATTAAGGTTTTAATTAAATTCATTAAAGAAAGCAAAGGTTGTTTGATTTGGTCACGTGTGGTTTTATTGTATAGCGTGTCGAACATAATATAGTGACACTTGTCATAGGGTTGGTTCGGATTTATAATTATCAAACCAAATCAATTGTGTCGGGTTATTAAATTTAAAGATCAAACCATACCAATAAAACACGGATTTTTCAATCTCGGTTTTCCTCGGGCTTTCTCGGATTTTCGGGTTATTCGAATTTTTTCAGGTAAAATCTTCGTAGAACAAAACATATAACTTGTGCTCAAAATATTTCTTTAATCCTAGTAAGATACAACTATATAAAGTATTTTCCAAGAAAATAATGCAAAATATGAGATGTGTCATGGCATTATCCTAAAATAATTCAACAATAAAGACAATAAAATTATGTAATATAAATATTGCTAATTAAAAAGCCATAATTAAAATAAACATAATCTAAAAGTACTAAGTCATGCTAAAATAAATAGACTAATAAGAGAGTATTAATTACATGACTAAACGCTAAAGAAAAAATAAAAATAGGTTATGCATTTTTATCTAAATTATTGCAAAACAAAAAATAAATATTCAATACATTCTCGTTCGTAATACTGAATTGAGCGTCTTTTGTTAGGATTAGCATTGATTTGATTTTGGTTTGGGCTTTTGTTAGTATTATTTAATTTACTAACATTAGTGGCTATAAAACTTATTGGAACATTCAAAAATTCTAAATCCAACCTTGATATAATACGTTAAAAGATACAATTATGAAATTTTTTAAGAAATACTTATAAATTACATCACAATAAGTATATTTATATCTAAAATTTCTATATATGTAATGTCAGGTTGGTTTGGTTTCGGTTTGACTTTCTTTAGTTAAAACCAAACCAAACTAATTATGGTCGAGTTTTTTTTTCCAACACCAAACCAAATGAAACCGAACCATAGACGGGTTTTTCTTTCTCGGCTTGACTGGGATTATCAGGTTGGTACGGTTTGTTGGTTTCCTTTGTACCGGTATCTATGAGATGCAAACATATACTTCCTCTGTTTTAATTTATATGAACATATTTTTTTTTTAGTTCATACTAAAAAGAATGACTTTTTTCCTTATTTGGAAATAATTTACCTTTATACAATGATTTATAACCACACAAAATATATGCGCCTCATTTTACACAACAAATTCAAAAATCTTATTCTATTTTCTTAAATTTCGTGCACAATCTAATAGATTCACATAAATTGAAATAGAGAGAGTACATCTTCTCCTATTCTCCAAAAAGGCGGTGGCATGATAATTAGGTATTTATCTTATCATAATAAGCAAAAAATACACAGTTATAGAAAGAAGAGAACAAACTGCAACTCTGCAAGTAATGACTGTTGGGTTTGTTATTAATAAATAATAACAAAAGAGGTGTGAATGAAAAATGGTGGAAAAAGAAATGAAGGGAAGTGAAATTTTGAATGAGTTCATTTCACTTATGCACTTTGTCCCTCATTGGTAGAAGGAAAGAAAATCTTTGTGTATATAAAGAGAAGCTCATCTTTTAGCTCTTAAAGAGCTAAGAAGAAGGCAAGCCTCGCGCCGTCGTCGTCGCTCGCTCGGCTTCGGCTTCGTCAAAGATTGATTGATTAATCTTTTTGGACAAAATTCTTTTCAAATAATTAATTAATTAATTAAATTAATTAAAAAAAATTCAAGTTGGCTATAAATATACCTTAGAAAAGGTTGCAAACCTCTTCAGAAACAGCACCAAGTTGGCTATACATAGACCTTCAAATCCCAGAATATTTACTTACTAAATTTTCTGAATCTTCTTTTTCTTCTGCACAAAATATTCCAGTGTGTTTTACGACCATCGAGTGGTTCGCCGATCACCAGAGTTTTAGATACCGATACACTGGTGAGTTAATCGTTCTATCCTGGGAGGATATATTCCAGAACCTCGGGTACTTGAGGGGAATAATTTCCTTAAGGACACACTGTGTATTCAGTGGGCTCGATTTGTTCCTACAACATTTTCAAAATTTATTTTGAAGAAGTTTACTATTTTTCGGAATTTAATTTCTATTAACTTTCTATTTTTATTTTCAGAAAGATTATTATTTAATTTATTTTCAGCAATACAGATATATAACAATGACTATACTAAACATGAGTTTTTAACTTCAGAAAAAAAAGGGAGATAACTTGTTGGAGTCAATAAAATTACAACTGATCTTTCGCTAAAAGATATTGTCACTTAAAAAGATTTATTAGAAATAGCAGTATATGAAAATGAAAGATATTTTCACTTAAAAGATATAATAAAATAGTAGTATATAAAAATGAAATCTTTGGTATATCATAATCACAGGAACTTCTTTTTGAGGGATCATAATTAATATTACTATAAAATAATATCCACGTGGTGGAGTGTGTCAACTTTGGCATACAGTCAACGGTGTTTATCCCCAATACCAAGTGCACGAACCTTGCCTTCTTAAACTCGCAAGAGCAAATTGGGAGGTGACCTAATTAACTACAAGTATTAGTACTACATATTTATGTGTACCTGTAATTTCTTCTCCAACAATTTGTCCAGCTACCACTTGCTTTGCCTGCTAATAAATTCCATCTTTAATACAAAATTTTGACCATTATCTTCATGTCTATCCTTCATATTATTGGAGAATATGTTAAGTCATACTTCCTTCTTTTTATATTAAGTATAAAACAACAATTAATTTTAACATTCTCATTGTATTCTTGATGAGGTTCTCAGACATGAGTGGCGATCCTAAGAATAATATTTTCAGTATTTTCAACACATTATTAAGCATATGTGTCAAGAATGATATTTTTTAGATTAAAGTGCAAAGTGTGTCACCATATGTCATGTCGTGTGTTAATTGGGAGCTATGGGCAGCGATTGCTTCAAGTGCTCCATTTTTTAAAAGTATTTACTCATGTCTTGTCCAAATTGCCGAAAGATATACTGACCTAGAGATTAAGAGCATCCAACATTTTGGTTCTTCTCAACTTTATGTGGCTAATATTTCATAACCTCGTCATTTACATATTGAGCCTATTTGGATTAGCTGATTTGAAGTAGCTGATAAGCATTAGGGGTGGAAAAGCACTTTTAAGTGCTGAAACTGATTTTATAAATAAGTAGTTACGTATTTGGGTACAAGTGCTGAAATTGATAATAAGTTGCTGCAGTATTTCATAAAAAAGTGCTGATAAGCTCTTTTTCTGTTAAAATGACTTAAATAACCTTAGAATTATTTACACTTATAAGGGAGTAATTTCTTCAAAGTTTTATATTCCAGATCGATTCAAATACAAAATATTCTATTTGTCATTTTATTTTAGATACAACTGTGCTTAGATAAGATAATTTTTACGATGAATATAATTTATTTTTTGATAAGCATATAATCATAAGTTATAATAATTAATAAATTGACAAAAGTTTTACAGTAAAAAATAAACTAAATAGGAACAATTATTTGAAGAGAAACAAACATTGTCTTCATCACCACAACACCTAGAAAGCAATACACCAAAAATTTGATATATCCTCATTTATTACATACAGTTCAAAGATTAATACACAATCACATAGATATAAGTATGCAGAGGAACAGAGAATTTGCTTATCTTAAATAGTCAATGAGAATTGCAGACTTGAAGAGGTGGGGGGGGGGGGTTAGGTTGAATACTTGAGGCAGTGAGTATCGATGTAGGAGTTTTATTCTAAAAAGGTATATTTTAAGGATAAAATAGTAAAAATTTTGGTCAAACTTAAAGTGATTATAAGCTAAAAATTCATAAGCTGGGTTGACCAGCTTATGACTTTTGGCTTATTTTTGACTTATAAGCACTTGGCTTATAAGCACTTTAACTTTACCAAACGTGTAAATAAGCCGAAAAGTACTTATAAGCTAGTTTGACCAGCTTATAAGCTTTGCCAAACACCCTCGTAATCAACCAATTGATTATTACCACTAACGAAAACCAAATTTGTTTCTTTTATTAAGATTTAGAATTATGTGTTGGACTTAGTGTGAATTGGAAATGGTGGAAAATAAAATGGAGGAACATGAAAATTTGAATGAAGTGAGCTTTTGTCTTGAACTTTGTCCCTCATTGGTGAGGGACAACTACATTTGTGTGTATATATATAGAATCACTTCTTAAAGCTCTTAAAAGGAGTTGAAGAGAATGAACCCTCGCGCCGTCGTCGTCGCTCACTCGGCTCGGCTTCGGCTTTGGATTTGGATTTGTCAATCGATCGATAAGATTATTTTTGGACAAAATTTATTTAATTAATTATTTAATAATTAATTAAATGTCAGTTAGTTAGCCGCTGTCCGGGCGTGACCGCGGTAGGACTGCGCCAGAACACTGCTGCAGATTCAGAAGGCCACTCTGGCCGCGGTCCTGGCGTAACCGCGGCAGGACGCGCAAACTTCTGAACAGACACCTTTTCCAGAACAAACATCACACCTCTTCCAGTAATTGCCTATAAATTCTGAGGCATGGATTCGTTTTTAACACACTGAAAAAGTTACAAAACTTCCTTCTTTCTGGAAATACTGCATTCTAATTCGCAGTCTCTCTCTCTCAAATTCGTAAGTGTGATTTTGCTCCGTTCTTTGAGTTCGTTGGTATCCTGCAGTTTGTATTGCCACTATTGCAGGAAGGTTTATTCAGTTTCATCCTGGGAGGATTTAATCCATTACCTTGGCAACGTGTGAGGGGGTTAAAATTCCTTAAGGACTCACAAGCAAATTGTGGACTCGGAATATTTTTTATTCTTTACTGTTTTCCAGTTTCTTTTATTCTTCTAACAGTTTTCTGATTTTGTGTTTTAACACAGTAGCGGATTACAAGCTTAAGAAATTTCAGTACTAATGTTTCTGTGTTGAAATATATATTAAACTGTTATTTATATTTTGTATACTGGTTTGGAGACTAAAGCCTTCGTGCTTTCTACTCCAATAATGATTCTATCCGATTTAAAGTATATCAAAACTTTACCGGAATAATAAACGTACGGGTTTAAAGTATATAAAAACTTCACCATTGTTACGTATTGTATGTTTGGTTTGGTATTCAGTTTGAAGATATCAAAACTTCACTGATTTAACAAAGTTCTGTTTTGTTTCCAACTTTACAGAAAAAATGACGAATGAAAACCAAACTAATGGAAATGTTGCGGGAACGGGTGCTACTGTTACGAATGTTGCTGCCTCGTCAAGCCGTTCAACTCCTGCTCATGTTATGGCACCAGCAGAAAAACCCGAAAAGTTTTCCGGTATCGACTTCAAACGCTGGCAAATGAAGATGCTCTTCTATCTTACTACGTTGAGTTTGCAGCGATTCATCAAGGAGGATCCTCCGGTCCTGGCTGAAGACACTCCGGATGATGAACGATTTGTTGTAACTGAAGCATGGAAGCGTTCTGATTTCTTGTGCAAAAACTACATTTTGAGTTGTTTGGAAGATTGCTTGTACAATGTCTATAGTGTCATGGAAACTTCAAAAGCGTTATGGAATGCGCTTGAGAAAAGTACAAGACTGAGGATGCCGGACATGAGAAGTTCGTGGCTGCAAGGTTCTTGGATTTCAAGATGATTGACAATAGGTCGGTCATAACTCAAGTCCAAGAACTACAAGTCATTGTACATGACCTCCTTGCTGAAGGTATGGTCATAAATGAGGCATTTCAAGCCGCCGCTTTCATTGAGAAATTACCTCCGCTGTGAAAAGATTTTAAGAACTATCTAAAACACAAACAGAAGGAAATGACACTAGAAGACTTGATTGTTCATTTGAGGATAGAAGAAGACAACAAAAATGCTGAAAAGAAGTCACGTGGAAACTCGACAAAAATAAGGGCAAACATTGTTGAGGAGGCACCACAAAATAAGAAGAGAAAAAAGCTTCTGGACCAAAGAATTACCCAAGCAAGAAGAAGTTCAAGGGTAATTGCCACAACTGTGGAAAATCTGGGCATAAGGCAGTGGACTGTCGTGCACCAAAGAATGATAAGAAGAAAAAGAATCAAGCCAACATGGTTGAAGATGAAATGGAAGACTTGTGTGCCATGTTGTCTGAATGCAACATGGTAGGAAATCCGAAAGAATGGTGGATAGATTCTGGAGCCACCCGCCATGTTTGTGCTAACAAGGAGTTATTTTCTTCTTATGCCCCCGCAGGTCCCGACGAGACAATCTTCATGGGAAATTCATCTACAGCCAAAATTGAAGGAGTTGGCAAGATTGCGTTGAAGATGACGTCGGGAAAAATAGTGACTCTAAACCAAGT
>NC_031991.1:37360991-37363466 GCF_001879085.1 Nicotiana attenuata | reverse complement strand
AGCTAACCGAATAATCAACCGTGTACCTCATAGTAAAACACAATCCATTCCTTATGAGAAGTGGAAAGGAAGGAAGCCTAGCTTGAAATATTTCAAAGTGTGGGGGTGTTTAGCTAAGGTACAAGTTCCTAAACCTAAAAGGGTTAAGATAGGTCCAAAAACGGTTGATTGTGTGTTTATTGGATATGTAACCAATAGCAAGGCATATCGTTTTCTGGTTCATAAGTCAGAAAATCCTGAGATTCACGTTAATACGATAATAGAATCAGATAATGCTGAATTCTTTGAAACTATTTATCCGTATAAAAAGGAAAGTGAAGTGACCTACCAAAAGTCAAAACGACCTCGGGAGGAAATAACAGATGGTATGCCTAATGAGGAAAATCCGAGAAGAAGTAAACGTCAACGGACATCTACTTCATTCGGTCCAGATTTTCTGACTTTCCTGCTAGAAAATGAGCCTCGTACCTTCAAGGAAGCAATATCTTCCTCAGAAGCACAATATTGGAAATAAGCTGTCAATAGTGAAATAGAATCCATATTGAGCAACCATACCTGAGAATTGGTTGATCTTCCTCCAGGTAACAAAATATTGGGTTCTAAATGGATTTTCAAGAAGAAAATGAAAGACGATGGTACTATTGACAAATACAAGGCAAGACTTGTTGTCAAAGGATTTAGACAGCGAGAAAGTCTTGACTATTTTGACACATACTCACCGATAACAAGAATTACATCCATTCGGATGCTAATAGCGTTAGCCGCCTTGTATGGTCTTCAAATCCATCAAATGGATGTAAAAACAACCTTCTTAAATGGTGATCTAGAGGAAGAAATTTACATGAACCAACCCGAAGGGTTTGTGGTTCCTGGAAAAGAAAAGAAGGTGTGTCGACTTGTTAAGTCCCTTTATGGACTAAAACAAGCACCCAAGCAATGGCATGCGAAATTTGACCAAACAATGTTGTCAAATGGCTTTAAGATTAATGAATGTGATAAATGTGTTTACATTAAGAACGTTCCAAATCATATAATCATTGTTTGCTTATATGTTGATGATATGCTAATAATGAGCAAAGACATTGCCGACATTCAAGCTACTAAGCGTATGCTTGCTAGTAAGTTTGATATGAAAGACTTAGGAGTTGCCGATGTAATTCTAGGAATTAAAATCCAGAGGACTCCTCAGGGTCTAGCTTTGTCTCAATCATATTACGTGAAAATGGTACTTGAAAAATTCAAACACTTGGAATTTAGAAGTGCAAGAACTCCAATTGACTTAAATCATCATCTTATAAAGAATAAAGGTGAAAGTACGTCTCAATTGGAGTATGCTCGTGTGTTGGGAAACTTAATGTACATCATGAACTGTACACGACCTGATATAGCTTGTGCAATAAGTAAACTTAGTCGATTCACAAGTAATCCAAACAAACATCACTGGGTGGCAATGAAACGAGTTCTAGGATATTTGGAATATACCCAAGACTACGCTTTGCACTACAATAAATATCCTGCGGTTATCGAAGGATATAGTGATGCAAATTGGATAACCGGCTCAACAGAAACAAAGTCCACAAGTGGATATGTTTTTACTGTTGGTGGAGGAGCAGTATCTTGGAAGTCTTCCAAACAAACGTGCATCGCTCGCTCTACAATGGAATCAGAGTTAATAGCTTTGGATAAAGCCGGTGAAGAAGCTGAATGGCTTTGAAATTTCTTAGAAGACATTCCGTTCTGGGCAAAACCTTTGGCTCCTATTTTCATACATTACGATAGTGAGGCTGCAATAGGACGGGCAGGGAGCGTTATGTATAACGGAAAGTCTCGTCATATACGACGAAGACATAACACCGTTAGACAACTACTTTCTAGTGGAATTATCACTATTGATTATGTAAGATCAAAGGATAATGTGGCGGATCCGCTTACAAAAGGCTTAACTAGAGAGGGAGTTGAGAAATCATCTAAGGGAATGGGACTATGGCCGAGGACAAGTCAACATGGCGGTAACTCTACCTGGAATTTTGGATGTTCCGAGATCTAGGTTCAAGGAGCTCAAACAAAGTTGTGATTGACCGGTTCAACATTGTCAAAGTAAAATCTTTGGTCCCTTCTCGTGATGAAGACAATGTTCAGTAACAAGGATAGAACTTTACACGTTCTTTAATGATTACCTAAGTTTGATGTGGTATTTATCAAATAGTGTCAATCTAAAGGATTACACGTTTAGGAATCACCTATGTAAGTGTGAAGTGGAAGCCGCTTCAATGAGAATTCTGTAAGGCCAATTCTCTACGCACTTATGAAACCAGGCGGTGTTCATGGCTGAAACGAACACAACAATGAGAACCAAAAGACGGTTAAGGGTTGGTTGTGTGACATATGGTTGTCTAGGTATACACTAAAGTTCGACGGTTCAAAGATATCAAATCTACCGATTGACCGAGTATATCCGACATATGTTCACTACGG
>NC_031991.1:37346517-37360891 GCF_001879085.1 Nicotiana attenuata | reverse complement strand
CGGTTGTTGATATTGTGATGCACGAGGTTTCTGCCGTGCAGTTGTTGATATTGTGATGCATGAGGTTTCTGCCGTGCGTTTGTTGATATTGTGATGCACGAGGTTTCTGCCGTGCAGTTGTTGATACTGTGATTCACGAGGTCTTTGCCGTGCTATTGTTGTCATTGATGTTTTGCACATGCGGCGTAATAAGGCGGGATATGCTATATGCTTATATGTGGGTTGCGCATGTGGCGGAATAAGGTGGGAACATTGTGATGCACGTGTGGCAAAATAAGGCGGTGCTTATTATGTTACTAATTGCACATGTGGCGTAATAAGGTGGGCTATGTCAGGGGTTGATTGTAAAGAATTGTGACGGCTTGTGGAGGCATTCCTATTTGTTTTATATTGTGATTGTGGGTTGCTTACCTGTATGAGCGTTGCCGCTTGGAAGTTGTGAGGAAACATTCGTACGTGCGGTCCGTTCCCCTTTTTATGTTTTCTAATTGGTAGAATTCTTGTTAAACACTTGCACAAGCATACATGTAGCCGAACACTCCTATTAGAGGTGAATTCCTCCTGATTTTTGCTAAGGGTATAGGTACGCCCTCGTTATCCACTATATTGGGAGAGTGGCCCTAGTTAGCCAGTTAGTGGTCAGTATGACCATGAGATTGATGGGGCACAGGATGCCAATTGTTAGATTTCAGATGCTGGGTCTTCGCGAGTTGTGGTTTGTCCGAGACTTGGTGAAATTGTGGAAAGAGTTGGATAAGACCTTTGTGAACATCATTGTAGGATATGAGTTATTGACTTGTTTTCCCCTTGCTGTGTTGTGACCTTAGGATTTGGATTGTGATTCTGCTGTCATTTCGTATCCTCATTTATTATATTCTCGTTGTTACTGGTTGTATTTTTTTTCCTTATTATGAATCGTAGCATTCTTGGTCATTCATGCAGTCTTTACATATTTATGTCGTTTCCATTATTCCTATGATTATACTGTTTATTGACCGGTAGGTGCCTTGACTGTTCCTCGTCACTACTCCACCGAGGTTAGTCTGGATACTTACTGGGCACGCCGTGGTGTGCTCATGCTACTCTTCTGCACATTTTTTGTTGTGCAGATACAGGTACTCCCACTCAGTTCTGTCAGCCTTGGAAGGAGGCATATCAGTAGAGACTTCGAGGTATATCTGCTACGTCCGCAGACCGAGGAGTCCCTTTCCAGCTTTCTGTAATAAGTATAGCTCTTTCAGTATTTCTCCTTTGTATAGATATTCTTGAGTCAGAGCCTTTTATGTATCCCTTAGCTTGTGATTTGTGAGTTTCCGGGTTTTGGGAATTGTTTTAGACCTGTGATGTTGAGTTGTACTTGCCATGCGGCATTCAGTACAGTTTTCTTTAGATATTTGATTTAATTTTCTCTATTTTTCCGAAATTATTATATCTTCCGCAAATGTTAGGCTTACCTGGTCATGGGGACCAGGTGCCATCATGACATGTTCACGGTTGGTGAACTAGGGTCGTGACACTGGAGAACAAGGGAATACTTTTGAAGCGTCAGCAGTCAGGAGCCCGCCTGAGAATAGAGGCATATATTTAAAATTTAAGCAGTCAAGCATCACTCGGAGGAATGGCAAAACATCTCCGATCACAATTCAAGGCAACAACGCAAGAATTCCATCGGAAGGATACGAGGCAACACAAAAGCAAGTTTGAAGACATAGATAGGACCTTTTTTGTAATTCGTAGATCATAGCGTAGGCTAGCTTCTTTTTTGTTTCAACACGGTGTAATAAGGAGGTCAGCAAGCAGTAGCAGCAGCAACAGCAGCGAAATCACAGCTCCTGGTAGTCCCAACTACCAGACCTTCCCGAACTACAACGACCTGATTCCTTTCTAGCCAAGGATATGTAAGCAACCTCAGAAGCAGGGTGCAGTCAAACTTTTCAAAAATGCTTCACACGTAGTTTCAAACGGGCAAAAATCGCTCGTATTTGCTCACTTATCTTTGCACGAAAACTCTTCGTGTTTCCGAGCAAAGAGGGGCAGCTGTGAGCACGTGATTTTTGCCCCATATGAATTACTCCCATAAATTCAAAACAAATAATTTCTTTCAGTTTTCGCAATTTTGTGGATTTTCGTGGCATTTTCTGTTGATTGTTTGCATTTTGATTGTGCATTTTAATTAGTAAAAATAAAAAAAGGAAAATACAAAAATGTGTTGCATGTGCATTTAGGGGTTAACTTTGCATTTTAGGAATCAATTAGTAATTAAAAAGGAAAATCACAAAATAGTTTATTTTACATTGTTAGCTTTAATTTTGAATTTTGGGTAATTTGTCCTTAATGTGGTTTAGTTAATAATGGTAATTTAGAATTAACTAGTTTTTTTTTTAGGTTAATTTGGCTTTGTGATAGGATTTTATTTTTTGAAAAAAAAAAGGAATTTAAAAGAGTTTGAAATAAAAGAAAAAGAAAATAATGAGAAGGATCAGGAGTTTGGGCCAAACCCCATCAATTCTCCTAAGCCCACATCAAATGCACCTGAAACCTAACCCAAACCAGCCCAAGCCCGTGTTCAACCCGGTCAGCCCCGTTTTGACGCCCAAACGACGTAGTTTAGGGTTCCTTCAGTTTAATTCAATCTAAGCCATCCATTCCTCAAATCCGACGGCTCATACCACTTCCCTCATTCTAAATTAATATGTCCGAAACATTTCACAAAAAATAAGTCAAACATTACCTTCCTCGTACCCCCCTGTCCCCGCCGGCTCCTCCTTACGCCGCCGCCGGAAATCACCTCACGGCGGCGGCCGGCGTCCAACGACGCCCAAATTCACACCATCCCCTCTCCTTCACCTCCCCGTCCCAAATCCACCCTCAGTTTACCTCAAACCCCAACCAAACGCCCCAAATCTATGAAACCCTAAACTACATCTCCACCGTACACGGCGGCGCCGGCTCCGTTCACCACCAAAATAACACCCCAGAGTCTCCTCACCCTCCTCTCTTCAAATCCTTAAACCTTTTTCCTCAAATCTCCGTCGAAGTATTCGAATCAAATCAAAGATTTCGTCAAAACCCTAAATCGACCAATCCTCGTCAAATCAATGTCACCTGGCCTCCTCACTCTCCTCATGAAGAATCCACCACCAGTGACGTTCAAATATCGCTGGAGCTGTTCCAGTTTAAATCTATAAGGCAGCGGAACCTTAGAGTCATAGCAGTAAGTTTTTACAAGTTGTTTCTGTTTTCTTCTTCTTTCATGTGGTTTTGAGTTAATTTTATGAGTTTGTTTTCAATTTCGTCATTAGCTTAGGTATAGGTTTTGCATAAAAATGCTCTAGGTTTAGTTTTGATTGTTCATTCCAAGTCTTTAAGTTCTTTCTTCCTTGTTCGATCGTTTCCTGTTTGAATGAATGCTGTAGTTTTTAATTTCTATATTAATTTTCGTTTTGTCACTTCTGCTCTGATTTTTGCTTTGATTTTGTGCTTGACTCTGCTTAGATTCTAATTTGTTTTGATTTTTGGTTTTAGTTTGATTATGAGTTGAATGCTTTGTTAATCTGTTGATAAGCCTTTAATCAATCCTGTTTTGGTCTCATTTGAATTTTAATGTACTTGAATTAACTAGTTACTGTTGTTAATTGATTAGTGATAGTTAGTTTAGTTCAGTTTTGTGTCAATGATTCTTTAGTTCAATATTTGGGTTTCAATTCATTATTAGGTTTAACTTAATTGGTTAATGTTAATTAGCTTAATCGATTTGGTTATAGCTGATAATGTCAATCTGGTAAATTGAGACCAAGGTCAGGGGTTAGTTCTATTAGTCTAGTAATTTCCAAATAGGTAGTTTGGGTACTTAGAGTGGCACAAAAATGCTGTAGGTTAAAATAGAATACCCTAGACTCTTCTAGAATAGGGCCTTAGTGTACATTTCAATAGTTTATCAGCCAAAACTTAAGCAACAAGTCAGGACTTTAGGACTATTTGGGCAAAACTGAAAATAAAAAGAGGGGGAAAATGGGTAAGGACATCTAGAAGCTTCCCCCCCTGAAGTTTGCCTATAAAAGGCAGCTTACTTGCCTTCATGAACAAGTTTTGAAACCCCAAAATTTCCCCCAAAACCCTCTCTGCAAATCTGGGCCTAAAATTTGAATTTCAAATCCAGAAGTTCAAAATCCTTTCTTAGATTTGAGATTCTGCCCCAAAAATCCAAAAACAAACAGAAAATACTATAGAAAAACCAAAAATACTGTTCCATTGAGATTTTAGATTAATTTCTGGTTTTAGTGTTCGATTTGCATCATTTAGTTTAAATTCTGATCGCCGAAAGTTGCTGGAGGTCCCTGGGTTAAATTCAAGCTGAGTTTGACTGTTTCGAGTCACTTGTGGGTCTGTTTTACTGGTTTTTTTTTTCATTGCTGGGTTTCCAAGTTGACATTGCTGTTGCTCTCCTGTGTTTAACGCTGCAAATTCCTCACTACTGCTGCTGACTTCTGCTTCTTATTGTATTTCAACCTCCAGGTACATATCCTGACTTTGAGGCCATGTGAACATCCAGTTGAAAGATGAAATAAAATCTGCTACGTGATTTTGTTATAAACTTGTTGTAGATATTTTATATTTCATATAGTGTTCCTTGACTTGTTAATATCCTTATTGTAAATAAATTTGAAACTGTCGGGGACTGTTAATGGACTGTATCGGACTGTTTTAACTGAACTATATACATTGCTTCTGTTTTAGTTTTATATTAATACAACTATGCAATGCTGGTATGATTCGAGTGCCTTTAGAATTTGCTGCCTTGAGTAATAAACAGGATTTGCTATTGTTTAAGTATGTGTTGCAGCTTATGTTTCGATAGATAGTGAACTAGGAACTGGATATGATTAATAAACAGGATCTGCAATTGTTAAGCATGTGCTGAAGCTTGTGTTTAGATAGATCATGAACTAGGAACTGGATATAGGTTATTTGCATGCCACTGTTTGAAAGTCGAAATAAGATCAGATTCAGGGTAGAAATATTTGAGACTATCATTTTCCCCTTTTGTTTGACAATGCAACTCAATTACTGTTAAACTTCAAATGTGATTGTATCATAAGCTTCAAATGTGACTTTATCATATCATTTGGAATAATGCAAGAATAAAATTCTGTTGGACTTGATATCAGAAATTATTAATATTAAAATTAGATGTCCTCATCGGATTGAAAGGGTAATTCTGCTGATTGTTTTTTCCCAAATCCTGGGCTGATTGTTAAGGCCCAGTAAAGCGCAAGTTTAAAATCCCACACTAGGATTATGGATTTTGGGTCTCCTAGTTAAGTAGCATGCTTGAGTTAAGAGGTTCACCTCTTGCTCAATTATGGACTTGAACTCGAGACCTAAATTCCTTGATCACTTTAAATACTAGCATTAATAATATTAATTAATAGGACCCGTTAGAGACAAATTAAATAGAGAATCGTAGTTTGCTTTAGGTTGGCCTTTAAATAATGAAACGAGGTGCGTCGCGCCAAATAAAATGCATAAATTGCGTGGCCCTCTTTAAATGCTTATACTAAAATACTTAGAATTCGGGACGTGCCGTTTAGCGAATTTTCACGGCCTCCCGCAAAGATAATAACACGTTAGTCGCTTTTAGGCGCGTTATTTAATAATCTTACCTTCCTAAACTCGGGTGTGCATTTCATGTGACCAAAATCCAAATCCCAAAAACGTTGAGTAAAATATGTTTAGGATCGCGGGTGCATTTCATGTGACGCGGTCCAAAGACATGTTTTAAACGACGTTCAACATTCTTTAAAATTGAATAAAAGCGGTTTAAAAGCTAAAATTGCACTATAGGATGACATGTTTAAAATCAGATAATTAAGCCAAATATAGCAGTTGAGCGACCGTGCTAGAACCACGGAACTCGGGAATGCCTAACACCTTCTCCCGGGTTAACAGAATTCCTTACCCGGATTTCTGGTTCGCGACTATAATACAGAGTCAAACCCTTTCCTCGATTCGGGATTCAAACCGGTGACTTGGGACACCATAAATCTCCCAAGTGGCGACTCTGAATTTCTTAATAAACGAATCCCGTTTCGAATGTCCTTTAATTGGAAAAACTCTGTTTATTATACCTTTCACGGGGTGTAGTAAGTTAAAAGGAGGTGTGACAGCTCTGGCGACTCTGCTGGGGACAAGAACCCAGAATTTCGGTTCAGGGTTCAAGAATTCGAGCTCAGTTAAATTGTTATATTGGCTTTATCTGATTTTTCTACATGCTCCATGCTATATGTGCTAAATGTTTTACCGCTTTGATATTCGTTGAATTGTATATAAACTGTCGCGAATCCCTTCCTCTCTCTGAGTCTTCTACATCATGGAGAAGGGTGCACTTCGTGTAGCTTCTCTTTTGTTTAGAGTCTTTCCCAATTTAGAACGAGGTTTGGATAAGTTGGTAAGCCGGCAGAGCTTCTGTATCCCCGGTACGCTGCCTCCCCCTCGGTCTGAGTTGTCCGCTTGGGTAAGCCAGGTCTAGACCAATAAACCTAGGGTTAAACCTAGAAGAACAAAAACTCATGCCGGATCCCTAGTAGGACGCTTGTTTGCATCATGTGCATTTGACTTAGGGGACTCAACACAAGGGTTGGGTCCGTCTAGGATAGGTGACCTGAAATGAAATGACCATCCTAATGCATCTTACGTGCTACTTGCGCATTTATTTGCTCGGCTTTGCATGTTGACCGGCTTGTATCTAATAAGAGAAAATTGAGAAAAATAGCAGTGTTGGGACTAAGTGAGGATAACCATTTGTTTTGAAAAACCAATGCCCAAATAGTACTGAAATGCCGCCGAATTTTTTAATATTCAAAAAATATACATTTGGTTTTGGCAAATCTGCCGGAACTACGCTGGTTTGATTCTCACCGAATGTGAGATACGTAGGCAACCCTCATCGGGTCCAACCTCCCTTTTTCAAAAATAGCCAAAAATACCAAAAACTTTAATTTTTGTCGAAATAAGTCGGGTGACGCCATTCTTGTTTAAAATAAGCCGAATGTCACCAAAAGGACGCCGGAAGGCTGTTTTTGCAAGAACAGCCACCCTAAGTCATTTTAAACAGTTGGCAGGCACATCCTTAAAATCTCCCTCCTGGAAGTGCTGAAAGGTCGTATCTGCAAAACCGAGTCTTTGTTTTCTTAAATAAAAATTTTGAAAAAATAGCCACTTTTACTTTTAAGTCAAAATGAGTCATTAAATAGCCATTTTTCTTTAAATAGCCACATTTTTCCATTTAGAATGAAATAAGTCATTAATTTCCTTTAAATAAATGTGCAGGATGAGTACAGTTGACATTGAAACGTTCTCAGTCTTGCGCAGGCCCGTGGCGATGCCGAGTGATGCCCCACGGGCCCCAGGATGTGAAGCTATGATGTACTCCTGATCTAGGTTTTAATTATCAAGTCTATATTTTGTTACTTCGAGTCTGTTTTGTAGTATCCTTTTTCCAGAAAACAAATGACTTTGTAATTGGAGAAATCCCAAAAAGCGGGAAAGGCAAGAAACATACAATGGAACACAAGAGGGATGTGCGAGAGGTTAAAGCAAAAAACAGGTTTAACAAATAAAGGAAAAGAAAGCCGGGATGACGCAAGCAGTCGGGCAAATGCATAATAGAAACGATTAACTGCTTAGGTGCATTCATTCCTAAATGTGCGGTTATATATCTGTTAATGCTCTAACCGCTAACAAAGTTGTTGTTGATGATTAGTTCAGGCAAGTGGTTAAGTTGACTGGCATTCTGGCAACCCATCCCTACAACACCCGCTCTAAGGATAAGTCAAACATGGTCAACCAGGAATTAGAAGCAAGCATTGTTTACCCGTCTAGGGAGGAGGAAGTAATGGACGTTAATGCAATGAAGGAGGAGATGTATAAACTGAAGCAACAAATGGCCGAGATGTACCAGGCCTGGTCAAAGGGACATCCACCACCAGCCTATCCTGCTAACCCCGCCTACATCCCACCACTAGCTCAGCCTCAAGATCCTTCCACAGTGAACTCGTCTCCGGCTTTCCCTACTTACCAGCAGTACTACGGAACCACCTCTCAAACACCACCACCTCCACCACCCAAACAAATTCCATGCCCTCCACCACCAACTACTCCTGTGTTTGTGGCTCCCCCACCTGTCGCATTACACAGATCCTCTAGTGAACCTTTATTCCAAACCCATGATAACCAATATTACCCACCCGAACCCACCTTCAAACCACCAGAACCATGCTCTTACACTCCCCGTCTTGATCTCTCAGCTGAAGAAGAGAAGTCTCCGAAAAACCCTGAGCAAGAGGAAATGATACGGAAGGTTAAAAGCTTAGAGCCGTCATTCAGAAATATGCAGGGTCTCGGAGGCCAAGTGAGTGTGGCCTACAAGGACTTGTGCCTGATTCCCGATGTCCAGTTGCCAGCAGGATTCAAGTTACCCAAGTTTGACTTATATGATGGACATGGTGATCTGGTGGCCCACTTAAGGGGGTTCTGCAGCAAAATGAGAGGAGCTGGGGGAAGGGACGAGTTATTGATGGCTTACTTCAGTCAAAGTCTAAGTGGAGCAGCCTTGGAGTGGTACACACGACAGGATCATGCTCGATGGTACACTTGGGATGATTTGGCCCAAGCATTTGCATGTCATTTTTAGTATAATCTCGAAATTGTCCCGGACCGTCTGTCACTGACTAAAATTGAGAAGAAGCCCGGAGAAAGCTTCAGAGAATACGGTTTCCGGTGGAGAGTGCAGGCGGCAAGAGTCGATCCTCCAATGAAAGAGAGCGAGATGGTTGATTATTTCCTACAGGCTTTGGAGCCCACCTACTATGGGCACTTGGTGTCAGCAGTGGGAAAAACTTTCAACGAGGTCGTGAAAATGGGAAGTATGGTGGAAGAGGGGCTCAAGTCTAACAAGATTATGAGCTATTCGGCGATCAAGGCAACTACCCAGGCCATCCAGAGCGGCACTGGAGGGGTATTGGGAAAGAAAAAGAAAGAAGATATTGCAGTAGTGGAATCGAGAGCTTGGTCCAGGGGTCCATCACCATATTATCACCAACCTCGACCTCATCCCCAAACCTACCCACACACCCCATATGGCTCACCGCAACACTACTACCTACCTCCTGTCCCCCATTTCTCTGTCCACCATGCCCAAACATACCCCCAACCTCCTACCCATGCGCAATGGCGCGCACCCACCCCACAAAATACTTACCCAGCTCAAAGCACCTACCCACCCCCGAGAACCAACGAAAACCCCACTGGAACTGGTTTTCGACCTAACCCTGCATGTAAGAATTATAGGCTGCAGAAGAAGAAGACTTTCACTCCATTGGGTGAATCTTACACTAGCTTATACCACAGATTGAGACAGTTGGGCATGTTGAGTCCGATTGAACCCAAATTGCCAAATCCTCCCCCAAGGAATCTGGACCACTCTGTGAGTTGCGAGTATTGTTCAGGTGCTCCGGGACATGACACAGAAAAATGCTGGCATTTGAAAACGGCCATCCAGGAGCTCATTGACACCCGCCGAATTGAAGTGCAAGCCCCAGAGACGCCTAACATCACTCAGAATCCATGCCAACCCATCACGAGACCCATATGATTGAGCTAGTACAAAAGGGAGAGCATAAGAAGCCTTCACAAACCGTAATGATGATCAGGGCTAGTGAGGACAGATCAAATGAGAAACCAACAAGGGGGAGAGCATCGATCAAGGTAGAAGAGACAGTAGCAAACCAGTTTGGTGGTAAGACAGAGTTTGCAGTAAAACAAGAACCAGCTAAAGTGGTAGTGTCGGGGGCAGCTGTCAAGCCCGTTGTGATTGTAAAAGGGGCTCGCACAGAGCATCATCAAGTGACTCAGTTACCAGTAATCAGTGAAAAGGCCGTCCCATGGAATTACGGCCGAGTGACAGTGACGTATAAGGGGAAGGAAGTTAAGGAAGAAGTTTGTGAAACCCATGGGCTGACTCGCTCAGGAAGATGCTTTGCTCCTGACGAGCTGAGAAAGGCTAAAATTACCAAAGATAATCCAGTACCAGTAAAGAAAGCCGTAACTGAAGAAGAGGCAGAAGAATTCTTGAAGAAGATGAAGGCACAAGATTATTCCATTGTAGAACAGTTGAGAAAGACCCCGGCACAGATCTCATTGCTATCATTATTAATCCACTCAGATGAGCACCGCCAGGCATTGATGAAAATTTTGAATGAAGCCCATGTTCCTGATAAGATTTCTGTGAACCATCTAGAGAAAATAGCAAACAAGATTTTCGAGGTCAACAGGGTTACATTTTCTGATGATGAGCTGCCTTTGGAAGGCACTGAGCATAATAGAGCACTCTACCTCACAGTGAAATGTGAAGACTCTGTGGTCACCCGGGTGCTGATTGATAACGGGTCCAGTGCAAACATCTGCCCTCTCTCCACCCTGGAAAAGTTAAAAGTGGACAGTGAGAGAATCCACAAGAATAGTATTTGCGTGCGAGGATTTGATGGAGGAGGAAAGGACACAGTTGGGGATATAGTGTTGGAACTGACGATAGGTCCGGTTGAATTTACTATGGAGTTCCAGGTGCTCGACGTGGCTGTTTCTTACAATCTCTTGCTAGGCCGACCCTGGATTCATGCAGCAAAAGCAGTGCCATTTACCTTGCACCAGATGGTCAAATTCGAGTGGGACAGGCAAGAGATTGTGGTGCATGGGGAAGATAGTTCGTGTGCTCTGGGTGGTGCCATTGTGCCTTTCATAGAAGCTGAGGACGACAAAGGTCCATGGGTTTATCAAGTCTTTGATACGGTATCGGTTGAAAAGATCCCGGAAGGGGAGTGTATTCATGTGCCAAAGGTAGCTGCTGCATCCGTCATAGTTGCGTCGGAAATGCTGAAGAACGGATTTGTACCTGGAAAAGGCTTGGGTGCTTCTTTGCAAGGCATCGTACAGTCGGTATCCCTTCCTGGAAACCTGGATACTTTTGGTTTAGGCTTCAAGCCCACTGCTGCAGACATAAGGCGAGCTAGAAAAATGAAAAAGAAAGCATGGACCCTTCCAAAACTTATTCCCCGCCTTTCCCGTTCCTTTGTCAGGCCTGGTACTAGGAAGCGCCTAGCAACAGCAATGCCCAGTTGTGTGATTTATCCCGACAAGGAGCTGATCGAGAGGTTTGAGAAGCTGTTTGATGAGGTGAATGTATTGGAGGCCGGAGAAGGTCTAAGCAAGGCGGATGTTCAGTTCGTGGGGCCCCAGTCAAAGCTTAACAATTGGGAAGCAACTCCCCTTCCTACCCGGAGGGAGTCTTGGTAGTTAGTTTTGATTTCCTTTCAGTTTAATCTGGATTATTTCCAAGGTTGTAATTCGGATGCTATGTTCCGTCCGTTTGGATGAGTTAAACCTTGTTATCTTAAATGTTAATGAAATGCAATTTTCCTCCTTTTTCATTCCTGATAGTTTTCATTTTGTCTTTCTTTCCTTCTTGTACAGTCCCTTTTACGCTGGTTTCAGTGATGTGTCATGCATGAGGAGTCTTCGGCCCAGTCTTAAATGCCAATCTAACTCAGAAATAATAATACAAGAAATTGAGTGTGATGACGAAATAGAATATGATGATGAGGAAGCTTTTGAGGAAATCAGTAAAGAATTAAGCCATTTTGAAGAAAAACCTAAACCTAATCTGAATGACACAGAGGCAATCAATTTAGGGGATCAGGAGAATGTGCGGGAAACGAAAATAAGTGTCCATTTGGAACCTCAGCTCAGAGAAAAGATAATTAAAGCACTGTTTGAGTACAAAGATGTTTTTGCGTGGTCATATGACGACATGCCTGGTTTAAGCACTGATTTGATGGTCCACAAATTGCCCACCGACCCAGCATGCCCTCCTGTCAAGCAGAAGCTAAGGAAATTTAAAACAAACATTAGTGTGAAAATCAAAGAAGAGGTCACCAAGCAGTTTGAGGCGAAGGTCATCTGGGTCACGCGGTATCCCACCTGGTTAGCCAATGTTGTGCCTGTGCCAAAGAAGGATAGAAAGACCAGAGTGTGCGTAGACTACCGTGATCTCAATAAGGCGAGTCCAAAAGACAACTTCCTACTGCCAAACATCCATATATTGATTGACAATTGTGCCAAACATGAGATTGGTTCCTTCATGGATTGTTATGCGGGCTATCACCAGATTTTAATGGACGAGGAGGATGCGGAGAAGACAACATTCATCACTCCTTGGGGAACGTATTGTTATAGGGTCGTGCCATTTGGGTTGAAGAATGCAGGGGCAACGTATATGAGGGCGATGACCACCATGTTCCATGACATGATACATCGGGAAATTGAGGTCTACGTAGACGACGTGATCATAAAGTCGAGGAAACAATGTGACCATGTCAAGGACTTGAGGAAATTTTTCCAGAGGCTCCGCAGGTACAACCTCAAACTTAATCCAGCGAAGTGCGCGTTTGAGTCCCATCTGGGAAGTTGTTGGGATTTGTGGTAAGTCGACGCGGTATTGAGTTAGACCCGTCCAAGATCAAAGCCATTCAGGAGCTACCGCCGCCAAGGAACAAGAAAGAGGTGATGAGTTTGCTTGGCAGGTTGAATTATATCAGCAGGTTCATTGCACAGCTCACAACAACTTGCGAGCCCATCTTTAAGCTGTTAAAGAAAGATGCTGCAGTTAGATGGACGGATGAATGTCAAGCGGCGTTTGACAAGATTAAGGAGTATTTGGCTAGTCCACCTGTGTTGGTCCTGCCGGAGCCGGGAAGACCCTTGATCCTTTATCTGACAGTTTTGGATAACTCTTTTGGTTGTGTACTGGGGCAGCATGACATCACAGGAAAGAAAGAGCAGGCGATTTACTACCTCAGCAAGAAGTTCACATCATATGAGGTGAAGTACACTCAGCTGGAGAGGACGTGTTGTGCCTTAACCTGGGTAGCGCAGAAATTGAAACATTACTTGTCAGCATATACTACCTATCTCATCTCTCGGTTGGACCCGTTGAAGTACATTTTTCAGAAGCCCATGCCCACAGAGAGGCTGGCGAAGTGGCAAATCTTGCTTACGGAGTTTGATATTGTCTATGTGACCCGGACTGCAATGAAAGCACAAGCGTTGGCTGATCATTTGGCCGAGAATCCAGTTGATGATGAATATGAACCTTTGAAGACATACTTCCCCGATGAGGAGATAATGCATGTTGAAGAATTAGAACAAGTCGAAAAGCCTGGATGGAAATTGTTCTTTGATGGGGCTGCCAACACCAAGTGTGTCGGGATAGGAGCAGTACTGATTTCCGAGACAGAGCAACGCTACCCTGTTACGGCTCAACTTCGTTTCTATTGCACCAATAACATGGCTGAATACGAGGCGTGTATCTTGGGTTTGAGATTGGCTATAGACATGGGTGTCCAGTAAATCTTGGTCATGGGTGACTCGGATCTTCTGGTGCACCAGATTCAGGGAGAATGGGAAACACGAGACTTGAAGCTCATACCGTACCGGCAGTGTTTGCATGAACTTTGTCAACGGTTTCAATCAATAGATTTCAGGCATATTCCAAGGATTCACAATGAGGTTGCCGACGCTTTGGCCACTTTGGCATCAATGCTGCATCATCCAGACAAGGCTTATGTGGACCCGTTACAGATTCATGTCCGATATCAGCATGCCTATTGTAATATGGAAGAAGAAGAACTTGATGGTGAGCCGTGGTTCCATGATATCAAAGAATACCTCCGGATGGGAGTGTATTCAGCACAGGCTACAGGGGATCAAAAGAGAGCAATTCGACGCCTGGCAAGCGGCTTTTTCTTCAGTGGAGGGGTGTTGTACAAGAGAACCCCAGATCTTGGATTATTGAGATGCATGGATGCTAAACAGGCTACAATTATCATGACCGAGGTGCATGCGGGAGTTTGTGGACCTCATATGAGTGGATATGTATTGGCAAAGAAGATTCTTCGAGCAGGTTATTATTGGCTTACTATGGAACGAGATTGCATCAGTTTCGTGCGCAAGTGTCATCAATGTCAGGTACATGGAGATTTGATTCATTCTCCACCATCTGAATTGCATACAATGTCGGCACCATGGCCGTTCGTTGCTTGGGAATGGATGTCATTGGGCCGACCGAGCCAGCGGCGTCAAATGGGCACAGGTTCATTCTGGTAGCTATTGATTATTTCACTAAGTGGGTGGAGGCGAAAACCTTCAAATCTGTGACCAAGAAGGCAGTGGTCGATTTTGTGCATTCGAATATCATCTGTCGGTTTGGGATCCCGAAGGTAATCATCACGGCAATGTGCCAACCTCAACAGTCGCAGAGCAT
>NC_031991.1:37292032-37346497 GCF_001879085.1 Nicotiana attenuata | reverse complement strand
GTCTTTGTTTTACTCAAAATAATATTTTTGAAAATAGCCACTTTCGTTTTTTTTTAAGCAAAATAGTCATTACATGGCCAGCTTTCTTTAAATAGCCTACAGTTGACATTGAAACCTTCTCAGTCTTGCGCACAGGCCCGCGGCGATGCCGAAAGATGCCCCGCGGACCCCAGGATGTGAAGCTTTGATGTACGCTGGAGTCTGTATTTTATTTTGAGTCTGTTTTGTAGTATCCTTTTCAAGAAAACAAATAACCTAGTAACTTTTGAATCGGAGTTTTAGTAATGGAAAAATCCCAAAAAAAGAGGGAAAGGCAAGAAACAAACAATGGAAAACAAGAGGGGAAAGCAAAGAACAGGCCTGACAAATAAATAAAGAAAGCCGAGATGACGCATGCAACCAAGCAAAGGCATAATAGAAATGGTTAACTGCTTAGGTGCATTCATTCCCAAATGTGCGGTTATCTATCTGTTAGTGCTCTAACCGCTAACAAAGTTGTTGTTGATGAGTTCAGGCAAGTGGTTAAGTTGACTGACATTTTGGCAACCCATCCCTACAACACCCGCTCTAAGGATAAGTCAAACATGGTCAACCAGGAATTAGAAGCAAGCATTGTCGACCCGTCTAGGGAGGAGGAATTAGTGGACATTAATGCAATGAAGGAGGAGATGTATAAACTGAAGCAACAAATGGCCGAGATGTACCAGGCCTGGTCAAAGGGACATCCACCACCAGCCTATCCTGCTAACCCCGCCTACATCCCACCACTAGCTCAGCCTTAAGATCCTCTCACAGTGAACTCATCTCCGGCTTTCCCTACTTACCAGCAGTACTACGGAACCACCTCTCAAACACCACCACCTCCACCACCCAAACAAATCCCATGCCCTCCACCACCAGCTACTCCTGTGTTTGTGGCTCCTCCACCTGTCGCATTACACAGGTCCTCTAGCGAACCTTTGTTCCAAACCCATGATAACCAGTATTACCCGCCCGAAGCCACCTTCAAACCACCAGAACCATACTCTTACACTCCCCGTTTTGATCTCTCAGCTGAAGAAGAGAAGCCTCCCAAAAACCCTGAGCAAGAGGAAATGATACGAAAGGTCAAGAGCCTAGAGCAGTCATTCAGAAATATGCAGGGTCTCGGAGGTCAAGTGAGTGTAGCCTACAAGGACCTGTGCCTGTTTCCCGATGTCCAGTTGCCAGCAGGATTCAAGTTACCCAAGTTTGACTTATATGATGGACATGGTGATCCGGTGGCCCATTTAAGGGGGTTCTGCAGCAAAATGAGAGGAGCTGGGGGAAGGGACGAGTTATTGATGGCTTACTTCAGTCAAAGTCTAAGTGGAGCAGCCTTGGAGTGGTACACACGACAGGATCATGCTCGATGGTACACTTGGGATGATCTGGCCCAAGCATTTGCATGTCATTTTCAGTATAATCTCGAAATTATCCCGGACCGTCTGTCACTAACTAAAATTGAGAAGAAGCCCGGAGAAAGCTTCAGAGAGTATGGTTTCCGATGGAGAGAGCAGGCGGCAAGAGTCGATCCTCCAATGAAAGAGAGCGAGATGGTTGATTATTTCCTACAGGCTTTGGAGCCTACCTATTATGGTCACCTGGTGTCAGCAGTGGGAAAATCATTTAACGAGGTAGTTAAAATGGGAAGTATGGTGGAAGAGGGTCTCAAGTCGAACAAGATTATGAGCTATTCGGCGATCAAGGCAACTACCCAGGCTATTCAGAGCGGCACTGGAGGGGTATTGGGAAAGAAGAAGAAAGAAGATGTTGCAGTAGTGGAATCGAGAGCTTGGTCCAGAGGTCCATCACCATATTATCACCAACCTCGCCCTCACCCCCAAACCTACCCACACACCCCATATGGCCCACCGCAGCACTATTACCCACCTCCTGTCCCCAATTTCTCTGTCCACCATGCCCAGACATACCCCCAACCTCCTACCCATGCGCAATGGCGCGCACCCACCCCACAAAATACTTACCCAGCTCAAAGCACCTACCCACCCCCAAGAACCAACAGAAATCCCACTGGAACCGGTTTTCGACCTAATCCTGCATTTAAGAATGATAGGCTGCAAAAGAAGAAGACTTTCACTCCCTTGGGTGAATCTTACACTAGCTTGTACCACAGATTGAGACAGTTGGGCATGTTGAGTCCGATTGAATCCAAATTGCCAAACCCTCCCCCAAGGAATCTGGACCACTCTGTGAGTTGTGAGTATTGCTCAGGTGCGCCGGGACATGACACAGAAAAATGCTGGCACTTGAAAACGGCCATCCAGGAGCTCATTGACACCCGCCGAATTGAAGTGCAAGCCCCAGAAACGCCTAACATCACCCAAAATCCATTGCCAACCCATCACGAGACCCATATGATTGAGCTAGTCCAAAAGGGAGAGCATAAGAAGCCGTCACAAACCGTAATGATGATCAGGGCTAGTGAGGATAGATCAAATGAGAAACTAACAAGGGGGAGAGCATTGATCAAGGTAGAAGAGACAGTTAGCAAACCAGTTGTGGTGGTAAAGAAGGAGCTTTTGAGCAGTGTTGCAGAAAAACAAGAACCAGCTAAAGTGGTAGTGTCGGGGGCAGCTGTCAAGCCCGTTGTGATCGTAAAAGGGGCTCGCGCAGAGCCGGTTGTCATCAAGCTAGTGACTCAGTTACCAGTAATTAGTGAAAAGGCCGTCCCATGGAATTATGGCCGAGTGACAGTGACGTATAAAGGGAAGGAAGTTAAGGAAGAAGTTTGTGAAACCCATGGGCTGACTCGCTCAGGAAGGTGCTTTGCTCCTGATGAGTTGAGAAAGGCTAAACTCACCAAAGACAATCCAGTACCAGTAAAGAAAGTCGTAACTGAAGAAGAGGCAGAAGAATTCTTGAAGAAGATGAAGGCACAAGATTATTCCATTGTAGAACAGTTGAGAAAGACCCCAGCACAAATCCCATTGCTATCATTACTAATCCACTCAGATGAGCACCGCCAGGCACTGATGAAAATTTTAAATGAAGCCCATGTTCCTGATAAGATTTCTATGAACCATCTAGAGAAAATAGCAAACAAGATTTTCGAGGTCAACAGGGTTACATTTTCTGATGATGAGCTGCCTTTGGAAGGCACTGAGCATAATAGAGCACTCTACCTCACGGTGAAATATGAAGACTCTGTGGTCACCCGGGTGCTAGTTGATAACGGGTCCAGTGCAAACATTTGCCCTCTCTCCACCCTGGAAAAGTTAAAGGTGGACAGTGAGAGAATCCACAAGAATAGTATTTGTGTGCGAGGATTTGAAGGAGGCAAGGACACAGTTGGGGATATAGTCTTGGAACTGACGATAGGTCCGGTTGAATTTACTATGGAGTTCCAGGTTCTCGACGTGGCCGTCTCTTACAATCTCTTGTTAGGCCGACCCTGGATCCATGCAGCAAAAGCAGTGCCATCTACCTTGCACCAGATGGTTAAATTTGAGTGGGACAGGCAAGAGATTGTGGTGCATGGGGAAGATAGTTCGTGTACTCTGGGTGGTGCCATTGTGCCTTTCGTAGAAGCTGATGATGACAAAGGTCCATGGGTTTACCAAGTCTTTGATACGGTATCGGTTGAAAAGATCCCGGAAGGGGAATGTATTCCTGTGCCAAAGGTAGCTGCTGCATCCGTCATGGTTGCGTCAGAAATGCTGAAGAACGGATTTGTACCTGGAAAAGGCTTGGGTGCTTCTTTACAAGGCATCGTACAGCCGGTATCTCTTCCTGCAAACCTGGATACCTTTGGTCTAGGCTTCAAGCCCACTGCTGCAGACATAAGGCAAGCTAGAAAGATGAAAAAGAAAGAATGGACCCTTCCAAAACCTATTCCCCGCCTTTCCCGTTCCTTTGTCAGGCCTGGTACTAAGAAGCGCCTAGCAACAGCAATGCCCAATGGTATGGTTGATCCCGACAAGGAGCTGATCGAGAGGTTTGAAAAGCTGTTTGATGAGGTGAATGTGTTGGAGGCCGGAGAAGGTTCAAGCAAGGCAGATGTTCAGTTCGTGGGGCCCCAGGCAAAGCTTAACAATTGGGAAGCAACTCCCCTTCCTACCCGGAGGGAGTCTTGGTAGTTAGTTTTGATATCCTTTCAGTTTAATCTGGATTATTTCCAAGGTTGTAATTCGGATGCTATGTTCCGTCCGTTTGGATGAGTTAAACCTTGTTATCATTAATGAAATGCAATTTCCCTCCCTTTTCATTCCTGATAGTTTTTATTTTGTCTTTCTTTTCTTTCTTGTACAGTCCCTTTTACGCTGGTTTCAGTGATGTGTCATGCATGAGGAGTCTTCAGCCCAGTCTTAAATGCCAATCTAACTCCGACATAATAATACAAGAAATTGAGTGTGATGACGAAATAGAATATGATGATGAGGAAGCTTTTGAGGAAATCAGTAAAGAATTAAGCCATTCTGAAGAAAAACCCAAACCTAATCTGAATGACACAGAGGCAATCAATTTAGGGGATCGGGAGAATGTGCGGGAAACGAAAATAAGTGTCCATTTGGAACCTCAGCTCAGAAAAGAGATAATTAAAGCACTGTTTGAGTACAAAGATGTTTTTGCATGGTCATATGACGACATGACGGGTTTGAGCACCGATTTGGTGGTCTACAAATTGCCCACCGACCCAGCATGCCCTCCTGTCAAGCAGAAGCTAAGGAAATTTAAAACAGATATTAGTGTAAAAATCAAAGAAGAGGTCACCAAGCAATTTGAGGCAAAGGTCATCCGGGTCACGTGGTATCCCACCTGGTTAGCTAATGTTGTGCCTGTGCCAAAGAAGGATGGAAAGACCAGAGTGTGCGTCGATTACTGTGATCTCAATAAGGCGAGTCCAAAAGACAACTTCCCACTGCCAAACATCCATATATTGATTGACAATTGTGCCAAACATGATATTGGTTCCTTCGTTGATTGTTATGCGGGCTATCACTAGATTTTGATGGATGAGGAGGATGCGGAAAAAACGGCATTCATCACGCCTTGGGGAACGTATTGTTATAGGGTCATGCCATTTGGGTTGAAGAACGCCGAGGAAACGTATATGAGGGCAATGACCACCATGTTCCATGACATGATACATCGGGAAATTGAGGTCTATGTAGACGACGTGATCATAAAGTCGAGGAAACAATGTGACCATGTCAAGGACTTGAGGAAATTTTTCCAGAGACTCCGCAGGTACAACCTCAAACTTAATCCAGCGAAGTGTGCATTTGGAGTCCCATCTGGGAAGTTGTTGGGATTTGTGCTAAGTCAACGCGGTATTGAGTTAGACCCGTCCAAGATCAAAGCCATTCAGGAGCTACCGCCGCCAAGGAACAAGAAAGAGGTGATGAGTTTGCTTGGCAGGTTGAATTACATCAGCAGGTTCATTTCCCAGCTCACAACGACTTGCGAGCCCATCTTTAAGCTGCTAAAGAAAGATGCTGCGGTCAGATGGACGGATGAATGTCAAGCAGCATTTGACAAGATTAAGGAGTATTTGGCTAGTCCACCTGTGTTGGTCCCGCCGGAGCCGGGAAGACCCTTGATCCTTTATCTGACAGTTTTGGATAATTCTTTTGGTTGTGTACTGGGGCAGCATGACATCACAGGAAAGAAAGAGCAGGCGATTTACTACCTCAGCAAGAAGTTCACATCATATGAGGTGAAGTACACTCAACTTTAGAGGACGTGTTGTGCCTTAACCTGGGTAGCGCAGAAGTTGAAATATTACTTGTCAGCATATACCACCTATCTCATCTCTCGGTTGGACCCGTTGAAGTACATTTTTCAGAAGCCCATGCCCACAGAGAGGCTGACGAAATGGCAAATCTTGCTTACGGAGTTTGATATTGTCTACGTGACCCGGACTGCAATGAAAGCACAAGCGCTGGCTGATCATTTGGCCGAGAATCCAGTTGATGATGAATATGAACCTTTGAAAACATACTTCCCCGATGAGGAGATAATGCATGTTGAAGAATTAGAACAAGTTGAGAAGCCAGGATGGAAACTATTCTTTGATGGGGCTGCCAACGCCAAAGGCGTCGGGATAGGAGCAGTACTGATTTCCGAGACAGGGCAACACTACCCTGTTACTGCTCAACTTCGTTTCTATTGCACTAATAACATGGCTGAATACGAGGCGTGTATCTTGGGTTTGAGATTGGCTATAGACATGGGGGTCCAGGAAATCTTGGTCATAGGTGACTCGGATCTTCTGGTACACCAGATTCAGGGTAAATGGGAGACACGAGATTTGAAGCTCATACCCTACCGACAGTGTTTGCATGAACTTTGTCAACGTTTTCAATCAATAGATTTCAGGCATATTCCAAGGATTCACAATGAGGTTGCCGACGCTTTGGCCACTTTGGCATCAATGTTGCATCATCCAGACAAGGCTTATATGGACCCGTTACAAATTCAGGTCCGAGATCAGGATGCCTATTGTAACATGGTGGAAGAAGAGCTTGATGGTGAGCCGTGGTTCCATGATATCAAAGAATACCTCCGGATGGGAGTGTACCCAGCACAAGCTACAGGGGATCAAAAGAGAGCAATTCGACGTTTGGCAAGTGGTTTTTTCTTCAGTGGAGGAGTGTTGTACAAGAGAACCCCAGATCTTGGATTATTAAGATGCATGGATGCTAAACAGGCTACAGTTATCATGGCCGAGGTACATGCGGGAGTTTGTGGACCTCATATGAGTGGATATGTATTGGCAAAGAAGATTCTCCGAGCGGGTTATTATTGGCTTACTATGGAACGGGATTGCATTAGTTTCGTACGCAAGTGTCATCAATGTCAGGTACATGGAGATTTGATTCATTCTCCACCATCTGAATTACATACAATGTCGGCACCATGGCCGTTCGTTGCTTGGGGAATGGATGTCATTGGGCCGATCGAGCCAGCAGCGTCAAATGGGCACAGGTTCATTCTAGTAGCTATTGATTATTTCACTAAGTGGGTGGAGGCAAAAACTTTCAAGTCTGTGACCAAGAAGGCAGTGGTCGATTTTGTGCATTCGAATATCATCTGTCGGTTTGGGATCCCGAAGGTAATCATCACAGACAATGGGGCCAATCTCAACAGTCATTTGATGGCAGAGACATGTCAGCAGTTTAAGATCACGCACCCTAATTCCACCCCATATCGTCCTAAAGCGAATGGAGCGGTCGAAGCAGCTAACAAGAACATCAAGAAAATACTTCGGAAAATGGTAGAAGGGTCCAGGCAATGGCATGAGAAGTTACCTTTCGCCCTTTTAGGTTATCGCAATACTGTCCGCACTTCAGTAGGAGCGACTCCTTATTCACTGGTGTATGGCACTGAGGCAGTAATACCCGCAGAGGTTGAAATCCCGTCCCTTCGGATTATTGCCGAGGCGGAAATTGATGATGTTGAATGGGTCAAAGTCCGCTTGGAACAACTAAGTTTGATTGATGAAAGGAGATTGGCAGCAGTATGTCATGGTCAGTTGTACCAACAGAGAATGGCAAGAGCATATAACAAGAAAGTGCGTCCGCGGAAGTTTGAAGTAGGGCAATTGGTGTTGAGGCGTATCTTACCTCATTGGGCTGAGGCAAAAGGAATGTTCGCCCCGAACTGGCAGGGGCCATTTTTTGTAACCAGTGTGTTGTCCAATGGCGCATTATATTTGACAGATGTGGAAGGAAAATGTGTAGAAATGGCTATCAACTCTGATGCAGTCAAGCGATACTATGTATGATTTCTTGGTTTAATTGTACTTTATTGTATTTGGCATATTTTTGATATTGAAACGACGAAGGCATTTTGTTCTGCTATCCAAACACTTTATCCTTTGTTATCCCTTTGAGCCTCATTTACTTTCTTTCGTACCCCTCTTTCGGAATCAATAACAACTCGGAAGCTCGAGCAAGGAAAATCAGTGAAGAAACAAGAAAACACAATCCAACGGAAAGAAAAGGAAAAGAAAAAAAAGAAAAGAAAAAAAGAAAAGAAAAAGGCAAAAAGGAAGAAAAAAAAAGAGAAAAATGAAAAAAAAATGAAAAAAAACAAAAAACAAAAAAGAAAGAAAAAGAAATGAAAAGAAAGAAAAGAAAGTAGAAGAAAAGGAAAGATTGCAACAACAAAGTAATTTCTATGACCTGAACTACGTTTGACTTGATTCCGAAAGGGTACGTAGGCAGCCTCTCCCTGAGGTTCAGTCACATCAAAACAAAATCCCAAAAGTCCCCACGAAAGAATCTGGGGCAACAGTTATGGTTGTGCAAGAAAGTTGATTCCGAAAGTTGTAGTTGTGAACTCATATTGAATTGTTTTAGAGCCTTTGATACCCTCTCTTTCTAACCCTATCCAAAAGCCTGCATTACGGTCCAAAGAAAGACTTTTTTATCAATCTTCAGGAAGTGCCAATACGAGCAAGTAAAAGTGATTCACGTCAGGGGCAACACTCCGGTGCAAGAAAAATGATAAAAATGAGAAAGTCTTATTGGTGAAAACCCTCATGGGCACCGTAAGGCGAAGTGAGTCGAGAGAAATAAAAAAATGAGAGAGTCTTATTGGTAAAAACCCTCACGGGCACTGTAAGGCGAAGTGAGTTGAGAGAAATAAAAAATGAGAGAGTCTTATTGGATAAAACCCTCACGGGCACCGTAAGGCGAAGGTGAGTTTTTCAGGCAGGCAAATGAGACGCGTCTGTGGTCAAAAGCTGCTCAAGACATTGCAGGACGAGCAAGATCTGGGTTTGGGGTGAAAATCAGGTTGTGAAAGTCCGGAACAGCAAATGTGGCGATCGAAAGCTGATTGGTTAGATAGCCTGGGCTGGTCAATCCAAATGCATGGCATACTCAATGGTACCAGCTGTTCCACTCAGATAAGTCTCACTCTCTTTTTTTTTTCATTACAAATCATCCGTTCTCGGATTCTCTTTATCCTTAACCCTTAAGGTCATTGCATTTCATTCTTTCGGGGTCTATCTTTAAAATGTTTCAGTGTCAGTTCTGTTCGAAACAAAAGGAAGGAATGTCAAGGCTAACTACCAGCTTCCTAGTTTTACAGACAGGGCCAGAATATATCAAAGATGTCAAAAGCAAAGTAAGTCATAAAGGACCACTGGAAGTGTCATTGGTGGATTAATCGATAACTGTGGGGAAGAAGCGAGGTTTCAAAAGAGGGGTCAGAAACACAAAAACAACAAAATGGGATAGAACACTTGGGTCATCAGAGTCAAGGGGTTGAAATTCGGTCAGGAAGTCGAGGGGATTCAAGGCAAGGCCAGGAAAGCGGGACGGAGTGAAGCCCAGCAGCAGGGATGTACCTAGCAAGAATGCCAGCAACTAGCCACCATTTTTAAAATTGACAAGATTTTCTTTGATTGAAACAGGGGCAGAAATTTCGGAGAAACCCTCCGTAAGGAAAGGTAGCACCCAAACAGGTATGACTGGAAACTCTCAGGACCCTCCTGGAAAATGGGACTTAGTTAAACTCTCAAAACAATCATGAGTAGCATAATCTAGCATAAATGTATGCCAAGGAACATAAGTTGGTTTCAAAGTTGCCTGTTTAAGATAAGATTCAATTAGGAGTTGTCAGGACCCTCCTGAATAATGGGGCACGGTTTTAGTACCTCCTTTAGGCAACAAGATACTGTTGTAGGATAGTATAATTCAGCCGTAGAATTGGCACACTTAAGATGAGGCTTGAATTTTGATTTTCAGGACCCGCCTGGATAATGGGAAGTAGTTTAAAACCTTTTAGACAACAAATGTAGTGGTAGTAATACCTTTAGAAGATATAGCTTAGGTTCGTAATCAGGACCTCCCTGGATAATAGGACTTAGTTTTCACATTCTTATAATAGTTGGTAGAATAATTCAATTTAACACTCACATCTGTGCCCAGCCACCAAACTGGGGCAGGAAATGTTCTTTGTTTTCTTTATTTGTTGCAGTCAGGAGCCCACCTGGAGAACAAGGGAATACTTTCCAAGCTTCAGCAGTCAGGAGCCCACTTGGAGAACAAGGGAATACTTTCCAGGCGTTGCAGTCAGGAGCCCACCTGGAGAACAAGGGAGTATTTCAAATTTCCCAGTCACCAAACTGGGGCAGAGAATTTTCGTTGCTGTTTTGTCGCAGTCAGGATCCCACCTGGAGAACAAGGGAATACTTTTCAAGCTTCAGCAGTCAGGTGCGCGCCTGGAAAACAAGGGAAGTACAATTCAAATTCCATCCGTTAATTTTTAATATTTGATAACATGATGCGCCCAGCCACCACACTGGGGCAGAAATTTTTCTTTGTTTGTCTGTTTTGTTGAAGTCAGGAGCCCGCCTGGAGAACAAGGGAATACTTGTCAAGCGTTGCAGTCAGGAGCCCGCCTGGAGAACAAGGGAATACTTGTCAAGCGTTGCAGTCAGGAGCCCCCTGGAAAACAAGGGGATACTTTTCAAGCGTCAGCAGTAAGGAGCCCGCCTGGAGAATAGAGGCACACATTTCAAACTTCAACAAGTCTAGCATCACGCAGAGGAACGGAAAAACATCTCCAATCACAATGCAAGGTGACAACGTAAGAGTTCCAGTGGAAGAATACAAGGCAACACAAGAGCAAGTTAGAAGACATAGATAGGACCCTTTTTGTAATTCATAGATCATATCTTAGGCTAGCTTCTTTTTATTTTTACGGTGTAATAAGGAGGTCAGCAAGCAGTAACAGCAGCAACAGCAGTGAAGTCATAGCTCATGGTAGTCTCAGCTACCAGACCTTCCAGAACTACACTGACCTGATTCCTTTATAGCCAAGGATATGTAGGCAAGCTTTGAAGCAGGGTTCGGTCAGACGGTTTTCAAAATGCTTCCCATGGAATGCTAAGCAGGCAAAAATCCTTCATGGTGCGCATTTATCTTTGCCTGAAAACCCTTCGTGTCTTGGAGCAAAGAGGGGCAGCTGTGAGCACGTGATTTTTGCCACGCTTAAACTACTCCTATAGAATTCATTAGAAGTAGAATTTTTTTCTTTTAGTATTTGAATTTTTGAAGTAATTGCATGATTTTGTGTCTTGTTTGCATTTTTGTGTGCATTTTTAGTTGCCATAATTCATAAAAAGGTTACAAAAATAGTGCATTTGCATTTAGAATTCGATTTTACATTTTTAGTTTTGCTAGTTAATTATTATTACTAAAATAAGAGGAAAAACAACAAAAAATAAATCTCTTACATTTTTTGTTCTTTTAATTTCACTTTTTGTTTAACTTCCTTTCAAATTAGGATTTAGTTTATTTTTAGAAAATTAATTAGTCTAAATTTGGGAGTTAAAATAGGTCTTGTTAGTTTTAATTTTGCAAAGAAATATATAAAACAAATAAATAAATTAAAAAAAAACAAAACAAATGAAAGAGTGAATTAATAAAGAATCAGGCCAGTTTGTATTGGGCCAAATCCAACTCTAGCCCAATCAACCCCTCAAATCCGGTCAAGACAGCCCAACCCAACCCCTGATTCGGTCCAGAGACGCCCAAAACGGCGTCGTTTATAGCCACTCAATCCAAGCCGTTCATCCGCCCTAATCTAACGGTCTGGGTTCACTTAACACAATTAATAAAAGTGTCCTAAAATACCAAACAAACCCTAGACATAACCCTCCTTCCTCGTATCTCCCCTACCCTTTCCCGTCACCGCCACCCTATGCCCTAACGCCGCCGCCGGAAATCGCCCCACGGCGGCGGCCAACCTCCAATGGCGCCCAAAAATTCACCACTTATTCTTCTCCTCCTCCTCATCGTAGATCCGTTGCCCTTTTTCTTCAAACACCGTCGGAACGCCTCAAGTTTACCAAACCCTAGGCGCCGCCACCGCCGTGCACGGCGGCGCCACCTCCCAAATCACTTCAAAATAGCACCCTGGGTTCTATTAGCCTCCCTCTTCTCAAATCCCCATCTGTCTTTACTCGAATCCCAGCCTTTCTCCTTGAATATCCGAAACTGTGGACGCCGCCTCCGCCGCCTACGGAGGCGCCACTTCCAAATCGCTCAAAAACAACACTCCGTGACCCTTGTGCCTTCCTCATGCCTCAGAGGTCATTGATTTCCTTCGAAGTGGTCCAGAATGTCGATTCAAGCTTGAGCTTCAAAGATCCAAAGCGGTCGATTAGAACCTGTGTTCGTCGAGTTTTTAGGTCCAAGAATTAGTAAGTTTTTCTTCTTTTGATTAATTAATTCAGAGGTTTTAGGGTTGTAATCAATTCTGTTTGCATCTTAGTGTTGATTTAATTCCGTTCTATTTTGATTTCCTTTTCTTCTTAGTTTGATTTTGTGTGTGATTATGATTAAGTGATTTAGAGTGTTTAGGTTTTGATTAAATTTTGTTTTGATTTTTCTTGTTTTTGATTTTCTTTTCCAGTTCGATTTTATGTTGATTCATGAGCATCTTTTGGTAATATGATTTAGTTTCAATTTGCTTGATTACAGGCCTACTGGATCCTTAGACTTAATTTCAAGATTGTTTAATTAGCTTAATTTTTTTTTCTAGGATAAGGACAGAACTTCGTTTAGCCATGGTTAGTTCTTGACCAGCTACTAGGGTAGGAAGGGGGTTGGTTTGGTTTGATCTGTTAATTTTCAGATACATAAAGGGTAATTTAGGTATTATTGACAAGAGAATATTGTAGTAACTGAAAATGGAACTCCCTAGGACTTTCTAGAAGGGGTTTTAAGTTGAAATTCACAAAAATAGGTGTACTTACTTGAGTAACAAGCCAGTAAATAAAGGACCAAACTGAATAAATAAAAGAAGGACTAATAGTGTAAATAGAAATTTATGGGCTGCTCTCATTTTGCCTATAAAAGGCAATGTATACTGCCTTGATTCAGAGGTTTTCACAATCTAAAAACTCCCCCCAGATTCCCACAAGTCTTCATTAGCTGAAGATTTGAATTTCAATTAAAAAATTCTAGATCTAGTTCTCCAAAACCAAAAACAAAAAAGAAAACAACAGAAAACTCCATAAAATTACTGTTCTATTGATATTCCTTAGATCAATTGCAAGTTCAGCTGTTAATTCGAGCCCTAGCCTAGATAAAAATGATTTGAAGAGTTTGTGTACTGGTTGCTGAAGTTTCAGAGGTTGTATTGGTTGATTTCGAATTTGTTTGGGTTTGTTCAAGTTAGTTTGGGTGTTTATTGTTGCTGCTCTTCTACAATTCATTCTGGGCTTTGTTTGAGTTCATTTCTGGAGTTCTGGTAGCTGTTGCATATTGCTTACTGCTGTTGATCCTTCATTTTCTTCTTTTTCGACACATTTCCAGGTACATATTTCTCTAGAATCCCTATGTACTGCTGAAAGGCTGATTTGAAGAAGAAAATAAGAGGATTAGAAGATCGGTTACATTTACGTGTATGCTTGTGCATTAGAATTGCAGTTTCATTCAATAGTTCTCTGTATTTGTAGGATGTTTCTATCATTTTCCCTCTTGAACACATTGTAATTAAAAACTGGACACTTATTGTTTGCACATAGATTATTCTATACAGCATGTAAGTTTGTAATTGAAGCAGGACTTCACGTGAATTCGAATAGGTCTAATAGTCCTTTGATCTGAAAGACGAAGTCATCTGTTTGTGATTTGAATAAGGTCATTATGCTTGGTTATGAGTTGACATTTGAATCAACGTAATTGGACTGGAAATCGTGATTTACTCTAGTCTAGCAGTCCAGTAGTTCCATTTAGAATTAGTAATTACATCTTGCGTATAATCTAGCTTCATTTTGGATATTAGTAGATCTTTGTGTTTAGCTCATTGTGGAATCAGTTGTTCAAACGCACAAATATCATATTGATCATCTAATGTTCCTCATTTATTAGCGTCTTGTTTCAAATTCGCGTGGTATGACTTGTTAGATCTGTGCTTCTTTGTGTTTGTTCGGGGTTCAGTGCTGGAAATTGGAATCCCATTGGGACTGGGCATCGAGCTGGCCCTGAGATCTGAGGTCTCAAGGCGTATCCGGCCACATATTTGTTGGGCCAGTCATAAGCCCAAAACGCTGAGGGCATTTCCTACTGGTCCGGTCTCTTACTAGTGTTGAGGCCCAAATGTTAAGTAACTCACATTAACAGGGATGACACAATTCTCATTTTGTGGGCTGGCCTCGAAGCCCATTATGCTAACGGTTGTTCTGGGCTGATTCCGATGATGTCCATTTAGTGACGATAATTAATATAGTAGCTTTTAAACAATAATAAATAATTAGGGTTTCTTCTTTTATTATTAGAGACAAAGTAAAATAGAAAATCATAGTTACATTAGGGTTGGCCTTAAAATAACAAATGAGACGAGCCTCGCCGAACAAAACATATATTGCGGGGCCCTCAATAAATGGTTGAATTAAAATACCTAGACTCCGGGATGGGTCGTTTAGCGAATTTCACGGCCCTCCCCAAAGATAATAACGCGTTAGTCACTTTAGGCGCATTTTTAATAATCTTATTTTCTTAAATACGGGTGCACATTTATGTGACCCAAATCCAAATCTCAACGAAATCGAAACATCTCAAAAATTGCGAGTGCTTTTATGTGACGCGATTCGAGACATGTTTTCGCGACGTTGCAATTCTCTCAAAATAATAATAATAAAATTGGTTCAATGTTAAAAGCATCTGGATTAAAACATGTACTAAAACCAAGTAAATAAGCAAAATATGACAGTTGAGCGACCGTGCTAGAACCATAGAATCCGGGAATGCCTAACACCTTCTCCCGGGTTAACAGAATTCCTTACTCGGATTTCTAGATCGCGGACTATGAAACTGAGTCATATTTTCCTCGGAGTGGGATTCAACCGGTGACTTGGGACACCATTAATCTCCCAAGTGGCGACTCTGAACCTTAATAAATAATGAATCCTGTTCCGATTGTCCTTTATTTGAAAAAAACTCCTTCACGCTCTTGCGAGTGTAGGAAAAAGGAGGTGTGACATGCTTCACAGATAGGAAATAAAGCAATTACATGGTACCAAGAGGTCAAACAGATTAACTCAAAAATATATTTAATACAACCTTTGACTAGTGCATTTCAAAGCACTAAGCTTAAGGGCAGTACATGACATATAGCATCAATTTTTCTGTGTACGAGCATTCATGGTTAGTTTTGACTCGGTTTTCTCCTAAATATAAACCAAATCAATTGAATTAATTTTTCAAAATTTTAAAAAAGGTGCTGCAGGTGAGGAGGGGGGGGATGCAATCAAGACTCATGTGCATGGATGAAAGAGTGCGCTTTGATAGAAGAGGGGAAGAAAAACTACAGAACTGTTAATTGAAGTACTTGTAGGGACTTCTTTAACATTCTTCTTTCCTCTTCTTGCTTATCATCTTCTTTCCTCTTCGTTGCATCCTAATATAATAAAGATCAAGACGAATTGCTCCAGGTCCAGATATCTTCCTTCGAGATCGCCGGCATAAGTATAAGTTGCTTAAGTTTTTGAAGAAAAAGGTAGAGAAGGAAGGGTGCTTGAAGTAGGACCATGAGAAGTACTTTTAGCATTTTAAGTTCTCGGTTCAAAGATAGGACATCTTTTGGCACATCCACCAGCAGTGCGAACCAAACCTATTAAGTCAATTCTTCATTAGTTCAGTTTTCGTTTATTTTGTCATGTTTTAGCTTTTTATTTTTTTTTTATTTCTTTTTAGATACATAACATACGATATCAAACACATATTTAGCCGACTATATTTCAGCATATCTATTTAATGCAAAAATTAATTTTAGAATAAATAATTTAATTTATATTTTAAGGCTACTATGAAACATGTTAACCCAAAGCGCGTACAATAAATTGAAGAACAATAACAATAAATAAAGCGAAGGTTAAGATAATTTTTTTTATTGATCGTCGGATTTTGATGTGACTATGTTGAAATAAATTACAACCCCAATAAGAGAAAGATAATTTTGCTAACGAATATGATAGGTACATAACGAATGATCTCAAATTGTTATCTGTAATCAGATGTATGTTACAAATGAATAAAATGGGGTATTTATAGCCTAGACAGGACGAGACTATTTCGAGTTTCTAGCCTAAATGTTAAGAATACTGTTAGTGGGATGGATAGATGACTTCTAGTAATAACTACAATAACGTAACATACGGGGGGACATGATCTTAGAAAGGCTCAAAGTGTAGCTTAATTCGATACAGAAAGTATTTGGTCTGCTCCAGATGCATTCTCTTCATGCTGTGCTTGTTTTAGATTCGATTAGACAATCTCGATCATGGTTCTTCTGCTCCCCAGGCCTTGACAGCTTGGGCGAGACATCATGGCAAGTGAGCAACAGGGCATTGCCGTGACCTCAACCAGTCGTGGACGTGAGGAGATTCCATGCTCATTGGCTCGAAACCGCTTCTATTACGTGTTATTGTTTTGTTGTGCCATGCGATAAGATCAAATTTTACCAATAAAAGATAGTCCCTCACTTGTCGGGTAGTTCTTCAAGAAATGCCCGAGAAGTGAAAATCCTTTGACTGAAGGAGATCTTGATCAAGATCCTTTTTTAACTAGGAAATAAGCTTAACAGTATTCCGCTATTAAAGTGATAAATCTGTGATTGGGATAATGTGTGCAGTCGGCATTCATTGCTCGATTACGTGGCGATTCCTAACTGGCTCTGTAGTTGATTACAGTCCCCAAGGTCATGATGATTTCTTATATGATTGAAGTCTTTCTGGAGTTTAACGATTATGAAAAGTGGGTTTCTGGCCTATATATATACACATACAAGACCTGTTAGTTTGCCAATTACATAGAACAATTTCTTTTGCAACTTTTTCAACCTCTGTTGAACCTTTATCTTCTCTTCTTATTTCTCTTTTGCCATTATCATGGACTATCAAAACCCTAAACTTATAGAAATTATAGATCTTCCTCCGTTAAAATAGATGAGCGACACCGCATAGCCTCAAGAAGAAGTTCTCTCTGCTTCTCGTGAGAAAAGGAAGAAAGCTCAAAAATCGCATAAAGGAAGGAAAGGAAAGTTCGGCATTGAGCCCCTTGTTTCTAAACTTCTACCCAAGCAATTAGATTTTGAAGCCGAGGGAAGTCATATAGTATGGCGGCGATGCAATTCGTGGGCAATCATGTGAACAATTTTGGTTCTTTGGATCATGAGGATCATCTCCTTGTTAGGAGGGAAAGTCACTGGGGCAATCATGTTGACATGCAATTGCCTTTAGAGAGTGAGAGGTTTATCATCCCACCGTACCGGTTTTTCCTTCGTATATACTTATCTGTTCACCCTCGAGTTCAAACCTCCAATAGACACCATAATTTTAGACTTTTGCTGACACTTCAATATTTGTGTATGACAGTTGTTTCTAATGTTTGGATGCTAATACCATGTCTCTATTTCTTTCCAAACTTAGATGAGGTCAATCTCATTCAGTATCTCCTCGACCTTTACGCCCCAAGCCCATTCAGGGGCAACATTGTTATTATTGTCAATCATTGTCCGTGAGCACTTGTGAACACGGATAATGACTATGATAGATGTTGGTATGACCGATATTTGATCGTCTCGACCTGAGAATTAGATTCTTTTAAGGACTAGCCCTTTCTGAAAAAATAAAACAACCAGTGTAAGCATACCGCCTTTAATTTATGCCAGTATTTTTTAACTTACTTTTGACTCGTGATTTTTATATAGAAGCGGTCTTGGAAGAACTCAAAAAAGTTATCAACATCAAGGAATGGGTTGAGAATCCTCCCCAATAGTTTAGAGGTCCTAGAAGTACATCTCAAAGTGTCACGCCCCAAACCTGAAGAGGCGTGGTCGGCACCGGTGCCATACTCGGCCCGAGCGTACCACTCTGTAACTTTGAACTCAGGAGGGTCAACCCTCAACTTAGGCCGATAAGGCCATATTCTGAATCATCTAAAAATAATGTCTCTCTCATTTGAGGGGTAAACATACCCAAAAGCTGATATATATAATTGTGCAGGCCGACGAAGCAGACATGAACATCTACTGCTATACAAAATATACAGGACTCGTCTACAAGCCTCTAGAGATAATTGAACTATACCATGGTCGGGACAGGGCCTCGACCTACCCATCAAACCTGTATATATAAAATGGACTCCGAGGTCTAGACTTGGTAACTTCGAGGAAGTGGAGCTTGCCAACCAAGCTGATGTTTGACTCTATCTACTGGGAGGGTTTGTCCAACTGTCAATCAGGAACTGCAGGCATGAAATGTAGCGTCCCTGGCAAAAGGGACATCAGTATGAAATACTGTACCGAGTATGTAAGGCAACAGAATAACTGAAAGCTCAAACATAATATAATAACTGAAAGTAATTGGGAGTCAAAGATAATCTGAAGATATGCTTACCTGCTAATACTGACTCAAATCTCTCAATATAGTAAGTAAAATAGTTGTCCGGCCTTATAAGGTTCGGTATGTGTAACTACTGTGTCGTAGTAGGCTCGCTCATAGGCGCTCGGCCATACTAGGATCTGTATCTCAGCCATTCTAGGCTCGCTCATAGGCGCTCGGCCACAGTACGCTCGGTATATAATTTACCATCTGATCAGAGGTTTCCCAATAGGGACCAGCCCAACGATTATAGCTCGATGGTGGTGAAAATACTGTAATACTGTATATATACAGACTCTCTGCTCTCTTGGCTGAAAGAACAATACTAAACTGAATCTGAAGTCCCGATAAGGAAGAATGCTGTAACTTATGAGACTAGGACAATGTACATAAATTCAGGAATATGAACTTCTCTTTAGTCTCGTTATCTAACACCTGTAGTTACAGGATCATGCCAAAATGAACGAAAGGTTTAGCCTTAACATACCTTAACCTCGTTGAGCCTTAATAGCTTCCAAGCAACTCTTTAAACAACTCAACTCAGTCTACATAGCATAAGGAGATTCAAAATTAGTGTTGAGTAAAGGCTAAGTCTGTAACTTATGCTAGTAGCTCGTTTTATGTAAATTTGAGCATCATCTCCCTTGTAAAAAGGGCCTCCTCCAATACCATATACAAACAACAACAACCAGAGCAATACAATAAGAACAACATCAACAATAGGGTACAAAATATTTCGTTAACAAGTCGTCAACATATCACGACGAGCGGCAAGCTCGGATTGAGTCCCTTCAGCACCCTTCTACCCCATTATCACCCCTTTAGACTTCTTACATTAACTTAACAGCATTATTAACATGATTATAAAGTCATTCATCAATGATGTCATCCTTATACCATGTATTTATAACAAAGGAAACAATCCACAACTCAAACTATCTTCATTTAGCAACTTTATTCACTAGTTCATGTCTAGTACATCCTTTTAATAGGATCAACATCAAGATAACCTAAATCACATGCAAGAACACAATACAAATACCTCCTACAGTAGCTTCAAATCGAAATCCAAGTTATATTTATCTTGCAACACCCCTCAATGGCAATACAACACCATAGAAGTGACTTAAGCTAATCCAAGTATTATCTTATAGTTTATCATCCTAAGAACTTAACCAACATACAAGTAAGCTTAAGCACAATACTCACCTTATCTAGTACCAACAACTTGAAATTTCAGCCAAACACAGCCCATAACTATCCTCAATGACACCACAACCTCAAAGAGGTATTTTTCGTACTAGAACTAACTTTTGATGTTGAAATATGGTGTAATCCATTTGCAAGACTTGAAATAACCTACGGTTGATATGAAAACCTTGGAAGAGTATTTTACCAAACTTAAAACACTTAAAATAACCTACCACACGAGCTGGAACCACCCAAAAATTAGCAACAACAAGAAGAACAAGAAACCTACTAGCGCGATGGGATTCCCGGCAATTGATTTGTGTTGTTTGCCCTTTGTTTGGGTCTTGTATCATGATAGAACCTTGAGAGAGTGTTTTTAGGTGTCTAGGGTCTGAAGACACTGAAAAATAATGAGTTAAAACAGGGTTGAGGCGTCTTATATATATATATATATATATATATATATATATATATATATATATATATATATATATATATATATATATATATATATATATNCGACTTAAATTCTGACTTTTCTAGTCTTCTTTGCCTTCCATATATATAGTCCCCCAAGTGTTAGAGCTTTGAAGTATGAAATCTCGAGCACTTGATTATTCCTTCCATGTGGTCCATTTCCTGAAAAGGAAAAACATACGGGAGTCGGAGGTATATATAATTTTTTAGATGATGACTGCTTAACCCTTTTATTTCCATCAGAAAGGTTGTAACCCAGACCGGGGATGATTTTGCATCTCGCGTGTCTTTTAGGTCTAAAATTATCATTTGGTGTGGGCTAGCTTTGTGTCTATCATCTAAAATGGTTAGTATAATTAAAAAAGAATATATCTTAACTTTGCATAAACGATACCTGACCGGGGGTTTTCCCTTTCAAAAGTTATACTTCTTCAAATGAACAGCATTCTAATTTGATGGGAGTACTTTGCCGTCCATTGTTTCCAATTCATATGCGCCCTTTCTAGCAATACCTCGAATCTTGTAAGGTCCTTCCCAATTTGGGCTCAATTTCCCTGCATTGGCCGCTTTTGATGATTGAAAAACTTTTTTGAGTACGAAGTCCCCAATCTTTAAGTACCTAAGATGAGCTTTTTGATTGTAATATCGCTCAATAATTTGCTTCTGCGCTGTCATCCTTATTAGAGCTATTTCTCTCCTTTCTTCAAGCAAATCGAGATTTACTCGCATCTCTTCCTCATTTGATTCTTCGGTTGCTTGGATGTACCTCGTACTTGGTTCTCCTATTTCAACTGGAGTTAAGGCTTGGGCACCATACACAAGTGAGAATGGTGTCTCTCCCGTACTTGTTTTTGTTGTTGTTCGGTAAGCCCATAAGACTCTTGGTAAAACTTTTGGCCACTTACCTTTTGACTCCTCTAATCTTTTCTTTATGTTATTGATAATAACCTTGTTTTTTGATTCATCTTGTCTATTAGCCACAGGATGATAAGGTGTCGAAGTTATCCTCTTAATCTGCCAGCTCTGAAAGAATTCTGTGATTTTCGCGCCTATGAATTGCGGGCCGTTATCACACACGATTTCTTTTGAAACTCTAAACGGGCATATGATGTTACGCCAAATGAAGTCCCTGACTTCTTTTCCCGCACCTGTTTGAAGGCACCTACTTCTACCCACTTGGTAAAATAATTGGTTAGTACTAGTAAAAACCTTTCTTTGGCTTGGGTTAGCGGACCCACGATATCCATCCCCTACTTCATAAAAGGCCATGGTGCAATAATCGGATGTAATAACTCTGCTGGGCGATGCATATTGTTACCATATCTTTGGCATTTGGCCATAAAGCTTTCTGCATCTTCTTCCATTTTTGGCCAATTATATCCTTCTCTAATTAGAGTTTTTACCAAGGAACTTCCTCCGGCGTGATTTCCACAGTGTCCCTCATGCACTTCTCTCATCACATAGTCTATTTGAGATTGTCCAAGACACCTTGCTAATGGTCCACCGAACATCTTTCGATATAAGTTTCCTCGATCCAAACAATAACGAGCAGCTTTTCGTCGAAGTGCTTGAGCATTTTTCTTATCTTCGCGTAGAATCCCGTACTGCAAAAAATTAACGATCTCGTTTCTCCAATCCCAAGTTAATCTATTGAAATTTACCTCGCTTTTATCTTGATCGAGTGCCGAATGAGACAAATGTATTACGGAAGCATTTTCTTCATTTGTCACTTCTACAATAGATGCAAGATTAGCCAGAGCATCTGTTTCAGCATTTTCTTCCCTGGGTATTTGCACGATTTTCCAAGATTGGAATTGTCTGATTAAATCTCGTGCCTTTTCCAAATATTGTTGCATCCTCGTCTCTTTAGCTATATAAGTCCCCTGCATTTGATTAACTACAAGCTGCGAGTCGCTCTTGATTATAATCTGTACTATTCCGAGCTCTCGTGCCAATTCTAAACCTACAATTACAGCTTCATATTCTGCTTCATTGTTATTTATGGGATGACATTTTATTGTCTGCCTTATAGTTTCTCCCGAAGGTGGGATTAGAACAATGCCTAAACCCGCTTCTTTAACATTTGAGGAGCCATCGGTAAATAGGGTCCAAGTACCTGGATTAGACACGTTGAATACCTAAAGTTCCTTTTCTGCTTCTGCTAATATTCCTAGGTTAAGTCAGCCACGAAATCTGCTAAAACCTGTGATTGTATCGCAGTTCTAGGTTGATACATGATATCATATTCACTTAATTCTATATCCCAGTTGGATAATCTACCTGATAATTCTTGCTTATGCAATATATTTCTTAAGGGGTAAGCGATCACTACTGAGATAGGGAGACATTGAAAATAAGGCCTCAACTTTCTGGATACCATTATTAGTGCTAAAGCAACTTTTTCTAAATGAGGATATCGAGTTTCAGCATCCAATAAGGACTAGCTAACATAATAAATTGGAGATTTTTTACCTTTGTCTTCTCGAACTAATATTGCACTTACCGCCATTTCTGAAACAACAAGGTAGATGAGTAGCCTTTCTCCATCCTCTGGTTTAGCCAACAACGGTGGGTTTGACAAGTATGTTTTTAGATTTTTGAGTGCTTGTTGGCATTCCTCAATCCACTCAAATTGGCTTTGCTTTTTCAACACTAAAAAGAACTTAAAACCTTTCTCCAAAGATTTAGAAATAAACCTTCCCAATGATGCTATCCTACCTGTCAACCTCTGCACCTTTTTTTTGCTCGTGAGTATATCCGATATTTATTCAATGGCTTTAACTATGCTGGATTTACTTCAATTCCCCGGTTAGAAACAAGGAAACCTAAAAACTTACCTGAAGACACGCCAAATGCACACTTTTCGAGATTTAACTTCATATTTAATTTGCGGAGAATCTGAAATGTATATGACAAATGTTGGATGTGATCCCCTGCCTGTGTTGACTTGACTAGCATGTCATCTATATAGACTTCTATGATTTTTCCTAGATGTTCTTGAAACATCATCGTTACTAACCTCTGGTACGTGGCTCCAGCATTCTTTAGGCCGAAAGGAATGACTTTATAACAGTAAGTCCTCCTGTCTGTAATAAAGGATGTTTTTTCCTCATCTAAAGGATCCATTTTTATTTGATTATATCTTTAGTAGGCATCTAAAAAACTCAACAATTCATGTCCTGCAGTAGCATCAATTAGTTCATCTATATGTGATAAAGGAAAAGAATCTTTAGGTCAAGCTTTATTCAAGTCAGTATAGTCTACACAAACTCGCCACTTACCATTCTTTTTGGGCACCACTACAGTATTAGCTAGCCAATTAGGATATTTTACCTCTCGGATAGACCTAATTTTTAAAAGCTTTTGTACCTCATCCTGAATCACCTGGCTTTTGAAGGATCCTTGCTTCCTTTTCTTCTGTTTGATAGGTGGGTATGTTGGAACTTCATTCAGCTTATGGGTCATCACCTCCGGTGGTATACCTGTCATATCTTCTTCAATAACTTGGCGAACTCGCTTTCTATGGGTAACTGTGACTTTTGACACCTTTTTTGCAGCTATATATGTCACACCGTTGACCTCCTCTCCTCCACTTATCATATTAACCGTTATTTTCGGTGACAGAGGTTTTGGTGGCTCCTGTCTATTCTTCATATATGCTTGCTTACCCTTCTCACTAAACAAATCGGTTAAATAACCTTGTTTTAACAAGTGCTCTACTTTACCTTGTAGCAATCTGCACTCTGTTGTTTTGTGACCGTGATCTTTGTGAAACTCGCACCAGAAATCTGGGTTTCTTCTGCTAGGGTTCGATCTCATTTCTTTTGGTCACCGTACCTTATTTTCCATACTTCTTAAAACATCTACCAATTCAGATGTGCTAACATTGAAACTATAATCACCAATCTTTGCTTTGAACTAATGTCGATGTCCTGCGTATCTCGCTCCTTTCTAAACTTGGATGACGAACCCGCATCTATATCCCTTAATCTGGAATCGTACCTCGGGTTCTCTTGTTTTAAACGTGAATCCCTTCCTGCTGGTCCCATATAAGGTTCGTACCTATTCTTACCAGACCTTTTTTTAATTTCTTGTCGCCTCAAACTTTTTCTTTCATCTCCCCATGACTGAGTGATAGTATCTTCTTCTATCCGCAGCTTCGTGCTATACCTGTTGTAAAGATTATTCCAAGTTGTTGCAGGGAATTCTCGTAAACTTTCTTTGAGTCTCCTCGTGGCTTCTGAGATTTTTTTCATTTAGGTTACTTGTAAATGCCATAGCCTCCCAATTATCGGGTACACGTGGTAAAATCATCCTTTCACGCTGAAGTCTATCCACGAATTCTCTAAGTAGCTCCGTATCTCCTTGTTTTATTTTATAAATGTCTTCCATCCTCTTTTCAACTTTTTGAGCTCCCGAGTGTGCTTTTATAAATGAATCTGCAAGCTCAGCAAAAGAATCAATAGAATTTTCTGGTAAAAGAGAATACCATGTTAGTGCTCCTTTTGTAAGTGTTTCACCAATTCTTTTACCAGCACTGACTTAGTATCTTGCTTAGTTAGGTCATTGCCTTTCACACCAGTTGTAAATGCAGTTACATGATCTCGTGGGTCGATTGTCCCATCATACTTCGCGATACCGGGCATCTTAAACTTTTTTAGAATTGGCAAGAGAGCGGCACTTGGCTTCCGAGGTTGTTGAGAATCGTGGCACACCGGGTATCTGCTCTATGCGATCGTTCTGCTCCTTGATCTGCTTTTGCAAAGTTAGTACTAGACTTTGTAAATCAGAATTAATTGGGATACATGGCCTTCCATTGTGAGATTGGCTGGGAGTTCCTCCACTGCTCGAATTGGCGAGTCCTGAGCATGGGTTCTCTATATTTGCGGTGTTGTTTGAAGAAGGAGTTGGTGGTACAGTTGGTAATCCACTAACAAAAGCTTGAAGAGCATTGTTGACGTGTTCTGCAACTAGTTGCTTCAATGCATCTTATGCAATTTGATCTTCCTCTTGTTGGTTATTCACATGTGATGTTGATCTGTCAGGTGACCCTTCTCGGGATGTTGAGGAGAATTTCGGGGTGAAGAGATTGGAGTTCCATCCTCTTGTTGATTCTGTTGGTTCAACTGGTTTTGCTGGTTTTGTTGGTTGTTGTCGTTGGCGGTCGACATGATTTTTTGACAAAAAAATAAATTTGGAAAGTGAAAAGATTATTAGATAACCGGTAACAGAACCAATTTGTTTAACCAAAAATTGTGCACTTCAGTCAAAGCTTATTTTTAGAAGTACTCGGGCTACTGATAATCAAGAAATTCTATATTTTCTCAATGATAAGAAAGGAAATTAGAATATGAAATAGCAAAGTAACTGATAAGAAGCAAAAGAAAGTTATTGTTTTTCAATAATAGTCAGAACGTGCCTTTAAAAGTAAAATACCCTTCCCTTATATAGGAATCTATAAGTACAACATTTCTTCCCTTTTATGGCTGAATCATTATGATATTAATGAGACGTTATAATTTGCAATCGTAACTGTTCATGAAGATTCTGCAACGTCTATGATCATTCATGCACTTTAATTGACGATTCATGAATCTTCCTTCTTTTCTGTCTTGATTTATTATGCCGGTGTCTCTTCATTTGGCAATTCAGATTCGAGCGACCATACCCTTTTATCTCATGGGTGATTTGCTCGTACCTATTACGACTCGTGCCTCTTTTAATGCATCTCTCCAGTTGTTGCTTCCTTAGTGATCCACATATCTTGCCACATCAGCCATATATATAAATTCACGTGTAATATTTATTTTTACCAATACACTAATCCCATCTCACACTTTGGAACATTCATCCATCTATTGTTGATTCACCTTAATGTTGATGTATAATCTACCACTGATCACTTGAATCCTCTTATGTAATATATTGTCACTAAGGATGATGTCTTATCGGGGAACATCTGGAGTTATTTGCCTGAACCACTTAGGGTGTATACTATACTTCAATAACTGTATTTCATAGCATCCCAACACGATTCACCTTATGGGGGTATTTTAATCCTGTACAATTCGTGAAATCCTTTTCTTTGAATCATTACCCAATCAAAGGCCTAAACGTCATCCTCTTATCTATCACAATTACACCCGTATTCTACCATTAGGGAAACATTCCATCTCTTCTAAATTCTCCTAGTCTTAAACTCCTCTGAGTTCACTCATGCTATACTGAGTTTTTTATAACTTATGGAAACCATCAGCTCTCTTGTTGTGATGGGTTTAACCCCGAGGACTTAACTATTCTCGTCACCTTCTCACTCACCTTTTCTTATCCTTACTCCTGTCTACGTAAAACCTTGTCGCTCTACCATACTTTAGCTTGCGACCTACATATATCTATTTATACTACTCACAACCTTCCTTTAACTTGCTAGCGCCATAGATTTCCTTATGTGATTATGGAACCTCAAGAGAGACATCATATCTTCTCTAACTCTTCTTTACTATCTTAACTAGACCTCTCTGTACCTGGAAACCATAGGCTGGAAGATATGCCACTGACGACAACACTATCATTTCTTGATATAGAATTACGACGCTTCCATCCCTCTATCTGATATCTGGATTATTCGTAACCTTCTGTACTTGGGCATCTCGTACCTTCTTCACATGTACCTTAATTACCTTTAAATCTTGCATTGTATCTTCTATCTCTTTCATAACCTCCCTTCCACATAGGTGGAATTCTCATCCACACCTTAAAGCTCTAATATAATACTTGCACATCATGTGCATACACAATCCGGCGAAGGCTTCATATTGACTTCTTATGAGGTTGGTACTGTTCTAACTAGATTTATCGTAGAGCCATTATAGAATATGGCCGTTGTGAGCACGTGATTTTTTCCCGACCAAAATACTCCTATAAAATCACAAAAGAATAGATTTTTCTACTTTATTTTTATTTTTGCAGAATTTTTAGGAATATCTGCTTAATTGCTTGTATTTTAGTTGCATTTTGCATATATTAAAAGCATAGAGAATACCCAAAAAAATATATATATTCAAGTTTCATGAATTGCATTCATAGGTTGATAGTTGCATTTTTTTTAGTTTAAATCGTTAATTAACTGCATCAATAAACAAAAATAAAAAAATTTAAATTATTCCACATTTTTGTTTTAGTTTTATAAATTAGTAACTTCTTTCATTAGTTCTAAATCAATTAATTATTTTAGCATTAGAATTAGATAATTAAGTCAATTTTACATTACTAGGTTTTGTTCAGGATTTAATTTAGGTTTAATTAAATTTATTAGTAATTAGTATTTTTAAATTAAAGGAAATTAAGTCAATATATAAAAAGAGAGAAGAGAAGGTCTGGTTTGGACCCAATTGGGCCAATTTGCTGAGCTCAAACTCATTTTTTCGCCCGAGATCCACCCAGCCCAATTCCACACCCAGTAAAGCCTCCCCACGTAACCAAACGACGTCGTATTGGCGTCCATCAATCCCAGCCGTTGAACCCCATTGATCTAACGGCTGGGAACTCAACACCCCACCCCATATATATGTCCTAACAACCCCCCAAACCCTAGACATCCCCCCATTTCTCACCTTGTCTCTCTTCAGCTAAACCTAGCCGCCCTCAAATCCTCTTCATCTCAACCTACACAAACCCTAGCCGCCGCCCATCGGAAATCGTCTCACGGCGGCAGCCGGTCTCCAAACCCCCCAAAATTCCTACCCTGTGACATCCAGACCCCATTAACCCCAAATCCCTTACTGATTTCCCCAAATAATTTCCCAAACTCCCCGAATTCCAGATCTAAGAATCAAGAAAATCTGGTTCTTGACTTATATGGGAGCGTCTGTCCGTTTGGTTTAAAGTTCATGCAAATCTATTGCTTTTGACAAGAGCAATCGTTTTGAATCAACTTTAACCCATTTCGGATTAACCGAAGTCCAGTCAGCCTCATGGGATCTTCCTTGGTCCGATTTTCTTCGATTCTGGTATAGCCATACTATTGCAGTTTCTTTCATACTTTTTCTTTCTTTTTTCTTTTCTTTTTACCTATTATTTAGTACCTTTGAATCTTGAAGTTTTCTGTGCTTATTTTCATTGTTAGCATGTTTAGGTTATTGGCTAATTGCATTAGTTAATTACAATTTGTTTTAGGATAATTTAAAATAAGATTAACTAGTTAGGCTTAATTTGCATACCTCTTAAATTTATTGCTATTTAGATGAATTTAGTTGTTAGTTGACTGGGTACTAATTAACTTCAAAAGACCAAATGATTTGTTAGGTAATTTGTACCATTTATACTTTGATGTTTGGTTCTGGTTTGGCCAACGAAGGCTTGATCAGTCAAGGCCTGGGGTTGAAGCTGGATTTGGGCCTGTCTTGGGCCATTTGGCCATGACATTTAGCCCAGACCCAAGAGGAAGGTTTTAGAGCATGGACAACTGGTTCCATTTTGCCAATACAAATTGATGAAGCCAATTAGAAATGGCCAGTTGTCCATTTTGTTAAAAAGATGCTTTATGATTTTTTTTGAGGTTTGTTTTAAGGAAATTATTCCCTGACTTGGAGGGCACACAACAGATCTGTTATTCATATATAGGACCCTCCCTCACACTGAAGAGGGACAAAAAAAACAGGCCCTAAAAGGACCTCTGAAAATCCAGCTCTATTGCTCTTCTACTTCTCCGTTTTTCATCAAAATTTTGAACAATTTTTTCCTTTGGATTTCTGGTTGTCAAGCTGAAACGTGACTTGGCTCTGAAGCTTTGTTGGTTGATATCATTGTTTTCGTTGCTATTGTTTCCTACTGTTTTTTGCTGACCTTGGAGATCCCTCCTCTTATTTCGTTTACCTACTGTATCTAGGTACTGCTGTGAACCATTGAGTGACAAAATGAAGCTCTAAGCATGTGTTTAAGATGGATGTAATTTCATGATATGAAAGTTCATGTTTCAAATGTTAAATTTCAGTTTTGTTTTACATATGATTCTTTCAAGTTATTTGGCTTTGTGATCAAATGGCTTAATGGGCTCTCCGTTGGCCCAATTTTTTCCAAAATAATTAGAGTCAACATGTGTACCCAATACCTATCTATAATTAATAGCTTTATATTGAATTCCAGCTTAGTTTCAACATGAACCTTCGAAGCTTTCTTTAGGCACGTTTATAATTAAAATCATCATAGCAACGGGTACAGTTCCCGTGACGTAGTTGTGGTACATAATTTTCAAATACGGGTACACATTTCATGTGACCCGGCCATAATTTCTCATAATAATAATAATAAAATAAATATATCATAAATCACGGGTGCATTTCATGTGATGCGGCTTGCAACGTGTACCAAAACGACAAGTGTATGACATCGTGACTTGTTTCAAAAATAATTCCATAAATAATTAAAAGCGGTTAGAAAGTTAAAAATGCACAATAGGTTTAAAAAATGTTACTAATAGGATATTTAGGCCAAATAATAATAGTTGAGCGACCGTGTTAAAACCACGGAACCCGGGAATGCCTAACACCTTCTCCCGGGTTAATTCCTTACCCGGATTTTTGTATTTCGCGGACTGTAAAACAGAGTCAAATTTCCTCGATTCGGGATTTTAGTTGGTGCCTTGGGATACCATAAATTATCCCAAGTGGCGACTATGAATTTGAATAAACAATCCCGTTACGATTATTGTCACTTTAAATTGGAAAAAACTCCCCTATACCCTTTCGGGTAGAAAAAGGAGGTGTGACAGCTCTGGCGACTCTGCTGGGGATTGAACCCAGAATCTCTGGTTCGGGGTTCATAATTCGAGCTTAGAATAATTGAATAGTTGGCTTGATTTTTACGTGTTTGAGTCTAATGTGCTAAATGCTGCTCTTTTTTACCGCTTTGATATTGTTTGGACTGTATATAAATTGTTACGAAACCTTCTTCTCCCTGAGTCTTCTAAATCATCTGGGAAGTGTGCACTTCATGTGACTTCTTTTCTGTTAGAGTCATATCCAAATTTTAGAACGAGGTTGGGACAAGTTGCAAAGCCGGTGAAGCTTCTGTATTCCCAGTACGCTGCCCTCCCCTCCCCCTCCCCCCTACCCCCCCCCCCGGCTCGAGTTGTCCGCTCGGATAAGCCATGTCTAGAACAATGCACCCAGATTTTAAACCTAGAATAACATAGCCTCATGCCGGATCCCTAGTAGGAACGCTTGTTTGCATCAAGTGCATTTGACTTTGGGGACTCAACACAGGGGTTGGGTCCGTCTAGGACAGGTGTACCCGAAATAAAAAGACCATCCTCATGCATTTTATGTGCTACTTGTACATTTATTTTCTTCGGCTTGCATCTGATCGGCTTCTAGAATAGGGAAGAAAAATCAAGAAAACACAAGATTGAGGTAAGAGAAAGAAAAACATTCGTATCTGAAAGTCTTGATATCCAAAATACCCCGAAACTCTGCCGAAATTTTGAAAAAAAAAGCTGTTTCAAAATAAATCATATTTTTCTGTTATTGTGAGGCCCCGTAAAATTTTTGGTTCAAAACCTAGTATCTTGTGGTGTCAACTCCGAATATGTGTTAGGAATGCGTAGAAGCCGTGGTTCGGACCCTTGGTATTGATCTAAGTTTGAAAAAAATCAAAAGAATCAATTTCCCAGAAAAATGCCATTATGCGGTCAAGAATGTGGTCGCAGATATGGTATGCGGACCGCATTCCTATCGCTTAGTGAAGCTGTGGTTTGGTTAAACTTGAGATCAAGATGCGGTCCAAGATGCGACCGCATAATTGATATGCGGGCCGCATTTCTACCGCAGAGTGGAACAGAAGAGCTGTCAAAATTAATGTTGAAAATGGCTATTATGCGATCGCATAACCAATATGCGGACCGCATAATCGTCGCATAAGTTCCTCAGGGATTTGTGAAGGTCAGTTCTGCGGTGCACAATGCGACCGCATAACAGCAATGCGGACCGCATTCCTGTCGCAGACCAAATAGATTCATCAGAGTTTTGGGGGCAATTCTGCGGACCACATTTCTGTTCTGCGATCGCAGAATGCGACCGCAGATCTTGCTCGGGCTTCTATTTTTTAAATTTTATACCCGACCCCCTTTTTTAATAAAACACCCCCAGCCCCTCATTTTTAACGATCTTCTGCACAAAATAAGAGAGAGGAAGAGAGGGTCTTGAGAGAGAAAGTCATCTTCTCTAAATTTGATTCTTCAAAACCATCCGGGCCGGGGAATTTCAAGCTTATCTTCATCCCCCTTTTCTTGCAGGTAACATCCCTAACCCTTTTCACTAAATTTCTGGTTTAAGCTGGGGGGGGGGGGGAGTCTCATGCATTGGTCTTTGAAAATAGTGGTTGAACTCATACATGCATGTCATTCTATAACCTAAAACCTAGTGAGAGTAATTGGGTAGGAGTAAAAGATGGTGCAAAGATGGGTTGGTAACCTAAATAAGTTTGAGTAGAAATTGTGAACTTCTTTTCTAAGTCATACGCGTTAACTTGTGCACTAGATTGACGTTGCTAGACCATTTGGTGAATTGGAAATAAAAGTTAAAAAGGGAACTCGGCTCCAGGTATGTATGGCTAACTTTGAACTTGTAAAATCGCCTTGTTTGGGTGTTTGAGTGCTTGGTATGTGATTTCTACGTGATTTGTTTGTGAAATTCCTGTGATTGGTATGGTTGAGTGATTGTGGTTGTGCCTTCGCCATATTGATGCAATTAATCAGAAATAAACCAAATTTGCGATTGTGAATGTGCTATGTGGTGAGAACTGTGAAACAAGTAATGGAAGGAAATGGGAATTGATGTGCTCGGGATAACCGTGGTAGTAACATATGTGGTTTGTCGTGGGAAATTATCGTCGTGACCTATCAATGCATATGAGTAGTGGAATACATGGAAATGGTATTGATGGCTATGGAAGTTCATGTAAATTGTTGTTGTTGTTCCTTGAGGGTCATTGTTGTTGTTTCTTGAGGATTGTTGTTGTTGTTCTTTGTGAATTGTTGTTGTTGTTGTGTTGTTTGTGAATTGTGATTGTTCGGTGGGATCGGGTTGCACGCCGCAACACGAAGAAATAAGGTGTGGGTTGTGGTGATAAGGGTGGCCGAGGTAATAAGGGTGGCCGAGGTAATAAGGTTAGAAAGCGATCGAAATCGCTATTGAAATGAACTATGAACAAATTGTGAAATTATTGATGTGGAAATGTGGAAGGGGAATCAGGAGAGATTGTAAACTTGTTGGTTTGATTGCTCTTTCTTTGTGGATTGGATTGTTGTTTCCATTACAATTACATGCTTGTTTGTGGAGGAGAGATTGTATACCTGTTGGCTTAATTGTTCCCTCCTTGTGGATTTGATTGTCGCTCTTATTACTGCTACTTACTTGCTTATGGTTCGAGTTTACTTGGAGCAAAGTTTGTTCATACATACCAGTACAATTCAAATGTACTGACGTCCCTTTTGCCGGGGGCGCTACATTCGTGTTATGATTGTAGGTGGATCCGTAGCAGGTACTCCAGTCCACCGATCGTAGCTCCCCTTCGTCCTCCATCAGCTTTTTGGTGAGCCCCTTTCCTCTCGGGGCCCTGCGTGGCTCAGGCCGCTTGTTTTCGGAGTTTTATTTTTTATTTATGTAAGGTATAGCCGGAGCCTTGTTACCGGCAAATACTATATTATCCTGTTGTACTATTAGAGGCTCCGTAGACAGTAGATGTGGGTTAGAAACTTGTGTAAATCCGTGTTTTTATACGTTGGTAACGAGTTGGTGATTTCACTGCTATTATGTAAGTATGTATGTGTTTTGTAAATTAAAAAGTGTTCTTAATTAATTATTTGGCAAATCCTTGGAATAATTGAGTAGGGAAAACGTGGGGTAACATGTGGGTTAGGAAAGACATCCAGGTTCGCTTGGCTAGGGCTACCCGGTCGGGTGCCGGTCATGTCCCTCGAATTTGGGGCATGACAGTTATGTCGAAATTTGCCAAACTACACGGGTCTGAGTCTCACCGTATGTGAGATACGGCAAACCTCATCGGTTCTAGCCCGCAATTTTCAAAAAAAAATCCAAAAATATTTTTCTTTACTTCCTTCTTTAAGAAGTCTTTGTTTTAGACCCCAATTTTTAAAAAAAATCCAAAAATATTTTCTTTTCTTTATAAGTCTCGCTTTCGGAATTCTGTTTTTGTTTATTTACTTTATTCCTGATCCTCCTGAACTTCGTAATAATCTGATTCATGCGGTGTCATGATACGTAGGCAATCCCCATAGGATTCGATCGTAACCTTAAAATGAAAAAGAGGAAAGAGAAATGAGTGAAAAGAAAAAGAATGGCAAAACAAAAGAACAAAAGAGAGTGCAAAAATAAAAAGGGGAGCGACAGGAACCAAGTGAGAAAATCAATAGTGATTAAACAAAGGCATTGAGTGAAAGAAAAGAAAGTGCAAAGTGAAAAGAGTTAGTTAAGGCAGGGATGAAGCATGCAATCGTTCAAATACACGATAGAAGCATTCAACTGTTTAGGTGCATGCATCCCAAACGTGTGATTGCCTATCTGTTAAACTCTTAAACACTAACAAGTTTGCTGTTGCTATTGAGTACAGGAAGGTGGTTAGTTTGTCTTGCATTCTGGTAAGCCACCCATATAACACCAGGTCTAAACACAAGGCGATCATGGCTAGCAAAGAATTAGACGCAAGTGTTGTTGACCCACCGAGATAGATGGTGGAATCTGAGTCTGGTTTGAAAGAAGAGGTTCATAAGATGAAACACCAAATGGTAGAAATGTATCAAGCATGGATCAGGGGGCATCCTCCACCGTCATACCCTACCAACTACACAGAAAACCCTGATTTCATCCCACCACTATCTCAATCCCAAGATCCCACTATTGTTGATTTATCCCCGCAGTATGCACCAGGCTTCACCTCTTACCACCACTATCCCGGCATATCAACCCAAACTGTCCAAGCTCCCCCAGCCAAAGCAACCGCATACCCTGCTCTGCCAGCCATCTCTATTTTTGTAGCCCCTCCGCGAGCTACACTCCATCGATCTTCTAGTAAGACGGCATTCCAAGCCCAGGATAACCAATACTATGCCCCAGAGCCCACCTTCAAAGCCCTGGATCATTACTCCTACACTCCTCATTTTGAACTTCCTATCGAAACTGAGAAGCCACCCAAAGAGTTTGGAACAGTCGCTGAGAAATATGCAAGGATTGAGAGGCCAAGTGAGTGTGGCTTATAAAGATCTGTGTTTGTTTCCCGATGTTCAGCTACCTGCCGGGTTCAAAATGCCCAAGTTTGACTTGTACGACGGGCATGGAGACCCTGTGGCCCACTTAAGAGGATTTTGCAGCAAAATGAGAGGTGCTGGTGGGAAAGATGAATTGTTGATGGCATATTTTAGTCAAAGTATGAGTGGTGCAGCGTTGGAATGGTACACCCGCCAAGACAACAGCAGGTGGTACACTTGGGATGACTTGGCTCAAGCTTTCGCTCGGCATTTCCAGTACAACATAGAAATTGTCCCAGATCACCTATCCTTGACTAAGATAGAGAAGAAGCCCAGTGAAAGCTTTAGGGAGTATGGTTTCCGGTGGAGAGAACAGGCGGCACGAGTCAATCCTCCAATGGAGGAGGATGAAATGGTGGAATACTTTCTTCAGGCCTTGGAGCCTACTTACTTTGGTCATCTGATCTCGGCCATAGGTAAGTCTTTCAATGAAGTGGTAAAAATGGGAGGAATGGTAGAGGAAGGGCTCAAATCAATCAAGATTATGAGTTACTCCGCCATCAAAGCAACCACACAAGCGATCGAGAATGGCATCGGGGGCGTGTTAGGGAAAAAGAAGAAAGAAGATATTGCTATGGTCGTCTCAAGATCGTGGCATGGCCCAAGGGGTTCACCTCACCATTACACCCAGCCCCGACCCCAACCTCAAACCTACACCCAAGCTCCATAAAATCCACCCCAACACTACTTCCCACCACAAGACCCTCAATATTCAGTCACACCACCCCAATACTACGTCCACCATGCACAATCATATGCTCAACCCCCTCCTTACCCGCAATGGCGTGCACTAGCTCCACAAAATCCTTATCCACCTCCTCAAACATACCGAAACCCTACTGGTCCAAGTTTTCAACCCAGGCCGGAGTATAGAAAGGAAAGGCAGCAGCGGAAGCAAACTTTTACCCCGCTTGGGGTGTCTTATGCCAGTTTGTTTCAGAGGTTGAGGCAGTTGGATGTTCTGAGGCCGATTGAGTCAAATTACCAAATACCCCTCCAAAGAACCTGGATTATTCCCTCAGATGCGCATATTGTTTTGATGCTCCGGGGCACGACACATAAAAGTTGGCATTCGAAGAGCACCATCCAAGAGCTTATCGATACAAACCAAATTGTGGTCCAGAGCCCGGAAGCTCCAAACATCAATCAAAATCCATTGCCAGCCCATGCCGAAACGCACATGATTGAGATAGTGTATAAGGATGGGGAGCCAAGAAGCCTTCAAAGTCTATCATGATGATCCATGCCAGTGAAAGTAATTCAGTCAAAACTCCAATTGTTACAAATGCAACGTCTTCGACAGTTGAAGGGCTGATGGACAAGCTAAGACCGTCTAATGGTAAGCTGCCTGTATTAGTGGTGAAAGGGTTCCCAGATGATGTTGAAGCAAAGCAAGGAAAGCTGAAAGTGGTTGTGCCGGGGGTATCAAGTAAGCCTGTCATAATCGTGGAAGGGGCTCGTACTGACCGTATTATTATTAAACCTATGACCCAGCTGCCGATAGATAACACAAAGGTTGTTCCATGGAATTACAAGCAAGTGATAGTGACCTATAAAGGGAAAGAAGTGGAAGAGGAAGTTAATGAAACCCGGGGATTGACCCGTTCGGGGAGATGCTTTGCCCCAGAGGAATTAAGGAAAGCTAAGCCACTCAAAGATAATCCAATTCTAGTGAAGAAGCTAGTCACCGAAGAGGAGGCGGAAGAATTTTTGAGAAAGATGAAGGTGCAGGATTACTCCATCGTGGAACAATTAAGGAAGACCCCCGCTCAGATTTCTCTTCTATCACTATTGATATATTCATACGAGCACCGTCAGGCCCTCATGAAGATTCTGAATGAAGCTCATGTCCCTAAAAAAATCACAATGAACCATTTGGAGAAGATTGCCAACAAGATATTCGAGGCAAACAGATAGGATCACCTTCTCGGATGACGAGCTGCCTATGGAGGGTACGGAACACAACCGGTCTCTTTATCTCACAGTGAAGTGCGAAGATTCCGTGGTCTCAAGGGTGTTAGTTGACAGTGGTTCCACTGCAAACATTTGCCATCTCTCCATTCTACAAAAGTTGAAAATTGATACTTAAAGGATCCACAAGAACAGTATACGTGTTCGAGGTTTTGACGGAGGGGGAAAAGATTCTGTTGGCGATATCGTGCTCGAACTGACAATAGGACCAGTTGAATTTACCATGGAATTCCAGGTACTAGATGTGGTCGTCTCCTACAATTTGCTATTGGGTAGGCCCTGGATACATGTTGCCAAGGCAGTCCCATCTTCTCTGCACCAGATGGTAAAGTTCGAGTGGGACAGACAGGAAATCGTTGTGCATGGTGATGAGAACTTATGTGCTTACAATGATACATCTGTCCCATTTATTGAGGCCGAAGACGATAAGGGGCCTTGGGTCTACCAAGTTTCCGAAACAATGCCAGTTGAGAAGATTCCGGAGGGGGAGTGTATTCCAGGTCCAAAGTTAGCCTCCGCATCCGTCATGGTAGCAACTGAAATGCTGAAGAATGGTTTTGTGCCGGGAAAAGGTCTGGCGCATCTTTACAAGGTATCGTGCAGCCGGTGTCTCTACCTAAAAATATGGGTACGTTTGGTCTGGGATTCAAGCCCACAGGGGAGGAGGTGAAGAGGGCTAAAAGGTTGAAAAAGAAGGCATGGTCACCCCTAAGCCTATCCTACGCCTCTCCAGGTCCTTCGTCAAGCCAGGGGTCGTGAAGCACCTATTGTCAGCAGTCCCAAAGCCTATGGTCGACTTTGATGAAGAGATGATTGAAAGGTTCCAGAGTCTGTTTGATGAGGTGAACATTGTGGAAATTGGGGAAGGTTCAAGCAAAGCAGATATGCAGTTTATTAGGCCAAAAGTGAAGCTTAACAATTGGAAGGCTACTCCTCTCCCTACTCGGAAGGAGTTTTGGTAGTTTGCTTTGTTTTCCTTTCTGTTATCTGGGTTATTCCAGGGTTGTAATCCAGATTTTTATTTTTGCTTGTTTTGATGTACAAACCCTTCTATCCTTTATTTTCAATGAAATGCAATTTTCCTTTTTCCATTACTCCGGATAGTGTCATTTTTTGTCTTTCTTTGTACAGTTCTTTTTATGCTGGTTTCTGTTGGCCCAAGTAAAGCTGTAGTTTTGAAGACTGACAGAAGAACTCAGACATGGACCAGGTCCATCTTGTGAAGCACAGTCATGATCAACCCAAACATGTGAGACGCACGTGAAGGAGATAGATCTAACTTATCAGAAGTAATATCTCCTAATCTGATCGAAAACGTTGCATATTGGATAAGGAGAGAAAGACTCCTTACATGAAGAGAACTCAGTTTAGAAAGAGGATAGTGTTAGAGTATGAGATCAACTAGAACTCTTCTACCATAGAAGAGTAGCGTCTGTATCACAGTCAATCTCTAATTACTAACCCATTAAATATCAGTGTTGATCTCTTTTATAGGTATTGCACACAAGCAGAAATTAAACGTGAATTGAGAGCAAAATAGCAAGGCAATTTTGCAAGCAATTTATGTGTGATTCAAACGTGCAATCCTGAAGCTACTTGAACTAGATAGAAGAACCAGTTTCAAGTGTCTATCTTTTATTTCTAGTTCAATTGTAGTAGGTGATTTTACATTGTACCTTTCAGCTTTTATAGAAGCAATTGTAATAGGTACTTAGAGTGTTCAAGTTAGAGTTAACTTGAAGTTGTCGCAACAGTTGAGGTTGTGTGCCACAACGGGATTAGAGTTAATCCTAGGTTTACAAAGATTTTTTGTAAATGCAGTTTTTAGCTCAGTGATTTTAGTGGAAGTTTGGGAAAATCCTACTGAGTAGTAGGTCGTGGTTTTTTCACCTTTTGAGCCAGCTGTTTTCCACGTAAAAATCTCTGTGTTCTTTATTTTCGTTACTCCTTATTCCGCAAACAGTAGTAGTTGGAACATATAGAAGAACCAGGTCCTTATATAATCAAGTTAAGCAAAAATTGGGTACCACACAAATCACCCCCCCCCCCTCTTGTGTGGTATTGAAGTATAAAACATCAATTGGTATCAGAGCGGGTTATCCTTGAAGAGGTTAACACCTTAGGAAAAGATCAAGATGAGTGCACCACCTAGAAACTGGGAAGGGCAATCCACTGCTAGGCCCCCACTCTTTAATGGTCAGTACTATTCTTGGTAGAAGAACAGGATGAGAGACCACATCCTAGGAGAAGACTATGAACTCTGGGACATAGTCACTGATGGTCCCCTGGCTACTACAAAGAAGAATGCTGAAGGAGTGGACGTGCCAAAGACAAGAGCTGACTGCACTGCTGAAGATTTGAAGAAATGGGAAAAGAATGCCAAGGCCAAGAAATGGCTTGTGTGTGGACTAAGTCCAGACGAGTACAGCAGGATTTAAAGTTGTACCACTGCTAAGGAGATATGGGACACTTTACAAGTGGCTCATGAAGGAACTCCTCAAATAAAGAGATCAAGAGGAACACTGCTATATTCTCAATATGAGAATTTCACTATGAAGGAAGGAGAAACTATCCAGGAGATGTACACAAGGTTCACAACACTAACAAATGAACTTAAATCTCTTGGGAGAATTATCCTTGAAGAAGACAAGGTTGAGAAAATCTCTACAAGGGTCTTACCAGTAACTTGGGAAAGCAAAATCGCTGCTATTCAGGAATCAAAGAACATTGCTACTCTCAAGTTGGATGAACTGATTGGAAATCTCACTGCCTATGAACTTCGAAGGCAAACCATGAAAATGGATGCACCCAAGAAGGAAAGGAGTTTGACTCTCAGAATAGCTGAAGGTGCAAATCTAGAGGATGGCCATGATCACAAGGGATTTCAAAAAGTACCTGATGAGAGGAAAAGGTTCTTCAAGAGGTACAACCTTCAACAAACCAAGGGCTCCTGAGAAACAGACCAACGAGGGCTGCTACAATTGTGGCAAGACTGACCACATGATCAAGAATTGTCCTCGGTGGGAAATTGAATGGAAGAAGGAAAGGGCTGAACAAAGGAACAGGAAGAAGGAACAGGTTCAACCCAAAAGGAATAAAGGATCAACAAAGGCTATGGTTGCTTCTTGGGGAGAAACGTCAGATGAGGATTCAGAAGATAAAGCTAGAGATGAACAAGCACTTACGGCCATCGGAGAATCAGATGATGAACAAGAGGTAAGTGTGATTCATCTCAAAGACAAGATTAAATTTTTGTCTAAAGAAAGGTTATCTGAATTATTGCTAGACTTCATCGATGAGTCTGAGGTAATAAACAATGAGAAGGAACAACTGTCTAGGGAGTGTGTGATTTTAAAAGCCAAGTGCAAAAATCTGGAATCTAGGGCTAATGAGAGTGACAGTAAAAATGCCGAGTTGAAGAACCAAGTTCTTGAACTTGACACAAGTGTCTTAGAACTTAGGTCTGAAAATTTAAAACTAAAATTAGGAACAAGTAAGAAGAAAGCTGATCACACACATATCACCTTGGAAGAAAATCTAGGAAAAATTAAGGATGAGCTGTACAAGAAAGATGAACAAATAAGAGTCTTAAAAGAAGACCTAGGAAAGGTAAAGCATGAACTAGACAGAACTTGCAAATGGAATAAAGCTTCTGATGCACTATCCTGGCTACAAGAACACCACAGTAGCAACAAGAGAGGTCTTGGCTATGGGACCTAAGCACCTAAGTAGGATCCCAAAAGCAAGTACATCACTCTTCCTGAAAACAAAATCTGCACACACTGTGGCAAGACTGGTCATTACAAAAGTGAATGTAATGCAAAAGAAAAGGCCAGTCAAAAGAACAAAACCTTCGTTCAAGAGAAAAATAGGCTGCCTGGATGGGCCAAAAGGAATTTAATTTACCCCTTTGCCTATAGAAAGGGACCCAAACTAGTTTAGGTTCCTAAGACTAACCCCTGACTTCCTTTTGCAGGTCCAAGTAAAGGGAAGTAGCCAAATATGGTACATGGATAGTGGCTGCTCAAAACATATGACTGGAAGCAAGAACCAGTTCCTTTCACTTGAGGACTTAAAAGGAGGAAATGTCTCCTTTGGAAATGGGAAGAAAGGTGAGATTATTGGGGTTTGGAAAGGTAGGTAAGACAGACTCACATTCCATTGAGAATGTCTACTTGATATATGGCTTGAAATATAACCTAATCAGTGTATCACAACTATGTGATAGAGGTAACCTTGTAGCATTTTCCTCTACCAAATGCTTTGTGATTAATCTTACAACTGACAAGATTGTTTTGCAGGGAAAAAGAGTTAATAATATTTACATTGTAGATTTGTCTACTCTTTCAGAAAATGAACTCACTTGCTTGAGTGTGTTGGACAATGAGCCCCTCCTGCGGCACGGAAGACTTGGTCATGCAAGTCTGAATCAACTCAACAAATTAGTCTCCAAGGACCTGGTGATAGGGTTACCTAACATCAAGTTCAAGTAAGACAAAGTTTGTGAGGCTTGTGCAAGGGGGAAGTAGGTAAGATCATCTTTTAAAAGCAAGAAAATGGTAAGCACAACTAGGACGATGGAACTGGTTCATATGGATCTATGTGGTCCAATGAGAACATTGAGCAGAGGTGGTAAGAAATATGTGATGGTACTTGTTGTTAATTATTCTAGGTTTACCGGGGTATTATTTTTAACATCTAAGGATGAAGCATTCGACATGTTTACTGCCTTTGTTAGAAAAACTCATAAACAACTAGGGAATCAACTTGCATCAATCATGTCTGATCATGGAACTGAATGTGAAAATGCTAAGTTTGCTGAATTTTGTGATGAGCATGGTATAGATCATAATTTTTCTGCCCCTAGGACTCCTCAACAAAATGGAGTAGTTGAAAGAAAGAATGGGACTCTTGAATATGGCAAGGACTATGCTTCTTTCTAGTAAACTACCTCATAGCTTCTGGGCAGAGGCTGTAAATACTGCATGTTACATCATTAATAGATGCATGACTAGACCTCTTGTAGAGAAAACTCCCTATGAGTTATTTAAAGGGAGAAAATCAAATATATCCCATCTTAGGGCATTTGGATGCAAGTGCTTTGTGCACAATAATGGAAAGGACTCCCTAGGTAAGTTTGATCCTAGAAGTGATGAGGGAGTATTCTTGAGATATTCTTCACATAGCAAAGTTTATAAAGTGTACAACAAAAAAACTTTGTGTGTAAAAGAAAGTGTACATGTGGTTTTTGATGTAACTAACATTCTTTCTGAGAGAGAGGAACATGAAGATGAAGCTATTGGGCTGGTAAAAGAATTGAGTGAAGTCTCAGCTCAAGCTAATGTTGCACCAAAAGAATGAGCAGGTGATGGAAGGTTCTTCCATCTAGGGCTACCTGACAGGGGGAACTGAACAAAGAGTAACTTAAACCAATCCCCTAAAGGAACTTGTTCATGACCCTGTTCCTCAGCAATAGAACATGGGAGAAACATCAAGCAGAAATCAGTTGGTTGTGAAACCTCACAAGTATCAAAGTTATCATCCCATTGAGAACATAATCATTAATCCAACATCTGGAGTTAAAACTAGATCACAATTAAAGAACCTGTGTGCTTTTGATGCTTTCTTATCTCTTATTGAACCTAAAAATGTTGCTGAGGCTTTGCAGGATGCAGATTGAGTGAATGCAATGCAAGATGAACTCAATCAGTTTGAGAGAAGTCAAGTTTGGCATCTAGTTCCAAGACCCAAGGACAGATTAGTAATTGGCACTAAATGGGTCTTCAGAAACAAGCTTGATGAAGATGGAACAGTTATAAGGAATAAGGCAAGACTGGTGGTCAAAGGTTATAGCCAAGAGGAGGGTATAGATTATGATGAGACCTTTGCTCCAGTTACAAGACTGGAGGCAGTAAGACTCCTCATAGCCTTTGCAGCACACATGGAATTCATTCTTCATCAGATGGATGTCAAAAGTGCCTTCCTGAATGGCTACCTAAAAGAATAAGTGTTTGTCAAACAACCTCCAGGGTTTGAGAGAAAGGAGTGTCCGAAACATGTGTACAAATTAGACAAGGCTCTCTATGGACTCTAGCAGGCTCCTAGAGCATGGTATGAACGACTGTCCAAATTCCTGCTTGAACATGGCTACAAAAGAGGTAAAATTGACAGTACTCTATTCCTGAGGGAAAAAGGTAAGGATCTTCTTGTGGTCCAAATATATGTTGATGACATAATTTTTGGGGCAACCACTGACAAACTGAGTAAGGATTTTGCCAAATTAATGGGGAGTGAGTTTGTGAGCTTAACTTTTTCTTAGGCTTACAGATCATACAAAACCCAAATGGAACCATGATCCATCTGAGAAATATGCAAAAGAGTTGATTAAAAGGTTAAAATGGATGAATCAAAAGAAATAGACACACACATTGCAACAACCACTAAATTAGACATAGGTGAACCTGGTTAATCTGTTGATCAGAAGTTGTATAGGGGTATGATTGGTTCACTTTTGTATCTTACTGCTAGCAGACTTGACATAGTTTTCAGTATAGGGCTTTGTGCTCGTTTTCAGGCAAATCCTAAGGAATCTCACTTGACTGCTATTAAGAGGATACTGAGATATTTGAAAGGCACTACTGGTCTTTGTCTTTGGTACCCTAAAGGTAGTAATTTCAATCTAGTAGGGTATGCTGATGCTGACTATGCAGGTTTCCTTGTGGATAGGAAGAGCACCACAGGTATGGCTCATTTTCTTGGTTCATGTCTTATATCATGGGTCACTAAAAAGCAGAATTCAGTGGCCTTATCCACTGCTGAGGCTGAATATGTTGCTGCTGCCTCTTGTTGTGCTCAATTGCTGTGGATCAAACAGCAGCTGATAGATTTTGGCATTGAAGTTGGTTGCATTCCTATCTTCTGTGATAACACTAGTGCTATAAGTATGACAAAGAACTCTGTTCATCATAAGAGGACTAAGCACATAGATGTTAGACATCACTTCTTAAGAGATAACTATGAGAAAGGATTGATTACCATAGAATTCTGTGCTACTGATAAACAAATTGCTGACATCTTTACTAAAGCATTGAGTAGAGAAAGATTTGAAAGGAACATGTTGGAATTAGGGATGATTAAGATCACCTAATGGGACCAGCTCAGAATGCACAATGAAAAAAAATTGATTGAAATTTTTTTTTTTTTGCTAGGAAATCTGAACTTGTGTAAATATCTCAATTAATTTTTACTCAGCTTCATACTGTAAATAGTATACTCCTGTGACATGTGTTAATATGACTCACTGATCTCTTACAAAGTTTTCTCTATTGTGGTAAATTGAGGCATGGTCAAGAGAATTCTAAATGAAGAACCTGGTTCACCAGTATTGGTTCATCTGAATGCCAAGGCATGTTTTCTATGCTCTGCACAATTAGAAATATAAATATTTAAATCGTGAGCAGAAGTCCTACAATTGTTCAACTCCTTAGAAAATTCTATCCGTTTGTTTTTGAACCAGTTCCGTCCTCATTAGAATTCTAACCACAGAAATTGCCTAAAATCTAGGGAAGCTTAACCGCTCGTTCAACCTGCAATTTCAGGTTGACTAGACCTCTAATTGATTGCTAAAGCTACAGTTATCCATTAAATGAGTCCTTCTCTTTAAATACTCATTATTACTTCCTGCCATTCTCATAATTCAAAAATGTCAAAAATTCTTTTCACCCTCAATTTCTTTCTTCTCCAAAGGTTTAACTCACCAACTCTCTCCAGCAATAAGCTATAATGTATAACCCACAAGACAACCCTGGAACCCCTCCACAGCCTACTCCCTCTGATTCATCTACCCCTCCTCCAGCTAGCACAATACCCCAACCCAGGCGAAGGAGAGTAAAAATGCTTGCACAAAAAACTGTGGCTTTTGGTGCTCTTTCAAAGAAATTGAATGAGAAATTAAAGGCAAGCCAGGTCCAAGATTCAGATTCTAACTCTGAGTATGATTCTTTGAAATCCGCTAGTGAGGGGAAGGACCTGGGTCTTCTGACACTGATAAGGCTCAAAAATCCCCTTCTAAGGTAAGTTCTTCTTTGGATGAAAATTTAGAAAATAGGTTTGTGTTGGTTGGACCTATAAGGGGTGTGGAACTACCTGGGTTAGGAAGGAGTGGAGGTAAAAAGAAATCTAAAAAAGAAAAGAGAGAGAGGGTGAATGTGGTACTGTGAGGGAAAAAGGGAAAGGAGTGGTTGATCATTCACCCACTGCTGGAGTATCTGTACCTGCTATTCGTGGGGTTGTACAAGAAAATGTTGAAGAAAGTGGCAAGAAGTCAGGGGGAAGCGGTTCAGGGGAGGTTGCTGAGGGGCTAGTTAATCTAAGCTCATAGGGAGATGAACCTGGTTCATCAATTGAAGAAACCCTAGCAAACCTTCTGAAAAAGGTAGGTGCAAGTTATGATCCAAAGAAAAGGAGAACACCCACACCAAAACCATCAAGTGTTGCTAAACCTTCCAAGAAACAAAAGGCTTCCTCCCCAACAACTACTGAAACTTCCTTGCCAAAGGGAAGAGCAACAAGAAGCAGGGTGAAACAGAGTGAGAGAGAACTACAACAAGCTTTGGCTGAAAGTAAGAAGAAAAGGATGGATAAAGGAAAAGGTAAGGTTGTAGAATCTTCAGAAACTGTTGATGTTGAGGAGATGGAACAGGTCTATCAGGAGAAAGTTACAACAGTGGAGGTTCAGACCCCAAGGCCCAAAAAGACCAAGACTTCTTCCAAGAAGTCTTTCTCTGTGTCTGAGGCTACTGAACCTTCATTGGCCAAGAGGACAAGGTCTGCAGTAAAAAGTAAACAAGTTAGAGTTTCTGAAGATGAGGAATGGAGTGGTGAAGAAGAAAACGAGTCTGATGGTGAACAAGACAAGCTTGCCAAGTTTGGCAAAAGGAAAATTTTGAAGGGTAGATTGTTGAAGGATTTGGTGGAACCAGGAATGGTTCGTTTCGTTGACACCTTAGCTACTCAGGGCTGGAAGGACATGGTCCTTCAGATGGATGGGAGATTGGCCAGAAATGAAATTATTGAATTCATGGCAAATGCTGAAGTCAAAGATGGCCGAGTTACAGGCAAAGTCAAAGGAGTTCAAGTGACATTTGATGCTGAAAAACTGGGAGAGATTCTTGACATCCCTGCTGAGGGATATGATGATTACACCAGACAAAGATGGCCAAGTCTGGATTCCCTTGCGTCTGCCCTTACAATCACCGGGAGATTCTGTGATGTTGAAGAAGTGAATGAGGCCAAGTTTGTGCACAAGAGTGAAATGAAGCCACAACACAAAGTCATTTTTGAGTTTGTCAACAAGTGCCTACTGCCCAGGCAGGAGAGAAGGCATATTGCAAATTATATGGACTTAGTTCTGATGGAGTGCCTTGAAAGTGGAAGGCAAATTAACTGGCATGCATTCATCATCAAGCTATTGGACAGGGTTATCAATGGCTCCAAGGCTCATGCTACCCCCTATGGCTTTATTCTGACTACAGTTTTGGATAGGTGCAATGCGCCTCTAAAGAAATGGGAAATGGCCACAAGAAAGGATTACTTTGGCATTAACACTCTGCTTGCTTGTGACTACTTAGTCAATGCCATCCCAAATGAATCTAGTTCATCCAAGAAGACACCTATCAACAGTAAAGTCAGGTCTCTTGTTCAGGAAAGTGAAGCCAAGGATGTTGAGATAGCTAGGCTAAAGGCTCGTGTGGCAGAGGTGGAATCTGAGATGGATGCTCTCAGAATTGAGCTTACCAAGGAAAAGGAGAAGAATGATGGAATTCTTCACAATATGCTGAATCTTCTCCAAGCCCAAAACCAACCCTCTAGCTCCCCCAAGCCTTAGGAATTCTAGCCTTTATCTCCTGAACCTGTCTAGTACCTTCAGTGACCTGGTAGGGACTTTTCTTTCTTTTGCTCATGTTTTTGAATATTTTTGCTTTCTGGTTGTGGATTGTGGTAGCAACATATCTTCTATCAATGATATCTACTATTTTTGCTCTTGATTAAAAGTTAATATTTCCTTGATAGTTTAAATATGTTTGCTTGATTACTGATGATTAATCCATGATTGCACTTCCAGTTGCCCCAGTGTCCATGAGTACTTATTGAAATCTGGGACTCACACTTTGTGTATGCAACTTTTCGATGATGCCAAAAGGGGGAAGAGATATTGTGCATATTCTGAATAAGTTATATTTATAACCAGATTAACCTGGTCCTTGATGATAAGTGAATTTTCTAAACTTTGTATTGATGGTTAAGCTGAGTTCTTACAGGGTTCAAGTAAGTAAAAAGCATATAATTTGTCATCATCAAAAAGGGGGAATTTGTTGGCCCAAGTAAAGTTGTAGTTTTGAAGACTGACAAAAGAACTCAGACATGGACCAGGTCCATCTTGTCAAGCACAGTCATGATCAACCCAAACATGTGAGACGCATGTGAAGGAGATAAATCTAACTTATCAGAAGTAATATCTGATGATCTGATCAAAAAGGTTGCATATTGGATAAGGAGAGAAAGACTCCTTACACGAAGAGAACTCAGTTTAGAAAGAGGATAATGTTAGAGTATGAGATCAACTAGAACTCTTCTACCATATAAGAGTAGCGTCTGTATCCCAGTCAATCTCTAATTACTAACCCATTAAATATCAGTGTTGTTCTCTTTTACAGGTATTGCACACAAGCAGAAGTTAAACGTGAATTGAGAGCAAAATAGCAAGGCAATTTTGCAAGAAATTTATGTGTGATTCATGCGTGCAATCCTGAAGCTACTTGAACCAAATAGAAGAACCAATTTCAAGTGTCTATCTTTTATTTCTAGTTCAATTGTAGTAGGTGATTTTACATTGTACCTTTTAGGTTTTATAGAAGCAGTTGTATTAGGTACTTAGAGTGTTCAAGTTAGAGTTAACTTGAAGTTGTCGTAACAGTTGAGACTGTGTGCCACAACAGGATTAGAGTTAATCCTAGGTTTACAAAGAGTTTTTGTAAATGCAGTTTTTGGCTCAGTGATTTTAGTGGAAGTTTGGGAAAATCCTACTGAGTAGTAGGTCGTGGTTTTTTCACCTTTTGAGCCAGGTGTTTTCCACGTAAAAATCTTTGTGTTCTTTATTTTCTTTACTCATTATTCCGCAAGTAGTAGTAGTTGGAACATATAGAAGAACCAGATCCTTCTATAATCAAGTTAAGAGAAAATTGGGTACCACACAAATCACCCCCCCCCCCTTGTGTGGTATTGAAGTATAAAACATCAGTTTTAATGACATGACATGCATGAGGAATTTTCGGCCAAGTCTTAAAAGCCAATCTAACTCTGAAATAATAATCCAAGAAGTAGAGTGTGATGATGAAACAGCATATGATGAAGAAGCGGCATTTGAGGAAATTAGTAAAGAACTAAATCATTTTGAAGAGAAACCCAAGTCTAATTTGAATGAAGCTGAAGCAATCAATTTAGGGGATCCAGATAATATCAGGGAAACCAAGATAAGTGTACACCTGGAACCACAAATCAAGGAAGAAATAATCACAGCACTATTTGAATATAAAGATATTTTTGCATGGTCATATGACGACATGCTGGGTTTGAGTACTGACTTAGTAGTTCACAAGTTGCCAATTGATCCGGCATTCCCTCCTGTCAAGCAAAAGTTAAGGAAGTTCAAGACTGACATGAGTGTGAAGATCAAGGAAGAAATCACAAAATAGCTGGATGCAAAGGTCATTCGAGTCACTCGGTATCCCACTTGGTTAGCTAATATTGTGCCTATACCAAAGAAGGATGGTAAGACCAGGGTGTGCGTTGATTACCGTGATCTCAACAAGGCAAGTCCAAAGGATAACTTTCCATTGCCGAATATCATATTCTGATAGATAATTGTGCCAAGCATGAGATTGGGTCTTTTGTGGATTACTATGCGGGATATCACCAGTTCTTGATGGATGAGGAAGATGTAGAAAAGACAGTATTCATCACGCCATGGGGAACATATTGCTACCGGGTAATGCCATTTGGTTTGAAAAATGCTGGGGCAACATACATGAGGGCAATGACTACCGTATTTCATGACATGATACACAAGGAGACTGAGGTTTATGTAGATGATGTGATCATAAAGTCAAGGAAGCAGTTTGACCATGTCGGGGATTTGAGAATATTTTTCCAGAGGCTCCGCAGGTACAATCTCAAGCTCAACCTTGCAAAATGTGAATTTGGTGTTCCGTCTAGAAAAATGTTGGGGTTCATAGTCAGTAGGCGAGGTATTGAGCTAGATCCGTCAAAGATCAAAGCCATCCAAGAATTGCCACCGCGGAGGAATAAGACTGAGGTGATGAGTTTGCTCGGGCGTTTAAACTAAATTAGCAGGTTTATTGCTCAACTCACGACAACTTGTGAGCCCATCTTTAAGTTGCTGAAGAAGGATGTCATTGTCAAATGGACTGATGAGTGCCAGGAGGCATTCGATAAGATCAAGGGGTATTTGTCAAACCCACCTGTGTTGGTCCCGTTGGAGCGTGAGAGACCTTTAATTCTCTACTTGACAGTCCTCGATAGTTCATTCGGTTGTGTGCTGGGTCAACACGACATCACCGGCAAGAAGGAGCAAGCCATTTATTATATCATCATGAAGTTCACTTTATACGAGGTCAAGTATACTCTCCTTGAAAGGACATGTTGCGCCCTGACTTGGGTGGCACAAAAGTTGAAGCATTATCTGTCGTCCTACACTACTTACCTCATTTCTCGCATGGATCCTCCAAAGTATATCTTTTAGAAGCCTATGCCTAAAAAAAAGGCTTGCAAAGTGGCAGATTTTGCTCATAGAGTTTGACATCATCTATGTGACCCGGACTGCGATGAAAGCTCAAGCCTTGGCCGATCATTTGGCCGAGAACCCGGTGGATGAAGAGCATGAGCCATTGAGGACTTATTTTCCTAATGAAGAGGTGATGCATATTGACGAGGTTGAGCAGGATGAAAATCCAGGTTGGAAGCTTTTCTTTGATGGGGCCGCTAACATGAAAGGTATTGGAATAGGGGCTGTGCTCATTTTTGAAACATGGCATCATTACCCTGTAACAGCCCAACTTCATTTCTATTGTACCAACAACATGGCTGAATACGAGGCGTGCATTCTAGGTTTGAGGTTAGCTGTAGACATGGGAGTTCAAGAAGTATTGGTTTTGGGAGATTCAGATCTGCTGGTGCACCAGATTCAGGGAGAATGGGAGACTCGAGATTTAAAGCTCATACCGTATCGACAATGTTTGCATGATCTTTGTCAACGAACAGATCAGTAGAGTTCAGGCATATTCCTAGGATCCATAATGAGGTTGCCGATGCCTTGGCTACTCTGGCGTCAATGTTACACCACCCGGATAAGGCTTATATTGACCCTTTGCATATTCAAGTTCGCGATCAGCATTCTTATTATAACATGGTAGAAGAGGAACTTAATGGTGAACCTTGGTTCCATGATATCAGGGAGTACATCAAGTCGGGGGTATATCCGGTACAAGCTAGGGGTGATCAAAAGAGAACGATTCGACGCCTGGCTAGTGGATTTTTCTTGAGCGGGGGAGTTTTGTACAAGAGAACTCCAGATCTTGGATTGCTGAGGTGCATGATGTTAAACAAGCTTCAACCATCATGGAAGAAGTTCATTCAGGAGTTTGCAAGCCGCATATGAGCGGATATGTTTTGGGAAAGAAAATTCTTTGAGCAGGGTATTATTGGCTCACCATGGAACGAGATTGCATCAGCTTTGTACGCAAATGTCATCAATGCCAGGTACACGGTGATCTGATTCATTCTCCGCCATCTGAGTTGCATACAATGTCCGCGCATTGGCCCTTTGTTGCTTGGGGCATGGATGTCATTGGACCAATTGAGCTAGCAGCATCGAACGGGCATAGATTTATTCTGGTGGCCATTGATTATTTCACCAAGTGGGTCGAAGCGGTAACTTTCAAATCTGTGACCAAGAAGGCAGTGGTGGATTTTGTTCATTCAAATCTCATTTGCCGGTTCGGAATCCCCAAGGTAATCATCACAGACAATGCTGCTAATCTCAACAGTCATCTGATGAAAGAGGTATGCCAACAGTTCAAGATTATGCATCGAAATTCCACTCCATATCGCCCCAAGGCAAATGGAGCTGTTGAGGCGGCCAACAAGAACATGAAGAAGATACTTCGAAAGATGGTGCAAGGTTCTAGGCAATGGCATGAAAAGTTGCCTTTTGCATTGCTGGGTTATCGCACTACTGNATAACTTCGGAAAGATGGTGCAAGGTTCTAGGCAATGGCATGAAAAGTTGCCTTTTGCATTGCTGGGTTATCGCACTACTGTTCGCACTTCAGTAGGTGCAACTCCTTATTTGCTGGTATATGGGACTGAAGCAATTATACCCGCGAAAGTCGAGATTTCATCCCTTAGGATTGTTGTTGAAGCTAAAATTGATGATGATGAGTGGGTCAAAACCCGACTGGAGCAGTTAAGCCTGATTGATGAGAAAAGACTGGCGGCAGTATGTCATGGTCAATTGTATCAAAAGAGAATGGCAAGAGCATACAACAAGAATGTGTGTCCCTAGAAATTTGAAGTGGGTCAGCAAGTACTGAAACGCATCCTTCCACATCAAGCTAAAGCTAAAGGCAAGTTCGCCCCAAACTGGCAGGGGCCATTCATTGTAACGAGAGTGTTGCCCAATGGTGCTTTGTATTTCATAACTAGGGATTTTGACGCATTTTATACTCCTTCTTGCTCATGCTTTGATTAGAAATTCATACAAAATAGTCCTAAAAGGCTCATAAGTTGTGCTTGATTGCAGGTTTGATCAACAAAGTGACGAGATGTCAAAGATCACCTCAAAAGGAGTGAAACTTGCACAAGTGCCAAAGACAAGACAAGCTCAAGCAAAATAGGTCCAGTGCGGCCGCACACCACTTTGTGTGGTCCACACTAGGAGATTCGGAGAGCAGGTATTCAGGCTAAAAGGCAATGCGGCCACACTAGGTTTAGTGCGGTCCGCACTGGAGTGCATGTGGCTGCACTACCATTCTGTGCGGTCCGCAGAGTGAGATTCAGAGAAGTTTCAAGATGGAGCTTTCAAGCCAATGCGGCCCGCAGTCCATTTTGTGCGGACCGCAATAGAAGTCACCGCGGCCGCAGTCCATTCTGTGCCGTCCGCGGAGCCTGAGTTCAGAGAGCTGGATTTTGAAGCCAAGAGTCCTATGCGGACCGCGGTCCATTTTGTGCGGTCCGCACTAACCCCGCAGGGGCATTTTTGTCCAGATTTTTTAGCCTAGTATAAATAGCTTCTTTTTTATCAGATATTGTAATTAAGCAGTTGTGCTCGTGGGTTCGACTTTCTAAGCCATATTGGACAATTTTAGCTACTTTTAATCATTGAATCTTTGTATTTAACTTAGTGATTAATTATTATGAGCTTTTCTTTATCTATTTCTTGTTTTTCTTCTTTAATTATGAGTAGCTAGACCCATAAGCTAGGGTTGTGGCTCAACCCTAGTGTGGATAATTGATGGGTCTTGTATTTTAGGGCTAATTTTACTATGGGTGTTTGTTATTTGGACCAAATTCATGGTTAATTTCTGAATTAGTGGTTGCAAACACTAGTTTGTGTTGAGTTGACTTGAGCTCTTCTTGAGAAAGAGAGCCTAAGTCTCCGGAATTGGTCCAACAATGAGTTGGGGCGTACTCAAGAGATTGATAGCCCCAATTAAAGGGTTAAACCTCGAGAGAGTAATACCCGAATTGAACCCTAGTTGCTTGTGCAAATTTGCATACTCAATTGGTCTTGAGAAAGCCAATTCGGGCAAAATCACTCGAACCACCGAGAGGTGTAGAGTGGGTAAAGTCGTGCAACGGTTATAACATACTCCCCAAACGTGTCAAGCATGCCTTAGATTCAAGTACCCGTCAATTGACCACCTAGGCGGTAGTCACTACCCTAGTGCCTTTTTAAACCTATTTGAACAACGCATAGCATTATAACTCTTAGCATAATTTAGTTGCAATTACCAATTGTAGTTTGATAATAGTAGAAGTAAACAAAAAACCCCAAAAATGATTAGAAGTGCAATTAAGAACACATACGCAAGTCTACACTAGATAGATACTCGACTCCAAATTTTAGCTCTTTGTGGATTCGATCCCGACCCTAAATCGAGTAAAAGCTGCTCCGACCCTCTCTCGCTACTTAAATAGTAGTGCGGAGTAGGCCGTGATTACTTTTTGGCGCCGTTGCCGGGGAGCTAACTGTTTTGGCTATCTATTTAGTTAGATTTGTGTTTTGTTCTTCTTTCCTTCTTGTTACTAATTTGTGTGTGTCATTACTTCAGGTACCAAAATGGCTTTAAATGCTAATGACCCTCTTGGAAATATGAATGAGGGGGAGGAGGTAGATGACTTGGAAAAGAAGAGGTGCCTCTTGTACCTCAAGGACAACGTAGAGGCCACCAGGCCAATGCAAATGACAATGTTCCAGACCCTCCTCCACCACCTCCAAGAGCGGTTCCTCGGGTGCTCCCGAACCAAGGCTATGTAAGTGCTATTGTCCCACCCAGAATCCGAGTGGGCAATTTTCAGATAACCAATGTGATGTTGACCTTACTCGAGCAGCGTGGGTATTTCACGGGCGCTGCAGATCAAAATGCCTACAAACATCTCAAGGGGTTTATGGATACATGTTGGGGGAGCAAGCAGACAAATGTGTCCGAGGATGCTCTTAGGTTGAGGCTTTTCCCATTCTCACTTCGGGGGAAAGCATTGGATTGGCTCGAGAGACTTCCCAACCATTCCATCACAACTTGGGATGAGTTGGCGGATAAGTTTATTGCTAAATTTTTCTCACCCGGGCACATGGCGGCACTTCGAGATGAGATATTGGCCTTCAAGCAAGAGCCCACGGAACCTTTGCATGAGATTTGGGAGAGATATAGAACTATGGTGAAGGAATGCCCCAACAATGACATGACGGAGAATATGTTGCAACAAACTTTCTACCGGGGCATCAACACTACAAATCAATGCATAGTGAATCAACTTGCTGGGGGTAATTTTATGAAATTGACGTATTATGAAGTTTGTGCCGTTCTTCATGAGATGGCGGATACATCCTCCGCATGGCAAAGTAGGGCCAATGTTCCTCAAGGTGGCCCTACGGTTATTCATTTGCATAAGGAATTACATGACCATGGGCAAGCTATAGCGGAGTTGACAACTACTATGAACCAATTGGCTAAGGCACAGTTGCAACAATTCCAAAATCCTCGCCAAGTGAATGCCATGGAGGGTGTTAATATGCTTGTCAACAAGATAAGGCAAAGAAGGCAACAAAACCAAGGGAATTCTGAGCAATTTGATGATGATTGTGATGGGTTTCAAAATGATGGCTATGATGAACAAAGTGAAGAGGTTCAATATGTGAATAACTATCAAGGCCAACGGGGCAACTCTTCAAACCAACAACAGTGGAGACCTCAAGGTAATTGGGGCAATCAATAACAAAACAGTGGTAATTGGGGAAACAACAACCAAAATAACAACTGGGGCAATCAGAACAACAATAAAGGCAACCAAGGGAATTGGAATGGTAATAACAACAATTGGGGTGGCAACAATAATCAATGTGGATGGAATAATGGAAACCAAGGAAACCGGGGGCAAGGCTTTCCAAGGCCCCCAATGTACCAACAACCAAACAATCCACCCCAATTTCCTTCTCAAGGTCCTAGTTCTTCTAACAATGATATGGGTAGAATTGAAATAATGTTCGAATATATGATGAAGAAGAATGCGGATTCGGATGCACAGTTGGCTTCCCACAATACCTCTATCAGAAACTTGGAGGTGCAATTAGGCCAAATCTCTCAATCATTGAATACTCGCCCAAAGGGTGCTCTACCAAGTGATACGGTAGTGAACCCAGAGGGTGGGAACAATCATGTTATGGCGGTTACAACAAGAAGTGGGAGAGGCGGTGATGTGAATGCCTCTAAGCAAAAGCAAGTTGTGGATGATGATGTTGAGTTGCAAGAAGATGAAGTTC
>NC_031991.1:37245502-37289113 GCF_001879085.1 Nicotiana attenuata | reverse complement strand
CCATTTTGGGCAGTTTTAGCTACTTTCATTCATTGAATCTTTGTATTTAACTTAGTGATTAATTATTATGAGCTTTTCTTCATCTATTTCTTGTTTTTCTTCTTTAATTATGAGTAGCTAGACCCATAAGCTAGGGTTGTGGCTCAACCCTAGTGTGGGTAATTGATGGGTCTTATATTTTAGGGCTAATTTGACTATGGGTGTTTGTTATTTGGACCAATTTCATGGTTAATTTTTGAATTAGTGGTTCCAAACACTAGTTTGTGTTGAGTTGACTTGAGCTCTTCTTGAGAAAGAGAACCTAAGTCTCCGAAATTGGTCCAACAATTAGTTGGGGCATACTCAAGAGATTGATAGCCCTAATTAAAGGGTTAAACCTCGAGAGAGTAATACCCGAATTGAACCCTATTTGCATACCCAATTGGTCTTAAGAAAGCCAATTCGGGCAAAATCACTCGAACCACCGAGAGGTGTAGAGTGGGTAAAGTCGTGCAACGGTTATAACATACTCCCCAAACGTGTCAAGCATGCCTTGGATTCAAGTACCCGTCAGTTGACCACCTAGGCGGTAGTCACTACCCTAGTGTCTTTTAAACCTATTTGAACAACGCATAACATTATAACTATTAGCATAATTTAGTTGCAATTACCAATTGTAGTTTGATAATAGTAGAAGTAAACAAAAAACCCCAAAAATGAGTAGAAGTGCAATTAAGAACACATACGCAAGTCTACACTAGACAGATACTCGACTCCAAATTCTAACTCTCTGTGGATTCGATCCCGACCCTAAATCGGGTAAAAGCTGCTCTGACCCTCTCTCGCTACTTAAATATTAGTGCAGAGTGGGCCGCGATTACTATTTAACGAATATAGAAGGCAAATGTGTAGATATGGCCGTCAACTTTGATGCGGTCAAGAGATATTATGTATGATTTTTTTGGTTTGTCTTTCATTGTGTTGTTTGTATTTGGCATGTTTCAAAGATTGGAATGACAAAGGCATTTTATTCTGCTATCTAAACACTTTTATCCTTTGTTACCCTTTTGAGACTTATTTATTTTCTTTCATACCCCTCTTTTGGAATCGGAAGTAAAGTTTAGAAATAAAAAAATAAAAAAAATTAAAAAAAAAAAGAAGAGAAAAATGAAAAAAAAAGTAAAGCAAAAGAAAGAAAAGAAAAAAGAAAAGGAAAGAAAGCAAAAGAAAAGTAACAAAAACAAAGCAAATCCTATGTCTTGAACTACGTTCGGCCTGATTCCTTTTAAGGATACGTAGGCAGCCCTAATGTTCGGTCCCATCAAAATAAAAATCCAAAATTCCCCAGACTCAAAGAAACTGGGGCAGAAGTTGTGGTGTTGTGAAAGATCTGATTCCAAAAGTTGTGATTTTGAACCCTATTATTTAAAACTGTTTTTGAGCTTGCATGCCGCCTTTTCTTTCTAACTCCGTCCAAAAGCCTACACTACGGTCCAAAGAAAGACCTTCCGATCAATCTTTGAAAAGTGCCAAGTCAAGCGAGCTAGAGGTATGATTGACATCATGGGTAACACTTTTGTTCATGGGCACAAGGAAAAATGAATAAATGAGAGTCTTATTGGTGAAAAACCCTCACGGGCACCGTAGGGCGATGGAAAGCTGAGAGAAAATTAAAATGAGAGAGTCTTATTGGTGAAAACCTCGGGGACACCATAAGGCGATGGTGATTTGAGAGATGAACAAATGAGAGAGGGTTGTTAGTGAAAACCCTTCAGGGCACTACAAGCCGAATGAGTTTTTGTGACTTTGCAAAGAGATTGGATTATGGGAATCCCGATCGTAAAGTATGAAGAATGGACTAGGCTGATTAATCCGAAATACATGTCATGGTCATTAGTACCAGCTGCTTCACTCAGATAAGTCTCTTTTCCATTATTCCTCAAATAGTCATCTTGGTTCGAAATTTTCTTCTTTATCCCTAATTCTCGAAATCACTTCGTTTCATTTTCTTTTGGGTCTACTTCTCTAATCTCTCTCAATGGTAGCCTTCTTAAGCAAGCAAGAAAGAATTTCAAAGCCTATTACCAGCGTTCAATAGCACAAAGCAAAGGTCCGGCCAGAGCACATCAAAAATGGCGTGATTCAGAATAAGCAATAAAGTTTTAATGGGAGTTCAAGTGGTCAAATGGCTCATGAATTTTGAGGAAGTATAACGGTTCAAATTGGCAAGATAGAGTTGTCAAATAACAGGCTGAGTGTAAACTACTCGGGTCATTCAGGGTTCTGTAATTGAGGTTCAGTCAGAAGGTCAAACAATTCTTTGCTAGCCCAAGGCAGCTAATCAGAACAAAGCATGACAGTGGAAAGGCCGCCACCTTCAGCAAGAATGCCGCAAACTAACCACCACATATTCAAACTGATAAGATTTTCTTTGATTGAAACAGGGGCAGGAAATTTCGTTTGTTCTGCAGGAACTCTCCATGAAGAAATCATGGCTCGGAGGCAAGAGATACTATTCAGGATCCCCCAGGAAAAGAGCATGGCTCAGTTAAATTCATTCTCGACTGTTCAGGACCCTCCTAGATAATGGGATTTAGTTTAAAGTTTTTAGGACCCTCCTGAATAATGGGATTTGTTTTAAGTTTTCAGGACCCTCCTAGATAATGGAATTTACTTTAAGGTTTCAGGACCCTCCTGGATAATGGGATTTATATTAAGGTTTCAGGACCCTCCTGGATAATGGGATTTAATTTAAAGTTGTCAGGACCCGCCTGGATAATGGGATTTAGTTTTATGGTTTCAGGACCCTCCTGGATAACGGGATTTAGTTTTAAGTTTTCAGGACCCTCCTGGATAATGGGATTTAGGTTAAAGTTTCAAGACCCCCCTGGATAATGGGATTTAGTTTAAAGTTTCAGGACCCGCTTAGATAATGGGATTTAGTTTTAAGTTTTCGGGACCCTCCTGGATAATGGGACTTAGTTTCAAGTTTTCAGGACCCTCCTGGATAATGGAAGTAGTTTCAAGGTTTCAGGACCCGCCTAGATAATGGGATTCAATTTTTAAGTTTTCAGGACCCTCCTGGATAATGGAATTTAGCTTCAAAGTTTCAGGACCCTCCTGCATAATGGGATTTAGTTTAAAGTTTCAGGACCCTCCTGGATAATGGGATGTAGTTTTAAGTTTTCAGGACCCATCTGGATAATGGGTTTTAGTTTTAAGATTTCAGGACCCTCCTGGACAATGGGATCTAGTTTAAGGTTCCAGGACCCTCCTAGATAATGGGATTTAGTTAAAAGTTTCAGGACCCTCCTGGATAATGGGATTTAGTTTTAAGATTTCAGGACCCTCCTGGACAATGGGATATATTTTAAGGTTCCATGACCCTCCTGGATAAGGGGATTTAGTTTAAAGTTTCAGGACCCTCCTGGATAATGGGATGTAGTTTAAAGTTCAGCACCCTCCTGGATAATGGGATTTAGTTTAAAGTTCACGACCCTTCTGGATAATGGGATTTAGATTAAAGTTTCAGGACCCTCCTAGATAATGGGATGTATTTCAAAGTACAGGACCCTCCTGGATAATGGGATTTAGTTTAAAGTTTCAAGACCTCCTCGATAATGGGATTTAGTTTAAAGTTTCAGGACCCGCCCAGATAATGGGATTTAGTTTCAAGTTTTCTGGACCCTCCTGGATAATGGGATTTAGTTTAAAGTTTTAGGGCCCTCCTATATAATGGGATGGAGTTTAAAGTGCAGTACCCTCCTAGATAATGGGATTTAGTTTTATATCTTCAGGACCCTCCTGGATAATGGGATGTAATTGCAAGTTGTCAGGACCCTCCTGGATAATGGGATGCAGTTTAAAGTTTAGGACCCTCCTAGATAATGGGATTTAGTTTTATATCTTCCGGACCCTCCTGGATAATGGGATTTAATTGCAAGTTGTCAGGACCCTCCTGGATAATGGAATATAGCTTCAAGCCTTCAGGACCCTCCTGTATAATGGGAATTAGTGTCAAGTCTTCAGGACCCTCCTGGATAATGAGATTTAGTTTATGGTTTTAGGTTCCTCCTGGATAATGGGATTTAGTTTTATGGTTTCAGGACCCTCCTGGATAATGGGATTTAATTTCAAGATGTCAGGACCCGCTTGGATAATGGGATTTAGTTTTAAGGTTTCAGGACCCTCCTAGATAATGGGATTTAGTTTTAAGTTTTCAGGACCCTCATGGATAATGGGATTAAGGTTAAAGTTTCAGGACCCGCCTGGATAATGGGATTTAGTATAAAGTTTCAGGACCCGCCTGGATAATGGGATTTAGTTTTATGTTTTTAGGACCCTCCTAGATAATGGGATTTAGTTTCAAGTTTTCATTACCCTCCTGGATAATGGGATTTAGTTTCAAGGTTTCAGGACCCGCCTGGATAATGGGATTTAGTTTTATGTTTTAAGGACCCTCCTGGATAATGGGATTTAGCTTCAAAGTTTCAAGACCCTCCTGGATAATGGGATTTAGTTTAAAGTTTCAGGACCCTCCAGGATAATGGGATGTATTTTTAAGTGTTCAGGACCCTCTTGGATAATGGGATTTAGTTTTAAGATTTCAGGACCCTCCTGGACAATGGAATCTAGTTTAAGGTTCCAGGACCCTCCTGGATAATGGGATTCAGTTCAAAGTTTCTGGACCCTCCTAGATAATGGGATAAGGTTTTATGTTTTCAGGACCCTCCTGGATAATGGGTTTTAGTTTTAAGATTTCAGGACCCTCCTGTACAATGGGATCTAGTTTAAGGTTCCAAGACCCTCCTGGATAAGGGGATTTAGGTTAAAGTTTCAGGACCCTCCTAGATAATGGGATGTAGTTTAAAGTTCAGGACCCACCTGGATAATGCGATTTAGTTTAAAGTTTCTGGACCCTCCTGGATAATGGGATTTAGTCTAAAGATTCAGGACACTCCTGTATAACGGGATGTAGTTTAAAGTTTTTAGGACCCACCTGGATAATGGGTTTTAGTTAAGATTTCAGGACCCTCCTGGATAATGGGTTTTAGTTTCAAGTTTTCAGGACCCTCCTGGATAATGGGATTTAGTTTAAAGTTTCAGGACCGTCCTGGATAATGGGATGTAGTTTTAAGTTTTTAGAACCCACCTAGATAATGGGATTCAGTTTTAAGATTTCAGGACTCTCCTGGACAATAGGATCTAGTTTAAGGTTCCAGGACCCTCCTGGATAACGGGATTTAGTTAAAAGTTTCAGGACCCTCCTGGATAATGGGATGTAGTTTTAAGTTTTCTGGACCCTCCAGGATAAATGGATTTAGTTTTAAGATTTCAGGACCCTCCTGGACAATTGGATATAGTTTAACGTTCCATGACCCTCCTGGATAAGGGGATTTAGTTTAAAGTTCAGGACCCTCCTGGATAATGGGATAAGGTTTTATGTTTTCAGGACCATCCTGGATAATGGGATTTAGTTTTAAGATTTCCGGACCCTCCTGTACAATGGGATCTAGTTTAAGGTTCCTGGACCCTCTTGGATAATGGGATTCAGTTTCAAGTTTTCAGGACCTTCCTGGATAATAGGATTTAGTTTAAGGTTTCAGGACCCTCCTGGATAATGGGATTTAGTTTAATGTTTCAGGACCCTCCTGGATAATGGGATTTAGTTGCAAGTTGTCAGAACCCTCATGGATAATGGGATCTAGTTTAAGGTTTCAGGACCCTCCTGGAAAATGGGATTTAGTTAAAAGTTTCAGGACCCTCCTGGATAATGGGATAAGGTTTTATGTTTTCAGGACCCTCCTGGATAATGGGATTTAGTTTTTAGATTTCAGGACCCTTCTGTACAATGGGATCTAGTTTAAGGTTTCAGGACCCTCCTGGATAAGGAGATTTAATTAAAAGTTTCAGGACCCTCCTAGATAATAGGATGTAGTTTAATGTTCAGGACCATCCTGGATAATGGGATTTAGTTTAAAGTTTCTGGACCCTCCTGGATAATGGGATTTAGTTTAAAGTTTCAGGACTCTCCTGGATAACGGGATGTAGTTTAAAGTCCAGGACCCTCCTGGATAATGGGATTTAGTATAAAGTTTCAGGACCCTCCTGGATAATGGGATTTAGTGTAAAGTTTCAGGACCCGCCTGGATAATGAGATTTAGTTTTAAGTTTTCAGGACCCTCCTGGATAATGGGATTTAGTTTCAAGTTTTCAGGACCCTTCTGGATAATAGGATTTAGTTTAAGGTTTCAGGACCCTCCTGGATAATGGGATTTAGTTTAAAGTTTCAAGACCCTCCTGGATAATGGGATTTAATTGCAAGTTGTCGGAACCCTCCTGGATAATGGGATATAGTTTCAAGCCTTCAGGACCCCCCTGTATAATGGGAATTAGTATCAAGTTTTCAGGACCCTCCTGGATAATGGGATTTAGTTTAAGTTTTCAGGACCCTCCTATATAATGGGATTTAGTTTAAGTTTTCAAGACCCTTCTGGATAATGGGATTTAGTATAAGTTTTCAGGACCCTCCTGGATAGTGGGATTTAATTGTAAGTTATCAGGACCCTCCTGGATAATGGGATATAGTTTCAAGCCTTCATGTATAATGGGAATTAGTGTCAAATTTTAAGTTTGAAGGACCCTCCTGGATAATGGGATTTAGTTTTAAGTTTCAGGACCATCCTGGATAATGGGATTTAGTTTAAGTTTTCAGGACCCTCCTAGATAATGGGATTTAGTTTTAAGTTTCAGGACCCTCCTGGATAATGGGATATAATTTAAATTGTCAGGACCCTCCTGGATAATGGGATATAGTTTAAGTTCTCAGGACCCTCCTGGATAATGGGTTCAATTTAAATTTTCAGGGCCTTCCTGGATAATGGGATGCAGTTTAAAGTTCAGGACCCTCTTGGATAATGGGATTTAATTGCAAGTTGTCAGCACCCTCCTGGATAATGGGATATAGTTTCAAGCCTTCAGGACCTTCCTGTATAATGGGAATTAGTGTCAAGTTTTCAGGACCCTCCTGGATAATGGGATTTAGTTTAAGTTTTCAAGACCCTCCGGTATAGTGGGATTTAGTTTATGTTTTCAGGACCCTCCTGGGTAATGGGATTTAGTTAGAAATCTTGAGGACCCTCCTGGATAATAGGATTTAATTGCAAGTTGTCAGGACCCTTCTAGATAATAGGATATAGTTTCAAGGCTTCAGGTATAATGAGAATTAGTGTCAAGTTTTCAGGACCCTCCCGTATAATGGGATTTAGTTTAAGTTTTCAGGACCCTCCTGGATAATGGGTTTAGTTTGCAAGTTGTCAGGACCCTCCTGTATAATGGGATATAATTTCAAGCCTTCAGGACCCTCCTTTATAATGGGATGCAGTGTCAAGTTTTTAGGACCCTCCTAGATAATGGGATATAATTTAAGTTTTCAAGTCCCTCCTGTATAATTGGATTTAGTTTAAGTTTGCAGGACCCTCCTAGATAATGGCATATAGTTTCAAGTTGTCAGGACCCTCTTGGATAATGGGATTTAGTCTTTAAATTCTGAGAGATCTTTTGGTCAACAGCATCTGATTAACATTTACAGAGTTTCCCGGTACCTATCTGGGGCAGAAAAGTTTCTTTTGTTTTGTCTGTTTTGTCATAATAGCAGGCACCCACCTGGCGAACGAGGGAATTCATTCAAGTATTAGGTCAAGCCACTGGAAAACAAGGGAATTCAGTCAAGTATCAGATCAAGTAGCAGGCACCCACTTGGAGAACGAGGGAATACATTAAGAATTAAGTTCAGAGTCCAAGACAACAGCAAGAGCCCACCGAAGAAGGAGATCAATTCAAGTTAGAAATAACATAAGCATGCATCGAGAGTGCGAGTCAATAGATTAAGATGCGCGGCAGAACTGCAAAAAATTTTAAGATCAAGTTTGAAGACGTATAGATAGGACTCTTGTAACTCATAGCTAATAGACTTGCCTAGCTTCTTTTCATTTTGATTTCGGTGTAATAAGGAGTTCAGGACCCTCCTGGATAATGGGATTTAGTTTTAAGTTTCAGGACCCTCCTGGATAATGGGATATAATTTTAATTGTCAGGACCCTCCTGGATAATGGGATATAGTTTAAGTTATCAGGACCCTCCTGGATAATGGGATATAATTGCAAGTTGTCAGGACCCTCCTAGGTAATGGGATATAGTTTCAAGCCTTCAGAACCCTCCTGTATAATGGGAATTAGTGTCAACTTTTCAGGACCCTCCTGGATAATGGGATTTAGTTTAAGTTATCAAGACCCTCCGGTATAGTGGGATTTAGTTTAAGTTTACAGGACCCTCCTGGATAATAGGGTTTAATTTAAATTTTCAAGGCCCTCCTGGATAATGGGATGCAGTTTAAAGTTCAGGACCCTCCTGGATAATGGGATTTAATTGCAAGTTGTCAGGACCCTCCTGGGTAATGGGATATAGTTTCAAGCCTTCAGGACCCTCCTGTATAATGGGAATTAGTGTCAACTTTTCAGGACCCTCCTGGATAATGGGATTTTGTTTAAGTTTTCAAGACCCTCCGGTATAGTGGGATTTAGTTTAAGTTTTCAGGACCCTCCTGGATAATGGGATTTAGTTTTAAATCTTCAGGACCCTCCTAGATAATGTGATTTAATTGCAAGTTGTCAGGACACTCCTGGATAATATGATATAGTTTTAAGCCTTCAAGTATAATGGGAATTAGTGTCAAGTTTTCAGGACCCTCCTGGATAATGGGGTTTAGTTTTTTTTTTAGGACCCTCCCGTATAAAGGGATTTAGTTTAAGTTTTCAGGACCCTCCTGGATAATGGGATTTATTTTGCAAGTTGTCAGGACCTTCCTAGATAATGGAATATAATTTCAAGCCTTCAGGACCCTCTTGTATAATGGGATGTAGTGTCAAGTTTTCAGGACCCTCCTGGATAATGGGATATAGTTTATGTTTCAGGACCCTCCTGTATAATTGGATTTAGTTTAAGTTTGCAGGACCGTCCTGGATAATGGGATATAGTTTCAAGTTGTCAGGACCCTCTTGGATAATGGTATTTAGTCTTTAAATTCTGAGTGATCTTTTGGTCAACAGCATCCGATTAACATTTTCAGAGTTTCCCGGTACCAAATTGGGGCAGAAAAGTTTCTTTTGTTTTGTCTGTTCTGTCATAGTAGCAGGCACCCACTTGGAGAACGAGGGCATTCATTCAAGTACTAGGTCAAGCCGCAGGCACCCACCTGGAAAACAAGGGAATTTAGTCAAGTATTAGATCAAGTAGCAGGCACCCACTTGGAGAACGAGGGAATACATTTCATAGTTAAGTTCAGAGTCCAAGACAACAGCAAGAGCCCGCCGAAGAAGGGGGTCAAGTCAAGATAGAAATAACATAAGCTTGCATCGAGAGAGCGAGTCAATAGTTCAAGATGCGCGGCAGAACTGCAGAAATTTTTAAGATCAAGTTTGAAGATGTATAGATAGGCTCTTGTAACTCATAGCTAATAGACTTGCCTAGCTTCTTTTCATTTTGATTTCGATGTAATAAGGAGTTCAGTAAGCAGTAACAGCGGCGGCAGCAGTGAAATCCCAGCTTCTCGGTAGTCCCAGCTACCAAAACTTCCAGAACTGCACTGACCTGATTCCTTTATAGCCAAGGATATTTAGGCAACCTCGGAAGCGAGGTTCAGTCAGACTTTTCAAAGTGCTTCTCATGGAGTATCCAAACGGGCAAAAATCGCTCGTATTCGCTCACTTTATCTTTGCCCGAAAATTCTTCATGTTTCCGAGCAAAGAGGGGCAGCTGTGAGCATGTGAATTTTGCCCGGCCAAAACACTCCTATAAAATCACAAAAAAATAGATTTTTCTAGTTTATTTTTATTTTTGCAGAATTTTTAGGAATATCTGCTTAATTGCTTGTATTTTAGTTGCATTTTGCATATATTAAAAGCATAGATAATACCCGAAAAATATATATATATATTCAAGTTTCATGCATTGCATTCCTAGGTTGATAGTTGCATTTTTTTTAGTTTAAATCGTTAATTAATTGCATCAATAAACAAAAATCAAAAAATATAAATTACTCCACATTTTAGTTTTAGTTTTATAAATTAGTACCTTCTTTCATTAGTTCAAAATTAATTAATTATTATTGTATTAGAATTAGATAATTAAGTCAATTTTACATACTAGGTTTTGTTCAGGATTTAATTCAGGCTTAATTAAGTTTATTAGTAATTAGTATTTTTAAATTAAAGGAAATTAAATCAATATATAAAAAGAGAGAAGAGAAGGTGTGGTTTGTACCCAATTGGTCCAATTTGCTTAGCCCAAACTCATTTTTTCGCCCCAGATCCACCCAGCCCAATTCCACACCCGGTCCAGCCTCCCCACTTAACCAAACGACATCGTATTGGCATCCATCAATACTAGCCGTTGATCACCATTGATCTAACGGCTGGGAACTCAACACCCCACCCCATATATATGTCCTAACAACCACCCTAAACCCTAGAGATCCCCCCATTTCCCACCCCGTCTCTCTTCAGCTAAACCTAGCCGCCCTCAAATCCTCTTCATCTCAACCCACACAAACCCTAGTCGCCGCTCACTGAGAAATCGTCTCACGGCGGCGGCCGGTCTCCAAACCCCCCAAAATTCCTACCCTGTAACCTCCACACCCCATTAACCCCAAATCCCTTACTGATTTCCCCAAATAATTCCCCGAACTCCCCGAATTCCAGATCTAAGAATCAAGAAAATCTGGTATCTGACTTTTATGGGAGCGTATGTCCGTTTCGTTTAAAGTTTATGCAAATCGATTGCTTTTGACAAGAGCAATCCTTTTGAATCAACTTTAACCCATTTTGGAGTAACCGGACTCCGAACAGCCTCATGGGATCTTCCTTGGTCTGATTTTCTTCGATTCTGGTATAGCCTTACTATTGCAGTTCCTTTCATACTTTTTCTTTCTTTTTTATTTTCTTTTTACCTATTATTTAGTACCTTTGAATCTTGAAGTTTTCTGTGCTTATTTTCATTGTTAGCATGTTTAGGTTAATGGCTAATTGCCTTAGTTAATTACAATCTATTTTAGGATAATTTAAAATAACTTTAACTAGTTAGGCTTAATTTGCATACCTCTTAGATTTATTGCTATATAAATGGATTTAGTTGTTAGTTGATTGCGTACTAATTAACTTCATACGTTCAAATGATTCGTTACGTAATTTGTACCATTTTTACTTTGATGTTTGGTTCTGGTTTGGCTAACGAAGGCTTGATCAGTCAAGGCCTGGGGTTGGTGCTGGATTTGGGCCTATCTTAGGCCATTTGGCCATGACATTTGGCCCAAACCCAAGAGGAAGGTTCTAGAGTATAGACAGTTGGTTCCATTTTGCCAATACAAATTGCTGAAGCCAATTAGAAATAGCCAGCTGTCCAGTTTGTTAAAAAAGATGCTTTCTGATTTTTTGTTGAGGTTTGTTTTAAGGTAATTATTCCCTGACTTGGAGGGCACACAACAGATCTGTTAGTTATATATAGGACCCTCCCTCACACTGAAGAGGGAAGAAAAAAAACATACCCTAAAAGGACCTCTGAAAATCCAGCTCTTTTGCTCTTCTACTTCTCCGTTTTTCATTAAAATTCTGAACAATTTTTTCCTTTGGATTTTTGGTTGTCAAGCTGAAACATTACTTGACTCTGAAGCTTTGTTGGTTGATGTTGTTGTTATCCTTGCTGTTGTTTCCTGCAGTTTTCTGCTGACCTCGGAGATCCCTCTTCTTATTTTATTTACCTACTGTATCCAGGTACTGTTGTGAACCTTTGAGTGACAAAATGAAGATCTAAGCATGTGTTTATGATGGATGTAATTTCATGATATGGAAGTTCATGTTTCAAATGTTAAATTTCAGTTTTGCTTTACATATGATTCTTTCAAGTTATTTGGCTTTGTAATTTCTTAGCTTTTGTTTAAGTATTTTAGATCTGCCTGATAGTCAACAACTTAGTTCGGAGCTTCATGTGTGAATGTTTAAATTAGTTCACCTTTTCATGTATTATTCCAAATTTCAAGAGGATTAATAGTTCCAGTAACTTATCTGGTTGTTTATTAGAGGATATTGGTTAGTATGTCATACATGTTAGAAAGATGCACTGTTTGGTTGCTGAGTACATTCAGTTTAATTGTCTAGAATTCCAGCATTGCTAAAATGATTACGTATTTGATATTAATGTGATTAGTTTAAGGCAGTTTAAGCTTACGTCTTTGTTACTAATGGCATGTTAATAAATTAAAACCCACAATATGGTTAGTCAGCATTTTAATTTCCAGAATTTATGCAATATTTTGTTATATGTGTATTCGAGAGGGTCAGGCTTCAATAGGGCTTTAGCAAGCGATTGGGCCAGGCGTTGGCCCAAATAGGGTGGCCTGGTCAAAATCACCCATGGCGTGGTTTCTGGGCCTTTCAAAGCCCAAACAGTGCCAGTGTCGTTATTCTTCAAAACTTGTGATCAAATGGCTTAATGGGCTCTCCGTTGGCCCAATTTTTTCCAAAATAATTAGAGTCAACATGTGTACCCAATACCTATCTATAATTAATAGCTTTATATTGAATTCCAGCTTAGTTTAAACATGAACCTTCGAAGCTTTCTTTAGGCACGTTTATAATTAAAATCATCATAGCAACGGGTACAGTTCCCGTGACGTAGTTGTGATACATAATTTTCAAATACGGGTACACATTTCATGTGACCCGGCCATAATTTCTAATAATAATAATAATAAAATAAATATATCATAAATCACGGGTGCATTTCATGTGACGCGGCTTGCAACGTGTACCAAAACGACAAGTGTATGACATCGTGACTTGTTTCAAAAATAATTCCATAAATAATTAAAAGCGGTTAGAAAGTTAAAAATGCACAATAGGTTTAAAAAATGTTACTAATAGGATATTTAGGCCAAATAATAATAGTTGAGCGACCGTGTTAAAACCACGGAACTCGGGAATGCCTAACACCTTCTCCCGGGTTAATTCCTTACCCGGATTTCTGTATTTCGCGGACTGTAAAACAGAGTCAAATTTCCTCGATTCGGGATTTTAGTTGGTGCCTTGGGACACCATAAATTATCCCAAGTGGCGACTATGAATTTGAATAAACAATCCCGTTACGATTATTGTCACTTTAAATTGGAAAAAACTCCCCTATACCCTTTCGGGTAGAAAAAGGAGGTGTGACAGCTCTGGCGACTCTGCTGGGGATTGAACCCAGAATCTCTGGTTCAGGGTTCATAATTCGAGCTTAGAATAATTGTATAGTTGGCTTTTATTTATTATTTGATTTTTACGTGTTTGAGCCTAATGTGTTAAATGCCGCTTTTTTTTACCGCTTTGATATTGTTTGGACTGTATATAAATTGTTACAAAACCTTCTTCTCTCTGAGTCTTCTAAATCATCTGGGAAGTGTGCACTTCATGTGACTTCTTTTCTGTTAGAGTCATATCCCAATTTTAGAATGAGGTTCGGACAAGTTGCAAAGCCGGTGAAGCTTCTGTATTCCCGTTACGCTGCACCCCCCCCCCCGGCTTGAGTTGTCCGCTCGGGTAAGCCAGGTCTAGAATAATAAACCCAGGTTTTAAACCTAGAATAACATAGCCTCATGCCGGATCCCTAGTAGGAACGCTTGTCTGCATCACGTACATTTGACTTTGGGACTCAACACAGGGGTTGGGTCCGTCTAGGACAGGTGTACCCGAAATAAAAAGACCATCCTGATGCATTTTATGTGCTACTTGTACATTTATTTGCTTCGGCTTGCATGTTGACCGGCTTCTAGAATAGGGAAGAAAAATTAAGAAAATCCAAGATTGAGGTAAGAGAAAGAAAATCATCCGTTTCTGAAAATCTCGGTATCCAAAATACCCCGAAACTCTGCCGAAATTTTAAAAAAAAAAGTCATTTCAAAATAAATCATATTTTTCTGTTACGTCAAAATTTTCCGAACTACATGGCTCTGAGTCTCACCGGATGTGAGATACGTAGGCAAACCTCATCGGTTTCGGCCCGCAATTTTCAAAAAAAAATCCAAATATATTATCCTTTACTTCCTTCTTTAAGAAGTCTTTGTTTTAGACCCCAATTTTAAAGAAAAAATCCAAAAATATTTTATTTTCTTTATAAGTCTCTCTTTTCGAAATTTTACTTTAGCCTCTCGTGGGTATTAGTTATTACTTTAGCCTCTCGTGGACGCTATGGAACATCTATGATATAACCTTCTAGAAATTCAAGCTTTTGTCTGTGATGTGGACTCAATTCTTTCTTTTAACTTATTCCGTCGCCTCCTATAGTTGTATCATTTTCAACATATATTTTCCTTAGTCACAATAGGTACCACTTTCTTATAGAGTGCTTACGATGTTGTAGTGAGACTGTTCTAATAAGACCATTATTTATTTAGGTCACTATGCTTAGTTTGAAGCCTTCTTCCTTATTTCCTCATCTAGTCTTTCATTGTAGCATTTAGGGAAGACTCTCTGACTCTTGTAAAGCCGAGAGCTTATCCCATCATATACCTAACGGAATTTTTGATGTTCTTACTCACCTATAAATATCCTTAGTTACATACCTATGTGCCCTTGTTCTCTTAGGGTTACTTCTGAACTCAAATTTTTTTTGTCTCCCTTGTAGCACTTTCTTTTATTTCCGTAACACTTTTACGACAACTATAACTACCTCAACTCCTATCTGAATATTTCTCAAGGATTACGATGTCGTATCTGCAAGACTGAATTCCCTATGCTGGGGTTCACTAGGTTTATCTTGCACAATTTGTTTATTTATTAGTATCCTCTTGTCTAGCCATAACTAGGATCTTCCTGAATCAACTACTAACTACTTGTTGGTCCATTCTTATATCTATATTCTGCATAATATCTCTTGGGTTCTTTCCTTTGTCTTAACTTACCTCTCGCACTGGCTCTTTATGTATCAAGTGTTCATTCGCACTTATTTATCAATAACATCCTGGGAGGGAACCCTTACTGCATCTCCCCGCCATCGTTCTTGTAAAATGTTCTGGAGCCATAACATATATGTAGGATCTGAATAAATGCAATCTCACCCCTTGCGCCTTTTTACCGCATTCTTCCTTTACTAGTCCATAGTTACCTCTTCATCTTTGGCATCTTTTCACATCTTTAGTGACTCTTACTCACCTTGCACTAAACCTTCTATACCAGGGATAACTGAATTTCTTACGCGCGAGGGTGACACCTAGTGTAACTGGCACACTTAGTCCCTTAAGAATAACTCTACTCACATTACTTGCTTTAGGGAAGCGTCTTCCTGAATGACCTTTAAAGTTTATTCTTCCATTGTCCATTCTATAATTTCCGGAACACGATTTCTGAAATTCTTACGATGCCGACTATTATCAAATCCTTTGGTTCCTAAATCATGTTCGATTTTTTTTTCTTGTTACTAGCCTATGTTGATTTCTATTACTCTGGGGGGTCTAACTTAGCCTTCTGGTAATTATGTTGGAGTCGCCAACTCATTTCTCGAAATGAGGATATGACTTTATGACTTATACTCTTTTATAATCTCAATGCATGTCACCTCTTGTCTTTTCCTTTACTTGACTATAGACTATGTCATCCTATCATATTATGATTTACCGTTACCACCCTTTTATCACATCTTACTCGTAATGCTTCATTTACTCTCTTCTTATTCTCCTGCTAATATCTCTGTTTGTTACCTTATTCTAAAAACTTCAACAAAACATTCTTTCACTTTTATCTCCCCTTGCTTCATCTCACTGGCTCTTCGGGTCGCCTACTGTTCTCTTTTTACTAGGGGTAGGAGTCATACTAAAGTAAATATTTATCCCTTCTAGGATGCCACTACATGTCTTCTGATATTTTTGAACATTCTAGTATTCATATCTGACTGTACTATTCTAGAGTGCACCATCCGGTATGCACGATTTAATAGGGCCTCAAACAGGGCCACGTGGTCAAGAATTCTCTCTCTACTATTGCCCTTACCTGCTACTGTATTAGCCCTCTGGCTAGCTGTAATTTTTCAAATTGCAAGCATCTATATAATTAGCAAACATATGTCTTGGCTCGAACTCTTATGACTCAGCTCTATAGCACAATGTAGATTTGAAAGAAGGATAACAGACTCCTAAATTCCTTGTAGCTTCCTGTTTATATTATGTGGTGCACAACACATCTATAAACAAGGCTCTACTAGACACGGCTTGTAGACTCGCTAGGACGAACTGCTCTAATACCAAGTTTGTCATGCCCCAAACCTGAAGAGGCGTGGCTGGCACCCGGTTCCATACTCGGTCCGAGCATACCATTCTATAACTGTGAACTCTGTAAGGGTAACCCTCAACTTAGGCCGAAGAGGCCATATTCTTAATCATCTGAAAATAATGTCTCTCTCATCTGAGGGGTAAACATACCCAAAAGCTGATATACATAATTGTGTAGGCCGACGAAGTCGCCATGAAAATCTACTTCTTTACAAAATATATAGGACTCGTCTACAAGCCTCTAGAGATAACTGAACTGTACCATGGTCGGGATAGGGCCTCGACCTACCCATCAAATCTTTATATATAAAATGGACTCCAAGGTCTAGACCTAGTAACTCCGAGGAAGTGGAGCTTACCAACCAAGATGAGGTTTGACTTTGTCTGCTGGGAGGGTCTGTCCAACTGCCAATCAGGACCTGCAGGCATGAAATGCAGCGTACCTAGCAAAAGGGATGTCAGTACGAAATAATGTACCGAGTATGTAAGGCAACAAAATAACTGAAAGCTCAAACTGAAATGATAATATAATAACTAAAAGTAACTGGAGTCAAAGATAATCTGAAGATATGCTTACCTGCCGATACTGACTCAAGTCTCTAAATATAGTAACTAAAATAGTTGTCTGGCCTTATAAGGCTGGGTATGTGTAACTGCTATGCCATAGTAGGCTCGCTCATAGGCGCTCAACCATACTAGGATCTGTATCTTGGTCATTCTGGGCTCTCTCATAGGTGCTCGGCCACAGTAGGCACGATATATAACTTACCATCTGATCAGAGGTTCCCAATAGGGGCCTACCAGTCGATTATAGCTTGATGGTGGTAAAAATACTGTAATATATATATACATATATATATATATATATATATATATGCACCCTCTTCTCTCTTGGATGAAATTAGACAACACTAAACTGAATGTTGTAACATATGAGACTAGGACAATGTACATAAATTCAGGAATATGAACTTCTCTTTATGTCTCGTTATCAAACACTTGTAGTTATAGGATCATGCCAAAATGAAGGAACGGTTTAGCTTTAACATACCTTAACCTTGTTGAGTTCTTAATAGCTTCCAAGCAACTCTTCAAACAAATCAACTCAGTCTACCATAGCATAAGCAAATTCAAAATTAGTGTTCAGTAAAGGCTAAGTCTGTAACTTAAGCTAGTAGCTCGTTTTATGTAAATTTGGGCAGTATCTCCCTTGTAACAAGGACCTCCTCCAATACCCTATACCAACAACAACAACCAGATCAATACAATTAGAACAACATCAACAATAGGGTATAAAATATTTCATTAACAAGTCGCCAACATATCACGACGAGCGGCAAGCTAGGATTGAATCCCTTCAGAACCCTTCAACCCCATTATCGCCCTTTTTAGACTTCTTACATTAACTTAACAGCATCATTAACATGTTAATGAAGTCATTCATCAATGATTCCATCTTTATACCATATATTTATAATAAAGGAAACAATCCACAACTCCAACTATCTTCAATTAGCAACTTTATTCAGTAGTTCATGTCTAGTACATCCATTTAACATAATCAACATCAAGATAACCTTAAGCACATGCAAGAACACAATACAAATACCTCCTAAAGTAGCTTCAAGTCGAAATTCAAGTTATATTTAGCTTACAACAGCCCTCAATGGCAATACAACACCGTAGAAGTGACTTAAGCTAATCCAAGTATTATCTTGTAGTTTATCATCCTAAAAACTTAACCAACATACAAGCAAGATTAAGCACAATTCGTATTCTATTATACTCACCTTAGCCAGTAGCAACATTTTGAAATATCAGCCAATAACAGCCTACAACTATCCTCAATGACAACACAACCTCAAAGAGGTGTTGTTCTTCACTAGAACTAGCTTTTGATGTTGAAATAACCTAGTGTTGATATGAAAATCTTGGGAGAGTATTTTAAAGAACTTAAACCACTTAACACAACCTCCCACACGAGCTGGAACCGCCCAAAAATTAGCAACAACAAGAAGAACAAGAAACCTACTAGCGTGACGGGATTCTCGACACTTGATTTGTGTTGGTTGCCCTTTGTTTGGGTCTTGGATCATGAGAGAACCTTGAGAGAGTATTTTTAGGTGTCTAGGGTCTGAAGATACTGAAAACTAATGAGTTAAAACAGGGTTGAGGCATCATATATATATCTCAACCACCAATGTGGGTCCGATAGAGAGCTTTTTGGCGCGGTCTCGTGAAAATTCGAGTATCTCTCTGATCCGATATCACGGTTTAATGCGTTAGAAACTAGACGCATAGATCTTTAATTTGGTAGGTAGATAACCCCATGATTGCTGTAAATTAGGAGAAAATTGCATCTACATTTGACGTAATGTTCTGCACATTTATGAATATAACTTGTGATAACCTTTGCCAACTTTTGTTCCACAACTTGCTTGACTTAAAAACATAACACACGACTATCATACGACTGAAATAACTCATAAAATAACCTCTTTATCTTGTTAAACACCCTATTCTCATCACAAAAGTACACGTTATAACATTCCCAACTCGTCGACACTCGACGAAACTTATTTTCTTCAATTTGTTTAGCTTCTTAGCCTTTCAACCCTCTTGGTACTTGTTATCCATGATCTTAAAGATTTTTAATCTCTAAGGTAACACGATTAACTTACTTTATGTACTCTCAAAGATGATCTCATTTCTGAGCTTACATCAATTGACTTACGAAAACTCTTTTGTACGAAGATATAGGGTGTAACACAGAGAGTTAAGAACCATATTAAGCATTTGCGTTGATCGTCCCTTTATCTTAACGTTTCACTTCTTTATGTCTCTTTTCCTTTTTTGTAGACATTGCTCCGAGAAAGACCCCTCCTCAAGTGTTACTAAACCTTCACCACATCTATCGATTCTGCCTAAGACAGGATCCAGTAGTTATCCACCATGAAGAGAAAGGAGAGTTCATCAAAACTTGGTGAGCAATTTTGTAGTTTTCCAAGGAAGAGCTGTTGGCCAAGAAGAGGTGAAGTTTTGGAGATTGACAAAAGAACTCAGACATGGACCAGGCCCATCTTGTGAAGCACATTCATAATCAACCTATACATATGAGATGCACGTGAAGGAGGTAAGTCCTACTGATCAAGCAGCAATATCTCCTGATCTGATCGAAAAGGTTGCATATTGGATAAGGAGAGAAAGTCTCCTTATATGAAGAGAACACAATATAGGATGAAGATAGTGTTAGAGTTTGAGATCATCATGAACTCTTCCACGATAGAGGAGCAGCAATTGAATCCCAATCAAACTCTGATTACTAACCTATTAAATCTCAGTGTTGTTCTCTTTTACAGGCAATGCACATACGCAGAAGTTAAACTTAAATTGAGAGCAAAAGAGCAAGGCGATTTTGCAAGCAATTTATTTGTGATTTGAGTGTGCACTCCTGAAGCTACTTGAACGAGATAGAAGAACCAGTTCCAAGTGTCTATCTTTTATTCTAGTTCAATTGTAGTAGGTGATTTAACATTGTACCTTTCAGCTTTCATAGAAGCAATTGTATTAGGTACCTAGAGTATTCTAGTTAGAGTTAACTTGAAGTTGTCGCAGTAGTTGAGGTTGTGTGCCACAACGGGATTAGAGTTAATCCTTAGGTTTACAAAGAGTTTTTGTAAATGCTGTTTTGACTNAAATCATAAGTAATTTCCACGAGAACAAATTTAATCCTTGCTCAATATCGAGAATCATCAATTAAAGCATCCGTAGTATCATATAAGAACACAACAATATCAATTTAAGACTCACGGTCATGCTCGACATCAACGTATAGATACTCGTCACCATGCCTATACGTCGTACTCAACAAGAAGCAAATAGCAAATAGGACTCCAAAATGAGGTCAAATTACCAAATAATCAAAAAGCCCTAACTCTACCCGATTCCCCAATTTTCTACCATTAAAACCCTAGGATTATTGATAAAAGTTGATGAAAAACATTAGATAGTTGAAAGAAATCAGTTAATGAATACTTACTTGTGATTTGGGAAGAAAATCTCTTGAGAAAACCGCCTAGTTCTTCTATTTTTGTGAAAGTTTTAAAGAAAATTTGCTGAAGTTATGTTTTAAAAGACTCACTGCCCGACTTCCGCATCTGCAACTCGTGGGTCGCATCTGCGCAACCGCACGTGCGAAAAGATGACCGCTTCTGCGGAAATGACTTGGTCCACTGGGGCCGCATCTGCGAGGGGGAAATCCGCTCCTGCGGAACCGCTTCTGTGGAATTTTGCCCGCATCTGCGAAGGCTGGACCGCACCTGCGATACACTTCTCGCACCTGCGAGTCCGCATCTGCGGCCCAAGAACCGCAGGTGCGGTTACGCCAGAACTGGTGCAACAACAGTATTTTTCCTAAGTTTAAACACCCCGGATCCTACCCGAAACTCACCCGAGCCCTCAAGGCTCCAAACCAAACATGCGTACTAACCCAAAAACATCATATGAACTCATCCGTGCCATCAAATCGCCAAAATAACCTCTCAAACAACTAATTAAACCTCAAAATCAATGAAATATTTCAATACTTCTTAAACATCAACTTTTGCATTTGAGGCTCGAATCACGTCAAACGGATTCCGTTTCTTACCAAACTTTACAGAATTATCTTAAATCATATATAAGACCTGTACCGGGTGTCGGAACCAAAATACAGGCCCGATACCAACATGTTCTAATCAAATTTCATTTCCAAATCCTTTAAACAATTTCAGAAAATAATTTTCTTTAAAAATTCATTTCTCGGGATTGGGACCTCGAAAATCGATTCCGGGCATACGCCCAAGTCCCATATTATCCTACGGACCCTCCAGGACCATCACATCACGGGTCCGGGTCCGTTTCCGTAAAACGTTGACCGAAGTCAAATTGATTCATTTTATAGTCAAAATTTATCATTTTTCATAGATTTTTCTCATTTAAGCTTTCCGGCTACACGCCAGGACTGTGCACGCAAATTGAGGTAAAGATAAAAGAGGATTTTAAGGCCTCGGAACACAGAATTTAATTTAAAAGCAAGTGATGACCTTTTGGGTCATCACACCTAATCAGTGTGTCTCAATTGTGTGACATAAGGCAACCTTGTAGCATTTACCTCTACCAAATGTTTTGTGATTAACCTTACCACTGACAAGATTGTTTTGCAGGGAAAAAGAGTTAACAATATTTACATTGTAGATTTGTCCACTCTTTCAGAAAATGAACTCACTTGCTTAAGTGTGTTGGATAATGATCCCCTCCTGTGGCACAAAAGACTTGGTCATGCAAGTCTGAATCAACTCAACAAATTAGTCTCCAAGGACTTGGTGATAGGGCTACCTAACATCAAGTTCAAGGAAAACAAAGTTTGTGAGGCCTGTGCAAGGGGGAAACAGGTAAGATCATCCTTTAAAATCAAGAAAATGGTAAGCACAATCAGGACGTTGGAACTGGTTCATATGGATCTCTGTGGTCCAATGAGAACATTGAGCAGAGGTGGTAAGAAATATGTGATGGTACTTGTTGATGATTATTCTGGGTTTACCTGGGTACTATTCTTAACATCTAAAGATGAAGCATTTGACATGTTTACTGCTTTTGTTAGAAAGACTCAGAAACAATTAGGAAATCAACTTGCATCCACTAGGTCTAATCATGGAACTAAATTTGAAAATGCTAAGTTCACTGAATTTTGTGATGAGCATGGCATAGATCATAACTTCTCTACCCCTAGGACTCCTCAACAAAATGGAGTAGTTGAAAGAAAGAACAGGACTCTTGAAGATATGGCTAGAACTATGCTTCTTTCTAGTAAATTGCCTCACAGCTTCTGGGCAGAGGCTGTAAACACTGCATGTTACATCATCAATAGGTGCATGACTAGACCTCTTGTAGAGAAGACTCCCTATGAGTTACTTAAAGGGAGAAAGCCAAATATATCCCATCTTAGGGCATTTGGATGTAAGTGCTTTGTGCACAATAATGGAAAAGACTCCCTAGGTAAGTTTGATCCCAGAAGTGATGAGGGAGTATTCTTGGGGTACTCTTCACATAGAAAAGCATATAAAGTGTTCAATAAAAGAACTTTGTGTGTAGAAGAAAGTGTGCATGTAGTGTTTGATGAAACTAACATTCTTTCTGAGAGACAAGAACATGAAGATGAGGCTATTGGGCTGGTAAGAGATTTGACTGAAGTCCTAGCACAGGCTAAAGTGGTACCAAAAGAAGGAACAGGTTCTTCTATCCAGGGCAACCTGACAGGGGGAACTGATCAAAGAGGAACTGAAACCAATCCCCTAAAGGAACCTGTTCATAACCCTGTTCCTCAACAACAGAACATGGGAGAAACATCTAGCAGAAATCAGTTAGTTGTGAAACCTCATAAGTATCAAAGTTCTCATCCCATTGAGAACATAATTACTGATCCAACCTCTGGAGTCAAAACTAGATCATAATTAAAGAATATGTGTGCTTTTGATGCTTTCCTATCTCTTATTGAACCTAAAAATGTTGTTGAGGCTTTGCAGGATGCAGATTGGGTAAATGCAATGCAAGATGAACTTAATCAGTTTGAGAGAAGTCAAGTTTGGCATCTAGTTCCAAGACCCAAGGACAGATCAGTCATTGGCACAAAATGGGTCTTCAAAAACAAACTTGATGAAGATGGAACTGTTACAATAAATAAGGCAAGACTTGTGGTACAAGGTTACAGCCAAGAGGAGGGTATAGATTATGATGAGACTTTTGCTCCTGTTGCAAGACTAGAAGCAATACGACTACTCATAGCCTTTGCAGCACACATGGAATTCACTCTTCATTAGATGGATGTCAAAAGTGCCTTCCTGAATGGATACCTAAAAGAAGAAGTGTTTGTGAAACAACCTCCAGGGTTTGAAAGCAAGGAATGTCCTGAGCATGTGTACAAATTAGACAAGGCTCTCTATGGACTCAAGCAGGCTCCCAGAGCATGGTATGAACGANCCTATGAGTTACTTAAAGGGAGAAAGCCAAATATATCCCATCTTAGGGCATTTGGATGTAAGTGCTTTGTGCACAATAATGGAAAAGACTCCCTAGGTAAGTTTGATCCCAGAAGTGATAAGGGAGTATTCTTGGGGTATTCTTCACATAGCAAAGCATATAAGTGTTTAATAAAAGAACTTTGTGTGTAGAAGAAAGTGTGCATGTAGTGTTTGATGAAACTAACATTCTTTTTGAGAGACAGGAACATGAAGATGACGCTATTGGGCTGGTAAGAGATTTGACTGAAGTCCCAGCACAGGCTAAAGTAGCACCAAAAGAAGGAACAGGTGATGGAACAGGTTCTTCTATCCAGGGCAACCTGACAGGGGGAACTGATCAAAGAGGAACTGAAACCAATCCCCTAAAGGAACCTGTTCATAACCCTGTTCCTCAACAACAGAACACGGGAGAAACATCTAGCAGAAATCAGTTGGTTGTGAATGTCATGCCCCAAAATCCGAGGAGCGCGACCGGCGCTCAACCGAGTAAACCCGACTGAGCAAGCCTGTGTAGGTTTCATTCTACCCAAATTAAGTCATGAATAAATAGGAGATGGACTCCATGAATCAAATTCTATAAACATGTCATTAACGATTCCCATTTCATTTTCACTAGCAACTTCATTCAAAATTTTGAAGATATTACAAGTTTTATACATTATTGCCAAACATCAATATTTCTATTTTAATTCCAATACCTGACACTACCCACAACCTGTCTACGGAGCCTCTAAATACAACTGAAGAATAATATGGAAATGCCAGTAACAAGGCTCTGGCTATACCTCAAATACAAAGTACATGATTAACAGATGAAACAGGACCCCGAAATGAAGTGGGGCTCACCAAGTCAGCTGAAAGGATGATGCGGCACTAGATGCGACCAACACTGCCTGCTATAGAAACACCTACATCCATTTAAAGACGTAGCGCCCCCGGCAAAAGGGACGTTAGTGCCATCAAATAGAACTAGTATGTATAACTAAACACCATCTAGTTAGAAAGAACTTTCATACAAAAATAAGGAAATAACAAGTATAACTTAAAAGCTCTAAATGATCACAACATTATCAATATAAAAGAACCATACAATATTCACATCATGTTTCCATAGCCTTTAGTTTGGGGCTTTCAATACTGTTCATCAACATTCACAGTACCACCGCTTTCATGAGCGGAGTCCGATCACGGCCCGATCGGCTAGGCCGTCTCCCGGAGACGTTACCATTACTTCATTCATACTTTCCAGTTTCACTTATCCATACATTGCCACCATGTATGTATATATCATGGCATCCGATCACGGCCCGATCGGCTAGGCCGCCTTCTAGAGGTGTTTCCATTTTCCATATCTCACATCGTTTCCAATTTCAATGATAGATTCGCAATTTAGAAAAATATGGGCACACATGAGCATTTAGGACTGTAAGCATAGATGCGACTTCACATGGATAACACACATATGTAGCTTCAAACTCAAATTTAAGGTCTAAACATTTCAATACATAATTCATATATTTTGCCCTTTTTTGAGTTATCAAGATAGGACATCAATCATGTTGAAACACAACTTTCCCGCATACAAGGTTACATCACAAATTCATGTAAATTATCAATCAATGCAAGAACCCAAATTTCAGTCTTACCACATTTACACAAGCAACAACGGAGCTCAACTTCTAAAAGACGGGATTTTATCCATACATACCTCAACCGAGCTTTCCTTAATCCTATAATATTTCGGAATGTTTGCGCTTCAATCTATCTAAGCAATATTGCACAATTTAACTCATAATCAGGAAAAGATCATAATCTAGGCTCTCTTGAGCATTTTATCGAGCATTTAGTGTTCATTAAGGCCTTATGGTTCTTTTATGCAAGATTACACTAGCCCATTACCCATGCCTCTTTATTTATAATTCCCTATATTCTTCAAGAACACATGCATGCAATGCAATCCCCCTTATCCCCATGAATTACCTCACTAATGACCCCTTGTAGCTATGTGTAAAAATAAGAGCTGAGGTGATGAAGTCTTACCTCTTGGGATGAAGGTTTAGGTCCCTCACTTGATTATCTTCAACTATTTAACAAGGATTCATGGAGTAATTTTGATGGGAAGCACTTTCCCTCTCTTGGACCCCTCTCTCTCTCTCTCTAAAAGTGTCAGGAATTAGGCTAAAAATGAGCTATTGCACAGGATATAACGACAGGGGGTCGGGCTTAAAATTTAGAAAACTAGAGCCCCGACTCAGGTCTGCGATCGCAAAGTCGACATACGTTCCGCAGAATGGACCGCGAAATATTCCCCAAAACCTGAAGACACTGTTTGGGTATGCGACGGAAATGCGGTCCGCATACCCGTTATGCGGTCGCATAATGCACCGCAAAATTGACCTTTACAAAAATCCCAAGAGGATTATGCGACGACTATGCGGTCCGCATATTGCTTATGCGATCTCATAATTGACCGCATAGTTGACCTCAAATTTTCCCAACACACTGATCACTTTGCGGCAGAAATGCGGTCCGCATATTTGATTTGCGACCGCATTCTAGACCGCACAATTGCCCTTTTCTGGAAAACTTTGATTCTTGATTTTTTTTTAAATGCATAGATCAGTACAAAAGGGTCCGAACCGTGGCACATATTCATAATTTGGCACTACAAGCTTTTAAGTTTTGGGTACAAGTTTTCACGGGGCCTTACAGTGAAACCTCATAAGTATCAAAGTTCTCATCCCATTGAGAACATAATTACTGATCCAACCTCTGGAGTCAAAACTAGATCACAATTAAAGAATTTTTGTGCTTTTGATGCTTTCCTATATCTTATTGAACCTAAAAATGTTGTTGAGGCTTTGTGGTATGCAGATTGGGTAAATGCAATGCAAGATGAACTCAATCAGTTTGAGAGAAGTCAAGTTTGGCATCTAGTTCCAAGACCCAAGGACAGATCAGTCACTGCCACAAAATGGGTCTTCAGAAACAAACTTGATGAAGATGGAACTGTTCCAAGAAATAAGGCAAGACTTGTGGTACAAGGTTACAGCCAAGAGGAGGGTATAGATTATGATGAGACTTTTTCTCCTGTTGCAAGACTAGAAGCAATAAGACTCCTCATAGCCTTTGCAGCACAGATAGAATTCACTCTTCATCAGATGGATGTCAAAACTGCCTTCCTGAATGGATACCTAAAAGAAGAAGTGTTTGTGAAACAACCTCCAGGGTTTGAAAACAAGGAATGTCGTGAGCATGTGTACAAATTAGACAAGGCTCTCTACGGACTCAAGCAGGCTCCCAGAGCATGGTATGAACGATTGTCAAAATACCTGCTTGAACATGGATACAAAAGAGGTAAAATTGACAGTACCTTGTTCTTGAGGGAAAAAGGTAAGGATCTTCTTATGGTACAAATATATGTTGATGACATAATTTTTGGGGCTACCACTGATAAGCTAAGTAAGGATTTTACCAAATTAATGGGGAGTGAGTTTGAAATGAGTATGATGGGTGAGCTTAACTTTTTCTTAGGCTTACAGATCAAACAAAGCTCAAATGGAACCATGATCCATCAGTAGAAATACGCAAAGGAGCTGATCAGAAAGTTTAAAATGGATGAATCAAAGGAAATAGACACCCCCATTGCAACTGCCACAAAATTAGACATGGATGAACCTAGTTCATCTATTGATCAGAAGTTGTATAGGGGTATGATTGGTTCACTTTTGTATCTTACTACCAGCAGACCTGACATAGTCTTCAGTGCAGGGCTTTGTGCTCGCTTCCGGACTAATCCAAAGGAGTCTCACTTGACTGCTGTCAAGAGGATACTGAGATATTTGAAAGGCACTACTGATCTGTGTCTTTGGTACCCTAAAGGTAGTAATTTCAATCTAGTAGGGTATGCTGATGCTGATTGTGCAGGTTTTCTTGTGGATAGGAAAAGCACCTCAAGTATGGCTCATTTTCTTGGTTCATGTATTGTATCATGGGCCACTAAAAAGCAAAATTTAGTGGCCTTATCCACTGCTGAGGCTGAATATGTTGCTGCTACCTCTTGTTGTGCTCAATTGCTATGGATTAAATAGTAGTTGATAGACTNAGAAATTGAAGGCAAGCCAGGCCCCAGTCTCCGACTCCAATTCTGATTCTGAGTCATACAAATCTGCAAGTGAGGGGGAAGGACTTGGGTCTTCTGACTCTGAAAGGACTCAAGAATCCCCTTCTAAGGTACGTTCATCTGTGACTGAAAACCTAGAGACTAGGTTTGTTCTGGTTGGATCCATTAGGGATGTTGAATTTCCTGAGATACGAAGGAGTGAAGGTAAAAAGAATTCTAAAAAACAAAAAGAGAGAGAGGGTGCATGTGGTGAAGTGAGGGGAATTGGGAAAGGAGTGGTTGATCAGTCACCCACTGCTGGACTGTCTGTGCCTGCTATCTGTGGGGCTGAACAAGAACTTGAAGAAGAATGTGTCAAGAAGTCAGGGGGAACTGGTTCTGGGGAAGCGGCTGAAGGGTTGGTTAACTTAAGCTCACAAAGAGATGAACCTGGTTCATCTATTGAGGAACCCCAGCAGACCTGTTGAAAAAGGTTGGGGAGAGTTATGATCCAAAGAAAAGACGCTCTACCATACCTAAAGCTCCCAGTGCTCCCAAATCCTCTAGGAAGAGAAAGGCTTCCTCCCCAACACCTACTGCCTCTTCATTGCCAAAGGGTAGAGCCACAAAAGGCAGGGTGAAACAGAGTGAAGCTGATCTACAAAGGGCTTTAGCTGAAAGTAAGAAAAAGAGAATGGATAAAGGGAAGAGAAAGGTTGCAGAATTCTCAGAGGCTGTTGAGGAAGAGGAGATGGAACTGGTCCATCAAGAAAGGGGTACATTAGTGGAGGTTCCGACCCCCAAGCCCAAAAAGCCCAAGACTTCCTCCAAGAAGTCTTCCTCTGTGTCTGAGGCTGTTGAACCTACACTAGCTGATAATAGGTGAATTTGACTATAATCACACCTTAAATAATCACCTTCTTGTGTAGTTTTAATGCTAAAAGTGATAACAAAATGCTCTTATTAGTGCTTTTCATGATTTGCAGGTGATATATGTATAAGGAAGGCTAAGGAGCAGTATTGGAGTCAAAATTGATGAAAAAGAGGCCAACTGCGAAATTTCCCAAGTGAACCACGCAAAACAGGCCGAAGATTCAGAGCACTGGGTCCACCGCGGTTCCACCGCGACCGCGGCAGAACCACGGTGGAAAGCAGCTGCAGAATTTCAAGGATTCCGCGAGGGTGTTTGGCCGCGGTTCTACCGCGACCGCGGCAGAACTGCGGCAGGCGCAGAAACTTGAGGGACCAAAGTGTCAATTACGGGATTTTTAGACCTAAACCCTATTTAAAACATTAGACTTCGCCCAAGAGAGGCATGTATTGATTTTTAAGGTTTCTTAGCAAGAAAAACCATTGAGAGAGAATACTCTAAACATCTTTCTTCTTTTCTTTTGATTTTCATGATGAATTCAATCTTAGTTTATTTTCCCATAGCCATGAGTAGCTAAATTCCTTGTCTAAGGTTTTGATGGAACCTATTGGGTGATGAACTTCTTGTTTATGTGAATACAAATTGCCAGTTTAATCTTTATTTGTTCAACTTCGTGTTCGTTGTAGTTAATTGACAGGATCCTCAATTAGCTGTGCCTATTTAGTGTGCATAACTTGGAAAAGAGTGCATATTTAGGTTATTGTTGAACAACACCACTCCTAGATTATTAGAGGAATCTATAATTGCGGGTTTAAAGGCGGGATTATGGATAACGAAGCCTTTGGTGTAATCTAAAGTGAATCGTGCTAAATAAAGTAAGCTAGTGTATCTCGGGAGAGTGCAATAGTAAATTACTGTGATTACTCGGGAGAGATTTGCGGTAAGATTAGCGTTCATGATTGATAGAGATGTGTGGGTAAATTTGTATGAGCATAAACAGAAGGGATTCCATCATAGGGGAAATCATTGCCTTAGCGTTTCCTCATAATTGTTTACAACCTCATTAGTTTAGTTCACAACTATTTAGTTACTTGCAAGCTAGTCGTTAAAGAACACTCAACTGAGATTTGAATATTTTGGAAGCTGGTTCTGAAGAATTAGTAGTCTGAAGATAGTAGTTGATAGGTTAACTCTCTGTGGATTCGACCCTGGGCGTAATACTCGGGTTATATTTGCAACGTCCGCTTAGTCCTTTTTATAAGGCATAGTTGGGCGTGATCACTAGCCAAGAGGACAAGATCTGCAGTGAAAAACAAACAATCAAAAATTTCTGAAGATGAGGACTGGAGTGGAGGAGAAGAAGAAGTTGATTCTGAGAAGGAACAGGATAAGCTTGCCATGTTTGGCAAAAGAAAAATCATAAAGGGTAGACTGTTGAAAGACCTGGTGGAACCAGGAATGATAAGATTGGTGGGTTCTTTAGCTGCTCAGGGATGGAAGGACATGGTCCTTCAGATGGATGGTAGGCTAGCCAGAAATGAGCTAATTGAGTTTATGGCAAATGCTGCGGTTAAGGATGGCAAGGTTAGTAGCCTGGTGAAAGGAGTTCAAGTGCAGTTTGATGGAAACTGGGAGACATCCTGAACATACCCTCTGAAGGTTTTGATGACTATACAAGGCAAATGTGGCCTTGCCTGGACTCCCTCCCTACTGCTCTTGCAATTACCAGGAGGTTTTGTGAATCTAAAGATGTGAATGAAGCCAGGGCTGTGCAGAAAAGTGAAATGAGGCCTGAGCACAAGGTCTTGTTTGAATTTGTCAACAAGTGTTTATTGCCTAGACAGGAGAGAAGGCACATTTCCAATTACATGGATCTAGTTCTTATGGAGTTCCTAGAAAGTGGAAGGCAAATAAATTGGCCTGCCTTCATCATCAAACTGCTGGACAGGGTCATCAATGGCTCAAAGGCTCATGCTACCCCTTATGGCTTTATTCTGACTACTGTGCTGAATAGGTGCAATGTTCCTATGAAGAAGTGGAAAATGGCCTCGAGCAAGGATCACTTTGGCATCAATACTCTTCTTGCTTGTGACTATGCAGTCAATGCCATCCCAAATGAACCTGGTTCATCCCAGAAGACACCCATCAACAGCAAAGTCAGGACTCTGGTTCAGGAATGTGCAGCCAAGGATGCTGAAATAGCTAGGCTCAAGGCTCGTTTGGCTGAAGTAGAATCTGAGAGGGATGGTCTCAGAACTGAGCTTGCCAAAGAAAAGGAGAAGAATGATGGAATTCTTCATAACATGTTGAACCTTCTCCAAGCCCAAACCCAACCCTCTAGTTCCTCCAAGCCTTAGGACTCCTAGCTTTTTTCTCCTGAACTTGTTCAGTACCTCAGCGACCCAGATTAGGGATTTTTCTTTCTTTTGTTTTTTCTCGTGGTTTGAATGTTTTTCTTTCTTTTTATGGATTGTTGGTGGCAACATATCTCTGTCAATGATAACTACTGTTTTGCTCTTGTTCTAATGTTAATCTGTCCTTGATAGTATAAATATGTTTGCTTTGATTTACTGATGATTTAAAACCATGTATGTCACTTTGCTAGTTGCCCCAGTGGCCATGAGTACTTATTAAAATCTGGGAATCACACTTTGTATGCAACTTTTTGATGATGCCAAAAGGGGAAGAGATATTGTGCTTTGAACATTCTGAAATAAGTGATATTTATAACCTAATTAACATGGTCCTTGATGATAAGTGAATTTTCTAAATTTAGTATTGATGGTTAAGCTGAGTTCTTACAGGTTCAAATAAGTAAAAAGCAAAGAGTTTGTCATCATCAAAAAGGGGGAATTTGTTGGCCCAAGAACAGGTGAAATTTTGAAGATTGACAAAAGAACTCAGACATGGACCAGGTCCATCTTGTGAACTTGTGAAGCACAGTCACGATCAACCTATACATGTGAGATGCACGTGAAGGAGATAAGTCCTACTGATCAAGCAGCAATATCTCCTGATCTGATCGAAAAGGTTGCATATTGGATAAGGAGAGAAAGTCTCCTTATATGAAGAGAACACAATCTAGGATGAAGATAGTGTTAGAGTTTGAGATCATCATGAACTCTTCCACGATAGAGGAGCAGCAATAGAATCCCAATCAAACTCTGATTACTAACCTATTAAATGTCAGTGTAGTTCTCTTTTACATGTAATGCACATACGCAGAAGTTAAACTTAAATTGAGAGCAAAAGAGCAAGGCGATTTTGCAAGCAATTTATGTGTGATTTGAGTGTGCACTCCTGAAGCTACTTGAACGAGATAGAAGAACCAGTTCCAAGTGTATATCTTTTATTCTAGTTCAATTGTAGTAGGTGATTTAACATTGTACCTTTCAGCTTTCGTAGAAGCAATTGTATTAGGTACCTAGAGTATTCAAGTTGGAGTTAACTTGAAGTTGTCACAGCAGTTGAGGCTGTGTGCCACAACGGGATTAGAGTTAATCTTTAGGTTTACAAAGAGTTTTTGTAAATGTTGTTTTGGATTGGTGATTTTAGTGGAAGTTTGGGAAAATCCTACTGAGTAGTAGGTCGTGGTTTTTTCACCTTTTGAGCCAGGTNGGTTGGACCCATTAGGGATGTTGAATTGCCTGAGATATCAAGGAGTGGAGGCAAAAAGAAATACTGAAAACAAAAAAAAAAGAGAGAGAGAGAGAGAGAGAGGGTGCATGTGGTGAAGTGAGGGGAATTGGGAAAGGAGTGGTTGATCAGTCACCCACTGGTGGACTATATGTGCCTGCTATCTGTGGGGCTGAACAAGAACTTGAAGAAGAATGTGTCAAGAAGTCAGGGGGAAGTGGTTTTGGGGAAGCGGCGGAAGGGTTGGTTAACTTAAGCTCACAAAGAGATGAACCTGGTTCATCCATTGAAGAAACCCTAGCAGACCTGTTGAAAAAGGTTGGGGAGAGTTATGATCCAAAGAAAAGACGCTCTACCACATCTAAATCTCCCAGTGCTCCCAAATACTCTAAGAAGAGAAAGGCTTCCTCCCCAACACCTACTGCCTCTTTATTGCCAAAGGGTAGAACCACAAGAAGTAGGGTGAAACAGAGTGAAGCTGATCTACAAAGGGCTTTAGCTGAAAGTAAGAAAAAGATAGTGGATAAAGGAAAGGGAAAGGTTGCAGAATCCTCAGAGGCTACTGAGGAAGAGGAGATGGAACTGGTCCATCAAGAAAGGGGTACATCAGTGGAGGTTCCGACCCCCAAGCCCAAAATGGCCAAGACTTCCTCTGTGTCTGAGGCTGTTGAACCTACACTAGGCAAGAGGACAAGATCTGCAGTGAAAAACAAACAATCAAAAATTCTGAAGATGAGTACTAGAGTGGAGAAGAAGAAGAAGTTGATTCTGAGAAGGAATAGGAGAAGTTTGCCATGTTTGGCAAAAGAAAGATTTTAAAGGGTAGACTGCTGAAAGACCTGGTGGAACCAGGAATGATAAGATTGGTGGGTGCTTTAGCTGCTCAGGGATGGAAGGACATGGTCCTTCAAATGGATGGTAGGCTAGCCAAAAATGAGCTAACTGAGTTTATGGGTAATGTTGTGGTTAAGGATGGCAAGGTTAGTAGCCTGGTAAAAGGAGTTCAAGTGCAGTTTGATGCAAAGAAACTGGGAGAGATCATGGACATACCCTCTGAAGGGTTTGATGACTATACAAGGCAAAGGTGGCCTTGCCTGGACTCCCTCCCTACTGCTCTTGCAATTACCAGGAGGTTTTGTGATTCTGAATATGTGAATGAAGTCAGGGCTGTGCAGAAAAGTAAAATGAGGCCTGAGCACAAGGTCTTGTTTGAATTTGTCAACAAGTGTTTATTGCCCAGACAGGAGAGGAGGCACATTGCCAATTACATGGATCTAGTTCTTATGAAGTGCCTGGAAAGTGGAAGGCAAATAAATTGGCCTTCCTTCATCATCAAGCTACTAGACAGGGTCATCAATGGCTCAAAGGCTCATGCTACCCCTTATGGCTTTATTTTGACTACTGTGCTCGATAGGTGCAATGTGCCTTTGAAGAAGTGGGAAATGGCATCGAGCAAGGATCACTTTTGCATCAATACTCTTCTTTCCTGTGACTATGCAGTCAATGCCATCCCAAATGAACCTGGTTCATCCCAGAAGACACCCATCAACAGCAAAGTCAGGACTCTGGTTCAGGAATGTGCAGCCAAGGATGCTGAAATAGCTAGGCTCAAGGCTCGTGTGGCTGAAGTGGAAATTGAGAGGGATGGTCTCAAAAATGAGCTTGCCAAATAAAAGGAGAAGAATGATCGAATTATTCATAACATGTTGAACCTTCTCCAAGCCCAAACCCAACCCTCTAGTTCCTCCAAGCCTTAGGACTCCTAGCTTTTTTCTCCTGAACTTGTTCAGTACCTCAGCGACCCAGATTAGGGATTTTTCTTTCTTTTGTTTTTTCTCGTGGTTTGAATGTTTTTCTTTCTTTTTATGGATTGTTGGTGGCAACATATCTCTGTCAATGATAACTACTGTTTTGCTCTTGTTCAATGTTAATCTGTCCTTGATAGTATAAATATGTTTGCTTGATTACTGATGATTAAACCATGATTGCACTTGCAGTTGCCCCAGTGGACAGTGGCCATGAGTACTTATTAAAATCTGGGAATCACACTTTGTATGCAACTTTTCGATGATACCAAAAGGGGGAAGAGATATTGTGCTTTACACATTCTGAAATAAGTGATATTTATAACCTAATTAACATGGTCCTTGATGATAAGTGAATTTTCTAAATTTGGTATTGATGGTTAAGCTGAGTTCTTACAGGTTTCAAATAAGTAAAAAGCACAGAGTTTGTCATCATCAAAAAAGGGGAATTTGTTGGCCCAAGAACAGGTGAAGTTTTGAAGATTGACAAAAGAACTCAGACATGGACCAGGTCCATCTTGTGAAGCACAGTCATGATCAACCTATACATATGAGATGCACGTGAAGGAGATAAGTCCTACTGATCAAGCAGCAATATCTCCTGATCTGATCGAAAAGGTTGCATATTGGATAAGGAGAGAAAGTCTCCTTATATGAAGAGAACACAATCTAGGATGAAGATAGTGTTAGAGTTTGAGATCATCATGAACTCTTCCATGATAGAGGAGTAGCAATTGAATCCCAATCAAACTCTGATTACTAACCTATTAAAATTCAGTGTTATTCTCTTTTACAGGCAATGCACATACGCCGAAGTTAAGCTTAAATTGAGAGCAAAAGAGCAGGGCGATTTTGCAAGCAATTTATGTGTGATTTGAGTGTGCACTCCTGAAGCTACTTGAACGAGATAGAAGAACCAGTTCCAAGTGTCTATCTTTTATTCTAGTTTAATTGTAGTAGGTGATTTAACATTGTACCTTTCAGCTTTTATAGAAGCAATTGTAGTAGGTACCTAGAGTATTCAAATTAGAGTTAACTTGAAGTTGTCGCAGCAGTTGAGGCTTTGTGCCACAACGGGATTAGAGTTAATCCTTAGGTTTACAAAGAGTTTTTGTAAATGCTATTTTGGCTCGGTGATTTTAGTGGAAGTTTGGGAAAATCCTACTGAGTAGTAGGTCGTGGTTTTTTCACCTTTTGAGCCAGGTATTTTTCACGTAAAAATCTCTGTGTTCTTTATTTTCAGTATTTTATTATTCCGCAAACAGTAGTAGGTGGAACGCCTAGAAGAACCAGGTCCTTCTATAGTTCAGTTAAGCAAAAATTGGGTACCACACAAATCACCCCCCCCCCCCCTTCCTCTTGTGTGGTATTGACGCTTAAAATATCAAGAGCACAAGGTCTAGCTTAAGGATAGGGTTTGAGGGTATTTGGAGAAGTTCGGAGTTAGACCTCAAACTGCATATCCTCAAGATAACAAGCCTACTTGATTGAGGATGAGAAACTAAGTCCCCCACTATGGAGTCGACAAGAGGTGATGCTTCTACTTTGGCCCGGAAAAAAGGTATTGTAGGGGGTAATCATGTCAGATCATTTGCCCCTGAGTTTTCTAAGCCCAACTTCTCATTTAGACCTAAGATTCTAACTTTTCATTCCCCTAAGATGGCCCCTAGACAAGTGTTGGTAAACGTCAAGTTGTGATTGGGGTGCTGAAAAGAGTGAACCTTCTGGATTACTCTAGGGAGAATGTTACATGATTGAAGGAGTTGTTCGGCCTCTGGCGGTAGATTTTGGGGATTTAGATTCTTGTTCTTGGTGGTATTCTATTATGATATCGGAATTTATATTTTGACCATGTTCGAGCATATAAAATAATATTAGTATTTTCTATGAAACTGGACGATTTCGGTTATTTATCTCATTATTTGCTTCGGAGTGCATTTTGAATATTCTAACGGCGAGTTAAATTATTGTTGGATTGCCTAACGGCAACATTGAGTGCCATCATGGCCTATGGTAGGAACTGGATCGTGACACCTAGTGCTACCGATGCTGAAATTGTAGCTAAAATTCAAAACATTTTCTTAGATTTAAATGATTACTTGATCGACAAAGCACATAGTTTTCCCAAATGAGAGTGCCTTATAGAAATATTCATGAGCTCAATTTTATAAAGTATCATTATTTCCCTTGTGCCCGACGTTAGACTCCATGGCGCTCTTCCTTGTATCCTCTCTAATTGAACCAGAAGAAGTCTTGACATTGCTAGCGACACGATAAACCTCTTATATGCGTTAGATTGGTTGCAAAAATTTCTTCCTTTCTTCCTTTTCCTCAAACATTGTTCCAATTGCCTATTAATTCAACCACAAGCTCTTCCATGTAGTGCTGTGTACAGTCAGTTTAATGGCATAAATATGACATACTCGGTGGTGATGATATTACTAGAAAGAGTTTTTTAATGGAAGAAGATGGGCAAAGAATGAGGAGAAGAAATTAATACTTGTAGACATCTTTATTAACTGCCGCATGCAGAAAGTATCGATTTAGCTCTTTTGATTGAAACCTGCAACAAGTTCTTGTAAGAAGAAATTAAATTGAACTTTTATCTTCCAATTCGACTAGAGAAGTTTTAGGAAAAAGTGTTGTTGATCAATACCAGACTCTTCTTTCGATAATATTAAGATATAAGATGATCAACATTTCCCTAGGAATGTGAGACCACAAAGTAAATCATGGTGCCCCTGGCCCACTTCTAGTCCAATTAGATACATTCAAAAAAGGTAAAATGACACTTAGAGCCCCATTTAAATATTTAAAAACCAAAATGCTCCCAGTTTCTAAAATTGATGTGACATGCCCCAAAGTTACAATTTATCACATGCGTGCCCCACGTTTTATGTCAGGAACTTCTCTCTCTTTCCCAATTTCAAAATAGACAACCGTTCTCTAACTGAATGTACACAAAATCACTACAACTTCTCCCAAATTTCCTGCAAAATCGCGAATTCTCGCTTCTGAATCTTCATTCGGTTTAAATTTTCGTTTCTCCTCCTATAAAATTTTGCAATGTCAAGCTTTAATTTCGAGAAAAAAGTGTTGAAGTCTTATGGGTGAAAAGCACACTCTTAAGCATGCAAGACCTTATATGAAAGAAGCTTCAAGTGGCCATGCAAATGGAGAATCATCTTCGGCAAATGGATCTCAACCAGTTAGTTTGAGAAGAACGCGTTCTCAAAGGGATAAGGCACAAAATATCGATGGTTCTTCAAGTTCTAAGCAACAACAAATTGATGTTTCTCAAACTGATCTGAAAACCCCCTTAAGTGGTCATACAAATGGAGAATCCTCTTCAACAAATTGTTCTTCGACAAAGTCAAATGGATCTGGAGTAGCTAGTTTGAGAAGAACGCATTCTCAAAGTGCTAAGGAACGCGAAATTGGTGGTTCTCCAAGTTCTAAGCAACGAGAACTCGATGTGTCTCAAACTGATTTGCGGCCTATAAAAAGAGGAAGGTTTCTGAATTTGGTATTTGTAAAAAAAATATGTCAAATCCCTTCACGGGTTAATTTTTGAATGTATTCGAAGTTTTATGTATGTTAGAGCTTACTTTTAAAGAGCTACTTCCGCTAATGTATACTATGTGATATACTTATATATGTGTGTCTATTTAAATGCAGCATAATGCAAGTGATAAGCCAAAACTTGGTATTTATTTCAATTATGAGATTGTTAGCGATTTGAGAAGAAAATTATCAACAACACAAGTTAGGCATTTTAGGTCAACTTGTTTTGGGTATTTGTTGGATTTTCCTAGAATAGAAATGCACGCAGTTGATATATCCTTTGTTGATGTTGGAGGTTGAAAAAGAAAATAAGGCTGAAATTCAGTTTGTTGTCAATGGAGTTAAGCAACATTTTGGTTTGTCTGAGTTTTCTTGTGTGACTGGATTAAAATGTACTGGTTTTGTACGGCTCGCTACTCGTCCTAAGGGAAAGAAGAACCGTTTAATCGAAAAGTACTTTACGGATTACTTTTTTTTGTTAAGAAATACCTTTCGAATTGTTTTCTTAATAAAATATTTGAGTCTGACGAAGATGCTGTGAAGGTGGTAGTGCTCTATGTGATAAACTCCAAGAACACCAAATTAGTTCATAGGGTTTGCTTTGACTTTGTTGAGAAAGGTGATTATAGCAGTTATCCATGAGGAAGAGTTCCGTACAAGGCTACCTTAGAATCAATGTCTGGCATTTTGGATAGGCGCGCACAGTATTATCGGATTTCAAGGTTTCCTCTGGCTATTCGATACGGTTTTATGAATGTTAGAGATATGTGCATAATAGTGTCGATGTTTGGTGTGGAAATAAATCTCCATGAATTCTTAGATGGAAGGTCACAAGGCGGCTATTGTTCGAGGAATTACATGAGAAAGTGTATTATTTTCCTTTTGACAAGGTAAATTACTTTCTTGTTTTCCCATGTATTTTCAGTTAATAGTGGTATATCATGTGATACACTCATTTGTATTTCTGGTATACCAAGTCACTAGTATAACAGTGACTTTTTTTAATATAAAATAGTATACCATCAGTAAATACTTCTTTTTTTGACTAACTTACTAGATGTTTGTTTCAGTTAAAAGTGGTATATCATATGATGCACTCATTTGTATTTCTAGTATACAAAGTCACTGGTGAATTTTACTTTTTTATGGAAAATAGTATACTATCAGGAAATACTTCTTTTTAACTAACTTATTAGATGTTTGTTTATGTGGTTGAATTTAAGGAATATGTCTTTTGACGGCATGGAGAATGGCGCGGCAGATAATCTTGATCAGAAACACCCTAGTTCAGGTGATGACTTTATTGATCATCCACATATGAGCTCAAAAAGACAGGGCAAAAGGCATGTAAAAAAGCAGGGCAAAAGGCAGGGGAAGCTGCACTTGACTTGGACAATAAGGTGGCAGATAATGACTTTGTCGATCCTCCATCTCAAACATCAAAAATGGAAGGGAAAGCTGCAAATGACTTGGAGAAGGAGGTGATAGAGAATATTCATGACAAACGTCATAGTTCAGGGAATGCCTTTGTCGAACCTCAACGTGAAACAATAAAAAAAATAGTCTAAAGTTAAAAATGCCTTGCCCGTAAGCAACAACTGGGATGTCTAGTTTAAGATTTTGGCAGATAGCCAAGGGGAATTGAAGAAAGAAGTATTGTCGGTGAAGAAGAAATATAAGTATGAACTAGTGGTTTTAAAGAATTATCTTGCAAAGAAATTTGTGGAGGTGTTTGATGCCATTGATTCAATTAAGAAGAGAAATTCAGAGGTACTCTAGTATTTATTGTTGTATTGTTTTTATATTTTTCGGTAGTTCTGAAGTTAATAAGACTTTTTTTTAAATTGTGATGTAGCAGCCACACAACAGAGATGACGAAAAAGATGGAGATGGTGATGGTGATACTAATCAGGATGCAGCCGATGAAAATAAAGAGAAAGAAGGTATACTACTATGCTGTTGTATTATATTTTGGTCTATTTTATAGGTTTAACATACAGATTATTTCATATTAGTTGCGATTCTTTTACCGTGTTCTGTAATAAGAATTTTAAAAATACTTCAGTGTCCGACTCTGGAGAGGATGCCCATGATATCAATGAAAATGATGGCCATAATAATGAAGATGCGGATATAAAATGGATCAAAAAAGGGACTTCTGGTATTTAATTGTATAGTTCTATAGGTGTAGGTCATGTAATGTGTTCTATGCCAAATTTCTCTACACCTGAAGGTGCTGCAACATCTTGTTTTTTGATTCAGTCAACAGATGAAGAGGTTCAAGCTTATATGGCTCAAATGACTCAAGTAAAGAACATGTAACAAGAATGAGAGAACCTGTTGTACCTCATGTTGTTGTGAAAGGGGGTCACCCTTTTAAAACCTCAATTATAAAAGAAGTTCCTCTATTAGTTAGTCATGAGTTTTCTCAATTTGTTGAAAGAAAGTTAATTATGACTCACATGTAATGTTACAGTTTTAGTTATGGTTGATTGCTTTTTTTTATGATAGTTCTGACTAGTTTATTTATATATTTATTTAATCTTCAGGAAGAAGGTGCATGAAAAGAAGGATGATATAATTTTGCAAGCATTTAATCTTGGAGTTGCATACATAGCTCAAATGATGTGATTTTTTGAACTACACTATGCTGGTATAGGTATCAGTTCGACAATATGTCAACAGACATTATTTTTCATTTTTGTTTAGTTGAAAGGTGTGTGTATGTATTGGAGTAATGCCTTTTTCTTTTGCAGCATATTGATGTGATATTCTACTACCTCCAGAAGAAAGCTAAATATGGAAATATGGGGATGACAACGACTGACAGTTTTTTCAGTTGTAGCATTCAAGAGTTATTCGCTAAATCAACTTCAAGGAGAACAAATGTAAGAAATAAGATGCTCGCCTTGACAAAGAAATTAAAAAAGTATATGCTTGGGTATTACATTATTTGTATGTAATGACCTGATCGCTTGTTTTGAGCTTTAGCATTCTATTCGGTGTTTTTTAGGTCTTGAGAAGCTTCAAATTTTGTATTATGACTTGCGTGTATCATCGGTTTTAGTCTTTGAGCGATTCAAGAGTGATGTGGAAGAATGATTCCTATTTTAGAAGCTTAAGTTGAAAGAGTTGATCCGAGTTTGACTTTTGTTTAGACGATCCCAGAATGGAGTTTGATGATTCCAATATCTTCGTATGGTTATTTTAAACTTAGGCGTATATCCGAATTTGGATTTGGAGGTCCGTAGGTTGATTTGTTACTTTTTGGCGAACGTTGGAAAGTTGAAAGTTTAAACGGTTGAGAGGTTTGATCAAGAGTTGACTTTGTTAATATCGGGTTCAAATTGTAGTTCCGGGAGTTGGTGAAGTTCCTTTGTGTCATCTGTGACTTGCATGCAAAATTTGAGGTCGCTCCCAGTTGATTTGATATGGTTCAGTGTGAGTTTTGGAAAATGAAAGTTCATTAGTTCATTAGGCTTCAATTAATGTGTGATTCATTTTTTGATGTTGTTTGGTGTGACTTGAGGCCTCGAGTAGGTCTGTGTTATGTTTTGGGACAAATTGGTGTGATTGGACAGGGTCCCGGGGCCTTGGGTGTGTTTCGGATAGGCTACGGGTCATTTTCTCATATATTGTGAAATGCTGGTTCTGATCTGATTTTCTTCATCACGATCGCGACTAAGGAGTCGCGCTCACATAGATTAATGTGGTGGCAGCCATTTTGTACATTGCGTTTGCGAAAATGGGCATGCATTCGCGAAGCTTGATAGTTGTGGCCTTCACGATCGCGAAGTAGAGACCGTGATCGCATAGAAAGAAGCTGGTAGGGGCATCAGGTGGCTTTTATCCATGTTCGCGGGAGAGATACCAGGTTGCATAGGTTACTGGGGATTGGGAGTAACGTTCGCGATTGGCGTATTACGTTCGCGAAGAATGTTTTGGGCAACTAGGTGAGTTTTGTCTTCGCGGTCGCAAAGGGAATTCTGCGATCGCGATGAGTAATACCTGGGCAGACTATTTAATACTCTATTTCGAGGGCTTTTGTTATTTTATCACTTTTTGAGTTAGACAGTTCGGATTTGGGTGATTTTGGAGGAGATTTTTACGATTTCGATTGGGGTAAGTATTCTTGACTCGGATATTTCATGATTTCATCCTTGTTTTTATCATTTAATTGATGAATTACAACAACAACAACAACAACAACTACCCAGTAAAATCCCACCAAGTGGGGTCTGGGGAGGATAATGTGTACGCAGACCTTACCCCTACCCCGATAGGGCAGAGAGGCTGTTTTCGATAGACCTTCGGCTCAGAAAGATGGAATAAGAAAAATAAGAAAAGACAATTCGTTAGTAACTCCAGTAGAAATCGTAATAGTAACAGAAGCATAACAATCAAAAGATGGATGACATGCAATAACAGTAACCAGGCCCGGGGCTCAGATAAACAGCAAGTATAGTGTGTATTCAACATAAACTGCAAGACATCTAAGGCCAACCCTAATCCAACCCCGCCTCACCCCTGGAAAGAAGTAAGAAAAGTTCTACTACCCCCTAACCTACAACCCTAATGCTTGACCTCCAGACCTTCCTATCAAGGGCCATGTCCTCGGAAATCCGCATTCGTACCATGTCCTGCCTGATCACCTCTCCCCAATACTTCTTAGGCCTCCCTCTACCTCTTCTCGTACCCACCACGGCCAATCGCTCATACCTCCTTACCGGCGCATCAAGACTTCTTCTCTGCACGTGTCCGAACCATCTGAGCCTTGCTTCCCGCATCTTGTCATCCACAGGGGCCACACCCACCTTCTTCCGAATATCTTCATTCCTAATCTTGTCTATCCTAGTGTGCCCGCACATCCACCTCAGCATCCTCATCTCCGCTACCTTCATCCTCTGGATATGTGAGTTCTTAACCGGCCAACACTCTGCCTCATACAACATGGCCGGTCTAACCACAGCTCTATAAAACTTACCTTTGAGTGTCAGTGGCACTTTCTTGTCACACAAAACCCCAGATGCAAGCCTCCATTTCATCCAGCCCGCCCCTATACGGTGAGTGACGTCCTCGTCGATCTCTCCGTCCCCCTGAATCATCGACCCAAGGTACTTGAAGCTATCTCTCTTCGGGATGACCTGTGATCCAAGCCTCACGTCCCTGCCTACTTCCCTNGACTTGGGTCTTCTGACTCTGAAAGGAATCAAGAATCCCCTTCTAAGGTACGTTCATCTATGACTGAAAACCTAGAGACTAGGTTTGTTCTGGTTGGACCCATTAGGGATGTTGAATTGCCTGAGATATCAAGGAGTGGAGGCAAAAAAGAATTCTGAAAAACAAAAAAAAAAGAGAGAGAGAGAGAGAGAGAGGGTGCATGTGGTGAAGTGAGGGGAATTGGGAAAGGAGTGGTTGATCAGTCACCCACTGGTGGACTATATGTGCCTGCTATCTGTGGGGCTGAACAAGAACTTGAAGAAGAATGTGTCAAGAAGTCAGGGGGAAGTGGTTTTGGGGAAGCGGCGGAAGGGTTGGTTAACTTAAGCTCACAAAGAGATGAACCTGGTTCATCCATTGAAGAAACCCTAGCAGACCTGTTGAAAAAGGTTGGGGAGAGTTATGATCCAAAGAAAAGACGCTCTACCACGTCTAAATCTCCCAGTGCTCACAAATCCTCTATGAAGAGAAAGGCTTCCTCCCCAACACCTACTGCCTCTTTATTGCCAAAGGGTAGAACCACAAGAAGTAGGGTGAAACAGAGTGAAGCTGATCTACAAAGGGCTTTAGCTGAAAGTAAGAAAAAGATAGTGGATAAAGGAAAGGGAAAGGTTGCAGAATCCTCAGAGGCTACTGAGGAAGAGGAGATGGAACTGGTCCATCAAGAAAGGGGTACATCAGTGGAGGTTCCGACCCCCAAGCCCAAAATGGCCAAGACTTCCTCTGTGTCTGAGGCTGTTGAACCTACACTAGGCAAGAGGACAAGATCTGCAGTGAAAAACAAACAATCAAAAATTCTGAAGATGAGTACTAGAGTGGAGAAGAAGAAGAAGTTGATTCTGAGAAGGAATAGGATAAGTTTGCCATGTTTGGCAAAAGAAAGATTTTAAAGGGTAGACTGCTGAAAGACCTGGTGGAACCAGGAATGATAAGATTGGTGGGTGCTTTAGTTGCTCAGGGATGGAAGGACATGATCCTTCAAATGGATGGTAGGCTAGCCAGAAATGAGCTAATTGAGTTTATGG
>NC_031991.1:37087724-37245146 GCF_001879085.1 Nicotiana attenuata | reverse complement strand
CCGGAGTAACCTTACCCTTCCAACTACGTCGGGGTTTAGTCCTTCGGTTAAAGACTCCCCACTCTAATCCTCGGTCGTCCACGAACATGCCTCTTCTTCCTCTCCATCCTAATGCCAATGTCCATTACTAAGAGCCTATGCTGAGTCGCGAGGGTCTCTCCCGGGATAACCTTGCAATCCTTGCACAACCCTCTATCACACCTTCTGAGGAGAAGATAATCAATTTGAGTCTTCACCGCCGAACTCTGGAAAGTAACTAGATGCTCCTTCGGAAAAGTCGAGTTCGCAATCACCAGCTCGAAAGCTTTAGCGAAGTCTAACAGCGAAGTACCTCCTCCGTTCCTAACTCCAAGGCCAAAACCACCATGCACCTCACCATAACTACCAGCAGCCGACCCAATTTGAGGTTGAAATTGGATAAAACGATAAAATGATAATTTGATAATTTTATGCTTTTCTAAAGCATAAAATGATAATTTGGAGGCCGATTTGAGGTTGAAATTGGATAATTTTGGTATGGTTGGACTCGTATCGGAATGGACATTCATATTTTGTTAGTTTTTTCAGTTTCCAAGGTGCGGGCTCGGGGTCGACCTTTTGGTTGACTTTTTTATTCTTCTTCAAGATCGAAGCTTTATTATCTGATAATTATTTCCTATAGCTTTTATTTATGATATTAAGTTATTTTGGTTGTATTCAAGCCTTTCGGAGGTTGTTTCACAGGGGAAGGGCTCCTTAGAGTATGGATTTAGTTTTTTTGAGATAAGTATCTTGCCTAACTTTGTGTGTGTGATCTACCCCGTAGGATTTGGTTAACTGCACTATTTGAATTATGTAGAAAGTATGTACATGAGGTGACGAGTGTGTACACGGGCTTATATGTGGAAATTGAACGCTTAGGGCTTGTAGGTCACTCATATGCAATTAATTGAAGTCGTTGTTTCATGTTATATATTTCAGAGTACCCTTTCTTCCACTTCCGAAGGATGGAGGGGGTATACAGCGAAAAAAGCGTCAGTTTTTTCTTATATGCATTGATTGAAGTTGTTATTACATGATATATCTTTCATTGTTGAGAGGTTTTTCATCCGTTTCAATGTGTTGTTGCAATTCTTGTGTTGATGTATTTTTCGTACTCTTGCATCACCCTCTTGTTTTATTTCTATTTTTATGTATTTCAGACAGTATTGTAGTTGAGATTGATCTGGTGTATTTAGTTTTAGCTTGTGATTTTGTACCACCTAGTTTTGGGATATTATGTTGAGTATTTGTCGCTTTAGCCTGTATTACTCTTATTTCCGCTTTATGTTAAACTCCATTTTTGTTATTTTATGCTTTAATTATTTTGAAGAATGTTGAGAGACTGCCTTACCTAGTTTGGAGACTAGGTGCCATCACAGACTCCTAAGGAGGGATTTTGGGTCGTGACAAGTTGGTATCAGAGCTCTAGGTTTATAGGTTCTATGAGTCACAAGCAGATTTAGTAGAGCTTCGCGGATCAATACGGATACGTTTGTACTTATCTTCAAGAGGCTACGGAACTATTAGGAAACTCTACTTCATTCATTCCTATCGTGCGGGTTTATTGATTTTGGAGTTTGGGCCGATGTTCTTCTATTCTCTAAGTGATGGTGAGGACACGAGCTACAGTTACTGACGATGTTTCCCCTAGAGCCGATGTTTCTAGGGGTCGGGGCAGTGGCAAAGGAAGAGGCCGAAGAGGAGCACGTGCCGCAGCTAAAGCACCTGCTAGAGTAGCGTCTAAGGAGCCACCAGTAGCTCTTATTGGGGGACAGGCACCGAAGGCGCCTGTTTCTACCCCCGGACTACAGGAGACTTTAGCGCAGCTCCTAAGCATGTTTAGTACATTGGCTCAGGCGAGATTGATTCCAGTTGCACCATCTACTTCACATATTAGGGAAGGAGCTCAGACTCCCGCCGCCCGTACCCTAGAGCAGCGGGCTCATGTTGGTCAGGTTTTGAGTATTATGTCGGTACAGCCTGTTATTCTGGTTTAGCTTGAGGTCAGGCCAGAGGCATTAGAGGAGGAGAAAAAGAGGCTTGATAGGTTCAAGAAGTATGATCCTCCTACTTTCAGTGGCGCAGTTACTGAGGATTCGTAGGGATTTTTAGATAAGTGCCGCCGTATTCTCTACACCATAGGCATTGTGGAGGTGAGCGGAGTCGCATTTACTATATTTCAACTATAGGGGAAGCATATAGATGGTGGCAATCTTATGAGGAGGGTTAGTGAGATGATGTAGCGCCACTCACTTGAACTCAGTTGTTAGATATGTTTTTGAGAGAGTTTGTTCCCCAGAACCTCCGGGATGCGTGACACATAAAGTTCGAGCAGTTGTATCAGGGCACTATGATGGTGTCGGAGTACGTCATCAGGTTCAATGAGTTGTCCTGTCATGCACCTGGTTTCTACCGTTAGAGAGAGAATCTGCATATTTATCAAGGGGCTAAGTTAAGGTCTTAGATTCAGTATGGCACAGGAGTTGGAGACTGATGCTTCATTTTAGCAGGTGGTGTAGTTCACTAGGAGTATGGAGCATATCCGCGATTTAGAGAGGGGGGATAGGGAGACTAAGAAGCCTCGTGGACTGGGAGGATCTATTGATCCCTATTTTGGGGGCAGAGCGCGTCATGGTAGAGGTTTTATTGGTCAATAAGTTCAGTCTGTACTTCAGGTTTCACGTGGTGCTCTAGTTAACCATGGTTCCAAGAGTACCTGTTCTGGACAGTTCCACAGCCACGTCAGCAGAGAGGTTTCTTTGAGTGTGGGGATACCAGCCATATGGTGAGAGATTGTCCCAAACTCTGGATGAGGGTGCCACAGTAGAGCACTTAGGCTATGGGTTTTGCTCCAGTTGCTACTACACCTATACAGCCAGCTAGAGATGGGGGACATGCGGGTAGAGGGCATCCTAGAGGGGGAGGCCTGCCCAGTTGTTATGCTTTCCCTGGTAGGTCGGAGGCTGCTTCACTATATGATGTTATTACAGGTATGGTTTCCGTTTGTCATAGAGATACATCAGTTATATTTTGATCTGGTCCTATTTATTGGTATTATTCATCCTACCTTGCTCCATATATGATTATATCTCGTGGTTCTTGTACTCCATTTGAGTGTCTGCACCCATTGGGGAATCTTATTTTGATAGCCCGTGTCTAACGTCTGGTTTGGTCACCATGGAATGATATAAGACTAGGTTGGGTTTTCTGTTACTTAATATAGTAGGTTTTGATGTAATTTTTGAGTAGGTTGGCCACGACTTGTCATTTAGGTGCTTTACATGTATGGGAAGTTAGTTATGTGTTGTGATTTTTGTTTTTTGGGATTGAGTTAGTAAAAGGCTTTTAGTTGTCAGGATGTTTATCTTACTTGTGATTCCGAGTGGAGGATGGGAACCTTGTGTTCTTTGTAGATGGGTATGTTTGAACCGGGTTACATGCTGCGGTGGAGTTAAGTTAGGATGAGATTCCTTGTGATTAGTTCATATATTTTGTTTCTCCCTTATGGAATGGATTCGTAGTATGGTACTGATAGGAGTTGTGCATGTCGGATTTGTGGGGTAGCTCTCTCATGTGTCTTTTTTTCCATCTTCAGTTGTATTCGAGTTGTGTTAGTTCGGCACGAATTGCGTCGTATGTGTCTAGGTAGAGTTAGGTGTGACTTTTTGATTGGGTGTTTGGTTATGAGGTCTAAATGTTCTTACATTATAAGCAGTGTTGGGAAGGTTTAGAACAAGGTTCTAGTTGATACGAGGTTATTTACCGTGCTGGGTTTGACTATGGGCAGCTATTGTGGCCAGAGATGTTACTACAGGCATATGGGCGATGTGTTACATTGTGTGGTTATGCCTTGTGGATATATGCATGAGTTGTTGCAGCTGGTTGAGGTTGATACAGAGTGTTTATGTGAGAATCGGGTCCTAGGAGGAGGACTAGGTGATGAGATTGGGGTCTGAGGTTTGTGGATTGAGGTTGAAGGTAGGATCTTCGATTAGGTGGTGTTGAGGGGCTTGGATGGATTTGGGTGATGTGATATCACCCGTGTGTATGTGTATAGTAAGTCTATACGGTGATTTGATGACTTTGGAGCGACTATTAGCATGTTCGAGGATGAATGCTTATTTAAGAGCAGGTGATTGTAACAACCTGACCGGTTGTTTTAAGCTTTAGCATTCCGTTCGATGGTTTGAGGTATGGAGCAGCTTCAAATTTTGTATTATGACTTGCGTGTATGGTTGGTTTCTATCTTTGAGTTATTCGGGAGTGATTTGGAAGAATGTTTCTCACTTTAGAAGCTTAAGTTGAAAGAGTTGACCGGAGTTTGACTTTTGTATATACGACCTCGGAATGGAGTGTTGATGATTCCAATAGCTTCACATGGTGATTTTGGACTTAGGCGTATGTCCGAATTTGGATTTGGAGGTCCATAGATTGATTTGTTACTTTTGGCGAAAGTTGGAAAGTTGAAGGTTTTGAAGGTTTTGAAAGTTGAGAGGTTTGATTGAGAGTTGACTTTCTTGTTATCGGGTTCAAATTGTGATTTCCGGAGTTGGTATAGTTCCGTTGTGTCATTTGAGACTTGCATGCAAAATTTGAGGTCATTCCGAGTTGATTTGATATGGTTCGGCGTGAGTTTTGGAAGTTAAAGTTCATTAATTTATTATGCTTCAATTGATGTGCGATTCGTAGTTTTGATATTGTTTGGTGTGATTGAGGCCTCGAGTAGGTCCACGTTATGTTTTAGGATTGATTGGTGTGATTGGACGAGGGCCTCGGGTGTGTTTCGGATGGGCTACGGGCCATTTCATCATGTTTTGAACTGCTGTTTCTAATATCTAGTTTTCTTCATCGTGATCGCGACTAAGGAGTCGTGTTCGCATAGTGTAATGTGGTGGCAGGCATTTTTTATATCGTGTACACGAAGATGAGCACATGTTCCGATGTTTAGGAGTTGTGACCTTCGCGGTTGTGAAGTGGAGACCATGATCGAGTAGAAGGAAGCTGGTAAGGACATTAGGTGGTTGTTATCCGCATTGGTGGGAGAGATACCGCGTTCGCTTAGGTTGCTAGGGATTGGGCGTCGCGTTTGCGAAGAACATTTTGGGCAGCTGGGTGAGTTTTGTCTTCGCGATCGCGATGAGTAATGCCTAGGAAGACTATTTAATACTTTATTTCAAGGGCTTTTATTATTTTATCAGTCTTTGAGTTAGAGAGCTTGGATTTGACAATTTTGGAGGGGATTTTCACGATTTGGATTGGGATAAGTATTCTTTACTCGGATTTGGTTATATTTCATGATTTCATCCTTGTTTTTATCATTTAATTGATGATTTGAATTGGAGAAATTGGGAACTTTAGTAAAAACTTTTCTAAATCGTAAAATAATGATGCCGATTTGAGGTCGGAATTGGATAAATTTTGTATGGTTGTACTAGTATCAGAATGAGTGTTTGGATTTTGTTGGTTTTGTTGGGTTCCGAGGTGTTGTCTCGAGGTTGATTTTTTTATTTTGGTTCAAGACCGAAGCTTTATTATTCGAAATCATTTCATATGGATTTTATTTATGATATTAAGTTATTTTGGTTAGATTCGAGTCATCCGTAGGTTGTCTCACACGGGAAGGGCTTCTTAGAGTATTGATTAGCTTCTTTGAGGTAAGTTTCTTGTCTAATTTTGTGTGGGGGGGGGAGGGGGGACTACCCCGTAGGATTTGGGTTAACTGCACTATTTGAATTATGTGGAAGCGTGCACATAAGATGACAAGTGTGTACACAGGCTCATATATGGAAATTGACAGGTTAGGTCTTGTAGGTCACTCATATGCAATTAATTGAAGTTGTTGTTTCATGTTATATATTTCATTGTTGAGTTTATTCTTATATACATTGATTGAAGTTGTTATTACATGATATATCTTTCATTGTAGAGGTTATTCGTCTGTTTCAACGTGTTGCTGCAATTCTTGTGTTGATTTATTTTTCGTACTCTTGGGTTATTGTTATTGTTATTGGTGTTCGTTGTTGTTGAGTCGTGGGCTATATATGGTTGCGGTATTGGTATTGTTGTTATGGCAATATTGTAGTATATGAGAACGTATGGTGCGAGTTGTTATATTGTGTTGTTGTATTTTAGCATATATGGTCCTGTTTAGCGGATTGTCGGGGTGTTTGCATGAGGTTTCTGTCGTGCTATTTTTATTATTGATATTTCACATATGGGGATACAAGGCGGGCTATTTACATATGTTGGGTTTGTGCATATGGCGAGACAAGGTGAGATAATTGTTAACGCGCATGTGGCGGGACAAGGCGGGCACTTACTATATTGTTGCGCACGCGGCGAGACAAGGGGGTTTATGTCAGGGATGATATGTGATGGCCTCAGGGCATACTATTGATGATATTCGTTTGGTAGTGTAACTTCCTTGTGTGTGTCATGCATATTACGTGATTTGTTGTGTTGTTTTCATTATGCTACTCGGTGTCACTGATATTACTTGTTGACTTGAGCTGTGATAGTACACTTGCACATGCATATACCATAACATGACATTTATACTAGTCTAGGAGTATGATACTTGATGATCATTGACCATGTACATGTATTATTATATATTTGTTTCTCTCCAATATAGCCGAACTGGTAGCCTTTGACCACACCGGGCGGTTTGTGATATTGAGCATGTGATCATGCCGGGCAGATTGTGATATTGATCATGTAACTATGCCAGGCGATTTGATATTGGCGCATGAGTTGTCTGTGCGGCTGCGATTGATAATATGGGCATGAGGTTCCATGTGTATATGATTTGTTGAATTGGGACTCGTGATCTGTGAGTATGAGGCATGATACCTCGAGGTGAATCTCATTGTAAACCTTGTAATAGGACGGTTTGATCATTTGGTTGTCATTTGTTCTCCTTAATTGGTTTCGTTGGTACTTTAGCTGTGTTCTGGTTACTTTGCTGCGTTATCACCTATTTACTCCTTATTGCTATTTGTTGCTTTTACTTTCCCTTATTAGCGTTATGTTTTTGTTCTTTCCATGTTTAGCTTTATATTGATATCATTCTTGTTAGCTTTATATACTTTGCACAGGTTATTATGTCTAGTAGGTATCTTAACTTGTACCTCGTCATTACTCCACCGAGGTTAGTCTTGATATTTACTAGGTACCGATTGTGGTATACTCATGCTACGCTTCTGTATATTTTTGTGTAGATCCAGGTACTACGGAGCATGTCGGACGTTAGTTAGCCATTTGGGATTTGCTGCGGAGACTTCAAAGTATACCTGCCATGGCGTTCGCAGGCCTAGAGTCAGCCTCTTGTTTTATTTCTATTGTTATGTGTATTAGACAGTGTTGTAGTTGAGATTGATCTTGTGTATTCAGTTAGAGCTTGTGACTCTATACCACCTAGTTCTGGAATATTATGTTGAGTTTTTGCCGCTTTGGCCTGTATTACTCTTATTTCCGCTTTTATGTTAAACTCTATTTTTCTTATTTCATGCTTTAATTATTTTGAACAATGTTTAAATACTGGCTTACCTAGTTTGGAGATTAGGTGCCATCACGACTCTTAAGGAGAGATTTTGGATCGGGACATTGTAACACCCTATGGGTCGACTTTGATTATGTGCTTATGCCAATTAAAGTGAAAACTAAATGGCATTGGAAATCACATATACAACTATGAGATCTGCAAGTAATGATGCAGTTGTTCGTGAAACATTGCAGCCATTTGCTATCTTCATACCATTGTTGCTAGCCGCTACTCCATTTTATGAGCAAAGACATGACATTGCAAGGGATCGCTCTCATTATTTGGGAAAAGAGAATCTAGCTGATCCATTTCCTCTTTTATCAGTGAAAGACTTGCATGACCAGGAAAAAGCGTAAGTGGTTATGTGGTTTTATATAATCTTCTTCTGTTTTTGCTGTTTTATTGTCATCTTATTTCTTTTTATTTATGTTTTTGTATGTAGTGATTGCGGTGTATATTTTTATGCATTTGCGGAGTATATCATTGAAGGTAAGAAGATTCCTGCAGACGATTATATCTTTGATTCTGGACGTCTTCGAACTAGATTTGGTACGTTAGTATACCATTATGGGAAGAAGCAAGTGAAAATCTGGTTAGCGAATATGAGGCCACTGGAATATTGAACAAACCATGTGTTTCGAAAAGGTGCAACACGAGGAGTAAGTAGTTTTATATATAGGCTGTAAGTGTTGGTGATGGTGTTGATTAATTAATACTTTCATATAACTTTTTGGAAAAGTAGTATTATAATTGTGAACATTGAAAAATTATTGATGTACTTTAGGAAATTTCTTTTTTTTGCTTCTGAGTATGCTATATGCTGACATCATCTAAACTTCTTTTTAGAAATCTTGAATTTAGTCTTTTGTGTTGTAATAGTGCTCCTTCTGCAACTGTTATCTTATGCTAATATCATAATTTTTTGTATGCTTTTATAAAAAATAAAAAAAAATTGGTTGATTATTGTTAAATATATACCAAGACCACTGGAATACCAATTATTATAGTACACTGTTATTATACCAAAGACCCATTAAAAATATCAGTAATGATCAAGGATACTGAGAATACCAGTTATCATGGTATACATGCAATACCAGTTATTATCGTATACTTTATAATTAGAAAAAATACATAAAATGCCACCTGACCTTGTGGTCGAATCTCCTTTATACACCTGTTGACCATGGAAATAATTTTACACACCCAAACCTTGTAGAAGTGTGTCGATGACACACCATTTATATTTTTGACCACGTATTCTAAACATGTGTGTCACGCATGAATAAGGTCGTGACATGTCTCACTAACTTTAAAAAAAAAAAAAAGAATTCATCCAAGTTTTATTAAAAAAAATAAAGAAAAAGAAAAGGAACTCCCCACCTAATTCGTCGGAGAATCCACTCCGGCCACCAATGTTGAGAATAATCTTTGTATAATAATTTCACATCTTTCTACAAATTCCAATTCCACAAATTCATTAGGTTCCAAATTATGGTTACAAGAGAACTTTTTCTAAGAAAAATAAAATCCGCTCTTCGCTCCCCCATCTCTCCTGCACATCAGCGCATGTGACCACCACCACCATAGCTGCCACCACTCATCACGCCACCTCCACATTCATTGAACCAGTAGCTGGAAATTTGAATTCGAATTTTTTCACAGGTTCGAATTTTGACAAACCCAGCAGCCGATTCAAAAATTTAAGCCCAATAATAACTCTTAAAATCAATTTTAGAATAGCAACAAAAATTTAATTTAGTAAACAAGCTCAGCAATTCGGTCCAAATAATTTCTATCATTGTTTCGAGATTTCTCCGCCCAAACGCCGATTCGAAAACTCAAGAAACCCCAACAATGGAGGTTCAAAACTTTCTCCTCCCAAATAACGATTCAAAAATTCGACACCACTATAAATCGTCGAAAATTCTGAATTGGGAAGGAAAAGACAGAGAAAATGACTAAATTACCTTATTTGATTGAATGTTATGGTGTAAATTGTAGATTGGGCTTCATATTTTTATGGTGAAACTGCCGGCGAATTGCTCAGACCAGATGGTCCTTTTCCTTTTTTTTTTTCCTTTTCCATTTTGGTTTAGTTTTTGACGGATGGCACTTAAATAAGATTTTGGACAAAATTATACTCTTCTCATGCTCTTATTTTTGTGTTAAACACGCGCATGTCAGCTAAGCAAAATGGTGTTTCATTGGTATACTCTGTAGTATACTAACACTATTGAGAATACCATTAATCGTAGTATACTCTATAGTATACCAAGATTAGGAATAATGGTATACTTCATAGTATACCAATAACCCTGTCAATGCCAATAAACATGGTATACTACCAAGTATACTAAGACCCATGGTAATACTAGTAATGGTGCGCCCCCTATGAATACCAATAATCGTGGTATTATATAGAGTATAACAAGAATAGTAACATACCAACAGTATGGGGAATGGCAGCAATGATGGTATATACTGTAGTATACCAAAATTGTTTGGAATAATAGTATTCTCTATAGCAAAACAGTTGGATACATTAGCACATCATCTCATTAACTGAAAAAGAAATTGAAATGAAAGGTAAGAAGCTGAGATAGATAAAGCCAATATATTTTTTGAACTTTATTCCAGAAAATATATGAGTAACATTATTACAGTAATCCAATGAAACAATTTGACACTATGCAAATTTCTAAGACATTAAATATATGTTAAGTGCTCTTTGAAGGATTCCTGCACGTTTTACGGTTGTGACCCTCTTGTCTACATATTCCACTTTTGATCTCTTGGATTTTTTTCATGAGATTTTTTGTATCTCGATTTCTGTGGCCTTCTCGGTTTGATCTTCCCCTTGGGTGGTAGCAGATCATACTCTGAGATTTCTGTAGGGATCTCTCATGTAGTTTTATTAGGTATGTGATGCACTGATTCTTCATAAGTCGTAATCAAGTACTCCTTTTTGTAGTATACTGAGTAGTATTGACATGGTTCCATATTGAATTTCTTAATAATTGCCAAAGAATGCGGACATGGAAATTCATCCAATAGAAATCCTTTGCACTTTCTTTCCTCCATACTGACAACATATCTGCTACCTCCATCATATACTGTATAGAACAAATTATTTGATGACTTTACCTACATTATTAAAACATATTTATTAGTGCTATATAAAAATTGTACCATAAACTGCTCTAGCATAATATCATACAAACTGAAATATATCTAATAAGTATGGTCATAAAAATTATACCATCATCTTCCGTGCAGAAATAAAGTTTTCTTCCAACGTATCTTCATACTTCTGTCCAACCTTTATAAATATTTCTGTTGCGAGCTTTTTGTTACTGTAGTTCCAATCCTTAATCAAATTTATCATGAAATCTAGTAACGGAGTTACTGGGAGATCTCTTGCAGACTTATTAGCTGAAATCATAGATTTAGCAATGTTAGATATCATTATTGTTGTTCTGTTAACTTTTGAATGTGCTCTTGATCATTTGTCGTATCGAACATCAAATAGATATTCCGGAACCCTCTTATCAATTGTTCCAATCTCTGCCATTTGGTAATTGAACTTGTCGATTGTGTATGATTTGGCCATTTTGAAGAATATTTGCGCAAGTTGGTTATGACTCTTCTTGAATTTCGCCTTAAAGTTGTTCCAGAGGTGAAAATACAGAAATAATGGGGTACGTCTAGGTAGATAGTAGAAGATGCCTTTGCGATACTCTCATGCCTATCTGACACTATGCACATGTTATCCCTAAGGCCATATGTATCCCTGAATATTCTGAAAAACCATTCCCAAGATGTATCATTTTCTGAATCAACTACTGAATAAGCAAGAGGAAGAATTTTACTTGTATAAAAGATTTGAATTATTAATAATATATCATTGATTTAAGAAAAAAAAAAAAGGACTTTATAAATAATATAATATTTGATGATCTATACTTACCTGATGCATCTTGCATGCAAGCTGTGATTAAGGTTCCTCTGTATGATATTTTCAGGAAAGTCCTATCAACTACTAGAATAGGCCAACAATACCGCAATCCTTTAATTGTTGCATAAAGTGCAACAAATAGATACATGAAGCATTTATCTTCCGACTTGTGCAGCTTAGTAACAGATCCTAGATTTGTTACCTCCAACATATAAAGATATTTCAGTAACTTCCCACTACCTGGGTTTAATTTCCTCTCAAATTTTCAAGAGCCTTTTCCTTTGTTCTCCACGCTTGCTTGTAGTTCATGGCGACGCCATAATAATTCAACATATCACGTTGTATGTCTCCAGCAGTGTACTGACTTTGGGTCAGTATCCCTGTGTTTTACCAAGTTTTCTATAACTGTTGAAGTAGCGTCACATGTATCAAATTTTTCATCAATTGGGCATGTGTGAAGTTTGTTGAAGCTTCTAACTTTGAAAACATGAGACTTGTTTAGCCTTGATGCTTTAAAATCCCATGAACAATTCTGATATACACAACCAATGAAGTACCTGCTATTATATAGATGTTTATAACATATGCCAATTAAAATATGGTATACTATCACAACTCTGAAAGTTAAAAATAAATAGTAAACCTAACTTGTTTAAACTAAGACAAAGAAAACTACACCAGGCAAAGCAGATTACATCATTAGCTAGTATTTTTTGGTGACATAATCAAGTGTTGGTAAACTTATTCAAATCCTAATCTCATACACACCTTCTCGAACATGATTTTTGAACTTTGAATTGGAAATTGTTCTTGATTGCGTAGTACTTCATCACATTACGTATGGTCTCCTTATCTTTTAATAACTGGCCCACTTTAACCTTTTTGTGTAAAGCATTTGTAATTATATTCATATCATTGACTTCCATATTCTTATGACTCTCAGATTTTCGTGTTGTTAACATATCAACGGCTTCATCTTCATGGTGCGATGCTATTTTCACGATCATGCTTTGTATTCATAGCCTTGGCATTGCAACTGATCTTATAGTCGACCAGCTCGCATATGCATTATTCTCCTTGAATGTAATACACTGGGGAAAAGTTGTCACATCCGAATTTGTCTCTTTCAACTTGATATACATCTTCAAAGTCATATCACTATTTACTGTTAATGGTGGATAACCGTCTTTAACATTATACTTGATATCAACTGTAGTCATATACTCTTTATGAAGATACTTTGTAATCTCGAACTGAAAATTATCAAAATTCCAATTCAATTTGAATAACATTGCTTCAACTTCAAAATCTCTAAATAGATTATCATCAGACCAACACCTACTAGGATGTAGCAACGTAGGTATTTCGACCATTGTTATATTTCAGCTTTGAATAAAAAAAAAAAAATTAATCCGAATTTTTCAGAGTGTCAATTTTCCCCAATTTTTCTCCCAAATTCGTCTGCTCACCAACAAAAGCGCAGACAGTAGGAAAGCAACGTACGTATTTCAACCATTGTTATATTTCATCTTTGAATCCAAAAAATTCTCCCAAATTTGTCAGAGCTTCAATTTTCCCCAAATTTTCTCCCAAATTCCTCTGCTCACCAACAAAAGTGAAGACAGTAAAAAATTCTTAGGTTTTATTTGAGTTTGCATTTTATATACTCCATAGGCAACGAGAAATACGCAGAAAATCGCGCGTATATTGTGTTGGGAGAAAAACGGGTATCGGGTGGAAAGAATTGGGGGTACCAATGGTAATCAGAGGTTTTAGGGATATGGCTTGTAATTAAGTTTTAATAGTGGGGTATATTTGTCCTTTTCCCGTCCGAAAAGATACCAAAGTTTTCCTTATGTAATTTCCACACGTGCCTTCCGTATCAACTCACAACTACCTTAAGATAAAATCTTTTCCATGCAATGAAATAGCTTAGGCCCACTAGCTATTCGAATATGATGTCGCAAGTATTCTTGATTTTATCTCCCATTTTGAAGCACCCCATGTGACTAAGGATTAAAAGAAAAAGGAAGTTTTCATAAAACATTATCTTTTAGTAATAATTAGACATTTATAGATATCATTTGCTATATTACGGATTATAGATACCTTTTCTGTGGTTATAAGATGTATTTCATGTATTTAAGCTATTGTATTCATGAATACAGTAGCAAAAATAGGCGTGAATTAGGGAAGTCCAGCTAATCAGTTATTGTATTCGAGTATATTCGACCATATTCATCTATCTATCTATATTATTATAAAAGCATGAATACAATGTCGGTTTACAAAAATAACCTTGTAATATTAAGCATAATACTCATAGTAAAAGGACATAACTGAAATTCTAAATATTAGCCTTATAATCTTATTAGTTTTAGGACATATACTATACGTTAGGAATTTGTTTGTATGTATCTAATTAATTTGCTTACTTCTGCTCGTTGTTTATATATTTCACATTAGTTATGACATTATTGTGATTCAACATCATATAGAATATCTTTGTCTTCTTTTTTGAATGGAGTGCTGCAATTAAGATCGGACCCATTTATTTTTTTTGGATGATGTTTACAATTTGGTTTCAACAATGAAGAAGACCATATTTAGAGTATGTAATTATTTAAAACTCCATATTTATCTCAATATTTTTTTTACTAATATAACCTATTGATTTAATAGAAAGCTTGATGTAATTAGGGCTATTTTTGTCTACTAATTTAGTATAATTACTTTCAGCATAGACATATAATACTACATGTTAGCATGTAAAATTGATACCTTTAGGAACAAGTTAGATTTTCTTTTAGTATAATCATTTTCGGGATAAAGATATTTTTAGTCATGTAATCCTATTACTTTTAGGATATACTTTTTAAAAATTCATATTATTAATATAATTTAAAAACGTATTATAATGTGCTATTACTAATTTAATTTGAGAATTTATTATATTGTTCAAATTCATTTAAAAGGGATAGCCTATATTATTATAAAAATATGAATGCAATATTGATAAACCAAAATAGCTCAAAAATATTAAACAGGAGAACTCATAGGAAAAGGACACAGATGTAATAACCTATTTTTTTGGACTACAATACATTCTATGTTAAATTTTTTAATATTTAAGATTTTAACATTAATAAAATTTTATTTATTAAATTCATATTAAAAATATGTAAGACGGTTTAATAAAATCAATTCCATAAGAATCACTCTATAATGTCCAATACCAAGAAAAAATAAAAGTAACGTTAAATGGAATGCATAAAGCATTGAAATTGAGAAAAAAATATCCCCACGATAATATATATTTATATTATATTTGAATTATTTTCCTAATCAAATTAAAAAATTATCAATTTTATCGTGTAATATTGAAAAATATACCTGATTATTAAATAACAACTAAGAAAATATTTAAGAATATAAATATGTCAGAAAGAGAAAGAAATATGGTTGATAAGGTCAATACTACTAATGATTCTGCAAACGTAAAGATCTAAAAGTAAAATGTAAGATCGATCTTTTTACTCTTCTGAAAATAAAATTTATGGTGGATAAAATTATAATTAAGATTAAATATTCAAATCAAGAGATGAACTAATATTAAGATCTGAATCAACATTAAATAAATTATTTTTTATTTAAGACCAAATAATTAAATCTTTCAATAAATTACTTAGCAAGAGAATCCAATCCAATTATTTTCTATCATCATATGAGTAAAATTATTTTTCAAGTTAAAACAAAATTTAGGGGTCCTTTGGTACATGTGATAAGGATAATAACCCAGGATAAAGTTTGGAATTAGCTTCATCCCATGTTTGGTTTGGGTTAATAGATAATATTGGGATAATTTTTACACCAAAGTGGTGAGATTAGCTATCCCATATAGAAGGTGGGATATGCTACCATTTTACCAAACTACCTCTTAGGGTACATAAATTTATTCCATAAAAAGAGCATTAGAGACAAAAAAGAAAATTAGAACACAAAGTACCAAAAAGGTTAATATAGTATTAAGATTCAAAATGCCATACAAGTGTCTGAGGAAGCACAATCAAACCTAAATCCTGAACAAGAACAAATTTTCAAGACTATATTATAAAGAGTCGACTCTGGTATAGCGGGATCATCTTTTGTAGATGCCTCCGGGCGAATCGAAATAGTATTTTATGTCATGCATTACTTGCAAATGTCAGATCAAGAGGCACGATAATGTTAGCAATAATAACAAGTCGCCTACGAGCAATAATTTTATTATGAGGTCAATCACTTTAGATTTGATATACCTCTTCAAACAACTGAAATAACCTTCACAAATATATCAAAGCAGCGTAATAGTGCTAATAAGTAAAGCAAAATTGATAAGATGGGGTGAAGCATTTATGGCTAAGTGTCAAACGATCAAAACAATCGTCTGGAGTTCTAGAGATATATTGGATATTAATTAACTGTTTGGTAAAAAATTAATGGTTTAGGAGGTGATTTCTATCAAGTACTACCAGTAGTTCAAAAATCGACAAAAGCAGAGACTGTAAAGTTAACTTGCCAAAATTATACTTATGGTCTACAATGAAAAATATTCAACTGATAAGAAATATAAAGTAAGAACAGATCCAGTATTCAGTGACTTCTTTCTTCGTGTCATAAACGAAGAAGAGCATCCAATAAAATATAATTTTATTCTTCCAAAACACTTGGTTATTAACCTCAATGCTAATAGTAGTGCATTTAATAAGGGTAACATTTCCATCATTAGATTAAAACGTTGTTTTTAAATTGCATGATAGAAATTAAAAAGCTATCTTAGCTAATAGATGAATATGTTGATCAACTAAATAAAAGGTTAATAGCAAATCTTATGGTAAAAATAAAATATTTTTCAGATTTTGACTCAGCAGAATATGATACCAATATACTACTAAAAAGAATACTTAAATACTATATATCAAACGGCCTTCTACCATATAAGTTTGTTGTCAAGTTTATTATTTCTTACGCATGTTAATGTCATCGTATATATAACAGACCGATTTAAATTGATATTACATTGTATATAGGTTGATTTTGCAGAAAAATATGCCCGTCATGCTACTGAAATTTTAGACCCGCCGAATAGCTTATGTAATAGCACACTAATAGTATATAAAAGTTTTGACAATAATATCATACAAAAGTTATGATACTGGACAATCTGCTTCTAAGTATATTTTTATCCCTGAATTTATCTTTTGTCTTCAAAAACTAAAGATTTCGTTTTAAATCTGTGTGAAAATAATTTACAACATGTTTATGTTTTGCAATTACAATAAATAAAGCACAAGGACAAACATCCTAAATATTAGATTATATTTATCGCTATAAGCTTTCTTGCACGGACAACTATATGTTGTATTTTAAGAGGGGTATCAATATTGACATCAAGAGTTGTGGTTATGACAGAGCAACCAAAGCATTAGAAGGAAACATGCCTAAAAAAATATCGTCTACAAAGAATGTTCGGTAAGATACCATCACATTAAATACTTTTAAATTATAATACATAGTTATCTAACTAACATGACTAAATTGATCATTTTGTGTAGGTTCTCATGATATCCTTTCATTTTGAATTTCACGTATTATGCTAATGTAATAATATTTTTCGGCATTTAGATGATTATTGTATTATTATACATAAAAACGTTCCCATTACTTAAATTTTGTTGTTCCTTTGTGTAAATAAATGTTTAAACCATCACGTGATATTGTTAACGTGCAACGCACGTTCATAGGTACTAGTGGAGTGAAACATGGGATTACAGCTGGACAGATTATTGTATTCGACTGTATTCACGGCGTGAAATAGGGGATTACACTATTTTTAAAACGGAAAGTGAATCAATTAACATAATAGACTCATAATATAACTCAACAAACTCAATTATAACACACAAAATTGTATTTTCAGTTATGAAAAAGATTCTCAACCGAAAAATACCCCAAAAACATAGCAATCTTCAGAGAAATTATATAATACATCTGAATACATAAATTATATTAATTAAAAAAAAACATATGAATACATTCATGGCATATAGCGAGACAGTGAATACAATAAAATACATAGAATACAGCAGGATACATTGAAATACAATGGAAAAAAAAGACAACGAATACAATGAAATACATGGAATATAGCGAGATACATTGAATTACAACGGAAAAAAAAAACAATGAATACAATAAAATACATGAAAATACAGCGTGATACGTCGAAAGAACATTGAAATATATTAACAGAAAATCAAGTTGCTCAGCTCCAAACTTCGCCATCTTTGTTCAAGAACAAACCCTAATTTCCGGCGAATCCGCCGTCGAGCAAAAACCTTGAATCTCACTGTTCCCATGCCATCGTCGATCGGAGGCTTCATCTCCTTTGGATTCAATTTCGGTTGCAGAAATTACTAACACTACTTGGTCCATTCTCAATAATCCGGTTCTCTACTTCTAAATCAACGATGAGCAAACCGGTAGATATCGCCGCAACTGCCACGCCTCGGTCGCAGCAGCCACCATTGGCCACCCAAGTCCAAGCACAAACAGTAAACGATTCACTGCAGAACTTTCTCAATTGCTGCCTCACTGAAAGAGAAAGAAATTCGTGCCCTTTTGGTGGTCCATCGCTGCCTTCGCTGCAGAATGACTCAATTGCTGCCTCACTGAAAGAGAAAGAAATTCGTGTATATAGCAAATGATCCATCGCTGCCTCACTGAGAGAAAGAAATTCTTACCCTTTTGAGATTGAGCATCGTGTTGGGGAAGAGAATGGGATGTATCAAAGTAGAGAGAGAAAGAAAATAGTATAATTGAATAGCGTATTTAGTGGCTTAGGGCTAGGAGGTAACCAAAATTAAATATTTTGCTATAAACCTTAAAAGGTATCTATAGAATATAATACTTTTAAATAGTATTTATTTAAAATAAATAAGGTGTTAACCTTTGCTATAGGAAGGTAAAAATTCCTCAGAACAAAAACATCCTCTTCACGGGTAAACCGATAGAACTCACAATATGCTAGCTTTACAAGACAAGATATTGCCATACAGTGTACAAGGACCAACTGAAGGTTTAAAATACATCAACCTCGAATATGTCTCCCTCCCACACGAAACCTATGCAATCTTTGTATCAAAATCAAGAAAATTTGCTACAAACGCTTCCCTTTTTAAAAAAAAAAAAAAATTACAACCAAGTAAACACCGCAATTCCGTAATGCATCAATGGCACAACTAAAGTACAGTTGTCAGAGAATTCAAAATAGAGACTGTTACACCATCAGGCCAACTTATAGACGAAGCAAACTTAGTACCTAAATTCGAATGCTTAAATGGCTCATAAAACATCAGGCATAAATATCTTTGAATACATGGGAACCATTCTTTAACGAAATAAGCATAGCTTTTAGAAGTATCTCCCTACAAAAAGGATTTTAAAAACAAAAAACAAAAAAACAAAAAGTATGACCACAAAATGCACGTTACAGAAGTCATTTGGACCAATAAACAAAACAGGTACCCTGGTAACCTGCCTCCAAAGAGAAATGGAGGAAAAATACACTTCTACACAACTTTGAGACGAGACAATTAACCACAGCAAAAATGCTCATATCAACACTCAATAATTCTAGCTTCATCCTTGCAGCAAAACTAAAAGCCAAAAAGATGAAAGTCTGAAATATATTATTCTGTTCTAATTTGTCAGAGGACAAAAAAGCAGGCGAGAGAAGCCAAAGAATCCACAGTACTTGAAGATCACCATCTGTCCCTGGATCTTGTCCTGCCAAATTACACAAATATATTAATAACACACCTTTCTAAATATTGAGTAATATAAAGCACCAAACAATGAAAAATAAATCCTTGAATAACATATGTCTGCCACATTTAGCATAAGTAACCAAAAAGGACGAGTAGAGTGCATCGTAAAATCGCAGTACGTCCACTAGATCATTTCTTCCCTTAGTGGGACTACCAGTTCACTCACAATAATACACACTAAAATGGATGAGACTCAGGCAGTAAAAAAACTGGAATATACTTGCCCGCAGGAGTCATTAGCAGTTCACATAATAGTATCATACAAAACATTACATCTAGAAAATTCTCAAAAAGAAGTTTCAAGTTGGAGAAAATATGGAGTACTGTATTCCAGCAGGTTCACAACTTACTATTCATCCTTCTGTCCTCTTTCAGCAACATCTTAGACGTTAAGCTGCCAACAGTAAAAAAGAATAATTCACCTGTATGAAAGCACTTTCCTTTTCGTTTCACAGTTTCTTTGGGAATGGGAGAGGGGCTGTCACTAGCTATACTCCTAGGGTCCCACACCTTCACTGTGGTTATCAATCAATTGATATACTGTACTTTCAATTCTTAGCAAAGTCACAAACTATGCCGCAGAGGAAATATATCCACATAATCAACAACTTTTCTCCAATAGTTAGAATAATACTAAGAGACCCAGAAGATACATTATAAGAAAAAATTTACAGCACAGCGTGAAAATAAACAGGAGCCATAATCTCATATTCTCATTGATAAAGTAGATTAACTTAAGGGTTTAGCTCGGTCATCAAATTCCAATGGCAAATTTATGAATAAAGATCCCACTCCCCCATTCAAAAGTTACACTTATCCTATACCTTCTCCCCAACATTAGCACACCAGAAAGTGGACATTCATACTCTTCAGTGATACTCCAAGATAAGATAAAATGAATTGATATAGAGAAAAAGAAAACATAGAAAACTAATTCCTGCAAGTAAATTATTTTTTTGAGAATGATAATTCCTGCAAGTAAATTATTAGCAAGACAATTCCATATAAGATCTTGAAACTCCAGAGCAACTGTCTGATTGGAGAATTATTGTGATGACAGATGCATTAAGAATAGAAATTATCAGAGAAAGCAGGAATATCTTCAAACAAACAGGTTTTATTGGATCCATCTATTCTTTAATAACATATTTCTCCACAGTACTTGACTGTACCATATTCCATTTGACATCACCATACTTAAAACAGTCCTACACAATACCTACATCTTGACAGACCCAAAGAGAATAAAATTTAACAAAAACACGGAGGCCAAGAAAAAGTTCATGGAATGGTATGTACGGCAGATTTCCGATGACAGAAAGAGAGATCAAGTCAAGAAAAATCAGGCACAAGTTAAATATGAATAAGTAGGTAAGTAGAAGCAAACTTATAGTTGCAATGAAAAAGGACCTTGGGCTGTGTGGGTGTACATGTCTGGAGAGAGAGAGAGAGAGAGAGAGAGAGAACCAGAGTTCTACCTGTCAGACTCCCGGCTGCCAAAAAAACCTCCTCTACCTCCTTGGAATGATCTTCTCTCATCACTTGGTGGCCTTGTCCATCCATCTCCACCACCCCGTGATCGAGGCCTTTCCACTTGTTCATTTGGCCTTGCCCATGCGTCAACACCACCACGTGATCGAGGCCTCTCCATTGGGTCATTTGGCCTTGCCCACGCATCTCCACCACGTGATCGAGGCCTGTCCATCTGTTCACCAGCTCTACGATCTTCATAAGATGCTGACTGAGAAAGGCTCCTCTCAGAAAGTCCAGTAGCCCTGCCTGACCCAGAACCTGGCCTTTGTATAGGTTTCTGACTGAAACGAACTTTGTCATCCAAATCACGGATCAGCAATTCCAATTCCCACTCTTTCTGATTAATCACATTCTGTAAATTAGTCTGGTCCTGACCCGAGCTCTGCATAGCTTCCTTTCTAAGCTGTTCTATTTCTTCCTTCAGATTCTTTTCCCTGCCTGACGCAGAGCCTGGCCTTTTCTGACCAAAACGAACTTTGTCATCCAAATCACGGATCAGCAGTTCCAAGTCCCTCTCTTTCTGATTAATCACATTCTGTAAATTAGTCTGGTCATGACACGAGCTCTGCATAGCTTCCTTTCTAAGCTGTTCTATTTCTTCCTTCAGATTCTTTTCCTCCTCTGTCTCTGGCCTAAAATGTTTAAGCAATCAGGAAGAGCTAGATGGTTAAACTTTCTTTTTTTCATAACATTTCCTTCAATTTTTCAAGGAATTACCAAAAAGAAAAAAAAAGGGCAGCCCGGTGCACTAAGCTCCCGCTATGCGCGGGGTCCAGGGAAGGGTAATTACCAAAAAGAAGAATGATTTTATTCATGATTAGATAAAACTTCAGAAGCCTAAATAACCAATGGAGGCATCTGCATTTTGAGCATGCCTTAATATGGTAAATATCATCTTCACTGGTATCTTACAGTACAAATTCTGCAAAGATGTCCACTTAAACATGAATAGGTTACAGCTGTAAGAACACTTTTTTTTAATCGGGGCTGTACAAACACATCAGATTCCTGCTAATAGGATGAGCGCAATCAAAAGATTTCTTCTTTTTCTTGGGTGTCTGATAGGTAAATGGTATAAACAGAGCACCCATAGCATCTACAAAGGAGATCTCAGCCCTTATTCTCACTAATTTTCTACAATTTGTAAGAATCCTTTTAGGAATGAAGCTGATCTATTTCTTGATTTTCACTCACTCACTGAAACCACTATTCTTCTGAATGCTAAATAATACTCCCTCCATTCCAGGAATTTAGCAGCACGGTGATCAAGAGCACACTGTTCAAATATGAAGTTTGATAGATAAAATTTTTAGATGATAGCCAGAAATGTGACAATTTCTCCAGAAAATAAAAAAAATTACATTGGAATGTCAGAAAAATACATTAGCTAAAAAATCGTCTAACCTTTTTTGTGCCAGCCAAAAAGGGAAGTGATTTATTGTTATTAGGACGGAAAGAGTACTCTCTAATAATTGAAGGAATAGTTAACCACGCCAATCGTCAATTCCTCAACTTACACTATAAGCAACAACATTCTCTAACAACATCGCAAAATAACGATTCACATTTAGCCATAATTGCTTGAAAATTCTTGTCTTAATCTTTCCTTTTCTTTGAGGTAAAAGAGACATGAGAAGAAAAAGTTAACCTAATCCGAAAAAGGTAATAGGGTGAACACAAAGATGCAATCAAGTATTTATAAGATAGATGGATATTTATACCAAAAAGCATGAACTTGATGCCTTTAATTTTTTTTTTTTTATTTTGGATGGGACTTGATGCCTTTAACTTATCGCATCCACATATTTCCAGTCATTTAAAAAGGCGGGTTAAATGTGCTACAATTGAGAAATCTACAAGGTCAGGTAAAGGAGTAATAGTCAATGCTCAAAAAGGTAAAGGAGTAATAGTCCAATAACAGGCTGGAATTCTCTTTCTTGGATAAGAAAACAAGCTGAGTATTGCTTTTCTTGAGGCGAGAATCTATCGGAAACAACCTCTCTACTTCCACAAGGTAGGGGTAAGGTATGTGTACGGTCTTGTGTACACATTTCCCTCCCCAGACCCCACACTGTTAGAATATACTGGGTATGTTGTTGTTGGATAAGAAAACAACAAAGTAGACGACAAATAAGCTTAAGTTTGCATGGCATAGGATTTTTCCTGGCATACTTATGGTGTGTCCTGACATATTTATGGTGTGTCAAAAAGTACAAGCGAATTACCATGCTAAGAGAGATACTACGCAAAGAAATACAAGAGAGTAAAGCTTAGCGAATGGGAGGGAGAATTACCATGTCGGTTGTACATAAATCAAAACCTAAGCCTCGCCCTTATTTTGAATAAAAAAGACTAACCAGCAATAGTAGGAACGTACTGATAAAGGAGAAACCATTTAATGCCTTTCTACATCGGGAAAGCCAATCGCGTCATATAAAACAAAAAGATAAACAGAAGTATTAATATGCATCAATCTATTATCTTTCTCAGCTTAAGGAACACTAGTTATCACCCAAGGGAAAAACACATGATACAGAAAAGATATATAGAAGTATTAATACGTATCAATCTATCATGTATCTTCAACTTAAGAAACACTAAATATCACTCGAAAAGGAAACAAACACATGATATAAAACAATAAGAGAAATAACATCTTTTTGGTAATAGAACTATTAATATGTATTAATCTATCGTCTCACCAACTTAGCGAGCACCAGTTGTCACTCGATTTTGCAGAAAAGAGGTCTAAATTTTAACTTAGAACGAGTATATGAGGAACTCCAAGTAAAATGGATACTAAAAGTACTACTCCTTCTGTCCCAATTTATGTATCATACACTTTTTTGGTATGTCCCAAAAAGAATGTAATACTTCCTTATTTAGAAACAATTTAATTTTTAACTTCTTATTTTGTCATTTTGATTTGTTTTAGACCAAAAGTTTCAAAAGACTTTCTTTCTTCCTTAAACTCCATGCCGAGTCAAATACCACCGCCACATAAATTGGAACAAAGGGAGTAGATGGCTACATGAAACCATTTCTTTCTCTCAATTATTGTGAAATTTCCCCTTCAAAATTTTAAGTTCCTGGAAGTAGCTACTGGAAGCAACTATTTCAAATAAACCCTTTCTTATCCAAAAGCAAGCAAGACAACAAGGGAGGTATCAAGGGTTTCGAGTTTCCCTTACCGGTTATCCACTTATTTTCCAAATCAAGTTCTGGTTCAAAAGTTCAATTATTTATTGCCAGTTTTTTTAAATAAGGTTATTATTGCCACTAATTAGCAAAAACTGGTTTGAAGGTTAAATAGTTCATTTTTCTTAACAGCAGCTGAGTTAGATTCTTTACACAAGAAGTCAGGCAAAAAAAGAATTGTCTTTCATGTAAATGGTTTCACCATTTGCAGATCTGTCATAGGATGGTGATGGTCAGGCCTAAAATTGTTCGGTCCTGGGATTGCAGTAGGGAGGGAAGAAATTTGATTGTGCCTTTACTAAGTAAAGAGGGTGAGATGGAGAGAAACACCAAGAAATGCTAAGAGGATGTTTTCTCAGCTAGAAGCCTAAAAGAAGGGCAGATGGTGTGATAGTGGCACTAGGTTAGAAGAATGGAACAGACTGAATGGAGACTTTCGGAGCAGTTGCCAAGAAGTTTTTGACAGCTCGGAAGGAACCTCAATATCTCATTAATAATGTATAACATCGACTGTTTTTTAGCTGTCATGGAAATAGGAGAACTTTTGAACCTACTCATAACTAACCAAAATGTGGAGGTTTCTCCCTGAGCACTTTCTCTTTCCTCAGGAAAAGAAAACACCTTAAATTTCATGTTAATTGTAAAAAAAAAATAGAAACTTTTTTGAACTAATTGCATGGGGCCAACGGTTCAGAGCAGGTGATTCGATCAACAAGATAAACACATCCCCTGTAGTAACGAGATTATACTGGTCTAACTTATTGAAATTAGGCAAACCATTAAGTATCATATTATCCAGTAGTAAGTCAACATTTATTTCTATGCATGCTTCACTCTGAAGCTGGCTTCATTCTAAGAGCTTTGAGAAACATACAAAACATACCAATATGACCACTGTTGTAGTTACCATCTATAATAATAGTAAACTTAACTGCACAGTATAGATATACCAAACCCCACATTAAGCAAAGCCCATTTTAGATTACCAATTTAGTAAGTATAAAAACAAAACTACAACTGCATTAATTTCAGCAATTTCAGAAGTGTTAAATAATAGGTAAAGAACCCAAACCTGTCAACCCGTCGATGCTCCAACTCCAAATCAATCTTTTTCCAATCTAAACCTTTCTCCTCAAGCAAAACTTCCCTTGGCTTTGCATCTCCGAAAGGATTCACCTTTGGCTTAGGTTTAACTTCCATCACTCCTCCCTGTAATGCCGCTGGGCCTTCAGACCGAGCTGAATGTGAACTCCCAGGCCTACTTGATTGTGAGCTAGTTGGCCTACTTCCCTTCTTAACCTCAATTTCCATATCCAGCTTTTTCCAATCCAAACCCTTCTCCGCCAGCACCTCCTCTCGTGGCCTCGCCGCCCCAAATGGATTCGGCTTATTCACTTTGACCACAGTCTCATTCACATTCTCACTTCCCAATTCCATCTTGGGCGGATCCAGAACCAATCTCTGCCTTTCATGATTTGTTGCCACCTCACGAGTCCAACGCTCTGGTTCAGGTCCTCTCGAATCTGGGAGCCAAGATCTCCCTTGTGGTGGTGGTGTGGCCGAGACAATTGGCTTTTTCGAAGCGCCCCAATTGTCATCACCATCAGCCCTAGAAATTCCACCACCTCCGGTTCCGAGAGAACCGTACCGATTAGTACGGGCTGGACCGGAATCAAGTGATGGAGGGGGTAATGGTTTTTTCATTGAAGCCCAATTATCAACCTCATCAGCTCTAGATGGTTGGTCAAAATCTGAAGCCCTGGAAGGTGGGCCTCTTCGATCATCATCAAATCCACCATATGACCTTCTATTACCACCACCACCCCACGAACCCTCACCATCGGCTCCCTCTCGATCTCGGCGTGGTGGGCCCATACTGCGGGACCCACCATAACTAGAAAACCCACCACCGAGACGGCCACCATATTGCATTTCTTCAGCAGATCGTTCCTTTGGGCCGGTAGGAAGGCGGAGCATCTCGTCGGGAGTTAATCGGGTAGTGGATCCCGACCCATACCCGGTGGGAGTGGTGTAGGTGCTTTGCATCGTGAACTCTTGCAAGCTCATCTTTGTTTTCTTCTTCTGCTTTGTGCTCGCCGCTTCCTTAAGGCTAGGGAAACTCTGCGAGTCCTTCCCGGCGCCGGTAGGCCTAGCCGCTGCCGCGGCAGCTTCGGCGGCGGCCTGTTCCTTTTCCTCGGCTTCGGCACGTTCGGCTTCGGCGGCCCAAGCGCCGATATTTCCCCATGGAGATTTCGACATTTTCGAAGAGAGCAAATTGAATGATTTCTAAAAATGAGACGTACTTTCCCTTTATTTTCAAAAACGGAGATATAAAAGAGAACTCTATTCCTTATATTAAATGGGTAGAGATAGATGGGTGTATGTACAGGTCAGGTGTTCATTGGAGCAGAATGGGGCTCCTGTTGACATATCCGGAGCACCGACATTATGAATTGATTAGTAACTTCTTTTTAAGGAAATGTTATTTGAAAAAAAAAATAATTAAAAGTAGATGACTTTATTTTCATAAAAGTATAACAACATGCCCATGATCCCACTTCTGGGGTCTGAGTTCATTTAGTCTGTTCGATTTTTAAAACATCACATCAAGTATTTTTCGAAAAAATAAACTATTAAAAGATGGTTTCACAAAAAGTAAAACTATATATTATCCGAAATTTATTTTTTTACCCTAGAATTTAGCTTAAAGGTCAAAGCAATTAGTTTTTGTATTTCGGGACACTAACAATCAATTTCACACACTTTTCTAAATACCAATGAAATAATATAAGAGATGAACAATGAAATTAAACAATTATGTAAAGCAAAAAGAGGAAAGACAATTCTTATTGATGATTATTCCGTTGCCAATAGATTCCTTCAAGTTAGACTCGCTGGAAATACAATGAGTATGAATGAAAAACAAATTTCAAATGGGCCACAACTGAAGGGAAAAATGATTTAAATAGCAAATTTACTTGTAATTGTTCACCCATCACGCTTGCCCGTTATAATCACTAATTAAAATTTTCATTCGTTTTGTTGTCCGTTACGCTGAAATTCTTTAACTAATTAGGGATTTATTCCTAATCCTACTTTATTTGGGATTTGGCTAATTATCCTTCTTTTTCTATATATACGAGAAATCTTCTGTATTGGATCCGGAATGGTTTTCGCTACGAATAGTCCTGATAATAATAGATACGGCATCAACATACCCGATGATAATCAATTATCGACTATGATCGTAATTAAATTCTAATTTCTTCATATTCTCGATACGTGTCGAGATCTGACCAGTTTTCTTAATAAGTCTATTTTTTGTCAATACAGATAGTTCCTCCAATTTTCGAATAATCAGTAGAATTTTTATTTTCTGCCTATTCCGGACGTTACAATGATATGCTGCAGAAGTGAAAGGACTTACATTTAATGCTAAAGAAACGCGGCACATTATGATTGGTTTTGTAATTTACAACGGTTTTCTTGGCACTCTATCACGATCCAAAATCCCACCTTAAGGATCGTGATGGCACCTAGTCTCTAAAACTAGGTAAGCCGATCACTTGCAACAGTTAAACCAATTAACATGATTTTTTTTAAAAATAAAGTTTAATATAAATACTGAAATAAGGGTGATACAAGCATACGCAACAAATATCACAACATCCTCCCAAGACTATGTAGTACAGAGTCACGAACTCTACTGAATACATACAAAAAACTCAAAGTACAATACTGTTCGGATAGAAAATTGACAGTAATAATGTAAGGAAAAGACTCTAAGGGATTGCGGCGATCAAGCATCTGTACTTGAATCCTCACGATCAAATAAGCTATTATTTCCTAGGCCCACAGCCTCCAACACCTGGATTTGCACTAGAAAAATGTGCAGAAGCGTAGCATGGGTACACCACAATTGGTACCTAGTAAGTATCAAGACAACTTGGTGGAGTAGTGACGTTGTACAAGTCAAGACACCTACTAGACATAATAACCTATGTAGTATATCAGTGTAAAGCTAATAATAGAAGGAAGAATCGATCAATGGCAACAAAGAATAAACATGTGACATCAGAACATCGTTAAAGTATCAGTGAAACCAAATAAGAAAAATAAATGACAACCAAATAATCAAGCCGTTCTAACAAAATGTTTACAATAGAAACACCCTGAGGTACCACACATCATAACTACAAGCCACGAGAAATTTTCTAAGTTTGACCATAGGTTAACTTTATTCCTATCGGGTTCGATTTCGGTTTTGAGACTTGGAATAGATCCGTTTTGTCATTAGAAAATTGTCTGCAAAGTTTGGTATCATTCCGAGTTGGTTTGATAGGAAGCGTATGCTTGGTTGTGATTTTGGCCATTCTTGAGTTTCATTGTGAACTCCATGTGTTTTAGTGCCCGGGTCGTGATTCTGAATGTTATTTTGGTATTTTTTGATTGTTCAAGCGAGTTCGTATGATATTTTTAGACTTGTATGGATATTTTATTATGGATCCCCTGGGGCTCAAGTGAGTTCCGAATGTGTTTCTGATTGGTTTGGACTTGTTTCAGGTTGCTGGTGTGCTGGTGCTGCAGTTATCGTAATTGCGAGCACCAGCATCGTAATTGCAAATATTGGTCTTAGGCTGAGCAGGTCGTGCTTGCAACCAATTGGCCGCATTTGCGAAAGTGGCTGACTTCGCAAATGCAAAGTCAGTGTCGTATTTGCGACATTTCCTCGGTTTGTCAGGCAGTGTAATTGCGATTCTGTGGTCGCATTTGCGAACCTTAGGTCGTATTTGCGACTTCTGAAGCTGAACAAAAGGTCGAAATTTTGGACTAAGTCTCATTTATAATAGTTTTGAGCCCTAGACTCGGTGGGAGGCGATCTAAGGAGGAGACTTTCATACAAAACTATTGGGTAAGTAATTTTTATCCATTTTTGAATACATAACATGGTTGTTTATGAGATTTAACATCTAAGTCATGAGAATTGAAGAGAATGTTTTGGGAAATTTTGATTATGTTTTGAAAAATTAAAAAGTTGAGATTTGAGAGTCGAATTAGACTCGAATTTGAAAATAAAATACATGTATGGACTCGTGGGGTAATGGGTAGTCAAGATACCTTTCGACTCGGGTTTTGACCGGGAAAACCTGGATTGACTTTTGGAGAATTGTGTAAAGATCATAACTTTATTACTCGAAATTGGTGTATCTTGCATTGTTTGATATTATTTAAGTCATTTTTGGTTAGATGTGAGTCGTGCGGAGGTGAATTTTAGAGGAAAGCACTTTTAGAGGTTGGCCTAATTGAGGTAAGTATCCTACCTTACTTCGTGTGAGGAAATTACCCCTCAAGATTTGGTCTAATTATATTATTTGTACTACGTGAAAAGACGTGTACATTAGGTGACGAGTGTGTACACAAGATTATGTGTGGAATATTGACTGAATTAGACTCTTAGGCTATTAATATGCCATGAATTGAAGTTGTTGTTATATGGAACCCATTTCTTTGTTGAGTTATTCTCCATTTTATTGTGTTGTTGTAATTCTTGTATACATTGTTGTTGAGTCGTGGGCTATATATTATTGTTGCTTTGATATTGTTGATTGAGCAATATTGTGGTATATGTGTATGTGAGGTGCAAGATGACTATTGAGTTGTGATTGAGATACGCATGCAGCGGTATAAGGATGGTGTGAATTGATGCACATGCGGCGAGATAAAAAGGTTTATGCGCGTGTTTCTAGTAAGGAAAAATACTTCATTGTGAAGCACACACGATGATATAAGGGGGCTTATGCGCGTGAAGCTATTTCGGGAAAATGTTTTAAAATGTGTAGCTCAAGCGGCGTCATAAGAATGATTTGTGACTTGTGATTATGAGGTGTGATACCTCAACGTCTTGAAGATTTTTTGAACTGTCATTGTTTCCCTTAATTGGGTCACTTGTATTTTAACTGTGTTTGAGTTACTTTGTTGTATTTTCACATGTTCACTCTTTGTTGTCATTATTGATTTTTCTTTCCGTTGTCAACTTTATATTGATACTCTACACATATTTTATGTCTAGTGAGAGTCTTGGCTTGAACCTCGTTACTACTCCAACGAGGTTAGTCTTGATACTTATTGGGTACCGTTTATGGTGTACTCATACTACGCTTCTGCATATTTTTGTGCAAATCCAGGTACCTCTAAGCGTGCCGGTCGGTAGGGAGTTGATTTGAGATTGTTGTGGAGACTTCAAGGTATACCTGACATTCTGCTCGCAGGTCTCGGTGTCACCTTTTGCTGATTTTCTTACTACTATTTATTGTATTTCCAAACAGTATTTTATTTGAGATTTTGAATGTTCTCTCTGTAGAGCTTATGACTCGGTAGCACCGGTTTTGGGATTTATGTGACTTTTGTATTTTCGTTGTTCGTTATGTTAAAGCTTTTTTCAGATTTCATTATTATTTAAGTTGGTGTTTCATTCCGTTCATTTTGTTATGTGATAGGCTTACCTAGTCCTAGGAACTAGGCACCATCACGATTCTAAAAGTGGGATTTTGGGCTCGTGACACGTATATACTCTTACTGAGTTTATATCATGATCATGGTAGAATTAAAAAATTGTATGCCTTGTTTGACTATGTGCTCGTTTGATTTATGCTTTATTTGATTTATGTGACTATGTTTGCTCTTTTATTTATGTTAGAAATCATGCCTAGACTTATGACTAAGGCGTGGGAACTTATTCTTGATATGATAAATTGCTTAATTATCCGTAGTAACATAGAGATTTCATTGGCACATATCCGTATGATTTTTATTAAGTCCTTGAGCACCTTTTATCTATAATTCCTGAGCATATGCGTCCATTTGAATAAGAATACTTGATTGGACTCAGGATTTGGCACGAAAGGTAAAACATGTGGATGAGATACATTTATAGCACACAAGACATGATGATCGGATATTGATGATGAGTAATGCTATTATGTTCCTCTTTGTGCTTGAATTTGGATATGTCTCTCCGGAGTCAAGTGATTACCCATGTTACCTATGAGCATGGCTGGTACATGGTTTTGTACCGGGTCGATACATGAATTTTGTATCGAGTTATGCTGATACATGGATTGTGTATAGGGGTACATGTATTTTGTACTGGTTTGAGCATGCATTCACATTATTGGCTCACTTAGAAGTTAGAAATACTTAGTTAACCATTAATTGTTACTTGACATCCTTATATGCTAGTTGGGAGTCTCGGCTCCGTTAATTGAGCATGCCATCTTTTATCATTATATTTGAGTAGAATTATAATTATTTTTATATTAGGAAAACATGCCTAATACCTTTCAACTGTCAATATCTGATTCATGACATTATCTACTGTTTCAGTTCTTAATTTTGTTATTATACCAGTGTGGTAAGTATTCGGAAGCATTTAGCCTTGCCACTACGTTTTCGACGTTAGACTTGATACTTATTAGGTATCGATTGTGGTGTACTCATATTATGCTTCTGCACTTCTTTTGTGCATATCCTCAAGTGGGTCCTAGCAGACTTTCCTGATTGAGCTTGGGTGACTGCATGGAGACTTAGGGTGAAATGCATTTGATGGATCTATATCACAGTTCCTGAGTCCCTGTTCTTTTATTATTCCAGTCTATTTGCATTACAGACAGTTTATTACTGTCACAATCCAAATTCCACCACAGGGGTCGTGATGACACCTAGTCTCTAAAACTAGGTAATTCGATCACTTAACATAATTTAAATCAATAAAAGCATGATATAATGAACAAGATTTAAAATAAATGCGGAAATAGAGGTAATACAAGCCAAATTGGCAATACTCAACATAACTCGCAAGAACCTAGGTAGTACAGAGTCACGAGTTCTAGCTGAATACATGAGAATATCTCAAATATACAATCTTGTTCGTATATAAAAATGACAGTATAGATATAAGGAAAGGACTTCAAAGGACTGCGACGGTCAATGCAGCTACCTCGAATCCTCACGGTCACTGAAGATCTCACTGCCTATATCTGCTACCTCCAACACCTGTATCTGCACAAAAATGTGCAGAAGTGTAGTATGAGTACACCATGGTTGGTACCCAGTAAGTATCAAGACTAACCTTGAAGTTCAAGTCATGTGATACTCACTAGTCAAAATAACCTATGCAATAAATCGAAAGACTAGCAATAGGAAGTATAACAGAAACAACAACAATAATCTCATCAGGACAAGTGATAGCAGTTAATATCAAGAAAATGGCTCGGCTTCAACAACAAGTCATTAAATAGAAATACACACATATGACACCTCTTGCCCACATTGTGAGTCGCACTCGCACAGTAAAGACCTCGTGCTCGCATGGCAAAGACCTCGTGCCACGATATAATCACACTCGCACGACAAAGACCTCGTGCCAACATCAACCACACTCGCACGGAAGAGACCTCGTGCCAATACCCAAATAATCCACTCAATATGTCCATATGCCACAAAATCATAGAAAATATGCCTAAGTTTTTATCACGGATATGAGTTCATAATTTATCAACAAAGCACACAAGGACATAAAAAATAGTAAAATACGGATTGGGCATTTAAATATAGCATTACTACGGCTAAAAACAAGTGTAGTTTATGCTCACATAGCCACAAAGTAAGTGAGCATGGTTCATATACAATACATCGTCAAATTAAGGCATATTAATAGCCAAAGGTCTATTCCATTCACAAACCACAGATAGCACCCTGTACACGCTCGTCATCTCGTATACACATCGCGTTTCACATAACACAAGTAAGCGATTACAGATAATCCTAAGGGTATTCCCCCGCACAAGGTTAGGCAAGATACTTACCTCAAATAAGCCAAAACAATACTTCAAAAAGCCCTTGCCTCTTGAATTGGCCTCCTAACGGGTCAAATCTAGCCAAAAACAACTCAATTGTATCAAACACGACTATAGAAATCGATTCCAGTTAATAAAGCTCTAATATTTATCAAAAATTAAAAAGCCAACCAAAAAGTCAATCCGGGTCCGCCTCCCGGAACTCGACAAAAGTCACAAATTCTGAGCACCCATTTTGATTCGAGTCCAACCATACAAGTTTCATCCAAATCCGACTCTGAATCATGGTTCAATTCCCCATTTTTTTATTTTTAGAAAAGTTTTGAAAAAATCTCAAATTTTCTTCACTTAGATTCATCATTCAAATGCTAAATTAAGGATGGAATCATGAATAATAATTGCCAAATCCGAGCTCCAAATCTCGAAATGTGATAAATGAAATTAAACCCTCGCCCAAGATATATTCTGCCTAGCACTTTTGCTTCTGTGGCCCATATGTCGCTTATGCAACACCGTATCTGCAGAAAAACTAACTTAAGTCCCCATATTTCTCTTCTGAAGAATAATACCTTGCATCTGTCGAGCCGCTTCTACGATCAACGATGTGCATCTGCGCCATCGTATTTGCGCAAGGTCCTTCGCATCTGCGAACCAAGCTGCCTCCCTCCCAACTACACATTTGCGACCAACCGTTCGCATTTGCGAACTCGCTCCTGCGGACCTGACATCGCAAGTGCGAAAAACATCAGAACAGAAATGTCAACCAAGGCCAAAATGTCCGAAGCTCCTCCAAAACTCACCCGAGCCCCTTGGGACCCAGTCCAATCACACCAACCAATCCCAAAACATAACACGGACCTACTTGAGGCCTCAACTCACACAAAATAACATCAAAACCACGAATCACACCTCAATTCAAACTTAATGAACTAATCCAAATTTTTAAATTCCAAGCCTATGCCGAACATGCCTAAACAACTCGGAATGATACCAAATTTACACACAAGTCATAAATCACCATACGAACTTATTCCAAAGCTTGGAATCCCAAACAGACATCGATAACCACAAAGTCAACTATGGGTCAAACCTATGAACTTCTAAACCTTCAAACTTCCAACTTTTGCCAATTAGAGCCAAATCAACCTAAGAACCTCCGAATCCAAATCCAGACATACGCCTAAGTCCAAATTACCATCCGGACCTAATGGAACAATCAAAACTCCAATCCGAGGTCAAATACATAAAATTCAAACTTGGTCAACACTTCCAACTAGGAACTAAGTGTTCCAATTCAATCCAAAACCTCCCCGAAACCAAACCAACCATTCCTGTAATTCATTTAACAACAAATACACTATGGAAAGCATAAAATAGAGGAAAGAGGCTCAAATACACAAAACGAGCAGCCGGATCATTATATTCTCCCCCTCTTAAACAAACGTTTGTCCTCGAATGAGTATAGAGACATACCTAAAGTGCCAAAAAGATGAGGATATTGGCTCCGCATATCATGCTCGGTCTCCTAAGTGGCCTCCTCGACTGGTTGACCTCTCCACTAGAACTTCACCGATGCAATGTCTTTGACCTCAGCCTTCGGACCTACCTGTCCAAAATGGCTACCGGCTGCCAACACAAGTCAAATCGTTGTCCAACTGTATCGAGATGAGATCTAACATATGTGACAGATCCTCATAGTACTTTCGGAGTATGGAAACATGGAACACTGAATGAACTCCGGATAAGCTGGGTGGCAAAGCAAGTCTGTAGGCCACCTCACTATCTCTCTGTAGAACCTCAAAAGGACCAATATACCAAAGGATCTACTTGCCCTTCTTCATATCACCCTTCATGGGCGGAACTCTGAGTAGAACCCTCTCACCCACCATGAATGCCACATCATGAGCCTTCTCATCAGCATAACTCTTTTGCCTGGACTGTGCTGTACAAAGTCGCTCCTAAATCAATTTCACCTTCTCCAAAGCATCACGAACCAAGTCAGTACCCGACAACTAGCCTCCCCAGGCTCAAACCAACCAACCGGAGAATGACATCGCCTCCCATATAAATCCTCATACGGAGCCATCTGGATGTTCGACCGGTAGCTGTTGTTGTAGGCGAAATATGCTAACGGCAAAAATTGATCCCACTGGCCCTCGAAATCAATGACACGGGCTCGCAACATGTCCAAGATCTGAATAGTACGCTTGGTCTGATCGTCTGTTTGGGATGAAATGTCATACTCAGCTCAACCTGTGTGCCAAGTCTCACTGCACGGCTCTCCAAAAATATGGTGTAAACTGAGTGCCTTAATCCGAGATAATAGACACAGGCACACCATGCAGGCGGACAACCTCTCTAAGATAAATTCGAGCCAGCTGCTCTGAAGTGTAGGTAGTCATGACTGGAATGAAATGTGCAGACTTAGTTAGCAAGGTTCGTGGCAGCCCAACCACAAAATTCATAGTGATACGCTCCCACTCCCACTCCAGAATATCTAGTCTCTGAAGTAACCCAACAGGTCTTTGATGCTCATACTTAACCTGCTAATAGTTCAAACACCGTGCCACATACTCAACAATATCTTTCTTCATCCTTCTCCACCATAGTGCTGCTTCAAATCATGGTACATCTTCGCGGCACCCGGATGAACAAAATATCGCTAACTATGGGCCTCCTCAAGAATTATCTCCCAGAACCAATCTACATTAGGCACAAAAATACGGCCCTGAAGCTTCAATACCCCATCACAACCAATAATCACCTCCTTGGCATCACCATGTTGCACCGTGTCCTTACGAACAAGTAAGTGGGGATCATCATACTGACACGCCTTGAGCGCTCAAACAAGGACGACCATGATACAACACAAGCAAGAACCCTTCTAGGCTCCGAAATATCCAACCTCATGAACCTGTTGGCCAAAGCCTGAACATCCAAAGCTAACAGTCTCTCCCTAGCTGGAAAAAAAGCTAGACTCTCATACTCTCTTCATTCCTACTGAATGCGTTGGCCACTACATTGGCCTTTCACGATTGATAAAGAATGGTGATATAATAGTCTTTCAATAGCTCCAACCACCTCCGTTGCCTCTTTTTCAAATCTTCCTGCCTAAATAGGTGTTGAAGACTCTGGTGATTTCAACTGTAGTGATCCGTAAACACTTTGCATGACACGCCATAGAGATAATGCCTCCAAATCTTGAGCGTGCATACAATAGCTGCTAACACCAAATCGTGTACTGGGTAGTTCTTCTCATGGGTCTTTAACTGACGTGAAACATGAGCAATCACCCTGCCATCCTGCATTAATACACACCCAATTCCAACCCGTGAAACATCACAATAGACTGTATATGAACCCGATGTTGAAGGTAAAACCAGAACTGGAAGTGTAGTTAAGGCAGTCTTGAGCTTTTGAAAGCTCTCCTCACACTCATCAGACCACCTGAATGGGGCACCCTTCTGAGTCAATCTGATAAATGGAGCTGCAATGGACGAGAAACCCTACACGAAGCGGCGATAATACCTAGCTAAACCTAGAACACTCCGGATCTCAGTAGTGGTAGAAGGTCTGGGCCAACTCTAAACTACCTCAATCTTCTTCGGATCAGCATTAATCTCTCACTGGACACAACGTGACCCAAGAATGCCACCGAGTCTAAATAGAACTCACACTTGGAGAACTTAGCATATAGCTTCTTCTCCCTCAATGTCTGAAGCACAATCTTCAAATGCTGCTCCTGATCCTCCCGACAGTGATAATACACCAATATATCATCAATGAACACAATAATGAAGGAATCCAGATAAGGCTGAACACGTTGTTCATCAAGTGCATGAACGCTACTGGGGCATTGGTCAGCCCAAAAGACATCACCAAAAACTCATAATGCCCATAACGGGTCCCAAAAGTCGTCTTAAGGATATCTGAAGCTGATCGAATAAATCATCAATATGCGGCAGTGGATACTTGTTCTTGATAGTAACCTTGTTCAATTGCCTATATTCAATACACACTCATGGAACCGTCCTTCTTCTTCACAAATAGAATTGGTGCACCCCAAGGTGAAACACTCGGTCTAATGGAATCTTTATTTAGCAATTCTTGAAGTAGCTCCTTTAGTTCTTTCAACTCAACTGGAGCCATGTGGTACGCTTGAGTAGATATGGGCTGAGTGCCCGGCACAAAGTCAATACCATAATCAATATCTCTATCGGGTGGCATGCCTGGTAGGTCTGCTGGAAACACATCTGAAAACTCCCTTACTATCGGAACTGACACAATGGTAGGAGTATCAGCACTAACATCCCTCACAAATGCTAAGTACGCCAAGCACCCCTTCTCAAAAATCCGTTGAGCCTTCAAATAAGACACTACCATACTAGGAACATGACACGGAACCTCTCCACTCCAAAATTTGTAACCCCATCATAGGCAATGTCACGGTCTTAGCGTTACAATCAAGAATAGTATGACATGAAGATAACCAATCCATACCCAAAATCACATTAAAATCCACCATATTAAGCAAAAATACATCAACCCTAGTCTCGTAGCCCCCAATAGTGATCAATGATGAGTGATAGACATAAGTCCACCATAGTAGAATCCCAACGCGTGTAGACACATAGACAGAAGTATCCAGAGAATCATGAGACATATCTAAATATGAAGCAAAATAGGAGGACACATATGAATAAGCGAAACCCGGATCAAATAAAATGGATGCATCTCTATGACAGACCGGAACAATACTTGTAATGACAGCATCCGAGGCAAAGATCTTAGTGCTACTAGGGAAAGCATAACAACGGGCCTAAACTTCCTCTTTAGGACATCCTCTACTAGCCTATCCTCCACTTCTAGCTGGCTGTGCAGGTGGAGTAGCAAGTAGATTGAAAACCATAGCCTGAGTACCCTGCTGAGGTCCACCCCTCCGAAGTCTGGGACAATCTCTAATAAGGTGATTAATATCACCACACTCAAAATAACTCCTCTGTGGGTGTGGCTGCTGGTACTGAGTCTGCGCTGGATAACTGGAATAACTGTTGTCGGAACCCTGTGAAGAAGGTGCATTGAAATATGGCTATCCGATATGAGTACCCTTAGGTCCCTAGCTAGCTGGAGCACTACGGGTAACCTGAAGTGTGGACTGAATTGGCCGACTAACAAAGCTTCTGTCATGACGGATTGGAGCCTCAGAGTGGGAACCACTAAATCCTCTAAAACCTCGAGGCTTCTTAGCCTCCCTATATCCCCTCTCCTGCCCACAAATACATTCCAACCTCCTAGAAATCTCCACACCCTGATGGAATGGAGTCTCTGTCTCTAACTATCGTGCCATCCCAAACCAAAGGCTGTAGATGAGTCCCTCAATAAATCTACGAACTCTCTCTCTGTCAGTGAAAACCAAGGCAGGTGCATGGCGAGATAACTCTGTAAACCTCATAGCATACTCGGACACAGTCATACTCCCCTGGCGCAAATGCTCGAACTAGCTGTGCAACTCATCCCTACGGGTCTGTGGAATAAACTCTCTCAAGAATAGATTAGAGAACTAGGACCAAGTAAGTAGTGTGGCGCCAGTTGGCCTGCTTGCCTCGTAAGTCTGCCGCTATCTGTACGCCGACCACGTCAACTAAAAAGTAGCAAGGTTGACCCCGCTCGACTCCACCAAACCTATAATATGCAGAATGCGGTGGCACTAATCCACGAACCTTTGTGCATGCTCAGAATCCACGCCACTGAAATGAGGAGGATGATACTTTTGGAACCTCTCTAACCTCTTTTGCTCTTCAACCGACGCAACTGCCCCACCCTCTTCACCGGCACAACACCCGGTGTTTGACAAGTATGAGCGAGCTGCTCTAGTGTATAGGCGGCAGGAGTCTGAGCTCCTCCCCTAGCCTGTAAAGTAGCTGGTGCAACCGGAATCAACCCTGTCTGTGCCAGACACCCGAACATACTCATGAAGTGTGCCAAGGTATCCTTGAGACCTGATGTAGCAATACGCTTCTCAGGTAACCGCTCAACATTCTCAGGCTCTTGATCCTCAATTGGAGCTGCTGGAGGCTCCACAGCTGCTACTCTACATATAGCACGTGCCCCTCATCAGCGACAGCCTCTCGCGGCTCTAGTAGGGGGCGCGGGTGTCTGCTCAACTGATCCAGTAGCGTGTGTCCTCATCATCTGTGAGAGAATAGAAAAGTAAAGGTTTAGACTTCGGAATATCAAATCGGCACGATGAATAATGAAATAAAGTGATGTTTTCTAATAGCTCGGTAGCCTCTCGAAGATAAGTACAAACGTCTCCGTATCGATTCGCAAGACTCTACTAAACTTGCTTGTGACTCGTAAAATATATGAAACTAGAGCTCTGATACCAACTTGTCACGATCCAAATCCCACCACAGGGGTCGTGATTTCACCTAGTCTCTAAAACTAGGTAAGCCAATCACTTAACATCATTTAAATCAATAAAAGCATGATATAATAAAATCGAATTTAGCATAAATGCGAAAATAGAGGTAATCCAAGCCAAAGTGGCAATACTCAACATAACTCCCCAAAACTAGGTAGTACAAAGTCAATAGCTCTAATTGAATACATGAGAATATTTCAAATATACAGTACTATTCGGATATAAAAATGACAGTATAAATATAAGGAAAAGACTTCAAAGGACTGTGACAATCAATGTAGCTACCTCAAATCCTCACGGTCAATGAAGCTCTCACTACCTAGATCCGCTACCTCCAACACCTGTATCTATACAAAAAGTTTGCAAAAGTGTAATATGAGTACACCACGGTCGGTACCCAGTAAGTATCAAGACTAACCTCGGTGAAGTAGTGACGAGGTTCAACTCATGTGATACTCACTAGTCAAAATAAACTTGTGCAATAAATCAAAAGACTGGCAATAGAAAGCATACCGATACAACAATAATAATCTCATCGGAATAAGTGATTACAATTAAAAACAAGAAAATGGCTCAGCTTCAACAAGTCATTAAATAGAAATACACACATATGGCACCTCATACCCACATTATAACTGATACTCGTACGGTAAAGACCTCGTGCCACAATACTAATAAAACTCACGCGGAAAAGACCTTGTGCTAATACCACTCACCCTCGCATGACAAAGACCTCGTGCTTTCACGACAAAGACCTCATGCCACAAAATAATCACACCCGCACGACAAAGACCTCGTGCCATTTTCCAAACAATCCACTCAACATGTCCATATGTGCCACAAAATCACAAACTATAATGCCCAAGTTTTTATCACAGATATGAGTTCATAATTTATCAACAAAAAGCACAAGGACATGAAAAGTAGTAAAATACGGATGGGCATTTAACAAATAAAGCACTAATATGACTAAAAACAAGTTTAGTGATCATGTTCACATAGCACAAAGTGATTAAGCATGGTTCATAGATAATATATCCTCAAATTAAGTCATATTAATTGCGCAAGGTCTATTCCGGTCACAAACCACACATAGCACCCGTGTACACACTTGTCACCTCGTATACATGTCGTGCTTCACATAACATAAGTAAGCAATCACGGAAAAATTCGGGTATTCCCCCATAAGGTTAGGCAAGATAATTACCTCAAATAAGTCAAATCGATACTCCTAAAAGCCTTTGTCTCTCGAATCGTCATCCAAACGGGTTGAATCTAGCCAAAATCAACTCAATAATATCAAACACGGCTATATAAATTGATTCCAATTAATAAAGCTCTGATCTTTATCAAAAATCAAAAGGTCAACCCGGGCTCACCTCCCGGAACCAACAAAAGTCACAAATTTCAAATACACATTCCAATACGAGTCCAACCATAGAAGTTTCATCCAAATTCGACTTCGAATCGGGGTTCAAATCCTATTTTTCATTTTAGAAAAGTTTTGCTAAAATCCCTAATTTTCTTCACTTAGATTCATTAATGAAATGCTAAAATCAAGGATGGAATCATGAATAATAATCAACTCCGAGTCAAAAGCATTTACCCCAATCCAATCATGAAAATTTCCTCAAAATTCGCCCAAATCAAAGCTCCCAATCTCAAAATGTGATAAATGAAATTAAACCCTCGCTCAAGATATATTCTGTCCAGCACTTTCGCTTCTGCGGACCATATGTCTCTTGTACGACACCGCATCTGCGGAAAAATCATCGCAGAAGCGGAATCCACTTAAGTCCCTATATTCCACTTTTGCGGAACAATACCACGCATCTGCGGAGAGCCGCTTTTCGGTCAAGGATGCATATCTGCGCCATCGCATTTGTGCAAGGGCTTTCGCATCTGCGAACCAAGCTGCCTCCCTCCCAACTCCGCATCTGCGACCAACTGTCCGCATTGCGCACTCGCACCTACGGACCTAACCTCGCAGGTGAGAAAACATCAAAACAGGAATGCCAACCAAGGCCAAAATAATCCGAAGCTCATCCAAAACTCACCCGAGCCCCTCAAGACCCAGTCCAATCACACCAACCAATCTCAAAACATAATACGGTCATACTCGAGGCCTCAAATCATACAAAATAACATCAAAATCACGAATCTCACTTCAATTCAAACTTAATGAACTAATCCAAATTTTCAAATTCCAAACTTACGCGGAACATGCCTAAACAACTCGGAATGACCCCAAATTTTACACAGAAGTTATAAATCACCATACAAACCTATTCCAAGGCTCAGAATCCCAAACGGACGTCGATAACCACAAAGTCGACTATGGGTCAAACTTATGAACTTCTTAACCTTCAAACTTTCAACTTTTGCCAATTAAAGCCAAATCAACCTAGGAACCTACGAATCCAAATTCGGACATATGCCTAGGTCTAATATCACAATCACAGACCTAACAAAATATAATCTGATCCGAGGTCAAATAACAAAATTCAAACTTGGTCAACACTTCCAACCTAAGCTTCCAACTAGGAACTAAGTGTTCCAAGTCAATCCTAAACCTTCTCAAAACCAAACCAACCATCCCCACAATTCACATAACAACAAACACACCTATTGGAAGCATCAAATAGGAGAAGAGGGCTTAAATACACAAAACGACCAGCCGGGTCATTATAGTTATATATAAGACTTGTTCTCATTTCCGTAGTTTGCTCGTGTACTTGTGCCACCTAGTCTTGGGGGTCGTACTGTATTGGCCGTGTTTAGGATGTGTTTTTTTATAGTAGATATTGTTACTCTTTTTTTGGTTTCTCATCAGGTGTCCGATACCACATTGGGGCCCGACTAAATTAGGATTCGCGCTGGGAAGTCCCACATTTGGGAGTAAAGCGCTTTCTAACAAAGGCGACTCTATACCTAGGGACTCTAACCCGAGACCTCTGGTTAAGGATAAAAGAGTACTTACGACTCCACCCTTGAGATTATTTCTATCTTTACTTATTATATCACTCTGTTAATTAAAGAAAATAGACTTAATTTTATGGATTGTGAGTTGGCTTGCTTGCCAAGTTCGGCTCGGCGCCATCACGGACTTGAGGTGGGATTTTGGGCCGTGACAAACATGAAATAAGTCATTTAACCACCAAATCGTGAATCAATAAGACAAAGCATATGACTATGGCTCACCAAAGAAGCTCAATATGGTAAATAATAATATGCCCAATTCAACAAGTTATAACCCTAAACATGCTTCTAAGATACAATTACGGATCATCATGTAGTCATAAAATCAATAAAATATGAGTAATAGGATCACATAGTCCTAACAAGGGATAAACATAAGCCAAACATTCACCGGATGAGGTCATAACCTAGCCACGCATATATGCTCCTCACCTCATATATAAATGGCTCCTAAATCGAGCAACAAGTAGCAAATAGATCACCTATGAGAACTTCCCCTCTTACAGGGATAGACAAGAGACTTATTATAACGACCCGACCGGTCGTTTTGAGTCCTAGCGCTCCGTTCAGCAGTCGAAGGCCATGAACAACTTCATTTCGAGTATTATGACTTGTACGCGTGGTCGGAATTAAGTTCCGGGAAGTTCAGAGTTGATTTAGAAAGATAATTGTCATTTGGGAAGCTTGCAGTTGAAAGAATGAACTAGGATTGGATTTTTGAGTAAACGACCTCGGAATCAGGATCTGAAGTCCAGCAGGTTCGTATGATGATTCCGGATTTGGGCATATGCCCGGTTTAGGTTTTGGATAACCCGGGAGCATTTTGGTACCTATTGTGGAAGTTAGCATTTTAGAAGAAATTTCATAAGTTTGGTTTGAAGTGCATTTTAATGTCATCAATGTCCGTTTGGGATTCCAAGACTGCGTATAGCTCCGTATGGTGATTCTGGAGTTGGAAGCGCGATCGGAAGTGAACTCGGAGGTCCGTAGGTCATTTTGGAGCCATTTGGCTAAAGATAGAAATTTGAAGGTTTTTGAGAAGTTTGACCGGAGGTTAACTTTTGATATCGGGGTCGGAATCCAATTCCAGAAGTTGCAGTAGGTCCGTAATGTCAAATATGACTTGCATGCAAAATTTGAGGTCAATCAGACGTGATTTGACAGGTTTAAGCATTGAAAGTAGAAGTTGGAAGTTCTAAAGTTCATAAAGCTTGGATTGGCGGTTGATTCATGATTTTAGATTTGTTTGATGTGATTTGAGGCCTCGAGCAAGTCCGTAATGTGTTTTGGGATTGGTTGGTATGATTGGTCGGGGTCCCGGGGGCCTCAGGTGGATTTCGGATGGTTAACGGATCAAATTTGGAAGTTGAAGAACAGCTGAAGGGATCTGGTATCTGGTATTTCCACTTCTGCGGAAATGGGACCGCAGAAGCGGCCCCGCAGAAGCGGAGAAGAAGTCGCAGAAGCGGACGAGGGCGAGGGCAGCCAGGACCGCAAAAGCGGCCCTTGATCCGCTGATGCGGAACCGCAGAAGCGGTTGGCTAACCGCAGAAGCGGAAGGCCTGGTGTGGAGGGGAGCCGCAGAAGCAGCAAGCGGTCCGCAGAAGCGGAACCGCGGAAGCGGGCAGGGTCCCGCTGAAGCAGAAATGTCTGGGGCAGTGAGGATGTTTTAAGTTCGGGGTTGAGTTCATTTCAACCCCATTTTTCTTCCATTGGAGTCGATGGAGAGCAGCTTGGAGACGCCATTTTCGTCACTTGTCATGAGGTAAGTAATCTATTCTAGCTTTTGAGCTAAATATATCAATTATACATGGATTTAGGCGTGAAAATTAGTATAAAAAGTGGGGTTTTGGTGGAAAACCTAGAAAACCATATTCTTGGAATTTAGCTACGATTTTGAGTATGGAATTAAGAGAAAATCATATATTTGAGTTCCTAAGGTCATGGGTAACCTTTGTCTTCGAGAAATTTTGGATTCCGGGCACGTAGGCCCGAGGGCATTTTGGTCATTTCACTAAGCAGAGTTGGGAATTGGTATAATTTGCATTGTTAACAAGTAATTGAGAGTATTCTCATTAGTTTGTCGTTAATTGACTAGTTTTGGAGCAATGTGCGTTGGTTCAAGCCTTCGGAAGAATGTAGAATGCCGGTTATGAGTCTTCGGAGCGAGGTGAGTCTCCTTTCTAATCTTGTGAGGGGGAATTTACCCCATAGGTGAGTTAAATTGGTTATGTGCTCCTATTTGTGGGGGCTACGTACGCACGAGGTGACGAGAGTCCGTGCGTAGCTACTATTTGCTATTGTCCGGGTAGCTAGGACCCAAAAGCATGAATACTTGAATTAATTGTAAATTCTTGGATAGCTCGAATTGCTTGTGTCACATGGAATTTGTAAATGAATTTCTAAAGAGATTTAACCTTACTTGTAAAATTCTGTTAAAAGAGGAATTGATATATATGTATATATCGATAAACACTCCCTGATAAGTTCTTACTTGATTGATTGAGCATGCTATATTTGGATTAATTGTGAACCCCTTTGAGGGTTTGAATTGCTTAAATCACATTAAATTTATAAAAGGATTTCTAAAAAGACTTAAGCTTCATTTTCTCAAACTATTAAAGAGAATTGGCCTTCCTTGGACAATTGCTCTATGTGGACTTCATGACTGACTGTTTGTCTGTGTGTGTTTATTTTGGAACGGGCCGAACGCCTCGGCAGATTAAATAGATGCATCTATAGGCGCGTCGTCGACCCTCGGCAAGTGCACATTTACTTTCTGTTGGATCGGGTCGTCGCCTCGGTATGATTTGCACATGATATCTTTTGTATATTGATGCACGAGGAATCTTAAATGATTACATTGCCTTTCATGGCTTGAGATGAACTCATTAAATGAAGAAAATTAAAATCTTGAAAATCCTTTGCTAACTGTTAAAAGGTGTTTACCTGTTTTACAGCTTTGTGAATTAGAATGTGTTATATGAATCCATGATTTCCCCACACATTTAATATATTATTATTGGACCGCTAGTGAGTGTCCAGGTTGACCATCTCGTCTCTACCTCTTCGAGGTTAGGCGGGATACTCACTGAGTACGTTGATTACGTACTCATACTACACTTCTGTGCATTTTTGTTGCACAGTATATGTTACTTTAGGTAGCAGCACGGATGATTTGGGGACTTGGTGAGCCGCATTGTTCGAGACGACCCGCAGCTAGAGTAGTCCCCTTCCAGTACTTTATTTATTGATTCTCTGTCCACTGTATTTCGGACAGACATTTGTATTTTATTTTCCTTATCAGTAGCTGCTCATGTACTTGTGACACCGGGTTCTCGGATGGTTTTCTTTGAAGATGTGTATTAATAGTTAATTTCTTCATTTGAATTGAAACAGAGATTGTTTTATATATGAAATATGGAAGTAAAACTCCTAGGTTTTCAAAGTTATAAAAAGAGAATTTAATTGGTGATTTAGTTGGCTTGCCTGACAGCGGTGTCCGGCGCCATCACGACCCGTAGTGGATCTGGGTCGTGACAACATGGTATCAGAGCACTAGGTTCCCAGGGTCTCACGAGTCATGAGCAAGTCTAGTAGAGTCTCGCGGATCGGTACGGAGACGTCTGTACTTATCCTCGGGAGGCTGCAGGACTGTTAGGAGTACTTCCCTTCTTGATTCCATATCGTGCGATTCGATTTCATGAGAGGCTTATGCCTTTGTTTCTTTCTTACTCAATCCTATGCGACGCGAACCGCTTGTTATAAATCAAAAATTGAAGAACCGTAATGGTACTACAGATGTGATACGGGATGTTTCTCCCGGTATAGCTAATCAGATCATTGTCGTCGCCTTATAGAAGAATATTTTATTGTTTCAGCCCAGTAGCGGTATTTTCGAGGGCTTTGAGGCTAGGCACAAGTTGCCGCAATGCTTATGAATGACTATTCAGCAGTAGTAATATGATGGTAGGGTGTTGCCCACGTGTCAGGGCAGTGAATGATTTCAAGGGAGGTTTACTCAATGCATAATCAAGAGATTCAGTATGTTATTCCCGGCAGGGGGAAAGTTAATCGAACTAAGGAGGGTCAGGTGGATTGGTGGAAGTAATGAGACTTGGTAATTGCAAGCGTGGTGGAATTTTTCTTCTATAATTGGGGTGCAGTCGTCCTAATTGGACGTATAAAGTTTGTCGGTGTTATGATTTTCTACAATTCGCCTTTGAGGCAGGGTATTGTGAAATAGTATTAGAGATTCAACTATCAAATATCGCTGGATGCAGTGGTTCAGGACTGAATCAGTATTTCTATTGTTGGCAGTTCGAGAAAGATGACCTTCGGAACGGTTTGGAGTTAGTAGCAAATTGAGGATTCAAGTTCTATGAAGATGAATTTTATTAAGGCAACAACCGAGCAACAAAAGATGAGAAAGGCACGCGAGAAGTGTCAGGCGGAGTTTTAAATTGCTAAAAGGCCAGGTATATGAAGCAAAGGTTGAGTAATCGATTAAGGGGATGAGCTCCGCCAAAGTGGGAGAGTGGCAGAGATGCATATGGGCTTGCAGTGGAGGGACCACACACCTTAAGAAGAGTTTGGAGTGATTTGATAACATTAGTGATTGGTGATTGGGGTCTACAGATTCAATTTGGAGCAGGGGGTTCTTGTGCGGCCGGAGGTTTATTATAACGGGAAGGAGCCGCTTAAGTAAAGAAGGATGCAGCATGGCTTTGAATTGGGAGGATGTGGTCACACATTTTAATGATGTCCATAAGGGGTAAAATGGACCTGTGCAACTGGAGTGTGAGCTCAGACTCAGGAAGGGTCATTGATGTCGTAGTAATTGCACCCTGTGCAACAATGTCGGAAGGTGCCGGGGAGAGCCTTCTATAGGTGGATTAGCCAAGTGAGCAGATTAGCAGTCGCGTGGTTGGCGAGGCTTCTGCGAAGAATTTTATCGGGTGTGTAGCGAAGGGATCGATCGTGCGAATGTGGTGGATGATTTAGAGTATAAGAAAGAGGTTTTACAGAGAGATCTTGAGAATTTTGGCGGTTGATTGGGCAAAGTTATGTCTATAAGGGATAAAAGGAGGAGTGAGTTCCAGATTGGTGAAATTATGGCTTCAAGCTAAGTGGGGGAGTCCCATCGCCTGTGATAGGGTTGTAGAGCTGATTGCTTGCAAGGTTTCTGGTTATTAGTATGTTGATGGGTTATTCTAGCTACGGGAAAAGAACGTAAGAGATGAATTGAGCAAAGGGATTGTTGAAATTCATGTTATGACTGGCCTTATTGGCCCATGTTCAGACTTGGGGAAGGATTCAGGATTTATGCCTTGTATAAATGCAGGTTTCAAGGAAGTGATTCCACCAGGTGCCTCGTCGAGGGGGTATTCATGTGTTATAAGATTTATGGAGTTGATTATATTCGGGGCCAAGTCAGAGCGGGTGGCTCTCAGCAGCGGTCCTAGTGAAAAATTCGAAAAATGAAGTATAATACTTAATGATTTCGAGCCTATAGGCGCAGTTGAGAATCAAGTCTATGCAATAGCTTACGAATGGAGACTCAGAACGATCTGTGATGCTTTGGCTCGTGGCGTAGCAATTGAAAGATATGAAATGGTTCGTGGGATTTGAGATAGCATGGTCTCGTGATTCGAAGTCGCTCAGGACGAGTACAGAGGGAGTATGTTATGTGTTGGAAGAAATCAGTAATATCCTTAAGGCAATCAAGGATAAATTGGAAGAAGGTAGTTGATCGGCCATAGTTGAATTTGGCATATTGGTGTTGGCAGTCAGTTTCTGCAGCGTGATCGAGTTATGTAAGTGATTGTGATGGTACGTATCAGGCTTGTTAGCTGCCGCAATCGATGTTATTCAGAAGCGTTCTATTGTTATGGCTTGTTGTGTGGAAGCAGATTCCGGGAGGGGCTATGGTGGCTTAGACCACTGCTTAGAGATTGGTATATTCTACGGTTATGAAAGATTCGCCTGTGTGCTGCTATGGTACTCCAGAAGTGAGTTCAGTAGAAGATTCTTATATAATGAAGTGTTAAAATGTTAATGTTTAAATCGTGTTCTATTGTATGTTGCACATTGGTGCAGTGAGTAGCATGGGAATTCGAAGTGAGGATCAAAGTTGCGGCTTGGTGCTGGTAAGGAATGTCTCGGCTCGGATGAGCAGGAAGGGAGCTTCGGTGTTTAAGGTAAGTTGGCATTGTCTTCAGCATCACCTGAGATTGGTGCTTAGTAAAGGGGGCTTGTATCATGGTTAATGATTCTTGATCGCTTTTCAGCGTTAGTGCGGTCGGTGGGTTGGAGGTAGGACCCAGTAAATTGTTATGGTAAATTATGGGGGAGTGTCCCACAGGAAGGTTTCATAGAATGTGGCGCGTAGTCACTTGACTGATTTATGATCTAGACCGGGTATGAGGATTATGGTAATATAATTAATTTAGGAAATTTATGCCTGGAGGGCACTCTGTTTATTGGGTTATGGACTGTGGAGGTTTGCTCCGGTTACGATGGTTGTCCTAGTGTGTTATGAGAAGAGGAAAAGTAGTATGGGCCTTTGAAGAGTTATTGGCTTAGTTTGATGTGTTCAGGATCGACTTGAGGTCGGTGGATGGGTGTAAATGTGAATTTGGACCCTATGTCAGGCCAGTTGTGTTCATTTTAGTAACGCGCCCCTTATGTGGGAGTAGTCAAAGTGTTATTTCATTGGCAGATATATTTCATGAAATGATGTATTGCGCCGTATGAGTTGTGAGACGGCTTGGTAAATTCTTATGTGTTAGGGTTCCGCGTGGCGATGATGTTATGTGAGCAGGATGGCTCTTGAGACTTAGGTCTTGTATCACACCTCAGTTGTGTTTGAGTTTTGTGGCTTATGACGCCATATGTTCCCTCAGGGATGGTATTATGCACTTAGCGTGCTTATGACCGATATTCGGTATGCTGTATAATGAGCAAATTTAGCTCGATGTATATCTCCTTATGTGAGTTCTACGTATGGATCGGTTGGCATGCTGCCATGGTTATGTTGTTCGGATCGGGTTGCGCGCCGCAACAGCGTAAAGTTCAGTACGGTTCCCTATACCTGTATATTGTGTTCTGTTTCTTATTTTCCAAGGAAAGTCCGTACTAGTGCGGGAATTAGATAATTCTTTTCAGTGTTCATTTTTCTTTTTGTATCACATTTTAAATTGGTAGCTTATTGGCACATTATGGTATCACATGAGACTTTTGATTATGTCTGGGGTGGCTTATTGCCTGAGCAGTTCGTACTGGGTGAGATGAGTCCATTGGATTCAGGATCAGTGCAATCCGACTATATAGAGTATATTAAGGAGCAAGATCTCCACTTGATTCAGAATATGGTAATGTTTCTTGTCAGGAGTATAGACTCAATGATTGGTTGACTCGGCAATGATTATGAATTTCTTCACATCTCTTCTGTTGTGACGGTGTTGTAAGAGTTGGAGTAAAACCTGTGTATGTTATGGGGTGCAATGGGAGCACCAGATTCGTGGAATTTCATCTAAGTTGAGCGGACAATGTTATTGTGGTCCAGTGAGTAAAGTGATGCAGTGTATGAATCCAGCAAAGTTATGCAGCCATGATTGGGTACAATGTGTGGTGGTTGAAATGGTGACCTTATGTTAAAAACAGGTCGGGCATAGAATTCCGGGTGTTAGAATTGGGCTTTAAGGCGTATCTGCTTGAATAAAAAAGAATATCTTCAGAACTGATCGGGCTAATGTGCTCAACTGAGTTGTGATGGCACGGGAAGGTGCATGAGAAGTTAACCAGTGACGTCAGACTACTCCAGCATAGTTCTCAGCACGTTCGAGGACGAACGTTTGTTTAAGTGGGAGAGAATGTAATGACCCGACCGGTTGTTTTGAGTCCTAGCGCTCCGTTCAGCAGTCGGAGGCCATGAACAGCTTCATTTCGAGTATTATGACTTGTACGCGTGGTCGGAATTAAGTTCCGAGAAGTTCAGAGTTGATTTAGAAAGAGAATTGTCATTTGGGAAGCTTGCAGTTGAAAGAATGAACTAGGATTGGATTTTTGAGTAAACGACCTTGGAATCAGGATCTGAAGGTTCCAGCAGGTTCGTATGATGATTCCGGACTTGGGCATATGCCCGGTTCAGGTTTTGGATAACCCGGGAGCTTTTTGGCGCCTATTGTGGAAGTTAACATTTTAGAAGAAATTTCATAAGTTTGGTTTGAAGTGCATTTTAATGTTATCAATGTCTGTTTGGGATTCCGAGACTGCGTATAGCTCCGTATGGTGATTCTGGAGTTGGAAGCGCGATCGAAAGTGAATTCGGAGGTCCGTAGGTCATTTTGGAGCCATTTGGCTAAAGATAGAAATTTGAAGGTTTTTGAGAAGTTTGACCGGAGGTTAACTTTTTGATATCGAGGTCGGAATCCGATTCCGGAAGTTGGAGTAGGTCCGTAATGTCAAATATGACTTGTGTGCAAAATTTGAGGTCAATCGGGCGTGATTTGATAGGTTTAAACATCGGAAGTAGAAGTTGGAAAGTTCAAAGTTCATAAAGCTTGAATTGGGGCGTAATTCATGATTTTAGCGTTGTTTGATATGATTTGAAGCCTCGAGCCAGTCCGTAATGTGTTTTGGGATTGGTTGGTATGTTTGGTTGGGGTCCCGGGGGCCTCGGGTGGATTCCGGATGGTTAACGGATCAAATTTGGAAGTTGAAGAACAGCTGAAGGGATCTGGTATCTGGTATTTCCGCTTCTGCGGAAAAGGGACCGCAGAAGCGGCCCCGCAGAAGCGGAGAAGAAGTCGCAGAAGCGGACGAGGGCGAGGGCAGCCAGGACCGCAAAAGCGGCCCTTGATCCGCTGATGCGGAACCGCAGAAGCGGTTGGCTAACCGCAGAAGCGGAAGGCCTGGTGTGGAGGGGAGCCGCAGAAGCGGCAAGCGGTCCGCAGAAGCGGAACCGCGGAAGCGGGCAGGGTCCTGCTGAAGCGGAAATGACTGGGGCAGTGAGGATGTTTTAAGTTCGGGGTTGAGTTCATTTCAACCCCATTTTTCTTCCATTGGAGTCGATGGGGAGCAGCTTGGAGACGCCATTTTCGTCACTTGTCATGAGGTAAGTAATCTATACTAGCTTTTGAGCTAAATATATCAATTATACATGGATTTAGGCGTGAAAATTAGTATAAAAAGTGGGGTTTTGGTGGAAAACCTAGAAAATCATATTCTTGGAATTTAGCTACGATTTTGAGTATGGAATTAAGAGAAAATCATATATTTGAGTTCCTAAGGTCATGGGTAACCTTTGTCTTTGAGAAATTTTGGATTCCGGGCACGTAGGCCCGAGGGCATTTTGGTCATTTCACTAAGCAGAGTTGGGAATTGGTATAATTTGCATTGTTAACAAGTAATTGAGAGTATTCTCATTAGTTTGTCGTTAATTGGCTAGTTTTGGAGCAATGTGTGTTGGTTCAAGCCTTCGGAAGAATGTAGAATGTCGGTTATGAGTCTTCGGAGCGAGGTGAGTCTCCTTTCTAATCTTGTGAGGGGGATTTTACCCCATAGTGAGTTAAATTGGTTATGTGCTCCTATTTGTGGGAGCTACGTACGCACGAGGTGACGAGAGTCCGTGCGTAGCTACTATTTGCTATTGTCCGGGGTAGCTTGGACCCAAAAGCATGAATACTTGAAGTAATTGTAAATTCTTGGATAGCTCAAATTGCTTGTGTCACATGGAATTTGTAAATGAATTTCTAAAGAGATTTAACCTTACTTGTAAAATTTTGTTAAAAGAGGTATATATATTTATATATATATCGATAAACACTCCTTGATAAGTTCTTACTTGATTGATTGAGCATGCTATATTTTGATTAATTGTGAACCCCTTTGAGGGTTTGAATTGCTTAAATCACATTAAATTTATAAAAGGATTTCTAAAAGGACTTAAGCTTCGCTTCCTCAGATTATTTAAAGAGAGTTGGCTTTTCTTGGACAATTGCTCCAAGTTGACTTATTGACTGACTGTCTATCTGTGTGTGTTTATTTTGGAACGGGCCGAACGCCTCGGCAGATTAAATAGATGCATCTATAGGCGCGCCGTCGACCCTCGGCAAGTGCACATTTACTTTCTGTTGGATCGGGTCGTCGCCTCGGTATGATTTGCGCATGATATCTTTTATATATTGATGCATGAGGAATCTTAAATGATGACATTGCCTTTCATGGCTTGAGATGAACTCATTAAATGAAGAAAATTAAAATCTTGAAAATCCTTTGCTAATTGTTAAAAGGTGTTTACCTGTTTTACAGCTTTGTGAATTAGAATATGCTATATGAATCCATTATTTCCCCACACATTTAATATATTATTATTGGACCGCTAGTGAGTGNAGTCGCTCAGGACGAGTACAGAGGGAGTATGTTATGTGTTGGAAGAAATCAGTAATATCCTTAAGGCAATCAAGGATAAATTGGAAGAAGGTAGTTGATCGGCCATAGTTGAATTTGGCATATTGGTGTTGGCAGTCAGTTTCTGCAGCGTGATCGAGTTATGTAAGTGATTGTGATGGTACGTATCAGGCTTGTTAGCTGCCGCAATCGATGTTATTCAGAAGCGTTCTATTGTTATGGCTTGTTGTGTGGAAGCAGATTCCGGGAGGGGCTATGATGGCTTAGACCACTGCTTAGAGATTGGTATATTCTACGGTTATGAAAGATTCGCCTGTGTGCTGTTATGGTACTCCAGAAGTGAGTTCAGTAGAAGATTCTTATATAATGAAGTGTTAAAATGTTAATGTTTAAATCGTGTTCTATTGTATGTTGCACATTGGTGCAGTGAGTAGCATGGGAATTCGAAGTGAGGATCAAAGTTGCGGCTTGGTGCTGGTAAGGAATGTCTCGGCTCGGATGAGCAGGAAGGGAGCTTCGGTGTTTAAGGTAAGTTGGCATTGTCTTTAGCATCACCTGAGATTGGTGCTTAGTAAAGGGGGCTTGTATCATGGTTAATGATTCTTGATCGCTTTTCAGCGTTAGTGCGGTCGGTGGGTTGGAGGTAGGACCCAGTAAATTGTTATGGTAAATTATGGGGGAGTGTCCCACAGGAAGGTTTCATAGAATGTGGCGCGTAGTCACTTGACTGATTTATGATCTAGACCGGGTATGAGGATTATGGTAATATAATTAATTTAGGAAATTTATGCCTGGAGGGCACTCTGGTTATTGGGTTATGGACTGTGGAGGTTTGCTCCGGTTACGATGGTTGTCCTAGTGTGTTATGAGAAGAGGAAAAGTAGTATGGGCCTTTGAAGAGTTATTGGCTTAGTTTCATGTGTTCAGGATCGACTTGAGGTCGGTGGATGGGTGTAAATGTGAATTTGGGCCCTATGTCAGGCCAGTTGTGTTCATTTCAGTAATGTGCTCCTTATGTGGGAGCAGTCAAAGTGTTATTTCATTGGCAGATATATTTCATGAAATGATGTATCGCGCCGTATGAGTTGTGAGACGGCTTGGTAAATTCTTATGTGTTAAGATTTCGCGTGGCGATGATGTTATGTGAGCAGGATGGCTCTTGAGACTTAGATCTTGTATCGCACCTCAGTTGTGTTTGAGTTTTGTGGCTTACGATGCCATATGTTCCCTCAGGGATGGTGTTATGCTCTTAGCGTGCTTATGACCGATATTCGGTATGTTGTATAATGAGCAAATTTAGCTCGATGTATATCACCTTATGTGAGTTCTACGTATGGATCGGTTGGCACGCCGCCATGGTTATGTTGTTCGGATCGGGTTGCGCGCCGCAACAACGTAATGTTCAGTACGGTTCCCCATACCTGTTTATTGTGTTCTGTTTCCTATTTTCTAAGGAAAGTTCGTATTAGTGCGGGAGTTAGATAATTCTTTTCAGAGTTCATTTTCTTTTTGTATCACATTATTAAATTGGTAACTTATTGGCACATTGTGGTATCACATGAGACTTTTGATTATGTCCGGGGTGGCTTATTGCCTGAGCAGTTCGCACTGGGCGAGATGAGCCCATTGAATTCAGGATCAGTGCAATCATGATTGGGTACAGCGTGTGGTGGTTGATACGGTGTTTGTATGTTGGAAACAGGCCAGGCATAGAATTCCGGATGTTGGAATTGGGCCCTAAGGCTTATTTACCTTGATAAGAGGGAATATCTTCAGAATTGATCGAGCTGATGTGCTCAACTGAGTTGTGGTAGCACGGGAAGGTGCATGAGAAGTTAACCAGTGATTTCAGACTACTCCAGCATAGTTCTCAGCACGTTCGAGGACGAATGTTTGTTTAAGTGGGAGAGAATGTAACGACCCGACCGGTCGTTTTGAGTCCTAGCGCTCCGTTCAGCAGTCGGAGGCCATGAACAGCTTCGTTTCGAGTATTATGACTTGTACGCGTGGTCGGAATTAAGTTCCGAGAAGTTCAGAGTTGATTTAGAAAGAGAATTGTCATTTGGGAAGCTTGCAGTTGAAAGAATGAACTAGGATTGGATTTTTGAGTAAACGACCTTGGAATCAGGATCTGAAGGTTCCAGCAGGTTCGTATGATGATTCCGGACTTGGGCATATGCCCGGTTCAGGTTTTGGATAACCCGGGAGCTTTTTGGCGCCTATTGTGGAAGTTAACATTTTAGAAGAAATTTCATAAGTTTGGTTTGAAGTTGCATTTTAATGTTATCAATGNTGGGCGATTTTTGGGGAGCTTCAAGAGTGGAACTTCATCATCTATGTTAAGGTAAGTTATCCCCATCACTTTTGAGTTAAATACATCAATTATGTATGGATTTAAGCATGAAAATTAGTGTAAAAATGGAGGTTTTTTGGTGGAAACCTAGAAAATGGTATTCTTGGAATTTAGCCACGAATTTGAGCATGGAATTAGAAGTAAATTGTATATTTGAGCTAGTGAAGCTATGGGTAAACTTTATCTTCGAAAAATTTCGGATTCCGGGCACGTGGGCCCGAGGTCATTTTGGTCATTTCACTAAGCGGAGTTGGGAATTAGTATAATTTGAATTGTTAACAAGTATTTGAGCATGTTGTCATTAGTTTGTCGTTAATTGGCTAGTTTTGGAGCAATGTGCGTTGGTTCAAGCCTTCGGAAGAATGTAGAATGCCGGTTATGAGTCTTTGGAGCGAGGTGAGTCTCCTTTCTAATCTTGTGAGGGGGAATTTACCCCATAGGTGAGTTAAATTGGTTATGTGCTCCTATTTGTGGGGGCTACGTATGCACGAGGTGACGAGAGTCCGTGCGTAGCTACTATTTGCTATTGTCCGGGTAGCTAGGACCCAAAAGCATGAATACTTGAATTAATTGTAAATTCTTGGATAGCTCAAACTGCTTGTGTCACATGGAATTTGTAAATGTACTTCCAAAGAGATTTAACCTTACTTGTAAAATTTTGTTAAAAGAGGAATTTATATATATATATCGATAAACACTCCCTGATAAGTTCTTACTTGATTGATTAAGCATGTTATATTTGGATTAATTGTGAACCCTTTGAGGGTTTGGATTGCTTAAATCACTTTAAATTTATAAATGGATTTCTAAAAAGACTTAAGCTTCGCTTCCTCAGAGTATTTAAAGAAAGTTGGCCTTTCTTGGATAATTGCTCCATGTTGACGTATTTACTGACTGTCTATCTGTGTGTGTTTATTTTGGAACATGCCGAACGCCTCAGCAGATTAAATAGATGCATCTATAGGCGCGCCGTCGACCCTCGGCAAGTACACATTTACTTTCTGTTGGATCGGGCCGTCGCCTCGGTATGATTTGCGCATGATATCTTTTATATATTGATGCATGAGGAATCTTAAATGATGACACCGCCTTTCATGGCTTAAGATGAACTGATTAAATGAAGAAAAGTAAAATCTTGAAAGTCCTTTGTAAATTGTTAAAAAGTGTTTACCTGTTTTATAGCTTTGTGAATTAGAACATGATATATGAATCCATGATTTCCCCACACATTTAATATATTATTATTGGACCGCTAGTGAGTGTCCAGGTTGACCATCTCGTCTCTACCTCTCCGAGGTTAGGCGGGATACTCACTGAGTATACGTTGATTACATACTCATACTACACTTCTGTGCATTTTTGTTGCACAGGTATATGTTACTTTAGGTAGCAGCACGGATGATTTGGGGTCTTGTGAGCCGCATTGTTCGGGACGACCCGCAGCTAGAGTAGTCCCCTTCCAGTACTTTATTTATTGATTCTCTGTCCACTGTATTTCGGACAGACATTTATATTTTATTTTTCTTATCAGTAGTTGCTCATGCACTTGTGACACCGGGTTCTGGGATGGTTTCCTTTGAAGATGTGTATTAATAGTTAATTTCTTCATTTGAATTGAAACAGAGATTGTTTTATATATGAAAAATGGAAGTAAAACTCCTAGGTTTTCAAAGTTATAAAAAGAGAATTTAATTGGTGATTTAGTTGGCTTGCCTGACAGCGGTGTCCGGTGCCATCACGACCCGTAGTGGATCTGGGTCGTGACACTTATCTCCATCCGGCAAGCTTTAATCATCAACAACCGCATTTTTTTTCAAATCCAACACCAAACGACTCGAATCTAGTCAAATACAACTCAATAATGTTAAACAAAGTGTTACGACCCAACATCTGAGTCATGGGACTGTGATGGCGCCTAACATCCGCTTGCTAGGCAAGGTAACATTAGCTAAATGATTAAACCATTTTAATAATTAAAAATCAAATAATAAGGAATAAAGAGTGATATCTCATGAAATGTGTAATAAATTCATAACCATTGCTGTCTAAGACTATTCACAGAATCTGATATCACATATACATGAGCCACTGACAATGCTAAACACAAGTCTAAAATGGAAAATACAATATTGTCTTGTACAATAAACAGTAGTAAAATATAGGAAGGGGACTCTAGGATCTGTGAACGCCAAGCAACACAACTTCAGGTTTCATGGGACAAGGTTTTAGCAATCACCTCTGAACGTTGCTGGGACAAACACCTAGATCTGCATAAGAAGTGCACAAGTATAGTATGAGTAAAACCAACCCCATGTACTCAGTAAGTATCGAGCTTAACCTTGACGAGGTAGTGATGAGACTATGACAAGACACTCACTGTAAACCTGTACGAGTAATAAGCAGAAAAGCAATAACAGTGTAGAGAAATAGATAACTACATAACTTATAGAATAAAAAATGTAGATAGCAGAGGGCCCTAGAATAAAATCACATCACAACCTCACAACACAAATATGATAATGGAGCATACAACCAAGAATAACTACATAACATCCTTTCCATTGCGGCATGCAACCTGATCCCAACTAGCAATAACAACACCGTTGCAACGCGCAACCTGATCCAATATATATGTATAACAATACTGTTGCAGCGCGCAATCCCATCCAGTATATATAACAATACTGTTGTAGTGTGCAATCCGATCCAATATATATGTAATAATATTATTGTCGCGCGCAACCCGATCCAATATATATAATAATATTGTTGCGTCATGCAACCCTATCCAATATATTTAATAATACTATTACAGGGGGCAACCCCATCTGATATATCAGTAACAACCAAATACGACGAATCTCGCAACATAACATAAAAAAGGAACTAAAACATATATTTCTCTAAGGCAATCCGATGTACGATAGTAGAGTAAAACAGGAAACAAGTAAAGGTAATAAGGCAAGTAAATGCATGAGACAAGTAAAAACATATATCTAATAACATGTAAGAGCACATAACAAATAAAGGCGTACAATGACTAAAAATATGAAATAATCTAGAACATATAATAATAAAGGATATGTTACAAGTGGAGACACATATATCAAGTAAAACATGTATCAAGTATGAGCACCTAACAAGCAAAATACAAAATAACCAATGACGTAGTACAATTAAAGATGTAAAATAAAGAAATACACCCTGCATGCTTAAACCCATGACAATGCATATACACTCGCCGCCTTGCATATACGATGTACCCACATATAAATCATGTAGCAAATAGACCAATCATGTACTAATTCCCTCAAATCAAGACTAACCATAATACTTACCTCTTTTCGGAATCAACAACTCCACATGACTTTTCCTTTAGAACAAGCTTCCAAACCACCTGAATCTAGTCAATTATTATTCAAACAAGTCAAAACAAGCTTTAGAAACTACCCTCGTACGAAAAAGGTTCGATCTTCAACATAATTGAAAAAGTCAACAAAAAGTTAACCCCAGGCACATGTGGGAAAAATCCAAAATTAAGATCAAATCTCGATTACCCATTCATCCCCGAGTCCAAATATGTGATTTTCTTCGAAATTCTACTTCAATTTGAGGTCTAAATCTTAATTTTACAAAATCCGTAAATTCTATCCAAAACCTCAATTTCTACCCTATGAAATCTTAGATTAGATAATGGAACTCTTGAAAAAGTAATGAAAATTGATTGAAAACAAGTTAATGTTACTAACCTATGATGTTGGGAAGAGATTACTCTCCAAAAATCGCCTCTATGAGTCTAGGTTTCAAAAATAAAGTAAAGTGAGCTAAGTCCCGAAATCCCAACATTTTACCCAGCTACAGGTATCGCAATTGTGAAGACTTATTCGCAATTGCGATATTTGCAAAAGCGAACCAGTGATCGCAAATGCGATCAGTGTCTGAGCCCCTTAAATGTTAAAAATGCGAAGCTCGGACCATCACAAATGGGTACTGGCTTCGCAAATGCGAAGCAGTCCCCAAATCTCACAGAGTCGTAAATGCGACAAAGCCATCGCAATTGCAAAGACAAACCCCTTCGCAAAAGTGAACATAGCTTCGCAAAAGCGAACATAGCTTCGCAAATGCGAAGCTGTCCAACCCCCTCCAGCATCGCAAATGCGAGCATGATCTCGCAAATGCAAAGCTCACATTTGCGAACAGAACCTCGCAAATGAGAGATCTACAGTTCAGTAACACCAGCAAATACAACAGCTATGCAAAATAGTCTGCAACCTATCTGAAACTCATCTAAACCCCTTGGGCTCCAACCCGAACATTCACATAAGTATATTAACATCACACGAACCCGTTCGTAGGCTCAAATCATCAAAATAACATTTAAATTCAAGATCAAACACAAAAACTCAAAAAAAATCAAAGTTCAACTGAATTTTCCAACTTTGAAGATAAAGCGCCGAAATAGCCTTGGGTCACCCGGGACTCAACCAATACGAACCTACCCGAATTGTCTAACTACCGATCCGCATTAGTTTACAAAAAATATTGATCGTGGTCTCTAGCCACTTTCAAAGTCAAAAATCACATTTTCTTCAAAAATTCACATTTAAACTTTTCGAAAATCGGCATAAACCATACACACAAGTCATATTTCACCAAATAGAGCTATAGAAGGTCACAAAATATAAAATGGGGATCTAGTACTCAAAACAACCTATCAGGTATCACACAAAGCCATAGTCATCAACTCCAAACAATAAAGCTTCAATCTTTAATCAAATCCCCAAAAATCAACAAAAATCAACCCGGCCCCACATGGTCAAAATCCCAGGCAATGGGTAGATCACGATTACCATAACTCCACAAATCCAAATATGTGATTAGATTCTAAAATCGGATTCACTCGAACCCTAAATCTCCAAATTACACCCTCTTAGGTTGTAGAAAAAAATTGCAAAATTTTACTTTAAAGTTTCAAATTTTAGTTGTAGAAATCTATGAGGAATCAAGATACATAGATAAATCCACGTGAAATTACTTACCCTCAAAGTGGTAGTGAAATTTGTCTTCAAAATCTCCTCCTCTCGAAGTCTAGGGCTCAAAATATGAAAGAATGGGCAAAAGTCCCGAAATTGAACTACTTAAATCACTGCTAGCAAATACTCTCCGCGATCGCTACATAACCCACGCGATTGCAATGAATAGATAAGCCCTGCCTCTGAACCTTATATGTGAATGCGGCACAGACCACGCGAACACGGAGGCTAATTGGCCTCTCCACTATGCGAATGTGAAGAACCAAATGCAAACGCGAAAAACTGCTGCCCGACCTCCTCCAACACTTCGCGAACGCGAAGAACCAAGTCCCCAGCTTCCAAACACACTACACGAATATGACACTATTCCTGCGAACGCGAAGAATAAATGCTAGCCTGCCAAATACTTCTCCGCGATCGTGAGCCAAGCTCCGTGATTGTGAAACACTACTACACACCGCAACTCAACTCCTCTAAAACACATAGAAATGGTCCTAAACCACCTCAAATCACACCCGAGACCCCCGAGACCCATCAAATCATACTAACAAGTACAATTACCTTATCCAAACTTATCCTAAGGATCCAAACATAATAAAACAACGACAAACCAAGAATCGAAGATCCAATCCATCTTTTAACTAAATATTTAAAATTGGTCGAACGCGTCCGAATCACGCTTAGACATTCTGGATCACAAACCAAACTTTTCACACAGGTTTCAATCAACCAAATGAACCTATCCAAGGTCTCAAAACAACAATAGGAGTCCGAGAACACCAAGGTCAACTCCCGGTCGAATCTATGAATTCTCTAAATTCTTCGAAGTGCCAACTTTCGACAAATAGAGCCAAAGCCTTCTAGGAACATCCAAATCCAAATTCGAACGTACTCCCAAGTCCAAAATTACCGTATGAACCTATTGGAATCATCAATAATTAATCTGAGATTGTTTACTCAAAAGTCAAACCTTGGCCAACTCTTCCAACTTAAAGCTTTCAAATTGAGAATCACTCTATCAAATCAATCCGAATCTTATGAATATCAAAAGCAATCATACACGCAAGTCGTAATATATCATATGAAGTTACTCAAGGCCTCAAACCACCAAATGTAATGCTAAAGATCAAAATAACTAGTTGGGTTGTTACACTTTCACAGATGCGGCCCATTACTAGACCACCTCAACTTCGTAGATGCAGCCCAGTCCTTTGCAAAAGCGATGTTGTAGAACAAAGCTCCGCAGGTGCGAAGCCCAAGAACCAGAATTGCCCAATGGCCGGAAGATTGATAGATTTGACCAAGGGTTGACTTTGTTAATATTGGTTCGAATGATTGTTTCGGGAGTTGGTGTAGGTTCGTTGTGTCATTTGGGAATTGTATGCAAAATTTGAGGTCATTCCGAGTTGATTTGACATGGTTCGGCATGAGTTTTAGAAATTGAATGTTCATTAATTCATTAGGCTTGAATTAAGGTACAATTTGTAGTTTTGTTTTTATTTGGTGTGATTTGAGGCCATGAGTAGGTTCGTGTTTTGTTTTGGGATTGGCTGGTGTGTTTGGACAGGGTCCCGGGAGCCTTAGGTGTGTATCGGATGGGCCACGGGCCATTTCCTCATGTTTTGAATTGCTATTTCTGATGTTTGGTGTTTATTCATCGCGGTCGTGACTGAGGTGTCGCGTTCGTGGAGTGATTTTGTGAGGAGGAGGATTTATTCTTTGCGTTCGCGAAGGGCTTTTGGGAGGCAGAGGATTTGTTCTTCGCGTTCACGGAGAGAGGATCGCGTTCGCGGAGCTTTAGGGAGGCTGTGCTTCACAATCATGAGCAGGTATCCGCGTTCGCATAGAAAGGGAGCCCGGAGGAGGGGTCTGACAGGCGTAAGCCTTCGCATTCACGGGAGCTGGAGCACGTTCGCACATGCATAGTTGGGTTGGCCATCGCGTTCGCGACTGGGTAGTCGCGTTCACGAAGAAGGAATGGCAGCTGGATTGAGTTTGTTCTTTGCTATCGCGAAGGTATTTCGCGATCGCAATGTGTATACCTGCGCAGACCTATTTAATACTCTATTTCGAGGGCTTTTGTTATTTTATTATATTTTGAGTTATAGAGCTCGATTTGGGCGATTTCGGAGTGAATTTTTATTATTTGGATTGGGGTAAGTATTTTTAACTTGGATTTACCAACCTTGAATTTAGCGATTGTTTGATGAATTGAATGGAAAAAATTGGGATTTTAGTAAAAACTTTTTAAAAATATAAATTGACGATTTGAAGGCCAATTTGAGGTCGAAATTGGATGATATTGGTATGGTTGGACTCATATTAGAATGGGTGTTCGGAATTAGCGAGTTTTGTCGGGTTCCGGGGTACGAGCCCGGGGTTGAACTTTTAATTTTAGTTAAAGATCGAAGCTTTGTTATTCAGAATTATTTTCTGGGCTTTTATTTATGATATTAAGTTATTTTGGCTAGATTCGAGCTGTCCGGATGTGGATTTGCACGGGAATAGCTTATTAGTGGATTGTTTTAGCTTATTTGAAGTAAGTATCTTGCCTAACCTTGTGTAGGAAAATACTCCTTAGGTGCTAGTCCTGTTATGTTGGTTTCTATGTAGTGAAAGTGACGTGTACATGATGTGACGAGCATTATATGGGTACTATGTATGAATTTGACCAGAATAGACCGTAGGCTAGTAATATTCCTTAGCGTGATAATGAACTTTATATGAAACATGTTGAGATCCTTTTATGACTATTTGATCATGATCATATACTGACTTAGCCATTGTCATGCTATATTTATTGTACACCCCTCCGCTTTTATGCTTATTATTATGTCCATGTGCACTGTTGTTGAAAGTTGTGAGCCTACATCATAGTGGAACTTTGGTATCATAGTTTGTGATATTGTGGCACTTGGTGTTATTATTTTGAGGTGTTGTGGCACTTGTGGAAACGTTGAGCGGTTTGATTGGAGCTGTCAGCACGAAATTTTTGCCGTGCGATTATTTTTATTGTTATACGCGTGGGGCGAAACTTAGGTGGCGTTATCTTGGGCTGCCCACGTGGCGAAATTAGGATGGCTATATGCGCATGTGGCGAAATAAGAGTGATATATCATTTTTATGTGCACATGCGGCGTAATAAGGATGGCATTATTGATGATGTTAGGTGATATTTCGAGGTATCTTTATTTTTGTTGTTATTGTGTTGAGATGGGGTTGTTAATTTTATTTTTTAATTGTTTCTGAAAGGTTCTGGTTTGCCCTCATTTGAGTTAATGACTGTATGTTGACGTGTTATCACATGTCTCACCTCTATTTGATGTTTTGGGATCAAAGATGGGCTTATTATTTGAGTTGTTATCGTACGCTCTAAAGGAGTTGTTGTTACCGTTTTCCATTATATTTCTATCATCAGTTTTTTTTATTATATATTTACTGCACATGTTATTTGTCTAGTGAGTATCAAACGACTTGAGTCTCATCACTACTCACTGAGGTTAGTCTTGATACTTACTGGGTACCGATTGTGATGTACTCATACTATGCTTTTGTATATTTTTGTGCACATCCAGGTACTTCGGATCAGGTTGATCGACAGTGAGGCTTTTGATACACCAGAGACTTCAAGGTATCCCTGCATGGTCTGATCGCATGCATCGGAGTCACCCTCTCATTTCATTTCTATTGTTTATGTATTTCAGACAATACCGTATTTTTAGATATTCTCGTTTATTCAGTTAGAGCTTGTGACTATGTACCACCTAGTTCTGAAAAGTTATGTTGAGTATTGCCGCTTTGACATGTATTACTCCTATTTTCGCATTTATATTAAATTTTTTATTTTCGTTATATCATGTTTCTATTGTTCTAAATAATGTTAAATAAGTGATTTACCTAGTTTGAAAATTAGGTGTCATCGCGACTTCTACAACCAGATTTGAGTCGTGACGTAAGAAAACAAAGCATTTTTTTCACTCCACAAAGGATATAAAAAGTTCACTTGTGTTCACATTAATTACATACACTTACCGATAAGTACTCTACACTTGGAACTGACGAATCTCACCCATGATAAATAAAGCATTTTGTTGATTTGATCCTAAGAACGATGCGCGTGTTTCCGAAAATGTATTTTTTTGTTTGCGTCATAAAAGCGACCCAGCTGAGGAAACAGACGGTTACTCTTCGATTGGCTGTTTAGAAGGCAGAGTGACGGCATGAATGAAGACGTGAAAATATCTCGGGTTAAGAAACATTGCCTACATCAATTCATTCGACTGAGAACATGAACAATTATAGTGAAGATTTTCTTGAAGATTGTGATGAATCTTAATGATGATAATTTCATGGATATTTCTGTGTCTTTTGGATTCACTATTCTTCTTCTTGAAAAAATAACGACAACCCTTTATATGTTTACTTATACTATATGTTAGTGATAGCTGTAATCTCGAACATAAGATATTACATCATACAATTGTGCACCACATGCAATAGCGAAATAAAAAACATTAATGAGGAGACTCAAAAAGTTTATGCTTTCATCATGGATCCATCGACTTGTCATGATTGATTGCTCACAAACAATTAGGTTAGGTAGGCTTGGGGAGGTGATCTGAATCGCTATTGATACGATGCGGGTTGATTTGCTGATCGTAACGAACTTGACTCTGCCCCTGAAAAAAAGGGCGGGAAGACCTTTGACCTGGGTTGGGGAGGGATTGGGGTCGCTTTTCTTTAGGACTTTAGTCCGTAACAAGGCTTGAAGACCTCCGGCTGGATTTGAAATGGATCAGGTAGGGCATCCGTGTTAGGTGTTTGCCATAATTTTCTTACCATATTTGGTTTTCCTATCTCTTGAAGGAAACGGGCAATATAATTACCTTAACTGGATTTTCCTTTTTGTAAAAGGAAATTATAAATCTCCAATAGTTGGCTAGTCCTTTTTTCTTGTAGGAAAAGGTTTGGACTTCTATAAATTGAGGATCCTTCCTTCACATTCAGTACCATCCACAATGTAGCCATAGGGGGATTGAGAGTCTTGTTAGGGGGAGAACTTTACGGGACAAGTGTTAGTGTGTCACTTGTGTTTGCCTCTTCGTGAGGTTGATCTCTCGATATTTTGTACTCTTTTTTATTATAGTGGATTGCTCATCTCCGTTGTGGACGTAGGTCAGTTGACCTAACCACGTTAAATGTTTGTGTCTCTTTTGGTAGATTCTTTTGTTGTTGGATTTATCGTCGCTCAAGGTTTGCTTTGCTAGCTTTCGCATGACACCTGATTTTTTCGGTCCTAACATGCTTATCCCAAAATTCTTTATATATTACTTAATAGCTTAAACTAAGTAAAGTTATTTTGGTATATATGAGTAATATTTTGCTAAGGGTAGTTTTGGTAGGACGAAAAGTCAAAACTGCTTTTGCTTCTAGCCAAAATCACTTTTTTTTCCCTCAAAAAAACTTGGTCAAACACCTCAAATTGAGGGAAAAAAATACTTTTTAAAATAAAAAAAATACTTTTATTTTGGGAAAAGTTTGGCTAAACTGACTATAAGAGACGAGAAAAACACCAAACATCTTTTTGTGTTTCTATGATTTGAGAAGATTTAACCATTCGTACAAATAGCTGTCGTCCAACGGAAGTGTATAATATATAGTAGAAGAACTTTTAAAGGATAAAATCTAGAAAATCGTTATTAAATTATTGAAGTTGACATGCAAAACACTTGGTTGTACTTGATGATATTGTGTGCACATAATTACAAGAAAGTGATTTGTTCTTAATTACATGTTACGCCTTTTAATTAGAATCAATGCAATCATATGTTATAATTAAGAAGAAACCAAAATAGGAAGAAAAAAGTCTGTGGGAAGCACTGTGATATACTCTATTACGACTCTTTCAATTCTCATTCTATCGTACCCTTCGGTGGAAAAGGGTTGCTTTGGAATCTTTTGATAGATCTATGTTAGGAAATACTTATTACTTGATTTATCGACTGGCATACTTTAATGTTTCTCCGAATACAGAAATAAAAAACGAAAAATACAAGAGCAAGAAGCTTATACAAAGATAATATATCTGTAGAGAATTTGAAAAAACTAAAAGTTTACATACAACTGTAAATATATGAAGAAACCAAGCTACTTGAATATTTTGAACTGTTGAAGGAATTTTACTATTAACTGAAAACTAATATGTGATTGAAAATGACATAAAAGCTTAACAACTAAAAGTCAAATATTGCCTTATCTTAGGAGATTTTTACCATAATATTACTGCACTCATCTTTATTTTTAATTATATGAATAATAAATAATTATACTTAGTTTAAGTGACACAAGCAACATCTCNGAATCGCTATTGATACGAGTGCGGGTTGATTTGCTGATCGTAACGAACTTGACTCTGCCCCTGAAAAAAAGGGCGGGAAGACCTTTGACCTGGGTTGGGGAGGGATTGGGGTCGCTTTTCTTTAGGACTTTAGTCCGTAACAAGGCTTGAAGACCTCCGGCTGGATTTGAAATGGATCAGGTAGGGCATCCGTGTTAGGTGTTTGCCATAATTTTCTTACCATATTTGGTTTTCCTATCTCTTGAAGGAAAATGGCAATATAATTACCTTAACTGGATTTTCCTTTATGTAAAAGGAAATTATAAATCTCCAATATTTGGCTAGTCCTTTTTCTTGTAGGAAAAGGTTTGGACTTCTATAAATTGAGGATCCTTCCTTCACATTCAGTAGCATCCACAATGTAGCCGTATGGGGTTTGAGAGTCGTGTTTAGGGGGAGAACTTTACGGGACAAGTGTTAGTGTGTCACTTGTGTTTGCCTCTTCGTGAGGTTGTTCTCTCGATATTTTGTACTCTCTTTTATTATAGTGGATTGCTCATCTGCGTCGTGGACGTAGGTCAGTTGACCGAACCACGTTAAATGTTTGTGTCTCTTTTGGTAGATTTCTCTTTGTTGTGTGATTTATCGTCGTTCAACGTTTGCTTTGCTAGATTCCGCATGACACCTGACTTTTTCGGTCCTAACAAGTGGTATCAGAGCAAGGTTCAAGACTGGTTCATCTTGGCGTGTTCAGTTCTAGCTGCAACATATTTGACGATAATCGTGATTTTTTGTCTGAGAAATTTGACCGGAGTACTACGCACGTTGAGACAAACTTTGTGGCGGAGATCTGGAGATGCGACCTGTTGAAGGCTATGTGAAGAAGGTGGATCAAGTTTATTTTGTCAGAAAATTCAGGCCAAGGGGGAGAATTGTTAGGTGTTTGCCATAATTTTCTTACCATATTTGGTTATCCTATCTCTTGAAGGAAAAGGGCAATATAATTACCTTAACTGGGTTTTCCTTTTTGTAAAAGGAAATTATAAATCTCCAATATTTGGCTTGTCCTTTTTCTTGTAGGAAAAGGTTTGGACTTCTATAAATTGAGGATCCTTCCTTCACATTCAGTAGCATCCACAATGTAGTCGTATGGGGTTTGAGAGTCGTGTTTAGGGGGAGAACTTTACGGGACAAGTGTTAGTGTGTCACTTGTGTTTGCCTCTTCGTGAGGTTGTTCTCTCGATATTTTGTACTCTCTTTTATTATAGTGGATTGCTCATCTCCGTCATGGACGTAGGTCAGTTGACCGAACCACGTTAAATGTTTGTGTCTCTTTTGGTTGATTTCTCTTTGTTGTGTGATTTATCATCGTTCAACGTTTGCTTTGCTAGATTTCGCATGACACCTGACTTTTTCGGTCCTAACAATCCGTTTACGACGTGGGTGGGAATAGCAGTAGGTTCTAATTGTACGACTTTGGTATGATATCCTTCGAACGTGGATTCATGTAGAACATCGCGCCACCGTACGAACATGGTATATAGGATAAATAAGTTCACAGTGAATGAATATACCTAACTTGTCACGATTCAATTCTACTATAAGCTGTGTTGGCGCCCAACATCGCCGTCAGACTAGCCAACAGTGAACTATCCATTTAATTATTTATTTTAATACTTTTAAAATCATGAATTTTATTTAATAAAGATAACAAAAGCAAACGGTCATGGTGATATAATGATAAGATAAAAATATAAGAGTGAAGTAGTGGAATTAATTGGCAAAACCCATGGATATCTACTAGAAGTTCCCAAAATCCGGTGGCACAAGTGCATGAACTATCTAGCATAATATACCAAACCCCCTACAACTACTGCCTAAAGTAAAATAGACAGAAATAATAAGTACAACTAGAGGAGGCTCCGGGTGCTGCAGAATAGAGCATGGAAAGCAGCTCACCACTAGGCCTCTAGATAATGCGGGTGCGCGCCTGGACAGACACCAGATGTACCTGCCTTAGTACCTGCACGATTTGTGCAGAAGTACAGCGTGAGTACGTAAAACAACGTGTACTCAGTAAGCATTTAGTCTAGCCTTGAAGAAGTAGTGACGAGGGGTCTATATCGACACTTAGTAGAGGTTAATAAATAAAGTGCAAGAATTATAAATAGGCAGGAAATACAACGATAATAATGGAAGGAGAAACATTAAATAAGTGATTCCTTCACAAGATATCAATTTGAAACCCATAAACATCACATGCCAATTTCAACAAATATACGCCATCAAGTATTTATTTATTCTCAAGTAATGAAGGAAATATCGAGTACAATCGAACTCCTAGTGACATCACGCACGAGTTATGTCGAGGTTGTACGACTCGATGTATAATAATCACTTACATACACTACTGAGGTCGTACAACCCGATCCATGGATGCATTTCATTATATAAAAATATTGCCGAGGTGTTCGGTCCGATTCACAGGAATAGGGAAACTATTCGGAGCATGGAACATACATTTACAACACCAAGATAAGCACATAAAGGAACATAAATTTTCTATTAATAATTGAATATTCTTCCAAAACTCAAAGTGTAACGAAGCTCAGTCTAATATAATATTTAATCAAGTTTCACTTATTAATACAAGTAATTTAACTAACAAGTTGGGTTCATATAGTTCACGTATTGCATAATAAAGTCCTATGTCTACCCGGACATAATATGATTTATAACTACGTATGGACTCTCGTCACTTCGTGCATACGTAGCACCCACAAATTCTTAGCAAATAATAATGTTAACACTTATGGGGCTAATGACAAGAGACTTACCTCGTTTCCAAACCCTCTTCACGGTCCTCAAATCACACTAATAGCCTCAAGTCAGTGTCGAGCAATCCGAAACTAGCCAAATATCGCACAAACCAATCAATATGTGCTCAGAAGTTCATAATTTAACTATTAGAGTAATTACGCAACCCAATTTGGAAAATTCCTGAAAGTCACCCTCAGGCCCACATGCCCGCATTCTGAAAATCTTTGTAGATAACCCATAACTTTATGGACCGAAATATATAATTTCTACTCAATTCCATAATCATTTTTGTTGTCTAATCCCATATTTATCAAAACCTAGGTTTTTCAAAAAAATCGTATAATTTTCACAATTTACATGTTAAAATCTACCTATAATCTATGTATTAAACACATATTAAGTAGAAATCACGTATCTTAAAATGCTAGGTATACAATCACTCTCCAAGAGCTCCAAAATGGGTCAAACCAAAGTGAATTGAGAGAAAATGAGCATAAGTCCCGATTTAAAACTTGTTTCTGCCTAGTGGTCCCTTCATTGCGATCGCGACAGGCCTCTCGCGATCGCGAATGCAAAATTCTGCCATCGCCCAAAAACACTCTTCACGAACGCGACATGGCCATCGCGAACGCGAAGGTCAACCTGACCAACTCTTCACGAACGCGGTCAGCCAATCGCGAACGCGAAGAGTAACGAACTAGCTTCACAGGCCCAACTCCCCACTTCTACGTGAACGCAATTCAACCATCGGGAACGCGATGGATAGTGGTATCTAGCCTTCGTGAACGCGACTGCCCTATCGTGAATGCGAAGCACTAAATACCCAGCCTTGGTTCCTTCATCACGAACGCGAGGCCTTTTTCGCATTCACGAAGAAAGAAACCAGAACAACAAATTGATAAAATTTGAACTTAGCTCCGGGTGGTCCAAAACTCACCCCAGTCATCCGGGACCCTGTCCAACTATACCAACAAGTTCATAAATATAATACTGGCCTGCTCGAAACCTCGAAACACAAAATAACATAGAATCTAAGAATCGCACCCTAAAACCAAGTTGATCAACTTATGAACTTCAAAATTCTTCAACTAGCTCAAAATGCGATGAATCATACTTATACCACTCGGAATGACGTCAAATTTTGCGTACAAGTCATAAATCACCATACAAACCTATTTCCAGGCTCGGAATCCCGAATGGACATCGATATGACCAAAGACTACTTCAAACGAAATTTAAGAAACTCTAAAACCTTCAAGGCGCCAACTTTTAACATTAAGTGCCGAAGCGCTCTCGGATCGCCTGAAGCTCTATGCGAACACACGCCCAGGTCCAAAATTGTCATACGAACTTATTGAAACCATCAAATCCCAGTTCTGAGGTCGTTTACTATAAATATTGACTCAAGTCAAATTTGGCCACCTTAGGCTACTATTAAGGAACTATGTGTTCTAATTTCAACCCGAACCCTTCCAAAACCAAACCAATCATCCTCGCAAGTCATAAAATAGTAAAAGCACATACGGGGAGTCTTCAATAGGGGAACATAAATCTAGAAAGTAAAATGACCGTTTGGCTCTTTATATTCTCCACCTCTTAAACAAACGTTTGTCCTTGAACGAGTCTAGAATCATACCTGGAGTGCTGAATAAATGTGGATATCTGTTCTACATGTCCTCCTCGGTCTGCCAAGTATCCTCTTCGACTTGATGATCCCACCCCTGGACCTTAACCGCTACAATCTTCTTAGACCTCAACTGGAATACCTGCCTATCAACAATAGCAATTGGCTCCTCCTCATAACCCAAGCTCTCATCTAGCTGAATTGTGTTGTAATCAAGCACATGCGGCATGTCGGCATAGTACTTCCGGAGCATAGACACATGGAAAACCGGATGAACTCCTGATAGGCTGGGAGGCAAAGCAAGCTCGTAAGCAACCTCCCCAACTCGCCTCAACTCCTCAAATGAGCCAATAAACCTTGGATTCAGCTTACCCTTCTTTCTGAATCTCATGATATCCTTCATTGGCGAGACTTTCAAGAGGACTTTCTCGCCCACCATAAATTATAAGTCACGCTCTTTCTGATCCACATAACTCTTCTGTCTGGACTGTTCTGTGCGAAGTCGCTCCTGAATCAACTTTACCTTATCCAAGGCATCCTTTACCAAATTAGTGCCATATAACCTAGCCTCGCCGGGCTCGAACCAACCGATGGGGGAACGACATCGCCGACCATTTAAAGCATCAAATGGATCTATCTCGATGCTGGACTGATAACTGTTGTTATAAGCGAACTCGGCCAACGGTAAGAATCGATCCCACTACCCTCTGAAGTTAATCACACACACTCTGAGCATATCCTCCAGAATATGAACTGTCCGCTTCGACTGCCTGTCGGTCTGCACATGGAAGGCTGTGCTAAGCTCTACTCGGGTAGCCAACTCACTATGTATGCTCTCCAGAAATGTGAAGTGAACTGAGGGCCTCTATATGAATGATGGAAATAGGCACACCATGTAATCGGACAATCTCCTAAATATAAATCTAGGCCAACCTCTCTAAAGAGTACGTGGTCACAACCGGAATAAAGTGTGCCGACTTGGTCAGTATGTTGACAATGACCCAAACAACATCAAATTTCCTCAAAGTCCGCAGAAACCCAACTACGAAGTCCATAGTGATGCGCTCCCACTTCCACTCTGGTATAACCATCTGCTGAAGTAGGCTACCTGGCCTCTGGTGCCATACTTAACCTATTGGCAATTTAGGCATCTCTCCACTTACTCAACTATGTCCTTTTCATCCGCCGCTGCCACTAATGCTGCCTCAGGTCACGATACATCTTCATAGCGCCTTGATGAATAGAATACTGTGAACTGTGCACCTCCTCTAAAATCGCGTCCCTTAGACCATCAACATTAGGAACACAAAGGCGACCCTCGAATCACAGAACACCATCATTACCGATAGTAACCTCTTTGGAACCACCCCATAGCACCATCTCTCTAAGAACCGGCAAGTGCATATCATCATACTGATGAGCCTTGATCCGCTCTAATAATGAAGCCTTAGCCACAACACATGCAAGAACTCGACTGGGCTTTGAAATATCCAACCTCACAAGTATGTTAGATAAGGACTGAATGTCCAAAGCCATCTCTCCCCCGCTAAAATAAATGCAAAACTACCTATACTCTCTGACTTTTTGCTCAAGACATCCATAACCACATTCGCCTTTCTTGGATGATAAAGGATAGTAATATAATAATCCTTCAGTAACTCAAGCCACCTGTGATGCCTCGGATTAAGATCCTTCTTCCGAAACAAATGTTGCAAACAACGGTGATCGGTGTAGAACTCGCATGACACTGCATAAAGATAATGCCTCCAAATCTTGTGAGCATGAATTATCACGGCCAACTCCAAATTATGAACAGGGTAATTCTTATCGTGTGGTTTCAGCTGACATGAAAAATACACAATAACTAGCCACATCTACATTAATACACAACCCAAGCCAACTCGCGATGCATCGCAATACACCATATACATCTTTAAACCAAATGGAAACACTAACACCTGTGCTATAGTCAATGCGGTCTTGAGCTTCTGAAAGCTCACCTCGCAATCATTAGAACATCTGAACGGAGCACCCTTCTAGGTCAATCTTGTCAAAGGTGCTGCAATAGACGAGAAGCCCTCCACAAACCGACGATAATAAACTGCTAACCCCAAGAAACTCCAGATCTGAGTCGTTGTGGTAGGACGAGGCCAACTTTGACTGCCTTGATCTTCGTGGGATCTACCTTAATATCCTCACCTGATACAACATGTCCCAAGAATGCCACCGAATCTAACCAAAACTCGCACTTGAAGAACTTAGCATATATCTTCTTTTCTCGCAAGGTCTGAAGCACAACTCTCAAATGCTGCTCGTGCTCCTCCATAATACTTGAGTAGATCAATATGTCATCAATGAAGAAAATGACAAATAAGTCAAGGTATGGCCTGAACATCCGATTCATCAAATCCATAAATGACGTCGGGGCATTGGTTAAGCTGAAGGACATCACTAGAAACTCATAGTGCCCATATTTAGTCTGGAAAGACGTCTTCAAAACATACAAAGCATGAATCTTAAGCTGATGATACCTAGACCTCAAGTCGATCTTAGAGAACACCCTGGCACCTTGTAACTGATCAAACAAATCATCAATGCGCGGCAAAAGGTACGTGTTCTTGATGGTAACTTTGTTCAACTGGCGGTAATCAATGCACATCCGCACACTCCCATCCTTCTTCTTCACGAACAATACCGGTGCACCCCAAGGTGACATACTCGTCCTGATGAACCCCTTCGCTAGCAACTCCTCAAGCTGTTCCTTCAACTCTTCGGAGCCATGCGGTACGGTGGAATTGAGATAGGCTGGGTGCCTGGCGCCAAAGCGATACTAAAATTGATATCACGATTTGGTGGCATGCCCAGTAGATCTAAAGGAAATACATCGGAGATCTCCCGAACCGCGGGCACTGAATCAATCATGGGAGTCTCCACAGCAGTATCCTAAACATAAGCCAGATAGGCCAAACAACCCTTCTCGACCATATATCGAGCCTTCAAGAAAGAGATACCCGGCTAGATGTACTGATAGATGAACCCCTCCACTCCAATCTCGGCAACTCTGGCATCGCAGTACTAATAGTCTTGGCATGGCAATCAAGAAAGGCATGGTACAGAGACAACCAGTACTTTCCCCAGATGACCTATAAGTCGGTCATATCTAGCAACAAAAGATCCTCTCTAGTCTCATAGCCATAGAAAGTCACTACACATGACCGGTAAACCCGATCCACAACAACAAAATCACCTACATGCGTGGACACATACACATGAACACCCAAGGACTCACGAGAGACATCCAGATAAGGAGAAAATAGAGAAAACACACATGAATATGTATACCCTGGATCAAATAGTACTGAAGCATCCTTACCATAGACATAAATAATACCTGTGACCACTATGTTTGAGGTTACTGCATCCGATTTGACTGTAATGCCATATAACCTAGCCGAAGCGCCACCTAGTTAGCCTTCACCTCTAGGGCAACCCTTAAAAACCTACCTTCCGCCTCTGGCTGGCTGGGCAGGCGCTGCAGTATCTTGTACGGTGATCATGCGTTGATGGCCCTACTGTACTGCCATGCCCCGAAGCCTGGGGCAAAATCTCTTCATATGATCAAGCTTCTCGCACTCGTAACAACCTTTGGGTGCAGAAGACGACTGGCCCTGGGTCTCACCCTGATGACCTGAATACCCACTGGAGGATCCCTGAATGGCCAGTGGACGGTAGGTTCTCTCTAGAATGGCACTGAAGTAGGGCCGCGTCGGGGCACTCCGAGTAGGCGGTGGTGATGAATACGTGTGCCTGCTAGAATGACCCCTCATGAACTGACCTCTACCCCTAAACCCTCCATAATGACGAGGACTCTTCTCCCCCATCGTATACAATCGGCCCTAGCTGCGGATACCCTCGATCCTCTGAGCTATCTCCACAACCTGCTCTTAAGGGGTCCCCATCTTAACCTCTCGGGCCGTAGTAACCTAGATACCCTAATTCAAGCCTATAATAAACCTTCGCACTATATCTGTATCCGTAGGGAGTATTATAAGTGCATGGCGAGACAACTTAGAGAATCTCGCCTCATAACTGGTCACAAACATCTAACCCTACTGAAGCCGCTCGAACTGACCCCGTAGCTATTTCCTATGAGAGGGTGGAATATACCTATCCATAAAGAGGCGTGTGAACTGGTACCAGGTCAAGTGAGGTGAACCTGCTAGCCTGCTACAAATATAGGGCTGTCACCATTTACGGGCTCTGCCATCGAACTGAAATAGGGTAAAGTCCACCTCGCTAGACTCCTGTACTCCCATGTTGTGCATCCTGTCCCTGGAATGATCAATAAAGTCCTGTAGGTCCTCATGTCGCTAACCGCCAAAGACAGGAGGATGCAGCCTGGTCCATCTGACCGTCCGCTTCTACTGCCTAATGGTTACGGCTAGTTTGGGCTCTAGTATAACGGTTGCAACTGGTTGGGCCTCCCCCGCAGGTAGTGCACCTAGGGTCTAATAAATGGCAGCAACGTGCCCTGGATCCTGAGCGGTAGGGGTTTGTGTTCCCCCTCTCGCCGAGATGTGGCTGGGTCCGCTTAAAATAAACAGCCCGTGTCATAGAATTCATGAACCGCAACATACGACACATGACCTCCTGAAATTTCTGGAGCAGTCATGAAATCTGCCGGGGCCAGCTCAGCTGCAGGCACCTTCATCTTGCTCCTCAATCATAGGATCCTCCACTTGATCCATTGGTGGTACAATGAGAGCAACCTCAGGACACCCTCGTCCTCTAATAGGAGCCGAAGCCCTCCCCCGGCCTCTGCCTCACCTTCTAGAAAAAGGGGGAGTAGCTCCTTTATTGCGGGTACAGCTTCCACGCGCGTTCTCACCATCTATGAGAGAATAAGGGAAATATACTTAGCACAACATCAACTGCACGATAGGAGATGAAGAAAGAGCAGTTTCCTAACACCCTATAGCCTCTCGAAGATAGGTACAGACGGCTCCACGGCGATCTGCAAGACTCTATTAGGCCCGCTCATGACTTGTGAGACCTAAGTGAACCTAGTGCTCTGATACCAAGCTATCACGACCCAATTCCCATTATAGGCCGTGATGATGTCCAACATCGCCGTCAGGCTAGCCAATAGTGGACTATCTGTTTAATTATTTATTTTATTACTTTTAAAATCATGAATTTTATTTAATAAAGAAACCATGAACAAATGGTAATGGTGATATAATGCATAAGATAAAATATAAGAGCGAAGTAGTGGAATTAATAGGCAAAAATCATGGTTATCTACTAGAAATTCCCAAAAATCGGTGTCATAAGTGCATGAGCAATGTAGTAGAATATACAAAACCCTCTAAAACTACAGTCTGAAGTAAAATAGACAGAAATAATAAGTAAAACAAGAGGAGGCTTCGGGTGCTGCAGAACGGAGCATGGAAAGTAGCTCACCACTAGGCCTCCGGATGATGCGGGTGCGTGCCTGGACGAACACCAGATGTACCTGCCTCAATACCTACACAATTTGTGCAGAACTGTAACATGAGTACGTAAAACAACACCAAGATAAGCACATAAAGGAACGTAAATTTATTAATAATTGAATATTCCACCAAAACTCAAAGTAACGAAGCTTGATCTAATATAATATTTAATCAAGTTTCACTTATTAATACAAGTAATTAAACTAACAAGTTGGGTTCAAATAGTACAAGTATTTCATAATAAAGTCCTACGTCTACCCCGACTTAACATGATTTTTAACTACGTATGGACTCTCGTCACTTCGTGCATACGTAGAACCCACAAATAATTAGCAAATAACAATTTAAAAACCTATGGGGTTAATTCCCTCTTACAAGGTTAGGCAAGAGACTTACCTCGTTTCCAAGCCCTCTTCCTGGTCCTCAAATCACACTAATAACCTCAAGTCGGTGCCGAGCAATCCGAAACTAGCAAAAGGTCACACAAACTAATCAATATGTGCTCAAAAGTTCATAATTTAACTATTAGAGTAATTAGCCAACCCAATTTAGAAAATTCCTAAAAGCCACTCCCTAGCCCACGTAACTAAATTTCAAAAATCTTTGTACATAACCGTTACCCATAACCTTACGACCCCAAACATATAATTTCTACTCAATTTCATATTCATTTTTTGGTCTAATCCCATTTTTACCATAACCTAGGTTTTTCAACAAAATTCTATAATTTCTACAATTTACATGTTAAAATCTACCCATAATATATGTATTAAATTTACATTAAAGTAGAAATCACTTACTTTAAAATTCTAGGTGAAAATCCCTCTTCAAGAGCTCCAAAACCGGCGAACCCAAAGTAAAATGAGAGAGAATGAGCCTAAGTCCCGATTTAAAACATGTTTCTGCCCAGTGGTCCCCCATTCGCGATCACAATAGGCCTCTTGCGATCGTGAAGGTAAAAATCTACCATCGCCCAAAAACACTCTTCACGAATGTGACATGGCCATTGCGAATGTGAAGGTCAACCTGACCAACCTTTCGCGAACGCGGTCAGCTAATTGCGAACGCTAGGAGTACCGACCCAGCTTCCCACGCCCAGCTCCCCCTTCTATGCGAACGCGATACAACCATCACGAACGCGATGGATACTTCTCACGATCCACAATCCCAACCTGTCGTGACGGCTCTTAACGCATTACTAGGATAGCCGACAATTACATAACAACTATGCATTGGAGTTTAAAACATGATTTAATAATCTTAACAATGGAATAATCTCATAGACAACTGATTAAAACAACTGTAACTCAACTACAACCAACCCAAAATCCTGGTGTCATAGAGTACATAAGCTACTAAGTGTCAACATAGTCTGAAACTCTAGTATAACTGTCTGAAAGTAGAACAATACTGAATAAAAATGAAAGGAAGGAGAGTCAAGGTCTGCAGGCGTCATAGCAGTTACCTTAAAGTCTCCAAACATGTACTAGCACCACTCTAGCAATCACCGCGTCCAGATGTACCTGGATCTGCACACGAAGTGTAGAGTGTAGTGTGAGTACAAACGACCCAATGTACTCAATAAGTAAAAGGACTAACCTTGGGCTGAAAGCAGTGGCGAGCTCAGAAGGATCAGATATAACAAAGAGAATGATAGTAATAACTTAGAGAAACTTCCTTATTCAGCTCGTTCATAGTACAGAAATTTAGGCATGCTTTCAAGTTCAACAATTTAAGCCCAACACTGATAAAAAATATGGCAAGTACAGCTAGCTTGAGGAATGTTACATCTCTATGCATACATGTCAAATATGCATGTCCAATGTAATGTATCACAGTTAGGGGTGGGCATTAGGTATTTCGGTTCGGTATTTAAGAATTTCGGTTCGGTATTTTGGTATTCGATTTATCAATTGTGTATACCAAATACCGTACGAAAGTATTTCAGTACGGTTCGGTATTTCTTATTTTGGTTCGGTACAATTTCGGTATGGTTTCGGTTTAAACCAAATCTTCACTGTCTCCCCCACTCCATTAACTAATGTAATCCATGTTGTTTGAGATTCCACCAAAGATCAATCTTAAGTTCTCAGGTTGTGTACAGAGAAGAGACGAAAGGCAATACACGTTGAGTTTGAGTAGAAGAAGATCGGTCAATGACTGTCGGACTGCAATTTTCCTCCATGAATTGTTGTGAGATTTGTAGTCGTTAGTGTGTGAAAATGATCCAACTACTGTGTTTTTTAGTTGATGAGCTTCATTCTTGCTTCAAACTGTTAAACTAGGTTGTTTATCTTATGTATCTTATTCCGTGAATAATTTCCGCTTTTTGTGTAATTTATGTAATTTATTTTGAGGCTTTATAGTAAATACTGTAATCTGTATGTTTTTCTTTATCGGAGAATTTTTAGTTTGTTCAAGGCAGGCATATTTTTTGGTTTGAGAACTAATACAAGTCAGGAGCAAAGAATGATTGTACCACAAGACTTACAACATTAGCAGGTTGGATCCGTTATATGATTGTCACTCATGAACAAAATCATGTTTGATCATAATTCATACATTTAAATATTTCCTATTGTGTCTTTTTACGCTCTCATCTCGACCAATACTATATAGAGAATGGTTGTCACTCATGACTAAGCCTAAGGGTAAGGGATTAGGGAATTAGGGGTTTTGAACTTTTGGGGTGTGGGCTTGAGGTTATTGGGCTAAAAAATAAAAATAAAGTTGGGCTTGGACTAAACTATCTCGGTATTTCGGCATACCGAAATATCAAAAACCCAATATCGTACACCGTAAACGAAATATCGAAATCTTTGTGCCGAAATAAACCAAAATACTGAAAAAACCGAAACGAAAATACCAAGTTAATTCGGTTTGGTTCGGAATTTCATTTTTTGGATTTTATGCCCACCCCTAATCACAGTGATAACCCCAGGTACTCACAGTCTTAGAGTAATCAATTTTTCTATATCCAATTCCCACTCATCACACATAATCACTCAGCACAGTATGATTGCCTGACATCAATGCCCCTCACCAGAGCACATGTATATAAATCATTGTGCCCGCGCTCACTACTGGCATGTCAGACTCCGGAGGGGCGGATCCTGCCCAAGCGCTAATATAAAGCCTATAAGGCCTTGCGGGCGTGCAACATGATCCACAACAATAAATAAGCCAATAAGTCATGCAACGATTGTCAGCGCCATGCACAGTTGGTACACCAACCGGCAGAACTCTTGCATTTGGTACTATCCCTATGGCCGTTCATAAAATGAGGGATAGATATAGTTGGGCCACTACCACCGGGTCCCGAAAAGGTAAGATTTCTTTTTAATTTTAACTGCTTACTTCACTAAATGGATTGATGCAAGTCCTTACCAAAATATCGGTGAGCGCGAGGTGGTCGACTTCCTGTGGGAAAACATAATTTGCCGGTTCGGAATACCAAAGCAGATTTCCTGTAATAACGCGCCACAGTTCATAGGCTCTAAAGTTACAAAATTTCTTGAAGACCTGAAAATCAAAAGGATTACATCCTCACCATACCATCCGAGCGCTAATGGGCAAGCGAAATCGACCAACAAGGTGATCATTCAAAACCTTAAATAGAGGTTAAAAGCGGCTAAAAGCAAGTGGCCCGAATAGTTACTGGGCATGCTATGGGCGTACCGGACGACGACAAAATCAACCACGGGAGAGATACCTTTCTCTCTCGTATACGGTGCAGAAGCTCTGATCCTGGTGGAAGTAGGAGAAGCAAACTTATGGTTCTTCCGAATGGACGTAGAAGCAAATAATTAGGCATTGCTGGCAAAGCTGGAATTGCTCGATGAACGCAGGGACTTGGCACACATAAGAATGATGTCTTAGAAGCAGAGGATGGAAATATACTATAACCGGAGGGTCAATCTCCGCTATTTTAAAGTATGAGACTTGGTCTTGAGGAAAGTGACTCAGAACACTCGAGAAATCAATGACAGGAAGCTGGTTCCAATGTGGGAAGGCCCCTACCGGGTTTCAGCTGTCACCGATAAAGGATCATACGAGCTGGAGAATCAAGATAGAGTAAAATTGCCTAGCAACTGGAACATGAATCACCTCAAAAAGTATTATTGCTGATGGATCATGCCTATACTGAAAGTATGTGCTACACTCTTTTTCCCTTCGACTAGTTTTTGTCCCAAAAGGGCTTTTCTGGCAAGGTTTTTAACGAGACAGTAACAGAAAGCATACTACAAAGGAAATGTCATCAGCAAAGTAAGACCTTAGAATGACAAGGCACTGAAACAACAAGTGTCACACCTCCTTTTTACCGCCCGAGGGGGATATAAGGGAGTTTTTCCAATTAAAGTGACATAAATCGAGATGGGATTATTTTATTTATTTCAGAGTCACCACTTGGGATATTTATTATTGTGTCCCAAGTCACCGGTTTATTTTAAATCCCAAATCAAGGAAAATTAACTTTATTTAAAAGTCTGCAAACCAAAAATTCTAGATAAGGAATTCTGTTAACCCGGGAGAAGGTGTTAGGCATTCCCGGGTTCCGTGGTTCTAGCACGGTCGCTTAAACTATTAATAATTGACCTATTATCTGATTTGTTACACGTTTTAAACCTATTGTGCATCTTTAGCTTTATAACCACTTTTAATTATTTTATGGAATTATTCTAGAACAAGTTACGATTGTCGTACACTTGTTTGTTTGATACACATTGTGAATCATGTCACGAGAACTGTACCCACGATCTACAACATGTTTAATTTATTAAAGTTATTATAAGTTGTGGCTGGATCACATAAATGTACCCCCGGATTTGGAAATTAGGTATCACAACTACGTCACGGGAACCGTACCCATAGCTATGATGATTTTTATTATAAACGCGCCTCAAAAACAAACTACGAATGTTCAAAATGTCTTCTACACTAAGTTATAATATTGATGTGAGGGACATAGATTAGGTGATTCAATTGTGAATGGCACGCCTCGATTTATTTTAAAATATTTGTATTTCACTAAAAGCAGGCTAAGGATGCTCCTATTTAAAACTAATTTGAACTTAGTATAGAGCTATTAATTGTATACATGTTTGGGGACATATGTATTTGACTTTCAATCATTTTTTGGATCAAGGATTTGGACCAGCAGGAGCCCATTGGTTACTTGGTCAAGGAAAGAAAACAGCAGTGAAGCTGTATTGGGCTCAGAACTCAGCCCAAAACGAAAGAGACTCAAAGGCCCTTGCCTAGTATGAGTTTTAACCAAGTCTGCCCACATTGGGCTTATATTAGGTGGGCCCTATCGCGAATGTTTACTGCCTGGGCCTATCTACCTTTACATTTAAACGAACCAAGATTTACAGGATATACACATTTGTCAAAAAAAAAACATAAATCAATTTTATGAAAGGAAAATCAGAATACCATTCCGGTTTTTGAGAGTATGCTACATATGATTTGCAAGGCATGAAAAGAAATCTGTTTGTACTATTATTCACAAGGGAAATTAATAACTAGGGGGTTAAACTGCTGGGTTTAACGCCCAGGCCCATTCACCTGGGCCCAGACTTGCTCAGGTAATTCCAGATTGGACCTTGTTGCAAGTCTGGCCCAAGTTGTATTCAAACTGCAAATATGGGGCTATGCTTATTACAAAGTAAATCATCCTGTTATGAACCTAAACTAGTAGTCATACATAACCAAGCTCGAAATTAAGGCATTCTAAACAGTCCATTTGACAGTCCGTAAATTACAACATACTCCTAAATACAACCAAGTATCTAAAGAAGAAAAGAAAGGAAAATTTTAAAGTAAAGAACAACATTCTTCCTAACTTTAGGCCTTTTAACTGTAACCAAATCCTTCAAACCAACTTCAACTTGCAAGAAATCAGCTATAGAGCTGTTTCTCAAAGGCCAGCATTCGATTCCAGCCATGAGGTTTCTTTGCCTTATTGCCGCTCACACACAAGCATCAGAAATAAAAGGGAAATTTCAGTAGTTGTGAAGAATCCATTTAACAATATATTATCAACTAAAAAAAGGCAAAGCAGGCAGAAAGAAAGCAACAAAACAACTTCAAAAGTTAAGGTTCAGGTTCAGATAACTCAGAAATAGACTCATAGGTATAAAATAGACATACTAGTTCAAACAATCACATACTAGAGCCATAGACTTTTGCTATTTTCATGTCAACACATCAATTAACAGAAGAAAAACTCAGGAGTTTAAATGAAACAAAGTTTACTAATTAACATGCTAAATGTGAAGGAATCAACACATGATGAAAGATGATCAAAACTTCATAGAACAGATGAAAGCTATCAGCTTATTCATGCCAAAAATTGAGCCTTAGATTCAAGGCAAATACCTGATTACAACAAAATAGACCAAACCAAGAAAAATAGGTCTCTTAAACAGCAAAAACCAGCCACAATACAAGTGAACAGCTGATTGAAATCTAAAGATGGAGCAGCCAACAAAACCCAAACAGCAGCAGTAAACCCCAGAGAAACACGAAATCCTCAAATTCAAACCATTTTTGACTTGTGACAACCATAAAATACCACAAAGTTCTTTAAGTTTTCTTTTGCTAAAATCAGAGAAAAAAAGGAATCAACTCCTAAGAACACATCAGCTGAACTTTTAGAGAGTATTTTTAGGGCTTTGAAAATCTGATTCTCTCTGTTATTTTCATATTAGAGTAGCCTATATATAGGTTGCCTAGGGATGGTATATTTTAGGAATATTCCTTATCCTAAAATAGTTCAGTACAACTGTCCTCCTTATCCTATTTTCAGCATCTTTTGTAACAGCTAGGACAGCTGTACCATTTCTAGAAACTTCTTCTATTTTTACAGCCCTTTTTATTTCTGAAATTCACTATTTTTACCCAGAAAATTCTGATTTAATGTCTCTCTTATTTTATTTTGATATTTATCTTCATTCTAGAAGTTTCTTGAGCTGTTACATCCAAGATTCTTCACCTAGAATTCCTAAAATACCCTAAGACAAACCTGAAATCATCCCTTATTGTTTAAGGATAAGTTAATTAATTATGTAGAAAAATCAGAATTCAATTAACAAATGAGAATTAAACCTACACAAATAATCCCTAATCATGCATGATTACTATAATGATAATTAATTAATAAAAATCAGTAAATAATCAATTATCTATGAAAACCTAGGCTAACAACTCAAAATTAGTCAATAAAACTCAGGAATTAAACGAAACAAGCAGGAGAAACAAGACCAAGAAACATATATATGAAAACCTAATTAACAGTTCCGAATCAAACAATAAAATCGGAAATTAAAACCTAGGTCATTAGTTCAGATAATCCTAAAACGTATGACTAAACTACAAGGGGAAATTGGTTAATAAATAGCTAATCGACTATTTCAGAGGAGAAAATAATCAAAGAAAACCTAAACTAAGAATCAAAGTTACAACAGATCAGCAATTAGACCTAACATCATCTAAATGAGGAAATAGAATCTGGGGAAGTACCTAAATCTAGCCGTAGGAAGTTGGCCAGACTTGGTTGACCTCGCCGGAGTTTGGCCGGATTCCAGCAGGTTTGAAAACGAGTCAAACCCACATGAATCAATTGCTCTTGTCAAGAGCAATTGACTCATGTAGGTTTGAGCCATTAAATCCTTCGGATTCATTCAGTGTAGAATTTTTAGGGTTTCAGATTTTTCGGTCTGAAATTGCTTGATTTTGAGAGGTTTTTTGGGAAAAATAATGAGATATTAGGGGTGAGGGGAGTGAGGAGATGGTCTGGTGAGATTTTGGGTTGATTTGGAGTATCGCCGCCGCCGTGGGGCGATTTTTTCGGTGGCGGAATACGGCGGAGGCGACGTGGGATATAAGGGCAGCTAGGGTTTGGTTCATTGAGAGAGATGAGAGACTGAGAGAGGGTTGAATGGGGGGTTAGGTCTCGTTCAGACAGTTTTATGTTAATTAGGCTTTAAGTTCCGAGCTGTTAGATCAAACGGATCCAACGATTGTGATGAGAGAACAGGGAGACGACGTCGTTTTAGGAGGGTGGGGATTGGACCGGGTAGGTTTGGATTTTTGGGCTGGGTTGGAAACAGATTTGGGTTAATTAATTGGCCCAATTTCAAAAAATAAAAACCCCTTGTTCAATTCCTTTTCTTATTTCCTTTTCTTTGTTTTTCTTTAATTAAAAATCCTAAATCAAATTCCTAAATTAATCTAAATTGTAAAATTAAGCTAATTATCTAATTATAATATTTATAACAATTGGTTGATCATAAATTAAAAGAGAGAAAAATTACTAATCTAAAATTAAAAGCTAAAATGTAAAAATGAGCTAATTTTTTTTGTGATTTTCATTTTAATAAAGCAATTAATTGACTAATTAATCCTAAAATGTGAACACAAAGTCTAATATTCAACGCATGGTATTTTTGAAATTTTTGGGGCATTTTCATGATTTTTTTATAAAACTTAAGCGTGCACAAAAATGCAAAGAATTAATAAAATTCTACAAAAATCCTATAAAATGGCAAATAGTTGGGAAAAAATTTATTTCTTTGATTTTATAGGAGTACTTTGAACAGGGCAAAAATCACATGCTCACAGCTGCCCTCTTTGCTAGGAAACACGAAGGGTTTTCGGGCAAAGATAAAATGAGCAATTACGAGCGATTTTTGCCCGTTTGAAACTCCATGGAAAGCATTTTTTGGAAAAAGTCTGACCGAACCTTGCTTCGGAGGTTGCCTACATATCCTTGGCTATAAAGGAATCAGGTCAGTGTAGTTTTGGAAGTTTTGGTAGCTGGGACTACCGAGAAACTGTGATTTCACTATTGTTGCTGCTGTTTCTGCTTGCTGAACTCCTTATTACACCGAAATGAAAGATGAAAAGCTAAACTAGCTAACCCTATCAACTACGAGTTACAAGATTCCTATCTATAAACCTTCTAAAGCTTGATCTTGAGTCTTGGCTGGTTCTTCAAGCAGACTCTGATATGAACCTTGATGCTCGTTAGCTGCAACCACTGGTTCATTCTTCTTTAGCTTTTCGGATCAAGGCGGGACATGTAAAACTTGTAACTTCAATCATATCTTGAGCATTCCGCATCTTTTCTCCGCTTCTACACCTAGAGTTCACTTCTTTTCTTGTTCTTCTTTTCTTTTATTTGGATTGAGACTTCTTCTTTTGATCATCTCAAACCTTGTGTCTTGAGGTATAACCTGCTCGGACACCAAAACAAACAAACAAACGAAATTTTTCTGCCCAAGTTTTCACTAGGAAAATTTCGTGAGTTGTTGTAACAAAATCTAAACTACATCTTTATTGAAAACAACAAAATCAGGATTGTGTATCCTTGGGAGAAAAGAGATTAGGGAGTGGAGCCCTATATCTAAATGAAATCAAATGGAGATCGGAGGTCCTAAGTTGGAAAGATTACCAGGTTATGCTGGCATCAACTAAGGAATGGGACCCTATATTGGAAAAGGTTACCAGGTTATGCTGGCATCAGCTAGGGAGTGGGACCCTATGTTGGAAAAGATTGCCAGGTTATGCTGGCATCGGTTAGGGAGTGGGACCCAATGTTGGAAAAAAAATTACCAGGTTATGCTGGAAAAATCATCGGGTTATGCCAGAAACGTCCTCGGGTTATGCCGGGGAAAGTCATCAGGTTATGCTAGAAAGGTCCTCGGGTTATGTCGGGGAAGGTCATCGGGTTATGCCGGAAAGGTCCTCGGGTTATGCCGGGGAAGTCATCGGGTTATGCCGGAAAGGTCCTCGGGTTATGCCGGAAAGGTCCTCGGGTTATGCTGGGGAAGGTCATTGGGTTATGCCGGAAAGGTCCTCAGGTTATGCCGGGGAAAGTCATCGGGTTATGCCGGAAAAGGTCCACGGTTATGCCGGGAAAGTCATCGGGTTATGCCGGAAAGGGTCCTCGGGTTATGCCGGGGAGGTTATCGGGTTATGCCGGGGAAGTCATCGGGATATGCCGGAAAGGTCCTCGGGTTATGCCGGGGAAAGTCATCGGGTTATGCCGGAAAGGTCCTCGGGTTATGCCGAGGAAGTCATCGGGTTATGCCGGAAAGGTCCTCGGGTTATGCGGGGAAAGTCATCGGGTTATACCTGAAAGGTCCTCGAGTTATGCCAGGAAAGTCATTGGGTTATGCCGGAAAGGTCCTCGGGTTATGCCGGAAAAGTCATCGGGTTATGCCGGAAAGGTCTTCGGGTTATGCTGGGGAAGTCATCGGGTTATGCCGGAAAGGTCCTCGGGTTATGCCGGGGAAGTCATCGGGTTATGCCGGAAAGGTCCTCGGGTTATGCCGGGGAAGTCATCGGGTTATGCCGGAAAGGTCCACGGGTTATGCCGGGAAGGTCCTCGGGTTATGCCAGGGATCAACTAGGGAGTGGGACCCTATATTGGAAAAGACTACCAGGTTATGCTGGCAGCGACTAGGGAATGAGACCCTATGTTGGAAAAATGTAGCTAGAGATTGGAGACCCTAGGCTACCATGATTTTGAATTTTTATTCTTCTTCTTCTTCTTCTTTTTTTTACTTCACTTTTCATTTTATTTAAGAGAATGAATGAAGAGTTTGAAAGGGACTTCCCTTTTTGAGTTAACTTCCGCTGCAGGACCATTCCGGTCTCCGCGCACCTTGCTTTTATTGCACTTGCTTCTTGCGAGGTTGTTTTGGAATGTACCTATTTTCCTGTTTCCAAATCAAAGAACAATTTGTCAGTTTGAAACATTGGTTGGTTTTGTGGCCTTGATTGTTTCAATCACTTCATCTCGGCCCAACTCTTTCAATAAAAATCTCCATTGCTCGCTGGCTCTCTGGAAATTGGTTTCATTTCTAAAACCCGGGGGACTTGATTTTCCCCAAATTCCACCTAATGATTAACCCGTGTGGGGCTTGGCCTTTTCCATCTTATTTTTGCCTTTATGGGCACTTGACTTCGATTTCCTTTATTTTCAAGAGTTTTGACTCTGGAGCATCGGCCAACATGGTCAGTCGAGGCCGACTTGATGCACCTGCTGAGGCTGAGTACCTTTCTTGAATTTTAACTTTTGTCAAACAAAACCCTGTAAAACCAATCTTGCCATCTTTTCTTTGTATTAGTTTCGGAGGAGAATTAGACCGAAAGGGATTCAAAGAAAAGTAAACAACGGACAGGATAATGAATCTAAACGAGAAGTGTCCCTTTCGGGGAAAGGAAAGAGGGACTTATTTGGAGTGCGTGCAGACTTCAATAGACATGACATGCTTCTTGGACTGGATACCCGATTTGTGCAAACCATCCAACTCTCATAAAACCCTTCGTAATCCATATCTCAAAACCGAGAAACCTTGCCAGGACTCTTATCAGTACCGATGGTTGTAAGGAATTCCTTTTTCGGTCAGTGGCGACCTTTGCGGGTTTTCACCAACTGACCTCTCTCATTTCTCTTCTCATCGTTGCCTTATAGTGCTCTTTATGAGTTTTCACTAACAAGACTCTCTCATTTTCAATTTCTCTTCTCACCATCGCCTTACGGTGCCCGTGTGGGTTTTCACCAATAAGACTCTCTCATTTTATTTCTCTCACTTGATTGTATTAGATCCAAGTAACCATATCTTTCAATCTTGAACATTTTACCGATTGATCGGAAGGACTTTGAATATGATTTAGAGTAAAAAGAGTTTGGATTGAATTACAACTTTGGAACCTTTCAGGCGAACAGTCGCCGAGCCATTATAAATTCTGCCCCAGTTTTAACTTTGGGGGGAATGCGGATTTTTGTTTTGGTGTTACTGAACCACAGAGAGAGGCTGCCTACGTATCCTTTCGGAATCAAGTCGAACGTAGTTCAGGGAAACTTTATTTTTGATTTTCTTTTGTTTTTGTTGCTTTATTTTGTCTTTTTTTTGACAAACATTTTCGAGTTCCAAAGAGGGTGATCAAGGAAAGGTAACCGACTCAAAGGGTTAGTAAAGGGTTAAAAGTGTTTGGGTAGCGAGAATGAAAGCTTTCGTTATTCCAATCGGAGAATCTCTATATCCTAGAAGGGTTAAACGTAATACATTTTGACTGCGTTCGCATTGACAGCTGTTTCAGGGTCATTTCCTTCAATGTCTCCCAAGTACAATGCCCCATTTGGCAATAGTTTCCTTATGATGTACGGACCTTTCCAATTTGCAGCGAACTTTCCTTTTGCTTCCTTGTGATGCGGGATAATACGTCTCAAAACTAGTTGCCCCACTTCAAAGTTCCTAGGCCGCGCTTTCTTGTTGTAGGCGCGGGCCATTCTTTGTTGATACAACTGCCCGTGGCAAACTGTGGCCATCCGCTTTTCATCAATCAGGGTTAACTGTTCTAGACGGGTCTTGACCCACTCATTATCGTCAATCTCAGCTTCAACGATGATTCGAAGAGATGGAATTTCAACTTCTGCGGGTATTACGGCTTCAGTGCCATAAACCAATAAATAGGGTGTTGCTCCAACTGATGTGCGCACAGTTGTGCAATACCCCAACAATGCAAACGACAACTTTTCATGCCATTGTCTAGAACTTTGAATCATTTTCCTGAGGATCTTCTTGATGTTTTTGTTTGCTGCTTCAACAACACCATTAGCTTTGGGCCGATAAGGGGTAGAATTCCGATGCGTGATCTTAAATTGTTCGTATACCTCCCTCATCAAATGACTGTTCAAATTTGCAGCATTGTCCGTAATGATGGTTTTAGGGATACCAAAATGACAGATAATGTTGGAATGCACGAAGTCCACTACTGCTTTCTTAGTGACGGCTTTGAGAGTGACTGCTTCAACCCACTTTGTGAAGTAGTCAATGGCAACTAATATGAATCTGTGCCCATTTAAAGCTTTTAGCTCGATCGGCCCAATGACATCCATACCCCAAGCAACAAACGGCCACGGTGCTGACGTAGGATGTAATTCTGAAGGCGGTGCATGAATCAGGTCACCGTGTACCTGACACTGATGACACTTTCGGACAAAACTGAAGTAATCCTTTTCCATAGTCATCCAGTAATAACCTGCTCGAAGGATTTTCTTTGCAAGGACGTATCCATCATATGGGGTCCACACACTCTTGCGTGCACTTCATTCATGATTCTTCCGGCCTCTTGGGCATCCACACATCTTAAAAGGTTCAGATCTGGAGTCCTTTTATACAAGACTTCTCCGCTCAGAAAGAAACTACTGGCGAGCCTTCTAATGGTTCTCTTTTGGTCTCCACTGGCTTGTTCGGGATATTCCTTTGTTTTCAAGAATCTTTTGATATCATGATACCATGGCTGAACATCCGTATCCATCTCAATGGTATTGCAGTAACCATGTCTTTCTCGGATTTGGATTTCCAACGGGTCAATGTGGACATTGCCTGGATACGGCAGCATCAAGGCCAAAGTAGCTAGTGCATAAGCTAACTCATTATGAAATCGAGGAATGTACCTGAACTCGACGGATTTGAACCGCTTGCTAAGATCTTCCACATGTTGCCTGTATGGAATAAGCTTGATATCTCGGGTTTCCCGTTAACCTTGAGCTTGTCGGATAATCAAATCAGATCTCCCATGATTAACAATTCTTCCACATCCAGGTCAACTGCCATGTTCATGCCCATAATGCAGGCTTCATACTCGGCAGTGTTGTTCGTACATAAAAACCGAAGCCGAGCTGTGGCCGGATAGTGCTGACCAGTGGGCGAAATCAAGATTGCCCAAATCCCGACACCTCTTGCATTCACAGCTCCGTCGAAGAATATTTTCCAAACATTTGTGTCTTCTGGAATTACCTCTACTGAATTTACTTCCTCGTCCGGAAAGTAGGTACTCAAAGGCTGGTATTCATCATCAACATGATTCTCAGCTAGGTGATCCACCAAGGCTTGAGCTTTCATTGTCGTGCGGGTGACATAGACTATGTCAAACTCGGTGAGCAGGATTTGCAATTTTGCCAACCTCCCCATGGGCATCAGTTTTTGGAATATGTACTTCAAAGGATCCAACCTGGTTATGAGATAAGTGGTGTAGGCCAACAAGTAATGCCTAAGCTTCTAAGCGACCCAAGTTAGGGCGCAACAAGTTCTTTCCAACAAAGTGTACTTGGCTTCATAACTAGTGATCTTGCTCAAGTAATATATGGCTTGTTCTTTCATCCCGGTCACATCATGTTGCTCGAGAACACATCCAAAAGAGTTCTCCAACACCGTCAAGTACAAAAACAAAGGCCTTCCGGGCTCGGGTGGAACCAACACTGGCGGATTCGACAGATATTCTTTGATTTTGTCGAAAGCTTCCTGACACGCATCTGTCCATCTAATCACCACATCTTTCTTCAACAGCTTAAAGATGGGCTCACACATAGAAGTCAACTGAGCAATGAACCTGCTGATGTAATTCAACCTACCCAGCAGACTCATAACCTCTTTCTTGGTTCTCGGAGGGGGCAGATCCCGAATAGACTTTATTTTTGTTGGGTCTAACTCGATGCCTCTTCGACTGACTACAAAACCCAAAAGTTTCCCAGATGGTACTCCAAATTCACACTTAGCGGGATTCAACTTCAAGTCATACTTACGCAGTCGCTCAAAGAACTTTCTCAAATCTCGCACATGGTCGTCCTACGTCTTGGATTTAATGATCACATCATCCACATACACCTCAATTTCCTGGTGCATCATGTCGTGAAATATGGCAGTCATAGCCCTCATGTAAGTTGCCCCGGCATTCTTCAAACCAAATGGCATGACCTTGTAACAGTAAGTACCCCAGGGTGTGGTGAAAGCTGTCTTTTCTGCATCTTCTTCATCCATCAGAACCTGATGATACCCAACATAACAATCCACAAAAGACTGTATCTCATGTTTGGCACAGTTTTCAACAAGGATGTGGATGTTTGGTAATGAAAAGTTGTCCTTGGGGCTTGCTTTGTTCAAGTCCCGATAATCAACACACACTCGGGTTTTCCCATCTTTCTTTGGCACTGGGAAGTGGTGTATCGTACCACTTGGATCACACCCGCTTTAAACTTTTTGGTGACTTCTTCTTTGATCTTATCACTGATGTCGGTTTTAAACTTTCTCTATTTTTGTTGGACAGGGGGATAACCGGGGTAAGTTGGCAATTTGTGCACTTAGTCAACACTCAGTCCGGGCATATCATAATAGGATCAGGCAAACACGTCTTTGAATTCGAACAAAAGTTGGATCAATGCATCTCTAGTTCTTTCATCAGCGTGAATGCTTATCATGGTTTCCTGGACCTCTTCCAAACTACCCAAATTAACTGGCTCAGTTTCATTTAAGTTTGGCTTAGGCTTATTCTCAAATTGTTCCAGTTCTCGGTTTATTTCCTTAAAAGCCTTATCTTCATCATATTCTGGTTCTTGATTCATTATTTCACATTTAGACAGCGTGTTAGGATCTGGGCACGAAGTCCGCAAGCATGTCATGTTATTTAAGTCCGCATTATTAGAACTGAAAAGAGAGATAAGAAAAATAACGAAAAATCAGAAAGAATAAAGAAAGAGATTCATAGACGATGAAATATTGATTTCATTTAATTGAACTTTAAAGATAGGAGGGTTTACATTGGAATTTAAAAGACAATAAACTAAAAACATTCGAGTTACACCCTGAAATAACTCGAAATGTAGAAAAAATGGCAAGACTGAAACTACCAAGATTCCCTCCTGACTGGGAACGGAGTAGCCTTCCAATTTTGAAGCTTGGCATTCGGCCCCACATATTGCACCTCAGCGGTGCTCGAGCCTTCACCCGGCTGGACCATATGAGCCTCATATAACATCTGCCTCATCGCTCCACAAATGTCCTCGATTTCATCGGTCGTGAAGGCCTCATCTTCTTCCTCTATGTATCTAGGCTTGACAAATGTTTTGGAGAGATACGGGACCTGCTGAGGCAGGACCCACCCATTCTTTTTACGTTCATTAGCCCACGTTATGTCAGCTTCTGTGGCTTGAAAACCCACACCGAAGAATTTCTCACTGGCAGTCAGAGTGATGGGTTCCGTGATGCCTTGCAAAGATACCCCAAGCCCTTTCCCGGGCTTGTACCCGTGCTTGATCATTTCAGTGGCGACCATGATTGACGCGTTTGACTTGAGGACACGGGGTTCCTTCCTCACACTGATCCGCGACCACAATCTCAAAAGCTTGGTAGACTATGTGCTCGCTACCTTCCTTGGCCTCCAGACATGGAACTGATAGGTCCTTATAGATTGATTGCTCATCTTCTCCATGGACCACGATTTCTTGGTCTTCGTGTTCAAACTTAACCATCTGGTGAAGGGTAGAAGGTACGGCTCCTGCAGCATGGATCCAAGGCCTTCCTAGGAGAAAATTGTAGGAGGTGTCCATGTCTAAAACCTGAAATGTCACTTCAAAATCCACGGGGCCGATGGTTAGGATCAAATCAATCTCCCCTATCGTGTCCCTCTTGACGCCGTCAAAGGCACGTACACAAACATTGTTGGGTCTAATCCTTTCAGTCCCAATTTCCATTCTCTGTAAGGTCGAGAGGGGGCAAATGTCAACCCCAGATCCGCCATCCAACATAACTCTTTTCACGTAGTATCCTTCACATTTAACGGTCAAATGAAGAGCTTTGTTGTGGGCCGCTCCTTCTGGAGGCAAATCATTTCGGCTGAATGAGATCCGGTTGACTTCAAAAAATCATTCCGCCATTCTTTCCAGTTGCTCAACCGTGGTCTCGACCGGAACATATGCTTCATTAAGCGTCTTCAACAGCACTTTCTGATGCTCATTCGAACTTATCAATAGAGACAAAAGTGAGACCTGGGAGGGAGACTTCCGGAGTTGGTCAATTACATCGTACTCCGAGGTTTTCATCTTTCGGAAGAATTCCTCTGCCTCTTCAGCACTGACTGGCTTTTTAAGCGGAAAACGCTTCTGTTTGGTCTTGTTCAATTCTTCCAAATTGAGGTACTTCCCAGACGGGTTTGTTTCATTCACTTCCCCCATGATTTCTTTTCCTTTGTACGTCACCACTGCTTTGTTGTAGTTCCATGGGACGACCGTGGGGTCTTTCATGGGCTTCTGTGGCGCGCGGCTGATAACCACGGGCTCAGTCAGCCTGGGTGAGATTACCGGCCCCCGCGCCACATATGTCCCCTTTGGTACGTACATCTTAGGTCCCTTGTTTAGCTCGAACCTTTTGGGGGGACTCAACACGAACTGTTCTTTTCTGGGGGCCTTGGGAACATAAAGAACGACATCTTTAGGAGGTACTGCCCCTGTTTTGGCTTCCACAGTCTTTTCTATTCTTTGAGGAGTGGAGTTGCTTTTCTTCTCATCCTTAGCTGGCTTTGCTGCCGCTTTGGGCTTCTTTTCAACATCGGCAATAGCAATGATAGCCTTCAAAGCTGGGTCGAATTCCCTGTCCTCACAAATCATCCCAATAACTGGCCCGTTATTATGAGCCGGCAGTGGGTTATTGGTTACATTGGGGGTCTCCTCATCCCTCAACACTACCCGTTTTTGCTCTATCAGGTTCTCGACCGCTCTCTTAAGGGTCCAGCAATCTTCAGTATCGTGCCCCTCTGCCCCTGAATGATAAGCACATCGGGTGCCGGGTCGGTAGGAGGGTGACTCTGGGTTTTGCCTGTTTGGAGGTACGGGCTGCAACAAACCCATTTGGACCAACTTTGGGAAGAGGCTGGAATATGATTCACCGATGGGTGTGAAGTTGGTTTTTCTGGGTGGTTCACGGGCACGGGCATTATATGGAAAATTATTCTGTGGGGGACGGGGATTATATGGAGCTTGGTGAGGAGGGTTATTTCTGGGAGGTGGAGCTCGGTTCTGATTGTAATGTTGTTGCGGCCGGACATACGGCTGGGCGTTCATTACTGCATAAGGATGAGGAGTCATGGCATATGCCGCATCTTGGTGAGGGTAGTAATGCTGTGGGGTTCTGGAAGAGGAACCAAAGTAACCTCGGGGTTGACGAGGATTTTTCAGATTTGAGGCCATCATTGCTACCTCTTCTTTCTTTTTCCGGTTTGCTGCAGCCCCCGACCCACTCTGGATTGCTTGAGAGGTGGCTCTTATAGCCGACTGGCTCAGGATGCGACCCGTTTTCAAACCATTCTCTACCATTTCCCCAATCTTTATGGCTTCTGCAAATGGCTTGCCCATAGTGGACGTCTTCTGGAAGTAATCAGCCTCTTGGGATTGCAGGAAGACACTGACCATCTCGGTCTCATCCATTGGGGGCTTCACCCTGGCAGCTTGTTCGCGCCACTTGACAGCATATTCTCGGAAGCTTTCCGAAGACTTCTCTTTGAAATTGGACAAAGAGTTTCTATCTGGAGCTATCTCCACGTTGTATTGGAATTGTCTGACAAAGTCTCGGGCCAAGTCATCCCATATGTGCCAGCGGGAGATGTCTTGATCCATATACCATTCGGATGCGATCCCGACTAAACTTTCCCCGATTAAGCCATTAGGAGCTCTTCTTTTCCACCCGCTCCCCTCAACTGATTGCAATACCTCTTTAGATGATCTATGGGATGCCCATGTCCATCATATTTCTCAAATTTGGGAGTCTTGAAACCGATGGGCAGATGAACATGCGGGAACATGCATAAGTCAGCATAGGATACACTCTTCTGGCCACTCAGGCCTTGTATGTTCTTGAGACTTTGTTCTATGCTTTTCATTTTCCGATTGATCTCCTCTTGCTCGGGATTTTTTACAGTTCTCTCTTGTCCCGCGGTAAACTCATACCAAGGTTGTTGAGGGTAGGAGTTTGTAGTGACATGACCCGTCTCCGGTAGAAATGGTGGTGTTTGGAAAGTAAAGGATGATGGCTCAAAGCTTGGCCTGGGAAATATTGGCTGTGCCGTGGCCGAGGTTGGTGGTGCGGGGAATATGTTAGAAGCCACTCCCGAAATCAGTGCCTGGGGGCGAACCTCAGAAGGCGTTCCGACAAAATAGGCTGACATGGTGGGGTATCCGAGTGGGGTATTCGGGTAATTTATAGGGAGGTTGGAGGTTCCACTTGTTCTGGGAATCAGCTCGGGGAAACCATGTATTGTACTAGGCGGCTCTCTACCGTTAGACCAAGCGTCCCACATTTCCAACATGCGGAGGCGTAGTGCCCTGTTCTCTTCAGCAGTTGCTGACTCTGACGTTGGGATAACCGATAATGAGCTGTCCTCTGGCATGGGAATTGTTGGTAGATGACTCTCTGACGACATTTCGGCACTTCCGTTGGATCTTGTAAAGTAAGGGTGCGAAGCCAAGTTACCACAAAACCAACCACCTTAAAAATAGAACCTGGTCTCAACAGCATACACAACAAACCGGTTAGTTTGAGACAATTAACACATAGGGAATCGCACGTTGGGGAATGCAATGCACCTAGACAGTTAACGTTTTTCTACATGCTTTGCAACGATTGCATGTCTCATCCCGGCTTTTGTTACCTTTGCGGATCTTTGAATCTTTTCTTTTCTTTATGCTTTTCATCGTTTTCTCTCTTTTCTTTGCGCTCTCTCTCTCTCTCTCTCTCTCTCTCTCTCTTTTGTATTGTTTTCTCTCTTTTCTTGTGCCCTCTTTTCATCATTCTCTCTCTTATTCGAGTCATTTATAGCTATGACCGGATCCGATGGGGATTGCCTACGTATCGCGACGCCGCGCGAATTAGATCATTACGTAGTTCAGGGATAAATGAGAAATAAAAGAAAGAAACATTTTTGGGTTTTCAAATTTTCATTAAATAAAAACTTCTGATTTTCCTCTATTACAACGACTCCAACATACATGCTTAAGAACTGAAAAACTTAAAACAGACTCAAAACAGACTCTAAAAGGAAACTGAAATACAGACTCGAAAAGAATGATCAGTTGTACATAAGTGCCTCCAAAACTGCTCCAGGGGCCTGCGGGACATCAGTCGGTCCTGCAGTGGGCTTACGTGCCATATCTTCTTGGAGGCGATACAGGTCGTCCATTATCTGACGCACGAAAATCATCACTGCAGCGAAGAACATGGACCTAGTCATGTCCTCGCACTCATTGCACTTCATCACAATATAGTCAGCAATTCTTCTAACCCTCTCCCTGGTGACGCCCTTCTCTTGGAGCAGATGTCCAATTTGTTGAGATCTGGCCTCCAAAACTTGTGTGGCAGTATGATTTTGCTCTTGCAATTGTTGCAGGTCCTCCTCTAGTTGCGACATCAATGCATAGCAGTGCTCCCTTTTTGCTTTGAAGTTCTTTGCTTGTTTGGTCATTTCACTCTCAAGGGTATTGATCTTTTTCTTCAGACCCGTGATTCCTTTGTTGTATTTTTCCTTCAACTGTTGAACGAAACTTGCCCATTCTTCCGCATTCCTGGCTAACTTTGCTCGGGCCTTTGCTAGTTTAACCTCAATCTTTTCCAAATCAGCCCCATAGTCACATACTTTCCGCCTAAGACTGTTTATAAGTTTTTCATCTGCTCCGCTCCTAACCGGATTTTCAGCTGCTATTTTCATTTTCTAAATTTGGGCTCGGAGGGCTTCATTTTCTTGGGCCAACTTTTTCTTTTCACCCTTATCTACAGCGGCTTGCACACCCCTATCAAATTTAAGATTTCTGATTTGCCTTTCCAACCTGCTTATAGTGGCCCTGTACTCATTTTCTTTAGTTAACCAAGCCCATTGTTCTTGTGACGCTTCAACAAATTCTTGGATATGAGGTCTTTTGGTTGGCCTTTCAGGTTCGACCTTGCAGTGACCTTCTTTCTATACCAAGCAAGATAACTAGGCGAGACCTCGCCTCTAAACAAATCACGTACTCGGGTGTTTGCTGTCAAATATTTGCACTCGTTCCAAATATGAGGAACCACTTCTTCATGAAATTGGCCATCAGAGCGGATTTTAACTGCATGAACACTAAGATCTTCGTCTTGGGGAACTACCTGGCATCTTCCCAATTGCCTCAAAACCCGGTACGGGGCATAGGGCTAGATGCTTCGAAGACCCATCAGGAAGAAGTAGGGGCCAGTGGCAGGCATGTACACAATCTCTTTAACGGGAAGCCAACCCAGTGTCCACTCTATCTGAACTGCGGTAATGGAACGAAGGCGGGACACCCAATCTCCGACCCCTTCCGGCATTTTGAACCCAAAAAACCTTGTACCAAACTCCTCGATGCAGCTTTTCCCTGTAGACCCGTAGTTCATATACCGAGGACGATGACACAGGTGCTCAATCATCCACATTTATAGTAACAAATTGCACCCTTCGAAAAAATCTTCTCCGGCTTTGCAAGCTGTGAGGGCTCGAAATATCTCAGATACTACCATAGGGGAGAGGGTGCTTTTGGCATTGATAATCAAAACATTGACGACTCCAGCTACCCATAGATCAATATTCCCATCCTTCCTGGGAAACACTAGAAGACCTAAGAATGCCACCATGAAAGCGAAACATCTATGCTCTTCCCACTTTGACCAGTTCCCTTTACTACAGATTCCACTTTTAGGGTTGTCCAATCCTCTTACATGCCCGTACCGCTGGTATATGAAGTGTAGAGTGGAAAACCCACTTGCCAAATCTGCATACTAGACCTGCCTGCTTATTTTTAGCAAATCCAGAAACTTGTGAGGGGTTACGGCCCTTGGAGCGACCGGGTATTTATGTCTCAAACCCTCGGTACTCCCAGCGTAACCTGCTATCTCCTCCAAAGTAGGTGTGAGTTCGAAGTTCGAGAAATGCAAAACTTTGTGAGCTGGGTCCCAAAATGTCACTAGTGCTTTTATTATGTCCCCTCTAGGCCTGATCTTTAATAATCCGGTGAGTGCTCCCAAGTAATGGTTGACCATGTTTCGTCCTTCCTTACCCAAATCTTCCCACCACATGTGTAGCTCCAACGGAATCTTGTTCATGACCTTCATCGGTAAGTTTTGCTTCGTGCTCATTCTGCACATTTAGATTAAGGTGATTGGTTTAAAACAAAGTGAATTTTATTAAAGCTAATAAAAGGGGTCATTTTACAAAATTCAAAAATTTAAATAAACATGGCCACTTTTGCAAATACAGCCCTTCAGCACTTCAACAGGGAAGATTTTAGGGCTGTGTTTGCTAGGTAGCCAAAAATTGGCAAAGAAACCGTCGACGGCTATTTTTGCAAAAAACGGCCTTCCAGTGCCCCGTCGAGACGTTCGACTATCTAGACAAAAACGACATCACCCACTTTATTTATGACAACAATGACAACATCTTTTTTTTTTTGAAATTTTTGGGTTATTTTTGCAAAAGCGGGGCTGGACCCGATGAGGGTTGCCTACGTATCCCACATCCGGTGAGAATCAAACCCGCGTAGTTCGGTCAGTTTTGACGCAACAGAAAAACATGAAATATTTTGAAACAATTTTCCCTTTTCTTTTCTTTTTCTTTTCTCCCTTTTTTTTCAAAATTTTGGCAGAGTTTCGGTATATTTCGAACACCGGATTTTTCAAAGGCGGGTAATTATCTCTCTCATACCTCGATTTAATTTTTTCTAGTTTTTCTCCCTATTCTAGAAACCGGTCAACATGCAAACCGAGGCAAATAATTGTACAAGTAGCACGTAAGATGCATCAGGATGGTCTATTTAATTTGGGTACACCTGTCCTAGATGGACCCAACCCCTGTGTTGAGTCCCCAAAGTCAAATGCACATGATGCAAACAGATGTTCCTACTAGGGATCCGGCATGAGGCTGAGTTATTCTAGGTTTAAAACCTGGGTGTATTGTTCTAGACCTGGCTTACCCGAGCGGACAACTCGAGCCGAAGGGGGGCAGCGTACCGCTAACCAAAAGATCATCCGGCTTTGCAACTTGTCCGAACCTCGTTCTAATTTAGGGTATGACACTAACAGAAAAGAAGTCACGCTAGCGTGCACTTCCCAGAAGATGAGAAGAGAGGGGTTTCGCAGCAGTTTACATACAGTTCACATAATATCAAAGCGGTAAAAAGCGGCATTTAGCACATTAGGCCCAAACATGTAAAAATCGGATAATAAATAAATCCAAATATAATATTTATTCTAAGCTAGAATTCTAGAACCCTAAACCGGATGTTCTGGGTTGTTGTCCCCAGCAGAGTCGCCAGAGCTGTCATACCTCCTTTTTACCGCCCGAGGGGGATATAAGGGAGTTTTTCCAATTAAAGTGACATAAATCGAAATGGGATTATTTTATTTATTTCAGAGTCGCCACTTGGGATATTTATTATGGTGTCCCAAGTCACCGGTTTATTTTAAATCCCAAATCGAGGAAAATTGACTTTATTTAAAAGTCTGCGAACCAGAAATTCTAGATAGGAATTCTGTTAATCCGGGAGAAGGTGTTAGGCATTCTCGGGTTTCGTGGTTCTAGCACGGTCGCTTAAACTATTAATAATTGGCCTATTATCTGATTTATTACACGTTTTAAACCTATTGTGCATCTTTAGATTTATAATCGCTTTTAATTATTTTATGGAATTATTCTAGAACATGTTACGATTGTCGTACACTTGTTTGTTTGATACACATTGCGAATCATGTCACGGGAACCGTACCCACGATCTACAACATGTTTAATTTATTAAAGTTATTAGAAGTTGTGGCCGGATCACATAAATGTACCTCTAGATTTGGAAATTAGGTATCACAATTACGTTACGGGAACCGTACCCGTAGCTATGATGATTTTTATTATAAACGCGCCTAAAAGCAAACTACGAATGTTCAAAATGTTTTCTACACTAAGTTATAATATTGATGTGAGGGCCATAGATTAGGTGATTCAATTTTGAATGGCACGCCTCGATTTATTTTAAAAGATTTGTATTTCACTAAAAGCAGGCTAAGGATGCTCCTATTTAAAACTAATTTGAACTTAGTATAAAGCTATTAATTGTATACATGTTTGGGGACATATGTATTGGACTTTCAATCATTTTTTGGGTCAAGGATTTGGGCCGGCAGGAGCCTATTGGTTACTTGCTCAAGGAAAGAAAACAACATTGAAGCTGTATTGGGCTCAAAACTCAGCCCAGAATGAAAGAGACTCAAAGGCCCTTGCCCAGTCTGAGTTTTAACCAAGTCTGCCCACATTGGGCTTATATTAGGCGGGCCCAATCGCAAAAGTTTACTGCCTGGGCCTATCTACCTTTACATTTAAACTAACCAAGATTTACAAGATATACACATTTGTCAAAAAAAACATAAATCAATTTTATGAAAGGAAATCAGAATACAATTCCGGTTTTTGAGAGTATGCTACATATGATTTGCAAGGCATGAAAAGAAATCTGTTTGTACTATTATTCACAAGGGAAATTTATAACTAGGGGGTCAAACTGCTGGGTTTAACGCCTAGGCCCATTCATCTTTGCCCAGACTTGCTCAGGTAATTCCAGATTGGGCCTTGTTGCAAGTCTGGCCCAAGTTGTATTCAAACAGTTCTGCAAATATGGGGCTATGCATATTACAAAGTAAATCATCCTGTTATGAACCTAAACTAGTAGTCATACATAATCAAGCTCGAAATTAAGTCATTCTAAACAGTCCATTTGACAGTCCGTAAATTGCAACATACTCCTAAATACAACCAAGTTTCTAAAGAAGAAAAGAAAGAAAATTTTTAAAGTAAAGAACAATATTCTTCCTAACTTCAGGCCTTTCAACTGTTACCAAATCCTTCAAACCAGCTTCAACTTGCAAGAAATCAGCTATAGAGCTGTTTCTCACAGGCCAGCATTCGATTCCAGCCATGAGGTTTCTTTACCTTATTGCCACTCACACACAAGCATCAGAAATAAAAGGGAAATTTCAGTAGTTGTGACGAATCCATTTGACAATATATTATCAACTAAAAAAAGGCAAAGCAGGAAGAAAGAAATCAGCAAAACAACTTCAAAAGTCAAGGTTCAGGTTCAGTATAAGTCAGAAATAGACTCATAGGTATAAAATAGACACACTAGTTCAAACAATCACATAGTAGAGCCATAGACTTTTGCTCTTTTCATGTCAACACACCAATTAACAGAAGAAAAACTCAGGAGTTTAAATGAAACAAAGTTTACTAAATAACATGCTAAATGTGAAGGAATCAACACATAATGAAAGATGATCAAAACTTCATAAAACAGATGAAAACTATCAGCTTATTCATGCCAAAAATTGAGTCTTAGATTCAAGGCAAATACCTGATTACAGCAAAATAGACCAAACCAAGAAAAATAGGTCTCTTAAATAGCAAAAACCAGCCACAATACAAGTGAACAGCTGATTGAAATCTAAAAATGGAGCAGCCAGCAAAACCCAAACAGCAGCAGTAAACCCCAGAGAAACATGAAATCCTCAGATTCAAACCATTTTTGACTTGTGACAACTAGAAAATCCCACAAAGTTCTTTAAGTTTTCTTTTGCTAAAACCAGAGAAAAAAAGGAATCAACTCCTAAGAACACATCAGCTGAACTTTTAGAGAGTATTTTTAGGGCTTTGAAAATCTGATTCTCTCTGTCATTTTCATAATAGAGTAGCCTATATATAGGCTGCCTATGGAGGGTATATTTTAGGAATATTCCTTATCCTAAAATAGTACAGTACATCTGTCTTCCTTATCCTATTTTCAGAATCTTTTGTAACAGCTAGGACAGCTGTACCATTTCTAGAAACTTCTTCTATTTTTACAGCCCTTTTTATTTCTGAAATTCACTGTTTTTACCCAGAAAATTCTGATTTAATGTCTTTCTTATTTTATTTTGATATTTATCTTCATTCTAGAAGTTTCTTGAGCTGTTACAGCCAAGATTCTTCACCTAGAATTCCTAAAATACCCTAAGAAAAACCTGAAATCGCCCCTTATTGTTCAGGGCTAAGTTAATTAATTATGTAGAAAAATCAGAATTCAATTAACAAATGAGAATTAAACCTACACAAATAATTCCTAATCATGCATGATTACTATAATGGTAATTAATTAATAAAAATCAGTAATTAATTAATTATCTATGAAAACCTAGGCTAACAACTCAAAATTAGTCAACAAAACTCAAGAATTAAACAAAACAAGCAGGAGAAACAAGACTAAGAAACATATATATGAAAACCTAATTAACAGTTCCGAATCAAACAATGAAACCGGAAATTAAAACCTAGGTCATTAATTCAGATAATCCTAAAACGTATGACTAAACTGCAAGTGGAAATTGGTTAATAAATAACTAATCGACTATTTCAGAGGAGAAAATAATCAAAGAAAACCTAAACTAAGAATCAAAGTCACAACAGATCAGCAATTAGACCTAACATCATCTAAATGAGGAAATAGAGTCTGGGGAAGTACCTAAATCTAGCCATAGGAAGTTGGCCGGACTTGGTTGATCTCGCCGGAGTTTGGCCGGATTCCAGCAAGTTTGAAAACAAGTCAAACCCACATGAATCAATTGCTCTTGTCAAGAGCAATTGGCTAATGTAGGTTTGAGCCATTAAATACTTCAGATTCATTCAGTGTAGAATTTCTAGGGTTTTAGATTTTCCGATCTAAAATTGCTTGATTTTGAGAGGTTTTTTGGGAAAAATGATGAGATATTAGGGGTGAGGGGAGTGAGGAGATGGTCTGGTGAGATTTTTGGTTGATTTGGAGAATCGCCGCCGCCGTGGGGCGATTTCCGGTGGCGGAATACGGCGGAGGCGGCATGGGATATAAGGGCGGCTAGGGTTTGGTTCATTGAGAGAGATGAGAGACTGAGAGAGGGTTGAACAGGGGGGGGGGATTAGGTCTCGTTCAGACAGTTTTATGTTAATTAGGCTTTAAGTTTCGAGCCTTTAGATCAAACGGATCCAACTACTGTGATGAGAGAACAGGGAGACGGCGTCGTTTTAGGAGGGTGGGGATTGGACCGGGTAGGCTTGGGTTTTTGGGCTGGGTTGGAAACAGATTTGGGTTAATTAATTGGCCCAATTTCAAAAAATAAAAATCCCTTGTTCAATTCCTTTTCTTATTTCCTTTTCTTTGTCTTTCTTTTTCTTTTTCTTTAATTGAAAATCCTAAATCAAATTCCTAAATTAATCTAAATTATAAAATTAAGCTAATTATCTAATTATAATATTTATAACAATTAGTTGATCCTAAATTAAAAGAGAGAAAATTACTAATCTAAAATTAAAAGCTAAAATGTAAAAATGAGCCAATTTTTTTTGTGATTTTTATTTTAGTAAAGTAATTAAATAACTAATTAATCCTAAAATGTGAGCACAAAGTCTAATATGCAATGCATGGTATTTTTGACATTTTTGGAACATTTTTCATGATTTTTTTTATAAAAATTAAACGTGCACAAAAATGCGAACAATTAATAAAATCCTACAAAAATCCTATAAAATGCCAAATAATTGGGAAAAAATCTATTTCATTGATTTTATAGGAGTATTTTGAACTGGGCAAAAATCACATAGCTCACAACAAGCCATTATGGGATGGTTAGATAATCTTTGGCTCGATGGCGAAGTTCCTAATAGGAAACAACGCTTGCCATCGAACCAAAGATTATTCAACCGTGCACAACTGTTTTTCCTCAAAGGAGCAAGACTTCCAGTGTTCCAATTCGCATACTTCGCATTCGAACAACAGGAGAGAGGGGGGGGGGGATGGGGGGAGGGAATAGTATGAGAATACGGCAATATGATTGCCACGAAAATCGGGACTACGAGACCTGGGAACAATAATGTCTCATCGGGATCGGGGACTGCACGGCCTGTCCCGTAGAAACAAGTTGTACAATTTAGCCATATGTATTGGCAATTTCTATTTTCAGCAAACGAATGCTTATGTACTTTTGAAGATATAAGGAATAAAATGAAATCCTTTTATTTTTATCTTGTTTCTTATCCAAACAATGAATTGATTTTATCATTTGAAAGATAACTAAAAACTTCAAATGCTAGTGCCGGAATGAATAGGAGACGTCCTCTTTAAGAGCATCATAAATATAAGAGGGCCCTCTCTTATGAAACCCTCATAGTAAATGGTTGGTTCCGGAAGAGTTTATGCCCGAATCCCAAAATCTTTCGGAATAAAATACACCCGAAGCCTTATCTAATCGACACAAAAGAATGACTTTGCGTAATACTTAAACAAAAAGTCTTCTTTATTTATCAACATGACAAACAAAATATGTGCAAAAGTACAAAGGGAAAGCAGCAAAAGAAAAAGGGAAAATCTAAATTTCATTGCCACAAGAACTCGGGGGAAGAGAGGCATCTACGCCCCCTAGAGAAGTGGGTGAATCGACCGCCGGTGCTGGATCTTGACCTTCATCATCATTCCTTTCAAGTTCCTTCTCGGTCCCTGAATACTCGGAGCCGGTACTTGAAGAGTCAGTTGTGTCAGGCTAAGCCGGGAAATGTCCTCGAGTAGTTAACTCCAATGCTCGGGCCTTGGAGATTTCATCATCAATATCAATGACACTCGCTTTTGCCTCCTCCAAGATTTTCTCCTCATATGATACATAGAGTATGTCTTTTCAAAGACGATCCCTCGGTGTTGGAGCTTTGCCTTGAGCCAGTAAACCTCAGCTAAATGGCCATCCAGCTCGGATCTTGTGGCACCAAGTCTAAGATCAAGATCACGAATTGTAGATATATGAACCCGGTTTTGCTCCATGATCTTCTTATACATTTCTTCCATCTGGGCCCGCTTTTCCTCGGCAGGAGCAGCCTCTTTGGATTTGGAGTTCAACGCTGCCTCCAAATTAATCACTCGTTCGATGGAGGCAGACTCGCGCTCGGCAGTAACGAGCACAACATCTTGGACCTCAGCCCATTTAGCCTTAGCTTTTTGAAATTGTACATTTAGCTGAGTGGCTTCATGGGTAAGGGCCATCACTTCCTACTCGCTTAGCTGCAACTAGGTCTCAAGCTCACTTGGCTCAGCAGCCTTTGCCTCCAGCACTGGGAGGCGAGCAACGAGTTGGTCCCTCTTAGCCAATAGCTGATCCCGCTCGAACATAAGTCCTTCTTTATCAAGGATCAATCGCTGAAGGCCCTCGGATGCAAGGATGTTGGCCTGTAAAAATATATCGAAGTCAGAAACCCTGTTACAATAGATGAATAAAGAGCAGGCAGAAAGAGAAAACGTATGATACCACTACTGCATTGTGCATAGAGTTATTTAACATACAATCCCTTAAAAGGGAGTGTATTTTCTTCTTATCTTTCTATAAAGTCAGCGGCTTCAGGTAGTTGGCAAGCTCTACCGGCCTGGACAACATATGTAACCCCTTTGAAATCGAAAGAGTGACACTGCTCCTCCCTCGGGGATATAGAGAGGGGGGATAATTATTGCCCAAATTCCCGTGATCGGAAGATGGGGGAGTAGAAGCAGCCTCCTCTACATCTGGGACCGATGGAGAAGATTTAGCAGTTGCTGGTGATGAAGGCGCAACCAGTGTGGAGGGGGATGCAGCTGATGGTGTTGTAGGTTGAGAAGCAGTTGCGATAGAGGTAGTGTTGACTATTGGTTGCTAACAAACTAAAGGCAGAAGAGGCCCGTAAGTAGCAATTGGGATCAGAAAGCGAGGATCGACATTCTCTACTAACTCCCCAAAGCGCTCAGACCATGCCCTCGGTTGAGGTTCTAACCTCTCCAGATTTAGCATTTTGTTGAGCTGATGAAGATTGTTGTCTCCTTTGAAGGGAAGCCTCTCAATCACTAGCTTCCCACTCATCGTCAACGGCCATAGTGTCTGCGGCTGGCTTGGGCGCGGCCTTCTTTATCTTCTTATTTTTATCCTCAGCCGAGGAAGAACGTCGCCTTTTTGGTTGTTTGTTCTCTAGCTAGAGACTCCGAGAGGTAGCACCAGCATCGGAGGCAGATCTGAGGGCAGTGCTCTGAGCGAGAGCCTCCTACAACCTGACAGCCTCCGAGGTATCAACCAAAACATCGACTTTGGGGTAGGTAACAGAACCCTGTGGGAGTCCTGAATCAAACAAAAATGTATTGTTTGCAAATTTTCTTATGTACATACAGAGGCGGAAAGTAGAAAGAATCAGTTTACCGTGGTTCTTGGCCTTCCACTCATATTTGGGGGCCAACTCCTTCCACCGAGGGTCTTTGGCGTAGTAATATCCAGAATGTTTCGAACCCATTGGTCTAGGCCTTCAACCCTTGGTGGTGTCCATCGAGTAGCTGAAATAACGGAAACAAAAGGGTTAGCAATGACAGGCAACATGCTTTTTATGGAGAAAGAGATAGATTACAAACTTACGTGAATAACTCCACGATTCAGGAAAAGATGGATTTGTGGCCGGGATGATATCCCTTGTTGCAATGATGATAAACTGCTCCATCCATCCACGATCATTGTCATCATCCATGCTGGAAAGCAGAGCATGGTGGCCACACTTGCTGAAATTTATTACTCCCCTACAGAAGATTTTGGGAGAGTAGAGGTTCATCATATATGCTAGGTTTAGGGTATTCCCCATCTCCATGCACAGCCGGTGCAAACAAGCCACCGTTCGCCACACAGAAGGGCCTACTTGTGCCAAGTAGGCCTGGTACTAGTGGCATAACTCCAAGATCATGGGGTCAAGTCCCCCGCTCAAAAAAATGGGCTCAAAGTGAAGGGGTACGTATAGGCATACGTAAAAACCTTCTTGGTGAAGGTCACTCGCTCCAGCAGGTCAGGGGCAATGATGTTTAGATCATGATAGTTACAATCCTCCTTCACAGTAGGAATACTGGAAGGGAAAATAGAAGAAGGATACTTGCTAACAACCCAAGTTCGAGGATTTACGGAAGGGAACTTCTCTTGGAAGTCATTAACATTGCTCAAGTTCTTGGGTATGATGGTGCTTACCGTAGGAGGATCAGCATCGACATCAACCTCTTTATCTTTGCTTCTCTTCGGACCTCCGCCGAAGAGAAGACTAGAATTTTTAGAAGATTCAGTAAAAGCAGCCATGATAATAAAGAGTTTTGGGTTATGAGCAAAGAAAGTCGAAAAAAGATAAAAGCAGAAGAATGTTAAGAGCAAAGAAGGTGATAAACTTGTGAGGGCTTTGGAAGTGAAAGAGGAAAGATGTTGAGTATAAGTAAAGGTATAGACGACAAAAATCATGGTCATGATTACCTCAAGAACCGGTGAAAATATTGTTGAATCACGGGGCAACACGTGTTCGGGGTATTAAATGCGAGGAGACGTGCGTCTTATCAAGCGTCAGAAACTGTTAAGAAGATTTCAAAAAAATTCCTGCCAAGAAAGGAATCTTCACCAACTTCCCGATGACACAAAGATGTGCACCGGAAAGCAGGAGGACTATCTGTATAGGGTAAAATTGGATTATATTAAATGATTGAATGATAAAACGACACATGGAACCGAAGACAGGCAGAAGACGAATCGAGTAACAACTAGTACCGAAAAAGACAACTGCCATTGGTATCATATGAAACCCAAAGGGAGTACAACCAACATAAGCAGATCGAATATTTGCCATCGGAAAGCATTTAGTGAAGAATATTTCCTGACATTAAATGGGCAGTCGTTTCAGAAAATATTTACATTCATAGCATACCGTCACATATTCAACAATGGCCACCTTTTGTCACAACCCGGAATCCCAACCTCGGGGTCGTGATGGAGCCTAACATCCACTTGCTAGGAAAGCCGGCGTAAGATAGTTAAATAGCCAAATTTTAATAGTTTAAACAAGGTGATGATAAATAACGAGAGATAGGAACTCAATCTAATACAACACCAACATAGTCATATGATAACATCTACTCCCAAAGATCCGGAGTTACGAGTACACGAACTACTAGAACTTCTACAAAAAGAGTCTGAAATAAATACAACTGTTTCAAATGAAATGAACAGTAAAAGAGGGAGGAGGAAGGGGACTCCAAGGTCTGCGGGCATCAGCAGATCTACCTCAAGTCTCCGTATGTGATAATCCGAGCTGGTGCACCTCACGTACAGCTGGGACCAATACCAAAATCTGCATAAGAAGTGCAGAAGTGTAGTATGAGTACAACCGACCCAATGTACTCGGTAGGTGTCGAGCCTAAACTCGACGAGGTAGTGACGAGGCTATGATAAGACACTCATGTAATTATATATATATATATATATATATATATATATGTATGTGTGTGTGTGTGTGTGTGTGTGTTTGTGAAACAACAACAAAACAGAGATTTAACAAAGTACAAATGGGAGGGGACATGCGAAAGGGGAAAGCGATACGATAATTACAACAGGTATGACATCACAAGATAGCCAAATAGATCATAAACCAATAAAAATGGATAAACTTACGGTATGAAGATGACACGGCATCACCCTTCATGCTTTTACTCTGTACCTTACCATGAGATTATGAAATAAGTAGAATAAAATGGCACGGCATCACCCTTCGTGCTTTTACTCTCGATTTGCCAGTGTAACAATGAATAATGGATATAGACGGCACGGTATCACCCTTCATGCTTTAATTCTCTTCCTCACTATGTATTAATCAATAGACAAGATAATGTAATGGCACGATATCACCCTTCGTGCTTTAGCCCTCTCCCTCACCATGTAGTTAATATAGTATAAAATTCAGGAGATAAATAGTGCAGTGAATGTGCTTTATGTCAACATGATGCCAAGATACCAAACCTCAACTTCCAAAATACTCCACCATTACAAATTAATTATTAATTACGGAAGAAATGATTAAATAAGTAATAATCTAACCTCAGCATGCATATCATAATTGAAAAGGCAACAAATCACAAGGCAACAAGTTCCACCCGCATGCTTTATCCCAACAACAATGCATAAATGCTTTTCACCTCACATGTACGTTGTACACACACGTTAATCACGTAGCAAATAGGAAAACAAGTCATAATACCTCTAGTCAAGGTTAACCACTACACTTACCTCGCTCTGCAATCAAATCAAAGCTCAACCGGGTCCTTTCCACTAAAATCTGCCTCCAAACCAATCGAATCTAACCAATTATCGTTAAAACAATGAAAAATAAGCTTTAGAAACTACCTATGAGTGAAAAAGATTCAATCTTTAATGATTTCAACAAAAGTCAACCCCGGGACCGCTTGGTCAAACCCAAGATTCGAACCAAAACCCAATCACCCATTCACTCTCGATCCCAGTTATATAATTAATTTCAAAATTCGACCTCAATTCGAGATCTAAATTCCAAATTTACAAAAATCCCTAGTTCTACCCAAATCCCTAATTTCTACCATGAAAATCCTAGATTTGATGTTGAAAACTTATGAAATATGATGGGTAATTGAAAGGAAGTAGATGAAAGTCACTTACCAATGAATTTAGGAAGATTATCTCTTGGGAAAATCGCCTCTACGGTGTTTAGGGTTGAGAGTTTGAAATAAATGAGCTATATCGCGTTTTCCTGTCCAGGCGCAGAAGTCGCAATTACGACCTGGGGTTCGCAATTGCGAACCATGCAAATGCAAAAAAGCCTTCGCATTTGCTAAGACTCCACATCTCTGTTGCCATCGCAAATGCGAACTTGGACTTCCGCAATTGCTACCATTGTGATCGCAAATGCGAACCAATCCCCTCCCAGCACTACTTCGCAAATGCGAATTATTTGTTCGCAAATGCGGACCTGACATCATCGCAAATGCGACGGCAAATATCGCAATTGCGAAAACTGAGACCTGAGAAAAAACCCAGCAATCATTTAACTCAATCAACCACTCCGTCATGCGTCCGAAACTCACCCGAGTCCTCGCGGCTCCAAACCAAAAATGCACACAAGTGTAATAACATCATACGAACTCGCTCGCATGATCACCAAAATAATACCTAGAACTATGAATCAGACACCAAAACAAATGAGATTTTCAAGGAAGCTTAATAACATTCGATTTTACAACCAGACGTCGGAATCGCGTCAAATCAATTCCGTTTTGCACCAAATTTTGCAGACAAGTCATAAATACTGAAATGAACCTATAGCAAGTTTTGGAACAGAAATCCGAACCCGGTAGTAACAAAGTCAAACTATGGTCAAATTTAGAAATTCGTTAAACCTTTAAACTTCTAGTTTTCATCAAATGACGATAACTCAAGCTAGGGACTTCCGAATTTGATTCGGGGCATACGCCCAAGTCCAAAATCACGATACGGACCCACTGGGACAGTCAAACACTGATCCGGGTCCGTTTGCTCAAAACATTGACCAAAGTCAACTCAAATGAGTTTAAAAGCATGATTTCACATTTTCATATTAAAACCTTTCGAAAAAAGGAAACGCACTGCGCACGCAAATTGAGAAAGGCTAAGCGGAGCTATTCAAGGTCTCGAAACACAGAAATGAAGGGTAAAACTATAAATGACCTATCAATTCATCACATTCTCCACCTCTAAAATAAACGTCCACGAACGGACATAGAAAAGTACCTGAACTGGTGAAAAGGTGTGGATATCTTCTCCGCATGTTCGACTCGGACTCCCACGTGGCTACCTCGATCGGCTGACCTCTCCACTGCGCTCGAACTGAAGGATAACTCTTAGACTCCAACTGCCAGACCTGCTAGGCTAGAATAGCCACCGGCTCCTCCTCATAAGTCAAATCCTTGTCCAATTGGACTGAGCTGAAATCTAACAGAAGGGACGGATCACCGTGATACTTCCGCGGTATGGACACATGGAACACCGGATGGACTGCTGATAAACTAGGTGGCAATGGGAGCTTGTAGGCCACCCCATCCACTCTCTCAAGAATCTCAAAGGGTCTGATATACCTAGGGCTCAAACCCTTCTTTCCAAACCTCATCACCCTTCATGGGTGAATCCTGGAGCAATATCCTCTCTCCAACAATGGATGCAGCATCACGAAATCTACAGTCGGCATAACTCTTCTGCCTAGACTGAGCAGTGTGAAGTCAATCTTGAATAATCTTAACCTTATCCAAGGCATCCTGAACCAAATCTGTACCCAGCAACCGAGCCTCTCCCGATTCAAATCAACCAACTGGCGATCGGCACCGCCTCCCATATAATGCCTCATAGGGAGCCATCTGAATGCTAGAGTGGTAGTTGTTGTTGTAGGCAAACTCCGCAAGCGGCAAGAACTGGTCTCAAGAACCCCCGAAATCCATAACCGAAGCGCGAAGCATATCTTCCAATATCTAAATAGTGCGCTTGGACTGTCTGTCCGTCTAGGGATGAAATGATGTACTCAATTACCCTGCATGCCTAACTTATGCTATACGGCCCTCTAGAAGTGTGAGGTGAACTGCGTACCACGATAAAAAATGATAGACACGGGCACACCGTGAAGACAGACCATCTCCCGAATGCAGATTTCAGCTAACCGCTCTGAAGAATATATAACTGCCACTGGAATGAAATGTGCCGACTTGGTCAATATGTCCACAATGACCCATACTACATCGAACACTTTCTGAGTCTGTGGGAGTCCAACAACAAAATACATAGTGATACGCTCCCAATTCCATTGAGGAATCTCTAGCTTCTAAAGCAAACCACCAGGCTTCTGATGCTCGTACTTTGCTTGCTAACAATTTAGACACCGAGCTACATATGTAACTATATCCTTCTTCATTCTCCTCTACCAATAATGTTGTCGCAAGTCCTGATACATCTTGGTGGCACCCGGATGAATAGAATATCCGAAACTGTGGGCCTCCTCAAGAATCAACTCACGAAGCCCATCCACACTGGGTTCACAAATACAACCCTGCACCCTCAAAACCCCATCATCTCCCAAAGTAACCTGCTTAGAACCACCGTGCCGCACCGTGTCCTTAAGGACAAGCAAATGGGGATCATCATACTAACACTCTCTGATGCGCTCATATAAGGACGACCGAGCGACTATGCAAGCTAGAACACGACTCGATTTTGAAATATCTAACCTCACGAATTGATTGGCCAAAGCCTGAACATCTGCGGCAAGCGGCCTCTCGCCAACTGGAATATATGCAAGGTTACCCATACTCACAACCTTTCTACTCGAGGCATCGGCCACCACATTGGCCTTCCCGGGATGTTACAAGATGGTGATATCATAGTCTTTCAACAGCTCCAACCACCTCATCTGCCTCAAGTTAAGATCCTTTTGCTTGAGCAAATACTGTAGACTCCGATGAACAGTGAATACCTTGCACGAAACGCTATAAAGATAGTGCCTCTAAATCTTCAGCGCATGAACAATGGCTGCCAACTCTAAGTCATAATAGGGTAATTCTTCTCATGAACCTTCAACTACCGTAACGTGTATGTAATCACCCTGCCATCCGGCATCAATACTTCACTGAGCCCTATACGAGATGCATCACAATACACCATGTAAGATCCTGAACCTGTGGGCAACACCAACACTGACGTCGTAGTCAAAGCAGTATTGAGCTTCTGAAAGCTCAACTCAAACTCATTCGACCACCTGAATGGGACACCCTTCTGGGTCAATCTAGGCAATGGGGCTGCTATGGACGAAAACCCCTCCACGAATCGGCGATAATAACCCGCCAAACCCAGGAACTCTGGATCTCTGTAGCTAAAGTAGGTCTAGGCCAGTTTTGAACTGCCTCAATCTTCTTAGGATCCACCTTTATGCCCTCTGCCGATACTACGTGCCCCAAAAAGGCGACTGAGTCTAACCAAAACTGACACTTTGAAAACTTGGCATATAACTAGCTGTCCCTCAAAGTCTAAAGTATAATGCTCCTCTCGACTGTGGGAGTAGATCAAGATATCATCAATGAATACAGTCACAAAAGAATCCAAATAGGGCTTGAACACCCGGTTCATCAAATCCATGAATGTTGCTAGGGCATTTGTCTACCCAAATGACATCACTAGGAACTTATATTGCCTATACCGAGTCCTAAAAGCCATCTTAGGGACATCAGAGGCCCTAATCTTCAACTAATGGCAGTCAGACCTTAAATCAATCTTCTAAAACACTTTGGCACCCCGAATCTGATCAAATAAGTCTTCAATCCTCGGCAACGGATACTGATTCTTGATAGTGACTTTGTTCAACTACTGATAATCTATGCACATCCTCATCGATCAATCTTTCTTCTTCACGAACAATACAGGCACACCCCAGGGTGAGACACTAGGTCTAATGAAACCCATATCAAGCAAATCTTACAACTGCTCCTTCACCTCCGGCAGGGCCATATGGTATGGTGGAATAGAAATGGGCTTAGTGCCCAAAGCCAAATCAATACAGAAGTCAATATCTCTGTCGGGTGGCATCCCCGGCAGATCTACAGGAGATACATCTGGAAACTCACGAACAACTGGTACTGAATCCATGGAAGGAACCTCCACACTAGAACCGCGAACATAGGCCAAATAAGCTAGACATCCCTTCTCGACCATACGTCGAGCCTTCACATAAGAAATAACTCTGCTGGTAGAGTGGCCATAAGTCCATCTCCACTCTAATTGGGGCATCCCTGGCAGGGCTAAGGTCACCATCTTGGCGTGACAGCCCAATATAGCAAGATAAGGTGACAACCAATCCATACCCAAGATAACATCGAAACTACACCACCCCGAAGGATAGCTGGTGTCACACCTCCTTTTTTACACACCACCCCGAAGGATAGTGTATAAGGGAGTTTTTCCACTTTAAGTGACATTATTCGAAACGGGATTATTTATTCAATTCAGAGACGCCACTTGGGATAGTTTGTTTTCTGGTGTCCCAAGTCACCGGTTTATTTTAAATCCCAAATCGAGGAAGATTTCGACTTTCCTTTTGAACTCTGCGAACCAGAAATTCTGAATAAGGAATTCTGTTAACCCGAGGGAAGGTGTTAGGCACCCCCGGATTCCGTGGTTCTAGCACGGTCGCTTAAACTATTACAATTGGCCTATTATCTGATTTTAATACATGTTTTAGCCTATGGTACAATTTTAACTTTATAACCGCTTTTATTCATTTAAAAGAAGATTTAACGTATTCTAAAACATGTCTTTTGACCGCGTCACATGAAATGCACCCGCAATCCGGAACACATTTTATTCAGCGTTATTAAGATTTGGATTTAGGTCACGTGAAATGCGCACCCGAGTTTAGGAAGGTAATTTTAAGATTACGCGCCTAAAGCAACTACGCGTTTTCAACTTTGCGAGGGCCGTAGAAAATTCTCTAAACGGCACGCCTCGAATTCTAAGGATTTAAAAGAAATAATTAAATGAGAGCCACGCATTTGAGATTTTATTTGGCGCGGCGCACCTCAATTCCAATTCTAAAAAGGGAATTCAAACTACACTTCGGAGGGCCATAAACTATTTATATTGTTCAATAGGACTCACCTCTGCTAATTTATGAGACTGGACTATTCAAACATTAAAAGGGCCGGGGTTCTAAACACTTTATGAAACTGTGAAGTTAGAGTTTGATAACCAAAGCCAGCAACGAACGACCCAAATGATGAAACGCAAACAATCATTTCCTTGCAAATGCCTTCAGACTCAAAACCCAAAACAAGCAAAAGTCCGGTTCCCAGCCACTTAAACCACTTCGTGATTATGTCCAATTAAAAAGGATAGATCAAATTCTCATGCAAAGACTTTTAAAAGAAACTAATGTTGGCAAACTTTGTGATAAAAAAAACGCATTCTGATAATCAGTTCCTTACCATTTTGAGATATCATGTATCTTATCACTGATAAACCAAATAATTAACTAAAAAGAAGTGTTTACTAGCATGCACTCACATCAATGCATCTATACACATTACTTGAATAAAACTGGGATGGAATCCTCACATAAACATTAAATCCAACAAGCTTATATGAACATGAAACATGCCTGTTTCTATCAGAACTTATTACGCTGAATTTGATTCTCATGGTTCACACACACCTCTTAAGCCATTTAAAAGAAAAAGAAACATCACAACAACTAAAACATGATAAACTAGGCTAAATAAAGCAGAATAACCAAACTACATGACCCCAAAAAGAAAGAAAGCAACATAAAATCCTAAGACAAGTTACATGCCCTTTTAATAACAACTCATCTATAAAATGGCTACTGAAACTCTCCAAATTCATGGAGAATTGGACAACAACAGCAACTCAAACGTCTACATAGGAAGGACCAATCTACAATATGACTATCAGTGGCTACAGGAGTGCAGAAATAACATTAAACAAAGATTGCTCTTTACAAAATTCAGCTTAACCAAATCAAACCCAACGTTCATCCATTCTAACACATTAAGAGATGTGATGAATACCTGAAAATGAAGGAAACAATAGGTAAGGGATCAGCAACAGCAGTAGCAGCAATTAGCCCCAGATTCAAACAACCAAACAGTGAAATTGACCCAGAAACCAATAGAACAGCAACTTGATCAACAAACTTAAACAATACCCAAGTTCAGTCCATTTTTACTCCAGATGAGTCAGATATTATTTCAGAAATTGACAACTTCAAGAATCACAGAAGAAAAATGAATGAAACAGTGATTTTCATCAAAAAATTTTAGCCGTTTTTTATTTTTCCTGATTTTTATCTCTTCAGCTCTGCCTTGAAATGCAAGGTAAGGTGCCTTTATAGGCAAGGCACTAGGACGGAGTACGTAGGTCATTTGCACTTGCCCTTTCCAATTTGGTTTTGCTACTTAATCCCTGAATTTTTGACTTGTTTGTCAAGCAAGTCTGTTTTTCAGCTTCCAGGAAGCTTCCTAGGCAGTTACCCAAAGATTCCCTAACTTGGGTTTCCTAAATTAGCCCTCAGACCCTCTGTTTTTACCCTTAAACAAAACGGGTATGGGTCAATTTGACCCAATGGTCCAATTTCAGAAATCCCAAGACTCAAACAACCATTTAGCCCAATTAAAAAAAATCTAAAATACTAGAAAAATGTAAACATTTCAGCAATTAAATCCTAAACTAAACGATCCATTAACTAGACTTACTAAATTAGTAAACTAAGTTAATCAACGTACTAATTTCACTGATTAAAGAAAAAGGTGCAAGACTAAACATGCATGAGCAAACGACTCTGGAAAACTAAAACAAAACGAACAATGAACAAAATCACTTTGAAATCAAAAGGGACTTCTGAAAATCAAACAAACTAAAAACTAAAGAGGATACTAGTTAGCACATGCAAAAATGACTTTGAGGAAACCAAAAAAGAGAAGAATCATAAAAGAANTTAGAAGGAAAACCAAAAAAGAGAAAGAATACAATAAAAGAAAAATAAAGAAAGGAAGTAGAAGAAAAAGATACTTTAAAAATACCTATCCAAAAACAGGTGAATAAAAACCCTTGAACGACCCTTGAATAATCAGATTTTGGGCCGAATTAGACCTTAATCGCGTGTTCTCGATGAAAACACGCGATTAAAGTCCAATCCGAGCTCAAAACTTCGTCCAACTGACTGACTTGCATTTTGGGATTTGAGGTTCATTTCTTTGATTTAATATTCGAGGAGTTCGGTTAAGCTGGGTAACGTATTATGGATTAGGGAAGAGGGGGTCGTGGTGGTCAAGGGGTGTTAGTTTGAGGGTGTTTTGTGGTGGCGCCGCCACCAGAAAAAGTTGGGATTTCAGGGTTTAGCTGGCTAGGGTTTGGCTCTTTGATCTGAAATTCGAAGGATTCCAGGGGGATATGAGATGAACGGAGTGGGGATTTGAGATGAGGGGGTGGAGAAGAGTCCAGGGTGTTGTTTTGGTGGCGATTGGTGGTCAACCGCCGCCGTTGACAATTTCCGGTGGGCGGCGTACGGTGGTGAAGATTTAGGACTTGGCCTCTGGTGGGTGTGAGGTTAGAGACGATGAGGGGGGGTAGGGGAGCGTTTGGACATATAAGTATTAAGACTACCCTCAGTTCCGGACCGTTGGATTAGAGGAAATCAACGGTCGAGATTTGATAAAAGTGGAACGGGGTCGTTTGGTCGATGGGGGGGACTGGCCCGGGTATTTGGCGGGTTTGGGTTGATTTTGATTGGGCCTATGGGAAAAATTAAAGAGCCCAAAAACCTGATCTCTTTCAATTTCTCTTCTTTTCTTTTTTCAATTTCAAAATCTTTTCTTTTCAAATTAAAATTAAAACCTAAATTAATTCTTAAACCAAATTAACCTAACAAATACTAACTAAAACCAAATTTAAAGAAAAACTACCAAAATTCAGAAATAAAAATTAAAAAGTGCAAAATAAACTATTTTTGTAATTTTCTTCCATTTTTTGTAACATTAATTTGTTAATTAATCCTAAAATATAGAATTAAATCCTAAATGCAAATGCAATATATTTTTTAGGGATTAAATAAAATTAAATGTGCACACAAAAATGCAAACAAACAGGAAAAATTATGCAAAAATTCCTAAAAATAACAAATAGTTGAAGGAAAAATCTAATTTTTGGAATTCTGTAAGAGTACATCATGTGAGGCAAAAATCACATGCTCACAGCTGCCCCTCTTTGCTCGGAGACACGAAGGGTTTTCGGGCAAAGATAAAATGAGCAATTATGAGGATTTTTGCCCGTTTGAAACTCCACGGGAAGCATTTTTGAAAGAGTCTGACCGAACCTTGCTTCAAAGGTTGCCTACATATCCTTGGTTATAAAGGAATCAGGTCAGTGTAGTTCTGGAAGTTTTGGTAGCTGGGACTACCGAGAAGCTGTGATTTCACTATTGTTGCTGCTGTTTCTGCTTGCTGAGCTCCTTATTACACCGAAATGTAAAATAAAAAGCTAAGCTAGCTAAACCTATCAACTACGAGTTACAAGATTCCTATCTATAAATCTCTTGAAGCTTGATCTTGAGTCTTAGCTGGTTCTTGATGTGGACTCCGATTTGAATCTTGATGCTCGTTAGCTGCAACCGCTAGTTCATTCTTCAGCTTTTGGATCAAGGCGGAACACGCGAAGCTTGTGACTTCAATCAAATTTTGAGCAGTCCGCATCTTTCTCTGTTTCCGCATTTTGAATTCACTTCTTTTGTTCTTTTCCTTCTTTTCTTTATTCTGGATTAAGACTCCTTCTTTCGGCCACCTCGAATCCTGTGCCTCGAGGTCAAACCTGCTCAGACGCCAAAACAAACAAACGAACGAAATTTTTCTGCCCCATTTTTCACTAGGAAAATTTCGTGAGTTATTTGTAACAAAAGTCTAAACTTACTCTTTTTTTTTGGAAGCAACAAAATAAGGATTGTGTCTGTTTAGAAGGAAGAGATTAGGGAATGGAGCCCTATATCTAGAATATCAACTCAGGGATTGGAGCTCTAATGTTGGTAAAAAAGGCGATTAGGGAATGGAGACCCTATGTCTAAAAACTCAACTCAGAGATTGGAGCCCTAATGTTGGTAGAATGGCGACTAGGGAATGGAGGCCCTATGTCTTAAAAATCTCAACTCAGGGATTGGAGCCCCAATGTTGGCAAAAGACGACTAGGGAATGGAGGCCCTATGTCTAAAATCTCAACTCAGGGATTGGAGCCCTAATGTTGGTAAAAGGCGGTAGGGAATGGAGGCCCTATGTCTAAAAACTCAACTTAGGGATTGGAGCCCTAATGTTGGTAAAAAGGCGACTAGGGAATGGGGGCCCTATGTCTAAAAAGCTCAACTCAGGGATTGGAGCCCTAATGTTGGCAAAAAGGCGACTAGGGAATGGAGGCCCTATGTCTAAAAAGCTCAACTCAGGGATTGGAGCCCTAATGTTGGCAAAAAGGCGACTAGGGAATGGAGGCCCTATGTCTAAAAAGCTCAACTCAGGGATTGGAGCCCTAATGTTGGTAAAAGGCGACTAGAGAATGGAGGCCCTATGTCTAAAAACTCAACTCAGGGATTGGAGCCCTAATGTTGGTGAAAAGGCGACTAGGGATGGAGGCCCTATGTCAAAAAACTCAACTCAGGGATTGGAGCCCTAATATTGGTAAAAGGCGACTAGGGAATGGAGGCCCTATGTCTAAAAACTCAACTCAAGGATTGGAACCCTAATATTGGTGAAAAGGCTATGTCTAAAAACTCAACTCAGGGATTGGAGCCCTAATGTTGGTAAAAAGGCGACTAGGGAATGGAGGCCCTATGTCTAAAAACTCAACTCAGGGATTGGAGCCCTAATGTTGGTAGAAAAGGCGACTAGGGAATGGAGGCCCTATGTCTAAAAACTCAACTCAGGGATTGGAGCCCTAATGTTGGTAAAAGGCGACTAGGGAATGGAGGCCCTATGTCTAAAAACTCAACTCAGGGATTGGAGCCCTAATGTTGGTAAAAGGCGACTAGGGAATGGAGGCCCTATGTCTAAAAACTCAACTCAGATATTGGAGCCCTAATGTTGGTAAAAGGCGATTAGGGAATGGAGGCCCTATGTCTAAAAACTCAACTCAGGGATTGGAGCCGTAATATTGGTAAAATGCGACTAGGGAATGGAGGCCCTATGTCTAAAAACTCAACTCAGGAATTGGAGCCCAATGTTGGAAAAGCATAAAAGATTGATATTGGGGATTCTAAACTATCATTTTTTTAAAAAAAAAATTCTTCTTATTTTTCTTTTTTTTCATTTTTCATTTCAATATTTTTTCAATAAAATGCAGGAAAGAAGTTTGGAGGAAAACTTCCCTTTTGGGTTGATTATTGCTGCAAAGGTGTTTCTAGCTTTTGCGCATCTTTTCCTTTTGGTTGCACCTGCTTTTGCACGGTTGCTTTGGGTTGCACCTGTTTCAATTTTTTTTCAAACAAAGAACAATTGTTAGTTTGAAATGGTGGTTGGTTTTGTGGCCTTGATTGTTTTGATCACTTGATCTCGGCCCAACTCTTTGGTGAGAACCTCTGCTGCTGCTTGTTTCATGGGGACCGATTTCATTTCAGGCCCTGAGAACCTCTGGGTTTTTTTTCCAGATTTTGCCATGACGGTTGGTCGGTGGAACTCAACCTTTTCGACTTTATTCTGCCTTCGTAGGCCTTTACCTTCTGATTTTTTTTCTTTTTTTTTTCCTTTTTTTTTCATTTTTTTTCTTTTCCTTTCTTCGGAACATTGGGGAACTTTTGGCTTCTCAAATTTTGCTACAACGGCTAGTCGCGTGGGACTTAACCTCTTCCAACTTTATTTCGCCTTTGTAGGCCTTTCTTTTCTGGCTTCTTTCTTCCAACTTCAATTTCAGAGCATTTGGGGTACCTTGGCTTCTTCAACTTTTGCCGAGGCGGTTAGCCACGTGGGACTCAACCTTTTCAACTTCATTTGACTTTATAGGCACTTCGATTTGATTTTCTCCTTCCAAGAGTTTTGATTTCGAAGCATCGACCGCCATGGCTAGTCGGGGTCAACTTGATGCCCCCTGACGAGGCTGGGTGCCTTTTTTTTTGGACATTAGCTCGTGCCAAATGAGAACCCTGTAAATTAGTCTTGTCATCCTTTCTTTGTCTTAGTTTTGGAACAGTGTTAGACCGAAAGGGATTCAAAGAAAACAAACAATGGAATGGAGAATGAGTTTAAAATAAGAAGTGTCCCTTTTGGGGAGAGGAAAGAAGGACTTATCTGGAGTACATACGGACTTCAATGAACATGACATGCCCTTTGGACTGGATGCCTGATCTGTGTAAACCGTCCGACTCTCAGAAATTCATCACAAATTTGCCTTGAGACCGAGAACCTTACCGGGACTCTGTCGGTATCGACGGTTGTGAGGATCCTCTTTTCGATCAGGAACGCCCTTTGCGTGTTTTCACGAGCTGACCTCTCTCATTTCTCTACTTACCATCGCCTTATAGTACTTTTTGCGAGTTTTCACTAACAAGACTCTCTCGTTTTGATTTCTCTGCTTACCATCGCCTCATGGTGCCCGTGTGGATTTTCACCAATAAGACTCTCTCATTTCATTTTTCTCATTTGTTGTATCAGATCCAAGTAGTTGCATTCTCTGATCCTCGAACTCACCAATTGATCGGAAGGACTTGAACAGGATTTGGGTAAAAAGGATTTGGATTGACTTACAACTTTGGAACCTTTCAGGCGAACCCATCGCCGGACCATTATAACTTCTGCCCCAGTTTCACTTTTGGGGGACTTTGGATTTTTTTATTTGGTGTGCCTGAACCCCAGAGAGAGGCTACCTACGTATCCTTTCGGAATCAAGTCGAACGTAGTTCAGGAAAAACATTTTGTTTTTGATTTTCTTTTTTTTCTGTTTTGTTTTGTTTCTTTTTTTTTCTCTCTCTTTTTTTTCATCTTTCTCTTCTTCTTCTTTTTTTTTTCTCATTTTCTTTGCCTTTTCTTCCCTTTTTTCTCTTTTTTTTATACTTCTCTTTTTTCTCTTTTTTTTTCATTTTATTTTTCAATAACACTTCCAGGTTTCAAAGAGGGTAATCAAATAATGAGAGCCGACTCAAAGGGTTTGCAAAGGGTTGATAGTGTTTGGATAGCGAGAATGAAAGCCTTCGTCATCCCAACCGGAGAATATTAGAACTATATGGAGGATCCAACATAGTACCTTTTCACTGCATTTGCATTAACAGTTGTTTTAGGGCCATTTCTTTCGATGTGTCCCAAGTACAACGCACTCTTTTGGCAGTACTCTTGTTGTAATGTATGGACCTTTCCAATTTTGGAACCAATTTTCCTTCAGTTGTTCAAACTCTTTGTTTCATTTCCTCAAACTTATCTTCCTTGCATTTCGACTCTTGATTCATTATTTCGAAGTCTGACAGCGTTTTGGGATCTGGGCATGAAGTCCGCAAGCATGTCATGTTATTGAAATCTGCATTTAACAGAACTGAAAAGAGAATAAGAAAAATGACAAGATTAAGAAAAGAGACATTCCTGGACAATGAAATATTAATTTCATTTAATTTTTTTTTTGATTTTTTGATTTTTTTCTTCTTTTTCAATTTTGAAGATAGAAGGGTTTACATCGGAAAGTAAGACAATAAAGTAAAACATCCGGATCACACCCAGAGACGATCCGGACGCAGAAAGGACAACAATATTGGCTACCGAGACTCCCGTCTGATGGGGAACTTTCAGGCTTGGCGACCGTTTTTTGGCTTTTCTTCAGTTTCGGTCATGGATGCAATGGCCTTCAGTGCCGGATCACATTCCTCAACTTCACAAATCATTCCGACCATTGGCCCGATGTTGTGGGCAGGCAACAGATTGTTCATCGCATCAGGAGCTTCTTCATCCCGAAAAATGATTCTTTCAGCTTCAGTCAAATCCTCAACTGCCCTTTTGAGGGTCCAACAGTCCTCTGTACTGTGTCTCACTGCTCCAGAGTGGTATTCACATATAGCATCAGCTTGGTGCGAGGAGGACTCGGGGTTCGGCCGGTTCGGGGCCACTGGCTGCAATAGATTTAGCCCAATTAGCTTTTGGAACAAGCTTGAATATGATTCACCAATAGGGGCAAACTGATTCTTTTTGAAAGGCTCTCTTGGGCGAGGATTGTATTGGGGATCATTTGGTTGAGGATTATATGGAGCTTGGTAAGGATGGGCATTTCTGGGAAGTGGAGCTCGGTTTTGTATATAATGTTGTGGCCGTGGGTAAGGTTGCGCATTCATCACCGCATGGGGAGGCGGTGCCACGGCATAAGCAGCATCTTGAAGGGGATAATAGTGTGGTGGGACGATAGGAGGCACATATGATTGGCCGAATGACCTGCGGGCCCCCCTCGAGCTTGAAACCATCATGACTCCCTCTTCATTCCCATTTCTATTTATCAAACTCTTCGAACCATTCTGAGCAGACTGTGATGTGGCCTTAAAAGCAGCATGACTCAAGATTCGACCTGTTTTTAAACCGTTCTCAACCATTACCCCGATTTTGATAGCCTCAGCAAATGGCTTACCCACAACAGATATCATGTTCTGGAAGTAGTCGGCCTCTTGGGCCTGCAAAAAGACCGTGACCATTTCAATTTCGTCCATTGGAGGCTTTACCCTGGAGGCCTGCTCACGCCATTTGACAGCATATTCTCGGAAACTTTCCGAGGATTTCTTCTTTAAGTTTGTAAGTGAGTTCCTATCCGGAGCAATATCAATGTTGTACTGGAACTGCCTGACGAAATCTCGAGCAAGATCATCCCAGATATGCCAGCGGGATATGTCTTGGTCCATGTACCATTCAGACGCGATGTCAACCAAACTTTCCCCGAAGTAGGCCATGAGGAGTTCTTCCTGTCCACCGGCTCCTCGCAGCTGGTTACAATATCTCTTGAGGTGAGCAATGGGGTCACCGTTCCCATCATACTTCTCAAATTTTGGGGTTTTAAATCCCAATGGTAGATGCACATGGGGGAACATACATAAGTCGGCATAGGATACACTTTTCTGTCCACTCAAGCCTTGTATGCTTTTAAGACTCTATTCAATACTCCTCATCTTTCTCGCAATCTCTTCTTGCTCAGGAGTTTTGGTGGTCTTTTCTTGCCCCGCACTAAACTCATACCGGGGTGGTTGGGAGTAAGTATAAGTGGGAAATTGAGTAGGTTCCACTGGGAAGGAGGGTGTTTGGAAGGTGAAAGCTGATGGGTCAAAACTAGGCCTGGGCAGTGTAGGCTGTGCCGTAGCCGAGCAAAGTGGAACAGTGAAGATATTTGAAGCTGTACCGGACATTAACACCTGGGGGCGAACCTCAGAAGGTGTTCCCACAAAATGAGCTGAGATAGTTGGGTGTCCTAGTGGTGTATTTGGGTGACTGATCGGGACATTGGAGGTACCGGTTGCTCTAGGAAAGAGTTCAGGGAATCCCGGGATTGCGCTTGGTGGCTCTCTTCCATTTGCCCAAGCATCCCACATTTCCATGACACGGAGACGCAGGATTCTGTTTTCTTCGGCAGCTGCCGATTCTGAAGTTGGGATACCCGAGATCAGACTATCCTCCATGATGGGAATTGTTGGCAGAGTCACTTCTGAAGACATTTCAATGCTTCCTTTCGACCTCGAAAAGTATGGGTGCGAAGCCAGATTACCACAAAAACCAACCACCTAAAAATAAAACCTGGATTGGGATCACAGCAACAAAACGGTTAGTTTGAAACAAATAACACATAGGTAATCGCACGTTGGGGGTGTGATGCACCTATACAGTTAAATATGTTTCTACATGTTTGCAACGGTTGCATGTTTCATCCCGGCTTTACTTATTCTTCCTAATTCTTCTTCTTTTTTTTTGTTTTTGCTTTCAAACTTCCACTCTTTCCTTTTCATTTCTTTTCTTGCTCTCTTTTTCTCATTTTTCTTTTGATTTTTCTTCGACTCTCTTTTCTTTCTTCTCTTTTTTGTTTTTTTGGTTATGGTCGAATCCTATGGAGATTGCCTACGTATCATGACTCCGCATGAATCAGACCGAGCGTAGTTCTGGAAGATCGAAAATAGAGTAAATAAACTATCTCTCTTTTTTTGGAATTTTTTTTTGAAAGAAATGCTTTAAAAGAAGAAAGAAAATATTATTTTTTTGATTTTTTGATTTTGATTTTTCTTTTCTGAATGAAAGGCTTATACAAATCCCTTTTCTTCTGATTTGAACTTTGGGAGTTTCAAAAGTAAAAAGAAAATATTTTTTTTGAATTTTCATTTGTTTTCTCTTTTTCTAAGGAAGAAAGAAAATATTTTTGAATTTTGGATGTAACCTCTTAATTTTCGAAAGAGGGACTTTTTTTTAAGAAAAATATTTTGAATTTCTGAACTTTTATTTATTTACAAAAGTACTTCTAAAGAAAAGCAAAAATATTTTTTGGACTTTAGTGTTTTTTTTAAAAATTTTATTGACATTTGCAAAAGAAAGACTTCTAAAGAAGAAAAGAGTATTTTTGGATTTTTGTTTCGGAATTTTTTTTTTTTTTTTCTGAAAAATACTTCAAAATGAAGGAAACCTGTCTTTGAATTTTGTTTTTTATTGATTTTTTTTCCGCATGAAAGACATTAGAAAGAAGGAAACTATTTTTTTTTTTTTGAGTTTAAAAACTACTTTTACTTTCCTTTTTTCTGAATTTTCTAAGGAAAGATTTTTAAAGAAGGAAATAAAGGAAAATATTTTTGGATTTTTGAAAATTGGGGTCGGAACCGATGAGGTTTGCCTACGTATCTCACATCCGGTGAGAATCAGACCCGCGTAGTTCGGGCAGATTTGACGAAAATAAAAACCAACTATTTTTCAAACAAAAAATTTTTGTCAGAATTTTGGCAGAGTTTCAGTATATTTTGGACACTAATTTTTTCAAAACAAGTAATTATCTCTCTGAGCCCTCACACTGCTATTTTCTTTTTCCAATTTTCTTCTATTATCCACAAGCCGGTCAACATGCGAATCTGAAGCAAATAAATGCATAAGTAGCAAGTAGGATGCATCAGGATGGTCTTTTCATTTCAGGTATACCTGTCCTAGACAGACCCAACCCCTGTGTTGAGTCTCCTAAGTCAAATGCACGTGATGCAAACAAACGTTCCTACTAGGGATCCGGCATGAGGTTTTGTTATACTAGGTTTAAAACCGTGGGTGTATTGTTCTAGACCTGGCTTACCCGAGCGGACAACTCGAGCCGAGGGGGGGCAGCGTACCGGGAATACAGAAGCTTCACCAGCTTTACAACTTGTCCGAACCTCGTTCTAGAATGGGATAAGACTCTAGACAGAAGAGAAGTCACACGAAGTTCACCCTTCTCCATGATTTAGAAGACTCAGAGAGAGGAAGGGTTTCGTAGCAGTTTATATACAGTTCACAGAATATCAAAGCACTAAAAGCATTTAGCACATTAGGCTTAAACATGTAGGAAAATTAGATAATAAATAAAGCCAATCATAACAGCTATTCTAAGCTCGAATTCTTAAACCCTGAACCGAAGTTCTGGGTTTGGGTCCCCAGCAAAGTCGCCAGAGCTGTCACACCTCCTTTTTTACACACCACCCCGAAGGATAGTGTATAAGGGAGTTTTTCCACTTTAAGTGACATTATTCGAAATGGGATTATTTATTCAATTCAGAGTCGCCACTTAGGATAGTTTGTTTTCTGGTGTCCCAAGTCACCGGTTTATTTTAAATCCCAAATCGAGGAAGATTTCGACTTTCCTTTTGAAGTCTGTGAACCAGAAATTCTGAATAAGGAATTCTGTTAACCCGAGGGAAGGTGTTAGGCACCCCCGGATTCCGTGGTTCTAGCACGGTCGCTTAAACTATTACAATTGGCCTATTATCTTATTTTAATACATGTTTTAGCCTATGGTATAATTTTAACTTCATAACCGCTTTTATTCTTTTTAAAGAAGATTTAACGTCGTTTAAAACATGTCTTTGGACCGCGTCACATGAAATGCACCCGCAATCCGGAACACATTTTATTCAACGTTATTAAGATTTGGATTTGGGTCACATGAAATGCACACCCGAGTTTAGGAAGGTAATTTTAAGATTACGCGCCTAAAGCAACTACGCGTTTTCAACTTTGCGAGGGCCGTAGAAAATTCTCTAAACGGCACGCCTCGAATTCTAAGGATTTAAAAGAAATAATTAAATGAGAGCCACGCATTTGAGATTTTATTTGGCGCGGCGCACCTCAATTCCAATTCTAAAAAGGGAATTCAAACTACACTTCGGAGGGCCATAAACTATTTATATTGTTCAATAGGACTCACCTCTGCTAATTTATGAGACTGGACTATTCAAACATTAAAAGGGCCGGGGTTCTAATCACTTTATGAAACTGTGAAGTTAGAGTTTGATAACCAAAGCCAGCAACGAACGACCCAAATGATGAAACGCAAACAATCATTTCCTTGCAAATGCCTTCAGACTCAAAACCCAAAACAAGCAAAAGTCCGGTTCCCAGCCACTTAAACCACTTCGTGATTATGTCCAATTAAAAAGGATAGATCAAATTCTCATGCAAAGACTTTTAAAAGAAACTAATGTTGGCAAACTTTGTGATAAAAAAAACGCATTCTGATAATCAGTTCCTTACCATTTTGAGATATCATGTATCTTATCACTGATAAACCAAATAATTAACTAAAAGGGAGTGTTTACTAGCATGCACTGACATCAATGCATCTATACACATTACTTGAATAAAACTGGGATGGAATCCTCACATAAACATTAAATCCAACAAGCTTATATGAACATGAAACATGCCTGTTTCTATCAGAACTTATTACGCTGAATTTGATTCTCATGGTTCACACACACCTCTTAAGCCATTTAAAAGAAAAAGAAACATCACAACAACTAAAACATGATAAACTAGGCTAAATAAAGCAGAATAACCAAACTACATGACCCCAAAAAGAAAGAAAGCAACATAAAATCCTAAGACAAGTTACATGCCCTTTTAATAACAACTCATCTATAAAATGGCTACTGAAACTCTCCAAATTCATGGAGAATTGGACAACAACAGCAACTCAAACGTCTACATAGGAAGGACCAATCTACAATATGACTATCAGTGGCTACAGGAGTGCAGAAATAACATTAAACAAAGATTGCTCTTTACAAAATTCAGCTTAACCAAATCAAACCCAACGTTCATCCATTCTAACACATTAAGAGATGTGATGAATACCTGAAAATGAAGGAAACAATAGGTAAGGGATCAGCAACAGCAGTAGCAGCAATTAGCCCCAGATTCAAACAACCAAACAGTGAAATTGACCCAGAAACCAATAGAACAGCAACTTGATCAACAAACTTAAACAATACCCAAGTTCAGTCCATTTTTACTCCAGATGAGTCAGATATTATTTCAGAAATTGACAACTTCAAGAATCACAGAAGAAAAATGAATGAAACAGTGATTTTCATCAAAAAAATTTTAGCCGTTTTTTATTTTTCCTGATTTTTATCTCTTCAGCTCTGCCTTGAAATGCAAGGTAAGGTGCCTTTATAGGCAAGGCACTAGGGCAGCCTTAAGGGTTCAATTTTTGCACTTTGCCCCTTTTCCAATTTTGGTTTTTGCTACTTAATCCCTGAATTTTTGACTTGTTTGTCAAGCAAGTCTGTTTTTCAGCTTCCAGGAAGCTTCCTAGGCAGTTACCCAAAGATTCCCTAACTTGGGTTTCCTAAATTAGCCCTCAGACCCTCTGTTTTTACCCTTAAACCGAACGGATATGGGTCAATTTGACCCAATGGTCCAACTTCAAAACTGGGCTTCCCCTTCTTTTCCTAAATGGGTCAGAAATCCCAAGACTCTAACAACCACTTAGCCCAATTAAAAAAATCTGAAATACTAGAAAAATGTAAACATTTCAGCAATTAAATCCTAAACTAAACGATCCATTAACTAGACTTACTAAATTAGTAAACTAAGTTAATCAACGGACTAATTTCACTGATTAAAGAAAAAGGTGCAAGACTAAACATGCATGAGCAAAAGACTCTGGAAAACTAAAACCAAACAAACAATGAACAAAAATACTTTGAAATCAAAAGGGACTTCTGAAAATCAAACAAACTAAAAACTAAAGAGGATACTAGTTAGCACATGCAAAAATGACTTTGAGGAAACCAAAAAAGAGAAGAATCATAAAAGAAAATAAAGAAAGGAAGTGAAGAAAAAGATCTTGAAAAATACCTGTCCAAAAACAGGTGAATAAAAACCCTTGAACGACCCTTGAATAATCAGATTTTGGGCCGAATTAGACCTTAATCGCGTGTTCTCGATGAAAACACGCGATTAAAGTCCAATCCGAGCTCAAAACTTCATCCAATTGACTGACTTGCATTTTGGGATTTGAGGTTCATTTCTTTGATTTAATATTCGAGGAGTTCGGTTAAGATTCGAGGGTAACGGATTATGGATTAGGGAAGAGGGGGTAGTGGTGGTCAAGGGGTGTTAGTTTGAGGGTGTTCTGTGGTGGCGCCACCACCAGAAAAAGTTGGGATTTCAAGGCGGCTGGCTAGGGTTTGTCTCTTTGATCTGACATTCGAAGGATTCCAGGGGGATATGAGATGAACGGAGTGGGGATTTGAGATGAGGGGGTGGAAAAGAGTCCAGGGTGTTGTTTTGGTGGCGATTGGTGGTCCACTGTCGCCGTTGGCAATTTCCGGTGGGCGGCGTACGATGGTGAAGATTTAGGACTTGGTCTCTGGTGGGTGTGAGGTGAGAGACGATGAGGGGGGTAGGGGAGCGTTTGGACATATAAGTATTAAGACTACCCTCAGTTCCGGACCGTTGGATTAGAGGAAATCAACGGTCGAGATTTGATAAAAGTGGAACGGGGTCGTTTGGTCGATGGGGGGGGGACTGGCCCGGGTATTTGGCGGGTTTGGGTTGATTTTGATTGGGCCTATGGGAAAAATTAAAGTGCCCAAAAACATGATCTCTTTCAATTTCTCTTCTTTTCTTTTTTCAATTTCTCTTCTTTTCTTTTTTCAATTTCAAAATCTTTTCTTTTCAAATTAAAATTAAAACCTAAATTAATTCTTAAACCAAATTAACCTAACAAATAATAACTAAAACCAAATTTAAAGAAAAACTACCAAAATTCAGAAATAAAAATTAAAAAGTGCAAAATAAACTATTTTTGTGATTTTCTTCCATTTTTTGTAACGTTAATTTGTTAATTAATCCTAAAATGTAGAATTAAATCCTAAATGCAAATGCAACAAATTTTTTTGTATTTTTTAGGGATTAAATAAAATTAAATGTGCACACAAAAATGCAAACAAACAGGAAAAATTATGCAAAAATTCCTAAAAATAACAAATAATTGAAGGAAAAATCTAATTTTTGGAATTTTGTAGGAGTACATCATGTGAGGCAAAACTCACGTGCTCACAGCTGGCTGAATGGGCGGTGGAGCAACCAGTGCCAGAATGATAGCACGAGAACCCTGCTGCTGCACACTGCCGTATGCCCGGGGGCTAAATCTAGCAATGTGCCTTGGATCACCACAAGTACAACAAGCCCTCAGCTGCTGTGACTGCTGCCCCTGGAAATGACGTTGTTGACCTGGGTAACCACTCTGATAACTGTGGATCGGAGGTTTACTAATAGAAGCTGATGGTGCACTGTAAGCTAGCTGCTCGGGATGAGACACATAGGGACCACGACTCCCTGAAGCATTGTGGCATGCCTGAAGCGCTAAATGAAACAGCCTGGGAGGGTGGCCTCTACCAAAAGAACCCCTGCCTCCAGATGAGGCACCACTGAAACTACCGGAATGACGAGGCCTCTTATCGGATACCCGCCCCCTCTCCTGAGCATGACGAGCAATATCTACGATCTTCTAGAAAGAAATATCACTCCCGATCTCCTTGGTCATCTGAAGCCTGAGAGTGAAGGTGAGCCCATCAATGAATCTCCTCACTCTCTCCCTCTCAGTAGGAAGCAAGATAGTGACATGGTGAGCTAGGTCCAAAAATCGAGTCTCGTACTAGGTGACAGTCATACCACCCTGCTAAAGTCGCTCAAACTACCTGCGGTACTCCTCTCAGGATGACAGATGAACTTCTCTAGAAATAGCTGTGAGAACTAATCCGAGGTAAGTGCAGGCGACCCAGCTGGTCTAGTTTACATATAGTCTCTCCACCATCTCCGGGCGGAACTAATCATCTGAAATGCTACAAAATTGACCCCATTAGTCTCAACTGTACCCATGTTATGCAAAACCTCGCGGCAATGATCCAGAAAATCATGTGGGTCCTCAGAAGATGCACTACTGAAATGAACAGGAAAGAGCTTAGTAAACTTATCTAACCTCAACATAGCCTTAGAAGACAAAGCGGACCTATCACCGGCCTGTGCTGCAACAACCGGCTGAACAACCCCAACTGGCAAGGTTGTTAGAGTCAGATACTGGGGAGCCACCTACTCCAGGGTGTGATTAGCGGGAGTCTGTGCTCTCCCCCAGCCTGAGAGACAGCTGGTGCCACCGGAAAGGTACCGGTCTGGGCCACACTCTCCATAAGGCCCACCAAACAGACTAGAGCATACAGAAGCACTAGAGTGGCTATGAACCCCTCCGAAACCTGAGTTGGTCTGACGGTTACAGTCTGAGTTGGAACCTCCACCTCAAAATCCACCTGAGGCTCCACTGCAGGTGCTGCTGTTCGAGCTATAGGCTTAGCTCTACTTTTTCCTCGGCCTCTGGCGCAACCTCGGCCTCGACCTTAGCCCCTAATCGTGCTGCCACTGGGGGCTCCAGCTCCTATCTGGCTATAGATGCAGTGCATGTTCTCGCCATTTGTGAGAGAACAAGAATATAAGGGTTCAATCATCAATGATAGAATAAGAATCGCATGATAGAGTAAGAAAAAAGTGATATTTTTCCTAAACTCCATAGCCACTGCAAGGTAAGTACAAACGTCTCCATACCGATCCTCCGGACTCTATTAAGCTTGCTCGTGACTCGTGAGACCTAGCCAACCTACTGCTCTGTTACCAACCTGTCACGACCCAGAATCCTAGCTTCAGGGTCGTGATGGCTTCTAACATTCACTTGCTAGGCAAGCCGGCGTAATATAGTTAAATAGCAAAATTTTAACAGTTTAAACAAGGTGATGATAAATAACGAGAGATAGGAACTCAATCTAATACAACACCAGCATAAGTCATGTGATAACATCTACTCCCAAAGATCCGGAGTCACGAGTACATGAACTACTAGAAGTTCTACAAAACAGAGTCTGAAATAAATACCAGTAAAAGAGAGAAGAGGAAAGGGACTCCAAGGTCTTCGGACGTCAGTAGATCTACCTCAAGTCTTTGTATGCGATAATCCGAGCTGGCGCACCTCGCGTACCACTGGGACCAATACCAAAATCTGCACAAGAAGTGCAGAAGTGCAGCATGAGCACAACCGACCCAATGTACTCCGTATGTGTCGAGCCTAACCTCGGTGAGGTAGTGGCGAGGCTATGATAGGAAACTCATGTAATTAAACCTGTACAAATATATATATATATATATATATATATATATATATATATATATATATATATATATATATATATATATATGTGTGTGTGTGTGTGTGTGCGTGCGCGCGCGCGCGCGCGAAACAACAACAAAATAGAGATTTAACAATGTACAATTGGGAGGGGACATGCGAAAGGGGAAAGAGATACGATAATGACAACAGGTATGGCATCATAAGATAGCCAAATAGATCATCAACCAATAAAAACGGATAAACATACGGTATGAAGATGGCACGGCATCACCTTTCGTGCTTTTACTCTCGATTTACCCATGTAACAATGAATAATTGATATAGACGGCACGACATCACCCTTCGTGCTTTAATTATCTTCCTCACTATGTATTAATCAATAGACAAGACAATGTAATGGCACGATATCACCCTTCGTGCTTTAACCCTCTCCCTCATCATGTAGTTAATATAATATAAAATTCGGGAGATAAATAGCACAGTGAATGTGCTTTACGTCAACATGATGCCAAGATACCAAACCTCAACTTCCAAAATACTCCACCATTACAAATTAAGCATTAATTATGGAAGAAATGATCAAATAAGTAATAATCTAACCTAAACATATATATTATAGTTAAAAAGGAAACAAATCACAAGGCAACAAGTTTCACCTGCATGCTTTATCCCAACAATAACGTATAAATGCTCGTCACCTCACATATACGTTGTACCCATACGTTAATCACGAAGCAAATAGGCAAACAAGTCCTAATCCCTCAAGTGAGGGTTAATCACGATACTTACCTCGCTCCCCAATCAAATCAAAGCTCAAACGGGGCCTTTCCTCTAAAATCCACCTCCAAACCAATCGAATCTAATCAATTATCGTTCAAAAAATTTAAAATGAGCTTTAGAAACTACCCATGAGTGAAAAAGATTCAATCATTAATGATTTCGAAAAAAGTCAACAAAAGTCAACCCTAGGCTCGCTTGGTCAAAACCCGAGATTCGGACCAAAACCCAATCACCCATTCATCCCCCGAACCTGGTTATGTAATTAGTTTCGAAATCCGACCTCAATTCGGGGTCTAAATTTCAAATTTACAAAAATTTCTAATTCTACCCAAATCCCTAATTTCTACCATAAAAATCCTAGATTTGATGTTGAAAACTTATGAAATATAATGGGTAACTGAAACAAAGTAGATTAAAGTCACTTACCAATGAATTTAGGAAGAAAATCTCTTGGGAAAATTGGCTCTAGGGTGTTTAGGGTTGAGAGTCTGAAAGAAAAGAGCTAAATCCCGTTTTTACCTCTTTTGTCCAGGCGCAAATATCGCAATTGCAACCAGGAGTTCGTAATTGCGAACACGATAAATGTGAAAAAGCCTTCGTAATTGCGAAGACTCCAAAACGCTACTACCGTCGCAAATGCGAACTTGGAATTCCGCAATTGCGACCATTCTGATCGCAAATGCGAACCAATCCCCTCTCAACACTACTTCGCAAATACGAACTATTTGTTCGCAAATGCGGACCTGACATCATCGCAAATGCGATGTCAAATATGGCAATTGCGATAACTGAGACCTGAGAAAAAAACCAGCAATCATTTAACTTTTTCAACCACTCAGCCATACGTTCGAAGCTCACCCGAGCCCACGGGGCTCCAAACGAAACATGCACACAAGTGTAATAACATCATACGAACTCGCGCAATCAAAATACCAAAATAACACCTAGAACTACGAATCAGACACAAAAACGAATGAGATTTTCAAGGAAACTTAAGAACTTTCGATATTACAACCGGACGTCCGAATCACGTCAAATCAATTCTGTTTTGCACCAAATATTGCAGACAAGTCATAAATACTGAAATGAACCTATACCAAGTTACGGAACCGAAACCCGAACCTGATAGCAATAAAATCAAACTTAGAAATCCTTTAAACCTCTAAACTTCTAATTTTCAACAAATTGCAATAGTTCAAGCTATGGACTTTCGAATTCGATTCCGGGCCTACGCCCAAGTCCCAAATCACAATACGGAACCACCAAGACCGTCAAAATGCTGATTCGGGTCCATTTTCTCAAAACGTTGACCGAAGTCAACTCAAATGAGTTTTAAAGCGCGATTTTACATTTTTATTAATTTTTCACATAAAAACCTTCCGGAAAAAAGTCACAGACTGTGTACGCAAATCGAGAAAGGTTAAACGGAGCTATTCGAGGTCTCGGAAAACGGAAAAGGTAAAACTATAACTGACCTATAGGGTTATCACAGCTTTATTGTCATTTAAGTGGGGCTCAATCCTATATAAAGAGTAGGCTCAACAACCGTTGTAAAATACGAAATCTTTGGCAAAACTTATGCTACATTCTATTCTCAAGCTAAATAATACAACTTTACTTTCTGCTTGATGTTGCTATTATTTCTGTTCTCGGAGGCATCTATCCCGGAGCCAAACCTGCCATTTCATTTGATTTTTACGCCAAGTCTTATCTTTAATCTTATTTACTTTTTTCGTTTTTGGATAAATCGGTTCGCTTGTCTATAAACCACGTAACAAATTCAACTGTACTGTTTTATAGGTAAACAAGGCTGTATTTCTAGATTTTGATGTTTGGAGTAGAAACACTAGCTACATAAAGGCTTAGATCAATGCTTATATCAACTCTTACGACATGATCTAAGAGAGGACGTAAAATAATTGCTGGAGTGAAACGAGTGAAATATAACAGCCGGTACCTTTTGATATGAGTGGAATTCATGCCCTTATCAACTATTAATACGAGAAAATAATTGTTCCCTCTGTTCAAGTTTACTTGTCAACAATATTAAAAATAGATCTTCACTTTTATTTGTCCCGTTTAAAAAATCAATGGATAATTTATTATTTTATATCTATTTTACCCTTATCGTTTTCAAACATGTTTGATTTATAATAAGCAAGGTTGGTTTTCTAATATTAATAATTATGGGTGACATAATAAAATCATCATATTATTTATTGTTTCTTTAGGGGTGAGTCAAATCAATAATAGACAAATAAACTTGAATGGAGGAGTATAATAATCCCAGTAATTTGATTTCATCATCAATTCATCTCTTCTTTTTTCGTTAGGAAGATAATTGTTTCATCACCAGTTGTTATGAGGAAATGAGACAACATATCATTAAAGTTAACACAAATCACTTCTCACTTGTTCGAAAAAACAAAGAAGAAAATAATAATGGTATATCTTAATGAATTGTTATACTAGTATTGCTTTCTGAATTACTTACCATAAGTTGTCAGCACACGTAGTGCATTTCTTTCAAAGTGAACAAAAAAAGTATATCGCAAAGGGTCAATTCCTCTGTGTGTTTGGTTTGTTGACGCTTGAATGATTCAAAAGTTCCTTTGTACAGCTTTAGCTTTTTCTTTAACTTCTCCTCAAGATACGTGGACTGGGAATCAATTATTTCTTGGATTTAAGTCAAATATACAAGTACTTACAAAATCAATGATACTTCTTGCACGATTAGAGAATAAGGGGTTACCTTAACTAATATTAATAGTTGAACAAAGATCACGGCTAAGGTCGAATATTGTATTTTTATTCGTTTAATAAATCATTAATGATGTATCAGTTGATTAAAGTGGTCTATGAGGACTAAGCGATAGAAACTAAGGATTCACCAAACAGTATAGAGAACCAGGTTCTCTATCAGTTCCCACGGTAAACAGGTAGTAAATAAAGAACGCGCGATATTTACGTGAAAAACTCCCTGCTCAGAGGATTAAAAACCACGACCTACCCCAATAGGATTTCAACTCCACCAAACTGAGCAAACTTCAAATTACAACATATTGCCATCTAGGAATTAAACTCTTAATCCCTCACCCCTTATAATAACTCTGTTATAAGCCCTTTGCAATAACTCTATTACAAAGCAACACTCTTGACTAACTCTAGTCAAACAATCAAAATAATAATGGTTAAACCATATCCTACGAAATACTTCAAAAAAGCCGTGTAGGAATACAAGTAAAGAACAAAAGACAAAGACACAACAAACTTAAGGACTCATGACATCTTCAGTGTTAGGATCTGGTCCTTGGTTTGTAGCAGCTTTGTTCTTGAGTACACCTGAAAGAAACGGTGGTGGCTGACACTTGAATGATATGGTTTTTCATATTCTCAAGTGTTGGATCAAGCCTTATATAATTTTGTTTATATATGAGAGAGCATGTGTGAAGAGATAGGGACATTTCAGCTTTTGGTTTGGCCTCTAGCAGCAGCGGCTGTGCCGCTGCACTGCTGCCAGTCAGTACAGTGAAACAACTTTTACAACTGTAGAGTTGACTGTATGACAGTTGAGGAACCTGGTCCTATCTATTTCCTTTGCAGTTCCCTTAACTGTCCTTGAGAGTTAGACCACACAATTGAGCATGTCATAATAAGCGCAAAGGAACTGATTGTATCAGGATCAGGTTCCTATCTGGTTCCTCCATGAAGTTTGACAAATCATCAAAATCATAATTGCATAACTTATCAATTTTCTCCTTTTCGATGATGACAAAGTCAGAACTGATATTCCTTTCGAGAACTAGATTCCCAACATGTTCCCCCAACGAAACAGACGCCTTCCCCCTGAGAACCAGATTCTTGTTACCCCCCTCAATTATCTTCCCCCTTTTGGCATCATTAAAAAGACGATATAATAAGCACATGCAAAAAGAAGTCCAGCAACATTAACTCATGCCACTTGTGTGCACACAACATGGCTAAAAACAGAACTCAAGAGATGACTATGGCACAAAATAGATAGTGATTGCTCATTAATTAAGGATAAAAACACAATAACAGTAGTACCAATCACACAAATATTATAAATTTAACAGCTAAAGTGCCACAGTCATTAATTAGCAACAACAAAAGGAGGACAAAATTAGGATATGACTGAAAAGGGGTTCAAAAGTAGGGCACACTAGATAGGAGATAGGAAGGATTAGGGAGCAAAGGCCTTGAGGAGTCGATACACACTTTCATTTGCACCTCTTTAATCAGTGATCAGATGCTCCTTCAGGTTCTCAACCTGTTTCCTCAACTCGACATTCTTAGTCTTCAACCTATAATCTCTTCCCCCTGGGAGCTACTGGAACCAGATTCCTAGCTGACTTGAGTAAGCTTGGACTGTAAAATAGTATTTTGAGCTTGAAGACGCTTGATATCTGCATTGACTGACTCCTAATCATCAATCAGTTGAGAGATAGTTGAGTTTCTCCCCACACCACCCTTCTTTATCACACACTCACATTCTCCAGTGTACTCATAGTAAATATCTGCTTTCTAGTCGTCACAGAAGCTTTTCCTAATGGAACCTCGAAATACTCCAAGACCTTGGTAAGGAGGAGCCCATAAGGGAGACCATGATTGCCATCCTTAAAGTCTGCCACCTTCAGCATGTGGTCAATCATGATGCCAAGAAGACTAACAGAGGAGAAGGATGCCAGTGCTTCTAGAAGAACCAGGTCCGGAATGGAGGTGATGGATCTTCGCTCAGCCCTAGGTAGTAGCACCTTGTTCACCAGCTCAAACAATAGCATATATTCTAGATGAAGAGCTTTCTTTTACACTCTTTCCCCAGATAGAACGACTTGCTTATTGATGATCAACTTCTTAAAATTAGGGGAACCAGTTCCCTCCACTATTTTCAACCCATCTGTGGGCACGTCAAGAATCTCTCCAAGTGTTTCCTCATTCAGGACAAAGTCTTTTCCATTAATCTTCAGACAAACTGTGTCCTCATTCACCACAATCAGTCCAGCATAGAAACTTTGCACTTCATATTTATACACCTTTGGACTTGGGATTTCAAAAAGGTGGGTCCACTTTTCGAATTCCACAATTTCCACAAGCTGTCGCATTCCTGGATATTCAATGATCTTAGGGTCAAAGAATCGACCCCACAAACTTTTTTATTTCTTGAGATTGGCCCTTCTTTCCAACTCAAATTACTCCACCCTTGCCCTTTTGGAGGAACTAGGTTCCTCGCTAGTACTCTACCTCTTCCTCAGAGGCTTCTTCTTCTCCACTTTCTCTTTCTCCACTCCTTATTCCGTCTCCGCTTCATCAGCAACATCACTTAGAATTTCTTTCTCAGACACTGGTTTCTTTCCCTTAGTAGCAACATTTTTCTTTGAATTTTTCCTTACAAGAGGAGGTGTGTTATTCATAGGCTCCTCATCATCAGCCTTCACCACATCTGCTGGTGGCACATCTTCCTCATCGACTAACCCGCTCTTCACTAATCTCCTTTTGTAATGATCCGACCGATCGTTTTATATATTGTAGCCCCGTTCCCCTATTTATTGCCTCTTCTATGTTCATTTGTGGTTATGAGACTTGTTGGGATAGTTTGATTGGTTTCGGAAAAATTTTAGGGTGAATTAGGACACTTATTCCAACGTTGGAAGCTTAAGTTGAAAGAGTTGAACGGAGTTTGACTTTTTTATAGATGACTCCGGAATGGAGTTTTGATAGTTCCAATAGCTTCGTATGGTAATTTTGGACTTAGGTGTATGTCCGAATGTTGATTCGGAAGTCTGTATGTTGATTTGGTATTTTTTGGGAAAAGTTGAAAAGTTGAAGGTTTGGAAGGTTGATAGGTTTGATCAAGGGTTGACTTTATTAATATCGGGCTCGGATTGTGATTCCAGAAATTGGTATAGGTCCGTCGTGTCAGTTGGGACTTGCATGCAAAATTTGAGGTCATTCGGAGTTGTTTAGGCTTGTTCGGTTCAAGTTTTGAATTTGGAAATGTTTATTAGTTCATTAGGGTTGAATTATGATGCAATTCGTAGTTTTGATGTTGTTTGGTATGATTTAAGGCCTCGAGTAGGTTCGTGTTATTTTTTGGGATTGGTTGGTATGATTGGACGAGGTCTCGAGGGCCTCGGGTGTGTTTCAGATGGGTTTTGGACCATTTCTCTAAGTTTTGGATTGGTGTCTAGTTTCCTTAATTGCGATCGCGAAGAGGAAGTCGCGAACGCGTAGCTCTATTTGGTGGCAGCTGGTATTTGTGCATCGCATTCACGAACATAAGGACGCGTTCGCGAAGCTTGAGGGAGGTTGTTCATCGTGAACGCGAGCGGGGAGCCGCGTTCGCGTAGAAGGAAAATAAGGTTGAGGGGTGGCACGCGTTTGTTCAACGCGGTCGCGAGGGCTGGACGGCAATCATGTCGCTTTGAGCGGATGGGCATCGCGTTCGCGACTAGAGTGTCGCGTTCGCAAGTGGAGCGTGTAAGAGGTTTTGGCAACTGGGCAATTTTTTTCTTCGTGATCGCGTATATATTTCCGCGATCGCGATGTATAACACCTGGGTAGATTATATAGTACTCTATTTCGAGGATTTGGTTCATTTTAATATATTTTAAGTTGTAGAGCTTGGTTTTGGGCGATTTGGAGGGGATTTCACTATTGGATGGGGTAAGTATTTTTGACTCGGATTTGTCCATTATTCATAATTCCATCTTTATTTTTATCATTAAATTAGTGATTTGAATTGGAGAAATTAGTGGGCTTTTGTAAAAACTTTCCTAAAGTATAAAATGAGGATTTGAAGGTCAATTTGAGGTCGGAATTGGATGTTTTTGGTATGGTTGGACTCGTATCGGAATGGATGTTAGGAATTTTTGAGTTTGGTCGAGTTCGAGGTGCATGCCCGAGGTTGACTCTTTGAGTTGACTTTTTGATTTTCATTAAAAATGAATCTTTATTATCCGGAATTGCTTTCTATGGCTTCTATTTATGATATTAAGTTATTTTGGCTAGATTCAAGCCATCCGGAGTTGAATTTGTGCGGGAAGGGCTTATTAGTAGATTAATTTAACTTGTTTGAGGTAAGTATCTTGTCTAACTTTGTGTGGGGGAACTACCCCTTAGGATTAGGTTTGATTGTACTATTTGAATCATGTGAAAGACGTGTACATGAGGTGACGAGTATGTACACAAGCTTTTATGTGCAAATTTGACCGGTTTAGACTCTTAGGTTAATCATATGCATTTAATTGAATTTGTTATCATTTGTTAAATCGTTTGTTATAAAATTTATTCTTACATGCTTTAATTGAAGTTGTCACTACATGTTCTAGTTTCTATTGTCGAGGTTGCTCTTACATGCATTTATTAGTAGTTGTTGTTACATGCCATTCTTTCCATTGTTGAGTTATTCTTATGCATTTAGTCGTAGTTGCTATTTCAAGCTATCTCTTGCATTGTTAAGCTTATGTTTTACACTTGAATTGAAAGTTGCCATCTCATGGGGATACCTTCATTTGTTGAGTTATTGAAGTTGTAGTCGTGAAAGCTATTAACATATTATTGTTGAAGTTGTTGATTATTAGGATATCTTTCCTTGTTGGGTTGTTTCTCATTCATTCTGTTATTATTGAGATTCTTGTACATATTATGGTTGAGACGTGGGCTATGTGTTGTGGTAATATTGGTATTGTATTTTGGAAATGTTGTGGTATATGGCCACGTGTTGTGCGAGTTGATTATTGTGTTATGATATTGATACGCATGCGGTGGCATAAGGGTGGGTATTGAAACACATACGGTGAGATAAGGTGGGATTTATACGTGTGTTGCTAGTAAGGGAATTACTTGAAGTCGCACGGTGAGATGGGGGGGCTAAAACGCGTGTATCTATTACGGAAAATATATTTTCAAAATATATGCAAGGCTCACGCGGTGATATAAGGAAGATTGTGATTATAAATTGTGAAGTGTTATTATGAGGTGTGGTACCTCGGTTGTAACTCTTGTTGTACATCTATGTTCAACGAGATTGTTGATGGAACGGTTATTGTTATTCCTTTATTTGCTCTACTTGTATTTGATGGTGTTTGATTTCTTGTTGTTCCTATCATATGCTCGTTTTTGTTGTCCTTTATTGCTTTAATACCCGTTGTTAGCCTTACATCATTATACTGCTTTGTTGTCAATTATTTGTTTATTTTCCGTTATTAGATTATATATATAATATGTTCAGGTTTCTTTTGTCTAGTAGATGTTTTGACCTGGCCTCGTCACTACTCTACCGAGATTAGGTTTGATACCTATTGGGTACCATTGTGGTGTACTCATGCTACGCTTCTACACATTTTTGTGCAAATCCAGTACTTCTTCTTGTGCCGGACGCCAGTGATTGGACCCGGATATTCCAGAGACTTCAAGGTATACCTGCTTGACACTCACAGGCCTCAAAGTCACCTTCTGTTATTGCTTTTAATACTATTTATCTTCTTATCAAATAGTGTTGTATTAGAGATTTTCAGTACATTTTAGTAGAACTTATGACTCAGTTTCACCAGCTTTGGGGTTATTGTAACTGTTGGACCGTTTTGATTTCACTATTGCAGTTATTAGTTTAATTTATCATCTTAGTTGTTAATTCTACTAAATTCTCCATGTATGTTAGGCTTACCTAGTCTTGGAGACTAGGTGCCATCACAGTATCCTAAGGTGGGAATTTGGTGTCGTGACAAGTTAGTATCAGAGTTCTAGGTTCGTAGGTGCTACGAGTCATAAGCAGGTTTAGTAGAGTCTTGCCGATAATTACAGACACGTCTGTACTTATCTTTGGGAGAATATGGAACTATTAGGAAAATTTCACTTCTTTGATTTCTTGTCGTGGGAATTTTTTGATTTCGAAATTTGAGCCTTTGTGTTTTTATTCTCTCACAGATGGTGAGGACACGCACTGCTGGATCAGATGATCAGATACCTGCGCCCCCTGCTAGAGCCGAGAGAGGCTAAGGCCAGGGTAGAGGTCGAGGAGAGGCACGTGCGGTAGCCAGATCACATGTCCGAGCAGCGACTGAGGAGCCACCAGTAGCTTTGGTTGGGGGACATGAACCCGAGACGCCTGTTGTTACCCCTAGACTTCAAGAGACCCTAGCACACTTCGTGAGTATGTTCGGTACTCTAGCTCAGGCGGGATTAATCCCGGTTTCTCCAGCTACATCTGAGGCTGGGGGAGGAGCTCAAACTCTCACGGCCCGTACTCCAGAGCAGCGGATCCATGTTTATCAGGTTTCAGGAGTTTTTCCAGCACAACCCTTTATTCTGGTTTATCCTGAGGTCAGGCTAAAGGCATCTGAGGAGGATTAGAGGAGACTAACCAATTAATGTAAGTCCAAATTTTAACAACATTCCCTTTTTAAAGGTTCCCAGGAGTTATGGTGTTTCTGGTGGATGACACAATACACAAGATAAAGGCAATTAGTGAATTTGTTAGGTTGTGTTCTTGTATTTTTTTTTTTTTTTTTGGTGTATATTCTTCCTTGTATAGATGTATTGGTTTTTAGAAGCTTTTCCCCCAAATTTGCAAGTCTGCATCATAAAATGAACAAAATTCTATAATTATAATATAATTAATAATCTTTGATTTTTTTTTAAAAAAAATTATAAAAATTCAGGAGACACTTATGTGTAAAAACTAGTAATATATTCTATATACATAGAGAGAGAAGGAAACTAAAATAATTAAAATAAGAAAAAGAGAGGAAAAAAATACGAAATCATCACTCTATAGCCACTCGGGCAAAATAATGGCCCTACTTTTTTAGCTTTTATTAACATTTTAATATCAACTTATAAACAAAACCCTAAAATTCTATTCTTTCTCCCCTCTTTCAGCTCCCTACTTCTCTCCCTCCCTCCCCCTCCCCCTCCCCCTCTCTCTCCTCATCTTCTCCCTTCTTCAACCTTCTTTTCCCTCTCTTCTCATCTTCTCCCTTTTCCACTCCTACCTTTTTTTCATCTTCTTTTCTTCTCTTCCACTATAACGACACCAACACACCATTTTTTTTATTCTCTCTCTCTCTCTCTCTTATAATTTCCTCCTCCTTCACTTAGATGAAAAAAATACTATCTTCATTGTGTAATTTTCGGCCAAATTCTGACAATGGTTGCCGTCTTTTTCGCTTTCTGTCCACTTTCAGATATGGTACTGTATGACACTTTTTTGGATAAAATTTATGAGAAGATGAGAGATGAAGAAAATAAAATGGCCACTGTCGGAGAAAAACTTTTTTCTGCCAAGTTGGTTGTCCTCCATTACTGTCAATGCTCCTTTATCTATATATCATGTAATTCTTGTATAATATGAGTATAATCATTATGTATACATTATACATTGATGATATATTTACTATACATTTATTATACACATATTATACAAAAGTGGACGTGAAAGATTATAGTGGCTACGTGAGTATTGACAACATTATATATAACGTGTATAATTATGTACGCACATTTGTATGAAAGGTGTATTTATATTCATAGGATGCATATACACTATTTATACACATTTCATGTTCATTTAATTTTGTATATAAAGTGTATATACAATGTATAATGTATATATGCGGTGCGTATATAATTTATAATATGTTTAAAAAGCGAATAATTAATATTCTTTTGTATATAAAGTGTATAATCTTTCTCTCACAGATACTCTCAACATTTATTTCTTTTTCCCTTTTAGATCTTATTTATTTAGGTTTAATAATCTATTTATATAATATATAAAAACCGTATATACATCGTCTTTTGTTTTTTTTTTCTTCTCATTCCTACTTTACCATTTCTTCTTCTTCTCTTTTGTAATAATTTTTTTATATGAATTCTCACTCTTTCATTTTTTTCTCTTTTAAGTTAATTCTTAAAAGTTGTAGTTTTGTATAAAAAATACATATACACTTATATAAAGTTGTATATACATGGTACTTGTATATTAATTTTATATAGAAGTTGCAAATGCACCGTTATACAATGTTAAAAACTATATATGCAATGTATACTGAGTTTGGCAGTGTGTCGTTTGTGTATATTGAGTATATCCGAGTGTGTTTGTGTATCTAATGTGTATACCAAGTGTATCTGAGTTTGTTTGTGTATCTGAAGTATATATTGTATACATTGTAAAATGTACATCTCTCTCTCATACACATATAATCCCGTTATCTGTGTGTATTTTTTCTTCGTGAGTTGAGTTTTTAAGTAAGTTTTTCTCTTTTGAAAGATATTTTATTTTTTTGAATTCACCGGCTTTTTGGACTTTTGACCGAATTGTTCTTTTTTGTGTAATTAAAAAACTATTTGACTAAAATAGTTTCATATTTTACATTGCTTTGGATTGAAGATATATTTTTTATTACTGTAAATGAGATTTCTAAGATGAAAAATCATTTCACCGGCTATCTATTATAATTAGTAATTGGCTTCAAATTGCATAATAGATTTGTGGGCTAGAGGTTGTCAAAAGTTTCAGCCGAGCGGCTAACGGTGAAATTGGTAAAAATAGCACGGTATAGCCAGTTTTTGGACTGGTCAATCAAAAATAGCCAGCATTTACCAAGTCAATGAAAATTAGCCACCGTTTTGCTGCAATAGAGACCGGTCCAGCATAATATATTGGAGTTCGGTGCACTTGTGTATGAACTCCAGCATATTATGCTGGACCGGTATACTTTGCTGGCTCCAGTATAAAATACTGGATTATACTGGACCATTATACTTGCTGAAACTCCAGTATATTATGCTGGAGTTCTAGTGTACTTATGCTGGAACTCCATCATATTATGCTGGAGTTCCAGCATACTATTCTAGAACTCCAGTATAATATGTTGGAGTTCAAGTATATTTATGCTGGAACTACAACATAATATACTAGAGTATTTTTCGGGTTTTGAACGGTGTTTTCGCTCAGATTTATCTTTACATAAAAAGTGGATAAATTTCGATTACTTTTGAAATTGGGCTATTTTTGAACGACCAGTTGTAGAATCTGACTATTTTTAAAAATCTCCCGTGAAATTGCCACCTTAGAAGTTAAAATACACCGAATAATTGTGTCACTTCAGAAAAAATAAGAAGTGCTAACATTAGAAAAACCTTACCCTTACCATTCTTTCATAAATGTCAAGAAAAAAAATACTCTTGTTCTCTCTAGAAAACTCTTTGAAATCATTTCACGGCAAAGTTGGAAGTAGTTTTCCTACGCTTTTCTTTGCAGGATAATTTTTTTCCTATGTAATACAAGTACGATCACAAATTAACCTTTACGGTATAGTTCATGTTTATATACATATATGCAATTATATGGGAAAGGATCCCCTCCAGTACACTACTCGTCAAACAAATACATTGAGTTTTGGAAGACTGTGTTCTGGAAAGGAATTGGGATATTATCACTTCTAGCCCGCGCCAAAAACTATTTATATTTAGTAGCCGAAAAAGTTTATAAAATTTGTATATAACATACAAAATGTATATATATACAAAAAATATATATAAATTTTATATATTTTCTCGGCTATTATTTTTACAGCGGCTATACAGTGTCATTTTTCCAAAGGAATTCACCCTTGTTTGATTTGTTAAAAAAATAGTACGGAAATAAAAAAGAAACAGCATTTTCAGTAAGTGTATCCACCTGATTTCACTCTTCTTTTAATTTGCCCATCACCAATGGTTGTGATAGAATGCATAGAATTTATCTGCCTTTAATTGATCTAATAGAGGTCTCAGGTTCGACGTCCCTTAGAATGAAAAAAAACCTATAATAGACCTAAGTGTTTGCCTCTGAAGCGGAAAAGTTCATTGCTCATCTTCAATCAAATACCTTGAAAGAGTGGAAATATTATGCTATAATAATAGCCACCCTGAAATTTATTACAATAGTGAGCAAAAGAGAGTGTTTCTGTCAGCAGTCTTGTAACGTAAATATCGTCGACTACTTTCTTGTATAGCCATCTCTGTAATCAATTCTACAGACATACACCAAACTGCACATAATTAGTTGTAAGGTTTGAATTATAGAAAATACAACTACTTAGAATGACATGTTAGTTATCTGTAGTTGCAGCATACTAAAAAGAAAAGATTTCTACCTTTGAATAGCAATGGGAAGGAAATTGCCACAGTGGAGAACAAAAGATGTTTGAAACTTGAGCAGATTCAACCAACAATGGTACAAAGCTTGGCTAACAATTATTTGACTTCAAGACTGCATTTAGGCTGCAAGCAACAACATAATATGCAATAAGATAAAAGATAAAAACCATTCAGAGACAGGCATAAATTCATTTATGAGCAAAGGGTTCTGTTAGACACCACACATCTAATTAATTTAAGGCTTATAAATATCAGACAAATGGCAGTAAATTTTAAAAATAGCCAGATTTACAACTGGTCGTTCAAAAATAGCCCAATTTCAAAAGTAATCAAAATTTAGCCACTTTTTATATAAAGATAAATCTGAGCGAAAACACTGTTGAAAACCCGGAAAATACTCCAGTATATTATGCTGGAGTTCCAGCATAAGTATACTTGAACTCAAGCATATTATACTGGAGTTCCAGAATAAGTATGCTGGAACTCCAGCATAATATGATGGAGTTCCAGCACAAGTACACTAGAACTCCAGCATAATATACTGGCGTTCCAGCAAGTATATTGGTCCAGTATAATGTACTGGAGACTGGAGCACCGGATACTGGAGTTTGGAGCACCGGTGCTCCAGTCTCCAGTATATTATACTGGAGCCAGCAAAGTATACCGGTCCAGCATAATATGCTGGAGTTCATACACAAGTGCACCGAACTCCAGTATATTATGCTGGACCGGTCTCTATTGCAGCAAAATAGTGGCTATTTTTCATTGACTTGGTAAACGCTGGCTATTTTTAATTGACCAGTCCGAACACTGGCTATACCGTGCTAATTTTACGACAAATGGGGATAATGAGATATGCTTAACTTGAAAGTTGAAACAAAACCAAGAAAAAAGACATTTCTTTTTCTCATCTGATGATCTTGTTTCAACTTTCAACTACTAAAAAGAAAGGAAATATGCAGCAGAAAGTTATTACTTAAAGGCAAACCCTGCAACATTTTAAGTCAAATATGAGAAGAAACACATTTGAAATCATTCTACATGAATGTAAACAATCTAACTGGGAACTTTACATATAGGTCCCTCCACAGTTATCTAATAAACATGAGTGAGGTTATCACATCATAGACTTTTCTGGTGTTGAAAATTACTGCACTACTCAAATTGATACTCTCATTCAGCCGTCTTTCATATTAATTCTTTATCAATTCACCCGCACAGCAATTTAGAAGTAATTCCTAATAGAACCTTCTTAACAGAATGAACGCGAATCAAAATGTTGAGATTAATCACAAATCTTGGTCAAACCAATATACCAGACTGCTTTTTGGTGAAGCAGCTCCAAACACATATTAGCATACAATTGCGGACTCTTCTCGGTCAATACAAAATGTTCAAATATTAGAGCTCATCTAAACAAGTCCTGAGTACGACAATTTGGCAAAACCTGCTTAAAACTAGACCCTGAATTCTTAGGCAACGAACGATACATCTGATAAGCTTTTCTAGACAACTGAATGCTAGCTATATAAAAAATACTGCCCAAAGACAACTAAAGTCCCAATGAACTAGACATTTGGAACTGAAAAACCTTCTATTCTGCAGTTCATAAGATGGTTTCCTATCTTTATAGAATGTCTCAAATCAAGAGTAGCTCTATTTCTAACAACGTAACAAGTGTCAATTGAAAAACTGGAAAGCTTCAGCATGGAACCTGCCTTTACTTGTACAAATATGTAGATGTTTGAGCAATCTACTTCATGTGCAGAAGCCAATGCAATCTATTTCAATGAGTTCCACTGTACCCAGTATTTTCAACATTGGACATAGACATATATACAAAACCACTAAAATTTCAACAAATATAAATTTTAAACCTATAATTTCAAAAGTGGAATGTATTCAGTGCTAAAAACCTTAAAGGTTAAACTAATTAAGTTTAAATTTTGAATCTGCATCTGACTTCATGTCAACTGTTCAGACCCAAACCATGATACTACTGACTTCTTAACATTAATATCTGCTTTCTCTTGAATAATGGATTAAAGAACTAATAGGTGCTTTTCCTTTTTTATTTTTCACAATTTCCTGGAAAGTTGTGGTTGGTGGTCGTACCACACTAAACCATATATATATATATATATATAGCATCTTGAATAAGAAAAAAACTTTAGTACAATACAATTCTAACAAGAACAAAAAACAAAGTATGATCTCATGCCATCCATAATTAAAGATACAAATTCATTTCTTTAAAAGCAGAATCCATTTGGATCTTTCCCTGAATCATTGTGTACTACACTCACAAAATAAACATAAACAAAACCAATAAAAAGAATAAACAAATGCTACTTAACAACCAACCTCAGATTCCAGGTAACTTCCATGAGGCCTAATAATTAAAGAATGAAAATCTTCCAAAGACAAAGCTGCTCTATTCCTCTCCTGAACACAATCTTGAGTCCTATTCTGCATACTGAACAACACATTATGCCAAGTATTTACCCTTGAACGACCCTTTTTAGGTAATCCTACATTCATATCAGCCAAATCCTCTGCTGTAACACTTAAAATCTCCTCTGGTTCAGCACCATCAAGCAACCATAACAAGCAAGAACAAAACCCTTTTGTGATCTCTGAATCACTATCTACTCTAAACCTCATTGAACCCCTTTTATCCATCCTAACCTCTAACCAAACCTGAGTTGTACAACCCATGACTCTGTTTTCTTGAACCTTAGCTGACTCACTTAATGGTGGGAGAATACTTGCATACTGTAATAATCTTTTCACTCTATCAATTGGTTCTGATAACGACCTAAATTCCAAACCTAAAATCTGAACTTTGTCAATAACACTTAACCCCTCTTCTACCGGTGCTTCTTTGTCCATAATCAAGCAAGAAACTGAGGAAAGGCTCCGTCTTTTAGTTGTTGATCTTGAATTTGAGTAACACCTGTTTGCGGAAGAAGTGAAAAAGATTGGACTTTTAATACATAATTGAGGATTTGGCTTGGTGGGTGTGAAAATGACTGGATTTTTAGTACATTATTGAGGAATTGGCGATGAAATTGTTAAAAAAGAATATGGGAATGGAAGTGTGTGCATGTTGGTTAAGAAGAAAAAATGATAGAAGAAAATTGGAGAGTGAGGGGATTTGCTGATGACAGTTAGAAGTTGGTGACGTGTGAGATTTTGAGAGATAAAAAAGTGGGAATTGGATCCTTTAACTTCGGGAAGTTTTGAGTTTCAGAGAGCGAAAAGTAGAAAACAAAGGTGAAAAAAGGCCATAAGAATCTGATGATGAGAAGAAGAAGGTGCAGCAAAAGAGAAATAAAAGCAGTGGCGTTTTATAAGCCCGAGGCCATTGGATATTTCATTCCAAAAACACAAAAAGCGCCAATAGTGGAAATCTCCCATGAATCTTGTTTTTTATATTTTAATTTCATTTTCGTAAAAGGCTTTTGGGAAATTTTTGGTTGAAGTCCAAAAAAGAAAGAAAATTGAGGTCAAGTTGTGGTGAAAGAAAAAGGATATTTAAAAATTAAAATATTCTTTAAAATGCATTTACATATTAATAGATTAATATAAATCAAAATATTTTATAGTAAAAATATAAAATATCACAATATTATAGTTGAAGAAAAAATTATTTGATTTTTTGAAATAGTAGTAATATGGTTATGCTTTTTGGAATAAAAAGGAGTAACCTTTAACTTAACTACTAATTGAAGCTCTTCTGCTTCTTTTTTTTCTTTTTGTCTGAAAATGTGAGGGTGATGAAAATTGACTCAAATTCCTCTTCTTCTTCTTTTTTTTTTTAAGACTTTCCCTATAAGATTTGAAGAAGACCCATATTATAAAATGAGATATAATACACTGAATATGCATGTTATTATTATATATTAAGTTAAATTCGTTGTACTCTAACCCGGAACAATAACATTAACCAATAAGACTTGCTAAAAAGAAGTTGGTACCTTAAAATTGAATAAAGTTGTTGAGAATAAATTCATAATTTATCAAGATCAATTCTTATTGTCACCAGTACAAGAGCAGCGAAAATGATCATAATATAGAAAACCGGTGGATTGAAACTTTGACGAATGGACAAAACCACACTACAATCCGTGCAAGAAAACAAGATTATAAGCAAACTGTTGCGACCAAAAGCACACGCAAGCATATGCGGACGTCAAATAATAAAGTGACACTATTAGAAAGCCGGAAAAAAGCGACCAACAATTGGCGATCAAAATTGGTCTGACAATAAAAGCGACCAAAGTTGGTCGCTAAATTGGAGAAAATTATTAAATAATTATTCTAAATACATTAGCGATCAAGGTTGGTCGCTTTTTGGTCGATAATGTGATCAAAATGTTGACCGTACTGGTCAGACTTGCTTGGTCAAAGAAATACTGAAATTAGCGACCAACTTTGGTTGCTAAAGTGGGACCCAGTTATAAAATTTTAATAATTATATTATTATTTAAAAAAATTATAAAATATAAATAAATATAATTTAAAATTAGCGACCAAAGTTGGTCGCTTACGAAAGGGGAAGCAGATAGAGACCAACTTTGGTCGCTAATCTGGGACCCAATTATAAATTTATAATTATTTATTATTTAAAAAATTTATAAAATATATAAAATATTAATTAAAAATTAGCGACCAAAAGTTGGTCGCTTACGAAAGGGGAAGCAGAATAGAGACCAACTTTGTGGTCGCTAAATCTGGGACCCTCAGTTTCTAATGTTTAACAATTATATTATACTTTTAAAGTATTATATAAAATATATAGAATTTGAATTTAAATAATTTGATTTAAAAAATTATCCATATATAATATATATATATATTAATAATCAAAAACCCTTCTTCCTCCAGTACTCTATCATAAGTGAAATTAAGAATAAAAGAAAGCCAAATAAAAGGAGTCAATCTAACTGTGACAAAAGACAAAATTTGGCTGGTTTTAAGGATCCTAAACAACATTCTAAAAGCATGACGAACATTTGTATTTAACAACGGCCAAGCATAAATAGCTCACTGCAATTTAGGATCTGGAGATTCACTTCCTAGCATATCTCAAACGTCCTCAGAGTGAAGGACTAACCCTTAGCAGAATATCCCCGCTGCGCATAGATCATGGCATGACATAGTTGGATTATACAAAAATCCTGAACATAGGCAACCTTTCTGAAAAAAGATTTTTCAATAAAACTGTCGGAATCACATTCAACACATTTGTCCGGTTCAGCCACCACTAGTACAGTTTCCCTTCTTTGATTTCTTCACAGACACATTGGGGCAAACGCTTCAGCTGATGCGTGGCTGTGTGTACCCAAAACCCACTGAATTGCTATTAGTCCAGCGCTACATATTACGGGAAAGAACTCTCCTTTCAGTCCCCTTGGCTTAGTGTCTGATATTCAGCAGCAGTGGCATATGAACCTCAATTTGGTAATATTAGATTTTGCAAATGTATGATTTCTGCTAAGACGAGTAGCCATAAATTTCCACAAACTCGAAGACCTGAATACTATGATGCAAGATTGCAAAAACAAATTAAAAGCTATAGAAAGAGCAAGTAGGGGGCGTTACTGTTAAGAGTTGGTTCAATTTAGTGATGCTGTTTCAATTGTGTGCAACTAATTGATGACTCTATATACTTGCGGAAGCATTCGATATGGGGAGACAAATGGATAAGCATGCAGAAATTAAGGACACCATGAAATAAGGTCAATGTGCATAAACATAAATAAGATTCTAGATAGATGATTTACCCATCATGGTGTCTCTTCCGCTTCGTCCTTCTTAGTACGTCGACCACCTGTTAAACATACCCAGACTAAATTTTATTTTATTTTGATTGAATTAGGCCGATTAAACGCCCCATAAGAGCTAAAACCGATACCAAATCCGCCCATATCTTATCGGGTGGCTAGCGGAATTAATACATTTAAAAGACGATAACCGATAAGCCAAACCGTTAAGAGTAAATAACCGCCCAATCCGCCCGATAATCAGCCCTAATCTAAAATAATATAATGTAATCCGTTAACACTTTTGTAATACAAGGGATGAATACACATAAAATATACTCTAACATGCTATATATGTAGTTAAAGTAGTTACAACGAAGCGTGTTATATATATATATATATATATATGTGTGTGTGTGTGTGTGTGTTGTGTGTGTGTGTGTGTGTAAAATTGATTCATCGACTTATAACCCTACTCAGATGCATCGTTGAATATTAAAAACAAAAACGTCTCGACTTATATCAATATCTGTTATAATTGATTCATCGACTTATAACCTAGTGATGAATGAATTGTAATTCATTAACTCTGTTACAATAACAAATAATGATACAGTATCAATATATAATAACATGCTATATATGTAGTTAAAGTAGCACGAAGTAATGTAGTGTTATAATATATACACACACTAACATATATATAACAAGTTATATATACTTTATAGTATTACAGTGAAGTGTCTGTGTGTGTAGATGTGTGTGTGTGTGTGTCTATATATATATATATATAATATATAATATATATATTATAATATAATATATATTAATATAAGAACATAGAAGCGCTATGAACACTGGGCCGGGTTCATTTAGGTTATTGATACATTTGTAAATTGATTCATCGACTTATAACTTAGTGATGAATGAATGTAATTCCATTAACTCTGTTATAAATACAAATAATGAATACAGTAGCAATATACTATAACATGCTATATATGTAGTTAAAGTAGCACGAAGTGTGTGTTATTATATATACACACACTAACATATACTATAACAAGTATATATATCGTTATAGTATTACAGTGAAGTGTGTGTGTGTGTGTGTGTGTGTGTGTGTGTGTGTGTGTGTGTGTCTATATATATATAAAGAACATGAAGCGCTAGGAACACAGGGTCGGCGTTCGTTTAGGGATTGCTTAAATTGAATTGATTCATCGACTTATAACCTAGTGATGAATGAATGTAATTCATTAACTCTGTTATAATACAAATAATGAATACTATTATATCAATTAACTAGAATAATATTATATTGGTTATCAATTCATTAATTATTCGTACGTAGCAATGTAATAAAGATTGATCATCAATTACAATATAGTTTATTGCGTGTGTATGAAATTACTCATATACTTAAATATAACTTAAAAAATTCCTTTACATACATGCTATTATAATCTATTAAAAGTAATTACCTAGTTAATATATTTTTTTTAAAGATTTATTGCTTAATTTTAGTTTTTTTATATAATATTATTTATAATAATTGGTAGTTAAATAAAACAAATATTTATAGCTAATAAGATTTTTTTTATAGCTTATAATATTTAAAAACCAAAATAGAAAAAAAATTATTTAATTTTTTTTTAGAAATAGCGACCAACGTTGGTCGCTTTTTGTAAATCCAGACTCAAAAACGGGTTTCCCCCTCCCATTCTCTTATTTTCTTCCCCAAAATTTCCCCAACTCTCTCTCAACACATTCCCCTCCCCTTCTCTATTTCCCTCACACAAATTAATCCCCCCACCCCGCGCCACCACTGCGACCACCGGAGCCACCGCCGGAGCCGCCTCTGCCACCGTTGTCGCTGCCCCTCTCTCTCTTTCTCCACCTAAAAAAAACTAGGTTTGAATTATAACCTTGAATCTTTGTTATTTCTAGTTTTTGTTTCAATTATTTCAATATTGTAGTTTAAGGATATGAATTAGTGCTTAAATTCTTTGAACATTGTATTTTATTGAGGATGAGGGTTTAGGTCTTATTTTAGTTAGCTTTGTTAATTAATTTTATTAACTAATTAGTTTAATTAGTGTCGAATTTAGTATAGTTAGATTTGTATTATACTTTGTATTGTCTTGATAGTTTAGTTAGAATCTAGGGTTTAGGATATGAATTGAACCTTTAGGATATGAATTGGACTTTTAGTTTATGTATTGGAATTTTAGTTTATGATTTGAACTTTTAATTTATAAATTGAACTTTTTGGATATGAATTGAACTTTTAGTTTATGAATTGAACTTTTAGTTTATAAATTAAAATTTTAGGATATGAATTGAACTTTTAGGATATGAATTGGACTTTTAGGATATGAATTGAACTTTTAGGATATGAATTTTAGGATATGAATTGGACTTTTAGTTTATGTATTGGAATTTTAGTTTATGATTTGAACTTTTAATTTATGAATTGAACTTTTTGGATATGAATTGGACTTTTAGTTTATGTATTGGAATTTTAGTTTATGATTTGAACTTTTAATTTATGAATTGGACTTTATGGATATGATTGGACTTTTAGTTTATGTATTAGAATTTTAGTTTATGATTTGAACTTTTAATTTATGATTTGAACTTTTAGTTTATAAATTGAAATTTTAGGATATGAATTGGACTTTTAGTTTATTAATTGAACCTTTTGGATATGAATTGAACTTTTAGTTTATGAATTGAACTTTTTAGTTTATAAATTGAACTTTTAGTTTGTAAATCGAAAATTTAGGATATGAATTGAAATTTAGGATATGAAATTAATTAACTAAAAAAAATATTAGGATATGAATTAACTAAATTAATTTGTTCTTGTTTTATTTATATAGATGGAACATCGTACTTGGATGTACAATAGGAATTATCCTAATCGGCAGGGATTGCGGGAGGATTTTGTAGAAGGGGTGGATGACTTTATTAGACATGCAATGTCACTTCCATCATACCTAGGTGAAGGAGTAATTAGGTGCCCTTGTGTTAGGTGCGACTGTATGAAATTTGAAAAACCGGCGGAAGTTAAGCATCATCTTTATAGGAAGGGGTTTATAGCAAATTACTTTGTGTGGACTAATCATGGAGAGATCGATGGTAGCCATGGGATATTTCATAACATGGTTGTGGGTAAAAGTAGTAGGTCGGTGGAGAATACAAATCGTGATTCTAGAATTCATGATATGGTTGCGGATGCTTTTGAAATACAGAGCAAGTGTGTATGGGAACACCGCTATAGCGCGGAAGTGGCTGCAAATTTTCATCACAAAGCTCGCAAGCGGTTGTCGCATACTTTCTCCAAAGCTAGAAAGTTGAACCAGAAGCCTGACTGGTTGCTTCAGAATTTATGGGAGGATTTGCAAAGGCAATGGCTTACCGCAAAGTTCTTAGAGAAGAGCGAAAAAGGAAAGAAAGCTCGCGCATCTGCGAAGGGAGGCTCCTTGCACACTGGTGGTGCGATCAGCCTAGGGACAATAAAAAGAAGATTGGTACGTAATTGCTTAATTTATTTTAATTTCAAAGTATATCTATTCTGTTTATTAACTAAAATTTATGAGTTTTCAGGAAAAGAAGTTGGGGCATCCGATGAACCAAGATGAGCTATTCAAGGAGACTCATATTGTAAAGAAGAAGAAAGAGACGGACCATGATTAAGCCTGTAACGGCAGCCTTTTCAGTAGTCAATTAGGAGTCTAATCAAATTAGAATTCCGTTCTCTTTAGAGATTAATGAGTGACGCAATTTTTAAAAAAAATCCCGTTTTAGTTAGACTCCTAGGATAATGAAACTGGTTCAATGCTCAACGGATAGAATTTCTGAAAGTTTGGTGTAATTAGGACTTCTGCTCATGATTGGTAATTTTATCTTTCTAATTGTGCAAAGTATAGAAACATACCTGAACTTTCTCATGAGCATATACTGATGAACTAGGTTCTTCAAGTAAAACTTCTCTTGATCATGCCTCAAATGTCATAATAGAAAAACTTTGTAAGAGATTAAAGATTCATATAAACACATGTCACAGGAGTATACTAATTAAAGTATGAGACTGAGTAAGAATTAGTCTAGATATTTACATTGAATTAAGAACTCCTAACCAATTTTTTTTTTATCTTTTTTATTGTGCATTCTGAACTGGACCTTTTAGGTGATCTTAATCATCCCTAATTCCAACCTGTTCCTTTCAAAGTTTTCTCTACTCAGTGCTTTAGTGAAGATGTCAGCTATTTGTTTATCAGTAGCACAAAATTCTATGGAGATTAACCTTTCTCATAGTTATCTCTTAAGAAGTGGTGTCTCACATCTATGTGCTTGGTCCTTTTATGATGAACAGGGTTCTTTGTCATACTTATAGCACTAGTGTTATCACAAAATATTGGAATACACCCCACTTCAATTCCAAAGTCTACCAGCTGTATCCATAGCAATTGAGCACAACAAGAGGCAGCAGCAACATATTCAGCCTCAGCAGTAGACATGGCTACTGAATTTTGCTTTTTGGTAGCCCATGACACTAGACATGACCCCAGGAAATGTGCCATACCTGAAGTACTTTTCCTGTCCACTAAGAAACCTGCATAATCAGCATCAGCATATCCTACCAGATCAAAATTACTACCTTTAGAATACCAAAGACACGAATCTGTGGTGCCTTTCAGATATCTCAGTATCCTCTTGACAGCAGTCAAATGTGACTCCTTTGGATTTGCCTGGAAACGAGCACAAAGTCCTACACTGAAAACAATATCAGGTCTGCTAGCAGTAAGATACAAAAGTGAACCAATCATACCCCTATACAACTTTTGATCAACTGATGAACCAGGTTCATCAACATCTAATTTAGTGGCAGTTGCAATAGGTGTATCTATTTCTTTGGAGCCCTCCATTTTAAACTTTTTGATTAGTTCTTTTGTATACTTCTGCTGATGAATCATGGTCCCATTTGAACTTTAATTGATTTGCAAGCCTAGGAAGAAATTTAGTTCACCCATCATACTCATTTCAAACTCACTTCCCATTAATTTTGCAAAGTCCTTACTCAACCTATCAGTAGTGGTCCCAAATATTATGTCATCAACATATATTTGTACAACAAGGAGGTCTTTACCTTTTTTCCCTTAGGAACAAAGTGCTGCAATTTTACCTCTTTTGTACCCATGCTCCAGTAGGAATTTTGATAGTCGTTCATACCAAGCTCTTGGGGCCTGTTTGAGCCCATATAGAGCTTTGTCCAGCTTGTACACATGCTCAGGACATTCCTTGCTTTCAAATCCTGGAGGTTGTTTCACAAACACTTCCTCCTTGAGGTAG
>NC_031991.1:37062459-37079206 GCF_001879085.1 Nicotiana attenuata | reverse complement strand
CGAAGGCACATAGCTTGAGTCCCGGTTCAACCGTAGTTGAACTTGTTGGTGAAGGCTCATAGCCTGTCTTGGTTCAACCGTAGTTGAACTTTTTGGTGAAGGCGCATAGCCTGTCTTGGTTCAACCGTAGTTGAACTTTTTGGTGAAGGCGCATAGCCTGTCTTGGTTCAACCGTAGTTGACCTTTTTGGTGAAGGCACGTAGCCTGAGTCCCGGTTCAACCGTAGTTGAACTTGTTGGTGAAGGCGCATAGCCTGTCTTGGTTCAACCGTAGTTGAACTTTTTGGTGAAGGCGCATAGCCTGTCTTGGTTCAACCGTAGTTGAACTTTGTCGATTTTGATGATGAAGGCACATGGCCTGAGTCCCGGCTCAACCGTAGTTGAACTTGTTGGTGAAGGCGCATAGCCTAAGTCCCAGTTCAACTGTAGTTGAACTGTGTCGATTTTGGTGACGATGGTACGTAGCCTGAGTCCCGGTTCAACTGTTGTTGAACTTGGTTGATTTTGATGATGAGGGCACATAGCCTGAGTCCCGGTTCAACCGTAGTTGAACTTTGTCGATTTTGGTGACGAAGGTACGTAGCCTGAGTCCCGGTTCAACTGTTGTTGAACTTGGTTGATTTTGATGATGAGGGCACATGGCCTGAGTCCCATATTGTGGGTATTGAGTGCTGAAACTCGTTTTGGATTCGAGACCTTGAGCGGCTTATCCGTTGTCTTCCCAACCAGGGTATATGGGCTGTCCTGAGGCGACTCTCGGCTCGAGATATCTCCGTGCCGGTTTCTGACCGGAGCTCGTGTGCCTCACAGAGACTTTCCCTTAGGAAGGGAGGGGGCCCCTTCTTCTTGTTTGCACTATCTCGGATTGGAGAGAGAGAGAAGACTTAGATCTTGATTTGAGATGTTCGAGTTCCCCTTCGAGTTTGGCGCTTCTTTCCTTTTGGTCCAGGGAATAACTACGCGATTTTGCTAGGAAATCCCCACAGACGGCGCCAAATTGTTTGCTCAAAAGTTGTCACACATCTCATGAGTATAAAACAATATATATATAAATCACGGGAAAATCATAGCAAACCGTAATAATCCGTTGGACCAAATAAAGGAAACAAAAATTAATACTCAGGATTAGGGGAAGAAACATTAGAAACCTTTATTGATAATATGGGTTTGGTCTGCCTCTCCATGGAGAGGTTCAGAGCCTTACAATGGTGTTCCTCTTGCCCATAATTTTGGGTATTGTTGTCCCTTTTTTCTCTCTCAATAGTGGTCACCAAGAAGCCCCCCTCTTCTAGGGTTCCCTCTCTTGGTATTTATAGCTGTGAGCTTCGTGAGCTGGCAATAAGTGGCCGTGACCACGTTGGGATCTCGCCTTTATGGTGGCGGATAGGCCATGGCCTTGTCGATCGAACCAGATGCGGGCAGAACATCGTCAATTCTGAATGGCCGTGCCACTAATTAATCATGAATTAACTTAAAACGGGATTAGCCTCGTTAATTATCGTGGGGTCGGACTCTGACCCATACATATGCCTTAGTGAAGCCAAAGGTCGAATCAGTTTATTCACATGCCTCCAGGTTGTTTGAGCTAAACCAGTTAATCTCCAACAGAGTAGGATTTGTAAGAAGATTAAATTAGTATCATCAAGCTTTCTCATATCTCCACCAAAGATGAAAGGGGACCTGACCATCGACCATAGAGTCACCTACCAGGAAACGAAAAGTCCATTGAATACAAGCCGGTCACATGAGCTATGTCATATTTGGAGAAGGGCTGCAGCAAAAGTACCTGAGTCCGTTGCTCATCCAGATTAAGCCTGCAATTTCTGTGTGGACCAAGATTTGAACCTGCAGCAAAATGGAGTACTAAATAATCTTCCGATGCCATATTTTCCTCCTTGTTTCGACCAATACGAATCCGTAAATTTCGTAGAAGAGGTAACTGGAGCACGCAGTAACTAAATTGGTTCATATAAAAATCCTCACCAAGTAAGCTAAGCACAAGAAATTGTTGGAGAAGTCGTATCTTTATTATAGGATGGACTTTGTCCTGTTTAACATTTAATTTTAGCTGCAAAAGATGTCTCTAGTTGGAATATGTTGGAATATGTTGGACTTTTCTTTTTGTCATATTGGCAAATTGCTTGACACTAGGCCAAAAGGTGTTGACGTTCCAAGATCCCTTTTTCATGACCTTCAATCCAGTAATGGCCAAAACCAGTCTAAATAAGTTCACATACATATTCCTAGGCAACCATGATTTACTGATCTAATAGTCCCGGCTAACAGAATTACAGACAACACTAATAGAACTTTCTAGGAAACAAGAAAATTGCTTAGGCTATGCCTTGAAAGAAACAACAATGTGTCAGTGCGGTAAAAGATGAATAATTAAATTCAAAAAGTTTTAGGTCAACAGTCAACCCTATTATGATCGATGTACACTCTCGTGTCATTGGAGTTAATCTTACCACCAATGCAGAAGGATAACTATAGAAGGCAACCAAAATAATTGAAAGAACATAACTGCGTTACTGACCTTTGAATATTTTGTTCACATAGCATTTATATTCTCATTGAGTTTCTTTTAGTACCGCCGTTTGCCACCAAACTGACATAAAACAGTCAATGAAAAGAAGCATGTGCAAAATCAGTTTAAAAGAATAGCTAAAGAACACAAGAAATTCTATAATTGGCTTCAACAAAATTCATTTTTTTCTATGGAGAACGAAGAAGAAAGGGCAAAATCTCTGGAACAATACCCCATTGCAGCACTCTGATCTCTAAAAAGTCATGACCTCTCACAGAACTTTCTTTGACATAATCTAAAGAGAACCAAGAAATTTGGACATGCATAAGTAGAATGAATTAAGAAAAGAGCTAAAGAACAGGTAGTTCTAGAATAGCCATAAGAAACTTCTATACCTTTTACGCAGCAAATATAATACAGAACATATGGGATTCGAAAAGGGCAGAGGGAAATTTTAGGGAAAAAAAACCTAGAAGCCTGGAAGAAGAGGATGTAAGAGAGGGAGAAAGAGTGGTCTAGGAAACTACAACGCATGAGATTAGGGAAAGCATTAGGTCACCAACGGCTATATCAGATTAGGGAGAGAAATTGGAGATGCGATTCTTCCTCCAAAAAACTCCATTATGCAAATCAATTTTTTTCCTAAAAGAAAAAGGGAAAAATTAGGTATTTTAGCACAAACCTGATAGATGAGATTCACATCTTGATTTGAGAGACTTAGAGCCGGGTAAAATTTTAGCAGAGGAGGGATTTTAGAGAGAGGGATGAGAGATTTTAGAGAGAGAGAAGTGTTTGAGTGTCTCTGTTTTGTGTCCTTTAATTAGGAAGAGTTTTATTTAGTTTATTTTGTTATTTTCAACTAAAATATAAGGGGTCTAGCAGCGACCCAGTCGCTCCAATAGGAATTTAGCGGCGACAGCTTAAAAGTCGCCGCAAATAATATGGAGCCAAAATTTTAGTTGAGCGGGACTGGAAATTTCAGCCACATTAGAAGCGACCTCAGAAAAGTCGCTGCTAAATAATTACTTTTAGTGGCGACTTATAAATTCGCTGCTAAAAGTATAATTATTTTAGCAACATATAGGGTCGCCGCTATATGTTGCCGCTAAAAATCCAATTTCTTGTAGTGCTCCCACACCTCCATAACTTCCCCATGATCTTCCTCCATGATCTCAAATGTTTAATGTCATGTTTATGGCATTCTTTTGTATCTCTATGTAATCCTATAAATAGAGGGTTTTGGCATCACATTGTATACACTTAAATACATAGAAGAAATAAGATTCTCTCCTCTCTTCCTCTCTACATTGTTGTCTATTTTATTGTTCTATATTGTTACTTTGAGCTAAGTTTCGTAACACGTTATCAGCACGAGTCTCTAACCAAGATTTGAGTTTGGTTCTTCTTCCGCCCATGTTCTGATTAGTCTCATTACGAGAATCAGAAAAGAATAACTACTATAACTAGTAAGTACAAAAGCAGGTAAGTGTGAGGTTGGACTTGAAAGAGAGTCTGCTATGCTCCATGTTTACTGCTCCATTACTTATGTTGTGTTTTTAAGTCTTTTGAGTTGACAATTTAACTTCCCAATAATTTTCATTCTTGACCTTGTCTAAATTATTAATGTTTAGAAAACCGAATAGGTAATTGAATTTTTTTCAGTATGAGTTTGTGTCAGTTACATGAATTCTTGGGGTTATGGCTTATGTTATGCTAGTAATAGTTCCTCCACTGCATCTAGTATTTTGATTACAAAGAAAAGGAAATCGGTAATTATAATTTTAATAAATATTTGAGCCACCACTAAATGGCCCCTATAATTGTGTGCACTTTTACTTGTAAGTGGCCTGACCTGATAACTTTGAGCTAACAAATATAACCTCAGAATAATCACTTTTTATATTATCCAGTTAGCTCAAAGTTATCAGGCCAGGCCACTTACAAGTAAAAGTGCACACAATTATAGGGGCCATTTAGTGGTGGCTCAAATATTTACTAAAATTATAATTACTGATTTCCTTTTCTTTGTAATCAAAATACTAGATGCAGTGGAGGAACTATTACTAGCATAACATAAGCCATAACCCCAAGAATTCATGTAACTGACACAAACTAATACTGAAAAAAATTCAATTACCTATTCGGTTTTCTAAACTTTAATAATTTAGACAAGGTCAAGAATGAAAATTATTGGGAAGTTAAATTGTCAACTCGAAAGACTTAAAAACACAACATAAGTAATGGAGTAGTAAACCTGGAGCATAGCAGACTCTCTTTCAAGTCCAACCTCACACTTACCTGCTTTTGTACTTACTAGTTATAGTAGTTATTCTTTTCTGATTCTCGTAATGAGACTAATCAGAACATGGGCGGAAGAAGAACCAAACTCAAATCTTTGTTAGAGACTCGTGCTGATAACGTGTTACGAAACTTAGCTCAAAGTAACAATATAGAACAATAAAATAGACAACAATGTAGAGAGGAAGAGAGGAGATAATCTTATTTCTTCTATGTATTCAAGTGTATACAATGTGATGCCAAAATCCTCTATTTATAGGATTACATAGAGGCATACAAAAGAATGCCATAAACATGACATTAAACATTTGAGATCATGGAGGAAGATCATGGGGAGGTTATGGAGGTGTGGGAGTTACAACTATAATGGTGAGAAGTAGTGGGAGTTATCTACATAATGGGGAAGAATAGTGAGAGTAACTTCTTTAGGAGTTATAGACATCCACTACAATATAATATTTCATAACATTATTCTACTTATTAGGATTATTTTTCTTCCCAATGTAAAATTCATATACTTATAGAAAAAGTGAATGCAAAGAGTGATACTTCTGTATGTCTAAACTCTAAAGCAGATGATGATCGTTTTTGATATCATGTACAATGGTATCCTTTGGCTAATAACCGAAATGACACATATGTAACTTTTAATTTGAACCATTGCATCCTTTGGCAAATTATCGAATTGATTTTATAGGTTATTTCGAAGGGTAATTATGTTATTTAACTTTTCCCTTTCTGGGTTCCCACTTTTATAATATATATATATATATATATATATATATATATATATATATATATATATATATATATATATATATATATATATATATATATATATATATATCGAATATATATATATATTAAACTTACGAGGTGTAACACTAGTTTAAGTATTTATGGCTTCCAATCACCATCTCATAAGTGATAGTACTTATTGCTTGCTTATACATTCACTAGGAATCTATGCATGTTGGTTTAAGGGTGAAAGATTACCTCTTATAGACCAAATTTTGAAAGTTAACTTTTAGGGTGTTCTTGAGAATTTGAAGAAGTCCTATGGAATCCAATCAAAACCTTGTTGTAACTAGTGATTGAGAAGTGAAATCATCATAAAACACACTTAAAAACTCACCTTTAGTGTGTATTGAAATCCTTGGCCGGATGGAGGATGGAGAGAAAAGCCCTAGTCTTGAAATTCTTTTATTTTTCTCTCTCTCCACTCAGGTATTACTAGGCCTGGGTACAACATTTTTTCGCTAGTGCTATCCATGTACTATAAGGCATTAGCTTACTGGTTTGCTAAAATCAGGTACAGTATTTTTCAACTGGTGCTATCCCTGTGCTATAAGGCTTTAGCTCACTAGTTTGCTAAAATTTTCTGCTTCACTCTTGTGCTATAGCTGCGCTATGGGGAGATATGTCACTGTATTTTCTTTAGTATTATAGCTTTGAAATTAACATCCAAGTGTTTCCCCATTATTACAACACTCAAAGATTAACAAAACAATTATCCCCATGTTTCTAAATAACTTTATCAACTCCAATAATTGTCACGTGGTTCAGATCTAAATTAAATTGTATTCTTAAGCTCGAAATCGCTCAAATTAGCAATAGAAATTCATGGGGCCTTACACATTAGCGTACCTCGGCACCACAAACCTCGAGTTCTTGGTAAAATTTATTGGGCCCTTACATCCTCCCCCGCTTAGGATCATTCGTCCTCGAATGAGGGTCAAAGTTCATTATTAGCATTCGATGTAATTCGACATCCATACTATATACCAGCAATCCCAAATTCTGACTAACTCCAAAAATTTTCAAAACTTTCGCCAGAGTTTCCTTTGTAACTAGGCTTATCCACCTGTAAGAGAATTCCAAAACCAACCCTAGCAACATATACATGAAGCAATGACACAATCAAAATCATAAAAACAACATCAACCTTGGTCTCATGAGCAGTATATTACCAAAATGGAATGCGCTTTGCAAAACTGTACAAGTGAAATATAATTCATAGAAGGTAACTCTTAGCATCTTCATAGAACGCAACTTAATAAATAAATGGCTATTCAAACAAATGAGCGTATATCTTCTTCATTTCTTCCTCGGCCTCCCAGGTGGCCTCTTCAACCTACTGGTTCTGCCATAGCACATTCACTGAGGCAATTTCTTTATTCCTCAGCTTACGGACTTGCCTATCAAGAATGGCAACTGGAATCTTTTCATAAGTCAGGTCCTCTTTAACCTCAACAAACTCAAGTGGGACAATAAGTGCCGGATCTCTAACCACCTTCTTCAACATGGATACGTGAAACACCGGGTGCACTAAAGACATCTCCAGAGGTAGTTCAAACTTGTAAGCCACCCGACCAATCCTCTGAATGATTCTGTACGGTCCGACATACCTCGGACTAAATTTCCCTTTATCTCTAAACCGCATTATACCTTTCATGGGGGAAACCTTCAAGAATACCCAATCATCTTCTTTGAACTCCAAATCCCTACGACGAACATCCGAATAGGACTTGTGACGACTCTGAGCAATTTTCAACCGCTCCTTAAAGACCTTGACCTTCTCCATAGCCTTATGCACGAGGTCTGGTCCTATCAATTTAGCTTCCCCAGTCTCGAACCACCCAATGGGAGATCTGCATCTCCTACCATATAATGCCTCGAATGGTGCCATCTGAATACTAGCATGATAATTATTGTTGTAGGCAAGTTCTATGAGTGGAAAATGATCATCCCAGCTACCCTTGAAGTCAAGAACACAAGCACGCCACATATCCTCAAGCGTTTTAATAGTCCGCTCTGCCTGCCCGTCGGTCTGTGGAGGAAAGGCTGTACTAAGTTTTGTAGTCATGTAATTTTTGACCCGCACATTAGAATTACCTTTAATAGTCCTAGTATTCTTAGGATATTTGTTTGAATTTATTTCTATAGGATTTCACTTTATTATTAAATTTAATTCCATTTTTAGGCTCAAAAATTGAAAAATACAAAAAAAATAGTTTCATTTTCTATTTAATTCAGTATTAGGTATTTTTAGAAAGACATATTATTTTCAACATATTTTTATTCAAATATAATTATTGAGAATACCAAAAATAGTTTCAAACTTAATTTTTAGTTTTATTTTAAATATAGTAGTTTATTAAAATCAATTAAGAGTTATTTTACATCTTTTATAAGTATTTTATATTACTTTAAAAAGCAAATTGATTTTTAGCTTGTTTTTGGCCCAACTTTGTAAGATTTCTGGGCCCAATCTTCCCCAATTCAACAGCCCACCCCGCCGACCCGCTTTCAACTCAACTGACCCGCCCCATTTTCTTCATTTAATCCTAGCCATTCACTCCCTTTCATCCAATGGCTCATATTCCCCAAACCACCACATAAAAGCCAATTTTTTCCAAACCCTAAACCTAAAAGAGACTAACCCAAACGGCGCCCCCCCTTTCCACCCTTCTGTTGCCGCGTGACCACTCTAACCCGCCGAAAAGTTCCTCCAATCATTACATGGTCCCCCCTAGCTGGTCCCCTCCTTCCACGTCACTTTTATCATGCATTTTCCCTTTTTCTTGGACGGATTTGAGGTTAACGGAAACCTTAGGATTAAGGATTATGATCCTAGCCATCCATTTGTCAAAAATTTGTCCACCTAGAAGAGATCTACGGGCTTAGGTTGTTTCGTGGAGCACAAGAACAGAAGATTTGAGAGGGGGCTATATATTTGGGATTTGGGGATTTACAGAGGGGGAGGAGGGGTGGAAAAATTAGGGTTGGTCTTTGAGGATTTATTTTTCGGCTCTTTGTATTCTTCCTTTTTTTCGGTCTAGATTCCAGAAAATTAAAAATAAAAAAAAACAATTCTTTCTATTTCGTTTATATTTCAAAAAATCAAAAAAAAAAAAATTAGTTCAGTACTTTCTTCTGGATGTTCATTTAAGGTTGGGGGTTTGCCGTTTTGTTCGCTAATTCAAGATGGTTGAAGTTGCGTGATTAAGCCGAGGTTTGGAGCCGATTCGAGTCCCTGCTAGTCGTCCGAGGTCTGGTCGTGGACTTAATCGCGGTTCGTTCGTTCGTTCGATTTTGTCGCTGTTTCTCGTAGGATTTCAGGATCAAGGAGTGTGTATTTGTTGATTTTTTCTACTGTTATACTGAAGGCAATTTTTCTCACAGGTTCATTTTGTTTCTCCCCTCTTTGTTCAGTTTTATTTAGATGCAATCTTCTTCCGTTACTTGTGCTCTGTTTTGCTCCTGTGTTTATACATGTTAGAATTTGAATATGCTTGGTTTAGACATGTCGGATTATGGTTCGATCTGATTTTGTGATCACTGATTTGGTATTTCATAGCTTGGAGTTTGCTTACCTGAACTTTGAAATTTTTATGATTCTCATCTTTGAAGATTTTAAAAGATGAGTTAAATTTCTGCTCATTTGAACCCGAACTTTGAATTCGTGTTAATTATGTTTTTGAGGCGAAGATTTGCGATATGCTATTATTGAGTTTCAACTGGTTTGGCTATGAATCGCACTTGATTTGGTGCTCGCTGCTCAGGCATTTGTGAATAAACTGAATATGAAAGTGTGTCATTGTGTTTGGTTAGATTACTATGTTAAGTTGAATACTCAGGTTCGTCCCGAATCAATAGTTTGGTGTGGATTCTACTCATCCAATTGGTAAATCAACTTGAGGTAGGTGTCATAATAGAATTTGAGTTGAGTTAGGTACCTTCAGATCAAATGGTTTCTTTTGCAGTGATAATTTCTAAACTGGATTATATGGGAAATTGATTTAGTTATGAACTCTAACTTTCATTCTTAGGAAATTTGCATCTGTTGGTGGTAAAGAAGGGCATTTTCATTGATTGAGTAGTCATTGTAAAGAATTCTTATTTCCTTAAATCCTACATGTGAATTAAGCTTGATATAGAATGTCTTCTAGTAGTCACCTTTTCTGACATTTAACGGTTATAGTGAGTGAAATTGGAATTCATGGTTTGAGCATGCAAGTGTGTGTATTTGAATGCCTGGTAGTTGTTGAAGATCTCTGAAAGTATGCGTTTGCAATGTGTGAACATGTGACCTTTTGAGTCATTTTTCTCATTTTTGTGACGAGTTAGGTTGTTATGGAAGTTGGAGACCTTTGGAACATTTTCAAGTTTGGGCTTAACGAGAGTTTTTAAAATCTAATACTATTGAAAGGTTAGGAAAAAACGGAATGGTTAGCCAGGATTTAGAAGGCTCTTGTCATGCTTTGATCCGTCATTTTTTTATTTATTATTCTTGTATTCTTGTGTGTTCTTGATACTTTGCTTGGACATTCTGGAATGATTGTTGAGCCGGGGAGTGGGGAAAGACTAGCCCATTAGAGATTAAATTCGTTCACATGCTTTAGAATTGGGCTCGGTCGAACAAGTAAAATTAATTGATTAGAAAAATGAGAATGATTTAGAATTTTCTTTTATTTTACCTTATTCATTTTTCTTTCATTTGTTTATTTAACTACATTGTCCGCTAGGAGCATGCTTAGGCCGATAACTTTCGGGTAGGCAAATCTTAGGTTTTCTTTATATTATTTCTGTTCGAGGAGAGAGGTCGTTTCTTTAGTTTATTATCCGGGAAATGCCCTGCGTAATTTGTATATATTATTCGGGGTATGCCCCGAAGTACTTGTATTTGGAGGCCGAAAGTGGAATTCATAGTATTTTTATTTTTATTTTTATTTTTCTTTTATTAGGTGGGAACGACCTCGAGCCTCTTGTGTGTTTTTGTTTTTCTTTTCTGTGTTTGGTTTTGTCTCAATTTGAATATTTTAAAAGCCGACTAGATAAAGTATGCAACCGTACTAGTTACGGGACGTGGGGATTGCCTAACACCTTCTCCCCGAGTCAAATGAACCCCCTTACCCGAATCTCTGGTGCAGACTTAGTTTGGAGTCCAAAGTGTTTTAAAAGGAAAAGCATTTTAAAAAAAACGGTGACCTGGGACACCGAAACCAATGTCAGGTGGCGACTCTGAGTTATTTCCTTGTGAACACAATTTTGTCACTTTTTAATTAAAAACCCTTTTGAGCTTTACAAATATCTTTTATTATTTTAAGATGGTTAGTCAGGTTGTAAAAAAAGGGGTGAGATAGCTCTGGCGACTCTACTAGGGAGTTGCAGGTTCGAGCTGATACTACGATCTTGTTGGCTTTTAGAATATTTGGTTGAGGTTTTGTGCTTTCTTTTTCGTTGATTTTTATTATATTTTTATGTTTTGTTATTATTTTGCTAGTTGCTTATGTGTTTACAGTTTTCTTTTTATGTGTTTACTGCTTTATAACTGTCATCATATGCATTAACCGGTCAATTCTTTCTGTAAAAAGTCTCAGAGTACGCATCGCGTACACGAACTCTTTGTTGAGTCACCTTATTTTAGTAGGGGGGGGGGGGGGCGTCTGACGTATGGAGTGGGTGGAATGCTTGAGCAGCCACTATCGACCATACGCTCCCCCGAATTGCCTTGTTAGTGAACCCCAAACATAGGTCAGCCTTTAGGTCATACTTATTTGCATCATGTCATTTAAACCTAGCAGGGCTTGGTCCCAGGCACCGTGTCCCGTTGTGGGAGGCCTATCCAAATTATGTCAAAATAGGCTCATGGCCCAAAAAGACGTTTAATCATCCTTACGTGCTACATGCTGCATTTCTTTATGGGTAAAAGGGTCATTTGGCGGATCAATGATATATGAGGGTGAAATATAAAATGAAGCAAGTATGGTCCACTCATATTTTTCTTTCTTAGTTTTCCAAAATCAAAAAACAAAAAAAGAAAAGAAAAGAAAAGAAGAAAATCCAAAAAGATTTTACATTTTCCATCATTTTTGAAAAAGACAAAAAAAGAGGTAGTTTTTCCAAATTAGTTGCATTTTTTTTAAAAAAAAAGCTTTATCCCGTGTCCGATCTTCCCGAACTACGCATACCTGATTCTCGTCTTTCGGGCGGGATACGTATGCAACCCACATAGGGTCCGGTCTTCCTAGTAAGTCTTAGGTTCTTGGCTTTGCGGGGGTCTTAGCCAAATCTTGCATGTCTAGCAACTTTTTGCCACATTGGTCATTCTTGCAAAATGGGGTCATTTTCGCAAAAGTGGTTCAATTACCCGTGTCTTTGGATCTTGAGTCCACAACTAGGTGTCATATTACTTTAAGGTCCGTCCTTTTTGAGTTTTCATCTTTAGCCACTTCTGACCATATCGGCCATTTTTGCAAATAGGTCATTTCCGCAAAGTAATTTTTAAGGCCATAATTGTTGGGAGTTTGAAGCCATGTAAGCTTTAAATGGGGTACTTTTCATGCATTAGGGGTTAGCTTTGTCAAGTTTGCACTAATAGCCACTTTCAGCCTCTTAGGCCATTTTATAAAAATAGCCCAATCGTGTCTTGCATCTGTCCACTAGGAAGTGTTGTGGTGTCATGTAGTGTCCCGAGTCGCTAATCATGTTTTCTTCATTCAGGTATGGACCCGCTAATTCGATCTAAGGTGCTGATGGTGGTAAAGATTCCTAGGAAGTTGATAAAGTGGTGGAAAATGTTTTCATTATTAGAGCAGCATGAGTTAATGGAGAAACTGGGCACCCTCACTTCCCTTCTTGATATCACCCCTTGCCCAGACTTAGTGGAGGCGATGTTGACCTATTGGGACCCACAAAAATTGGTTTTCAGATTTGGAGAATGTCAGATGACTCCTACCTTGGCAGAAATGGCTGGCCTTACTCGTTTAAGCTATATAGGTAGGGACATGATACTTCCCCGAGACCACTCTAGGACAAGATTCCTCAGCGACCTAGGCCTGAAAGACAACAAGCAATTAAGATGCCTCGAGTGGTCCTGGATATCCTTGGATTATTTGTTTGCTAGATTTGGACCACAAGATAGTTTTGACGTCTTTTGGGATGCGTTTTGCACAACCAAGGCAAAATGGCAAAGATGCCGCCTCGAAGCTTTCAGCCTTGCTTTGTTGGGATTATTGGTTTTTCCATTAGATGAGAGGCACATTAGCACCCGTGTACAATCAGTGGTAATGGCACTATTTCATGAGAAGAAACGCAAAATCGTTACCGTTGTGCCGATGATCTTAGCAGAGTTGTATTGAGCCCTGAGTGAGGTTAGAGGCGGTGTCAGGTATTTTGAGGGAAGTAACCTTTTGCTACAATTATAGATGATGGAGCATTTACACACCACTTCCTTACTTTGTCCCATCGACCGTGCCTTGAGGGATCGGGTGGTATACATTGAGCGTAGGATGAAATCTTCCAAGTTTACATACCCAGTAGGCGTCAGAGCTTGGATTGAGTTCCTTGCTTCGAGGACAAATGGGAATGTTTTGTGGGCTTACCTTTGGCTACCTTTAGATGAGATCTTGGTAGGATGTCGCATGCAGCCTTTTCTGATGTTGATAGGACTCAAGTGTATCAGGTCGTACGCTCCCGTTAGGGTAATGCGTCAGTTGGGCAGGAGACAAGAGGAGCCGCCAACTCTGAATCTTTAGAGGCACATCATGAATTTTAGCAGAAAGGCGGCTGACAAAATCAAGTACGTGCAATACTGGAACAATGCAAAGAGGATGAAGAAAAATACATTAGTAGAGGGCGTTGGCAAGCCCAAGTGTACTCAGGAGTACTTGATATGGTTGCAGTCTATCACACCAGGGATCAGCACCCCATTGCCAGCACATCTTAGAGGTCGGGCAGTTCAGACAGGTGATTTTGAGGAGGCTTCGGATCAGGATCCTTGGGATAAGCTTGGGTTGATAAAGTCCCAGCTAGCAGGATTGGCAGCAAACGTGGAGCAGCATGGCCAGTATTTGTTTAGGGTCGGCCTTCAGGATGCGGGGGCACACGCCATGGTCTTTATTCCCAGTTTGGTGTTTCTTTACGAGGCATGTTACAGAGTTTGAACATGACGGATAGCCCAGGACCATCCCAGCCGGGGGCATCACATTCAGGAGCAGCTTGAAGAGTCATTCTATTTAGGTGTTTTGAGATTGTCTTATGCTGTCTTTTACCTTTGTGTCTTGTCTAGGAGTACTCAGTCCTTTAAGTAGTGTCAGGGTCTGTCGTAGTGTAGTTGAAACTGTCTGGTCTTTCATTATCATACTTCCCATTGTATTTTAATATCGAAAAGTTTTTAAATGAAAAATCCCAAAATGATTTTATTTTTAGTTTATTTTCCATCACTTTTCCAGAACTACGCTTGGTATGATTCACGAGGGACATGATACGTAGACAACCTACATCGGGTTCGATCGAATTATTTTTAAAATTAAGAGAAAAGAAAAGAAGAGAGCGAAAAAAAGAGTGATAAGCCAAAAGGAAAAGAGTGGGAAAAAAATGATAAGAGGTGCTAGAAAAGAAAGAGAAGGAAGGATTGAATGAGAAAATTGGGATGATGCGGTATGACCCTGCGACCCACAAAGCCATTTTAGAACCGCTAATTGTTGCTAGGTGCATTGCACAGAATGTGATATTATTATCTGATAAATGCCCTAACGCTAACATGGTGGTTTTGTGTTGTTTTCCTCTGTTATCTTTATTCCAATAACATGAAGGTGGTTAGTTTGTTGGCATCCTGGCAAGTCATCCATACAACACCTGGTCAAAGCGCCAGATAGTCATGACTAGTAAAGAAACAGACACATGAGTTGCAGACCCACCAAGGCAAATTGTTGAATCGGAGTCGGAACTGAAAGAGGAAGTCCGAAGGTTGAGGCATCAGATGGCGGAAATGCATCAGGCTTGGATTAAGGGACACCCTCCACATTCATTCCCTACCAACTACGAAGAAAACCCTGTTTCCATTCCACCACTATCCCAAGCTCAGATACCAAATACTGTTGATCTTTCCCCACAACACGCACCGGGCTTCACCCCTTACCACAATTACCCTGGTAATTTTGCCCAAATTTTCCATCCTCCACCAGCCAAACCAACCTCATACCCTGCTCCGACATCTGCTCCTATTTTTGTACCCCCTTCGCATGCTACCCTCCACCGATCCTCTAGTGAGCCCGCATTCCCAGCTCCAAATACCATATACTATGCCTCGGAGCCCACCTCCAAAGTCCCAGATCCTTACTCCTACACTCCCCACTTCGAGCCTCATGTTGAAACTGAGAAACCACCCAAGAACGCGAAACAAGAGGAGATGTTCAGGAAGGTGAGAAGCCTGGAACAGTCGCTCAGAAACATGCAGGGGTCGGGAGGCCAAGTGAGTGTAGCCTACAAAGATCTTCGTCTGTTTCCTGATGTCCAGTTACCTGTTGGATTCAAAATGCCCAAATTCGACTTGTATGACGGGCACGGAGACCCCGTGGCCCACTTAAGGGGATTTTACAGCAAACTGAGAGGAACCGATGGGAAAGATGAGCTGTTAATGGCATACTTTAGCCAGAGTCTGAGCAGCGCGGCGTTGGAGTTGTACACTCGTTAGGATCACAACAAATGGTATACCTGGGATGATTTGGCCCAAGCATTCGCCCGGCATTTCCAATACAACATAGAAATTGTTCCAGATTGTTTGTCTTTGACTAAGATAGAGAAGAAGCCTGGTGAGAGTTTCAGGGAATATGGTTTTTGTTAGAGGGAACAGGCAGCACGAGTCAACCCTCCGATGGAGGAAAGTGAAATGGTAGAGTACTTTCTTTAGGCATTGGAGCCTACTTACTTTGGTCATCTGATATCGGCCATAGGTAAGTCTTTCAACGAGGTAGTGAAGATGGGAGGTATGGTAGAAGAAGGGCTTAAATCGAGCAAGATCATGAGCTACTCAGCTATCAAAGCAACTACCCAAGCAATTCAGAATGGTACTGGAGGAGTAATAGGAAAGAAGAAGAAAGAGGATGTTGCAATGGTTCGTGGCATGGTCCGAGGGGTACACCGCACCATTACACCCAGCCTCGACCTCATCCCCGAACCTACACCCAAACCCTATATAATCCGCCTCAACATTACTTTCCATCACCATACCCTCAGTATTCTGTCAAGCCACCTCAATACCATGTCCACCACGCCCAATCATACACTCAACCTCTTTCTTACCCACAATGGCGTGCTCCAGCCCCACAGAATACCTACCCTGCTCCACAAAATGCCTACCCACCTCCACAAGCATACCGAAACCCTGCCGGTCCAAGCTTCCGGCCCAACCCAGTATTCAGAAATGAAAGGCTGCAGCGGCAAAAAACTTTCACCCCGCTTGGGGAGTCTTATACCAGTCTATTCCAGAGATTGAGGCAGTTGGATGTGTTGAGGCCAATCGAGTCAAAATTGCCAAACCCTCCTCCAAAGAATCTGGATTACTCCCTCAGCTGTGCATATTGTTCTGGTGCTCCGAGGCACGATACGAAAAAGTGTTGGCATTTGAAAAATACCATCCAAGAGATCATCGACACAAATCAGATTGTGGTCCATACTCCGGAAGCACCCAACATCAATTAGAACCCATTGCTGGCCCATGATGAAACGAACATGATCGAGATAGTACATAAGGATGAGGAGCCCAAGAAGCCTTCACAATCCGTCATGATGAGGTCTAGTGAGGTTAAGTCAGTCAAGGGCCCAGTTGTCACAAAAGCAACCTCTTCAATAGCTGAAGGATCAGCAGACAAGTTGAGCATGCCAAATGATAAGCCATCTGTGGTAGTTGAGAAGATATCCCCAAGTGATGTTGTAGCAAAGCAAGAAAAGCCAAAGGTGATCGTGCCGGGGGTGGCGAATAAGCCTGTCATATTTGTGGAACAGTCCCTATCGTTATCAAACCTGTGACCCAGCTGCCGATAGTCAACACCAAGGCTGTCCCATGGAACTATGAGCGGGTGATAGTGACCTATAAGGGGAAGGAAGTGAAAGAGGAAGTTAATGAGGCTTTAAGGGG
>NC_031991.1:36976386-37060355 GCF_001879085.1 Nicotiana attenuata | reverse complement strand
CTTTGTTACCCCTTTTGAGTCCTTATTTATTTTCTTTCATACCCCTCCTTTGGAATCAGGAGTAGAATTGGAAAACAAGAGGAAGAAAAAGAAGAAAGAGAAGAAAAGAATTAAAAAAAAGAAGATGAAGAATAAAAAAAAAGGAAAAAAGAAAAAAAAGAAAAAGAAAAAAAAGAAAAGAAAAGAAAAAAAAACTAAAACTAAAACCAAACAACTTTTTTTTTGAACTACGTTTGACCTGATTCCTTTTAAGGATACGTAGGCAGCCTTACGGTTCGGTCCCCTCAAAATAAAAATCCAAAATTCCCAAACCCAAAGAAACTGGGGCAGAAGTTTTGGTTTTGCTAAAGATCTGATTGCCAAAAGTTGTAATTTTGAACCCTTTTCATCCTAAATTATTTTGAGCCTTCATGCCACCCTTTCTTTGTAATCCTGTCCAAAAGCCTACATTACAGTCCAAAGAAAGACCTTCCAATCAGTCTTTGAGGATGTAAAGTCAAGCGAGATAGAGGTATGATTTACATCATGGGTAACACTTTATTCATGGGCACAAAGAAAAAGTGAATAAAATGAGAGAGTCTTATTGGTGAAAACCCTCACGGGCACCGTAAGGCAACGGTGAGCTGGGAGAAAATTTAAATTGAGAGAGTCTTATTGGTGAAAACCCTCATGGGCACCGTAAGGCGATGGTGAGCTGAGAGATGAACAAATGAGAGAGGCTTGTTGGTGAAAATCCTTCGGGGCACTACAAGTCGAATGAGGCTCGTGACTTTACAGAGAAATTGGATCAGTGAAAGCCCGATTTTTGAAGTATGAAGACACGACATGAACTGAAAGTATGATTGTTTGGACGGATTAGGCTGATCAATCCAAAATGCAAGTCATGATCATTGGAGCCAGCCGCTTCACTCAGATAAGTCTTCTTTTTCCCATTCTTCTTCACATAGTCATCTGTGCTCCAAATTTTCCTTTGTTCCTTTTGCCAAAAATCATTTCACTTTGCTCTTTGGGTCTATCTTTATGAGTCTCTTTCGAGTTACCCTTGTTGAACAAGCATGAAAGGATTCCAAAGCCTACTACCAGCTTCTAAATTTCATAAAGTAGAGTTCGGCCAGGCACATCACAATTGACATGATTTAGAATAAACAGTATGGTGACAACTGAGGTTCAGGCAATCAAGTGAATCTTGAATTTTGAGAAAATACAAGGATTCAGCAACTTTCAGAATGAAAACACAATGCAACAAGGTGTAAGAGATTCGGGTCATTTAGAGGTTTTATGGTCCAGTTCTAATCAAAAGGTCAAACAACTCCTTTCTGGCCCGAAGCAGCTAATCAAAATGAAGCATGGCAGTAGTAGAAGCAGACACTCAGCAATGATGCCACAAACTAACCACCACGTTTCAAACTAACAAAATTTTATTTGTCTGAAGCAGGGGCAAGAAAATCTGTTAATCCGCAGGGACCCTCCCATGAAGAAGTCATGGCTCAGGGGCAAGAAATTCTATTCAGAATCCTCCAATAAGAGAGCATGGCTCAGGTAAGTTCATTCTTGGCTTTTGAGGACCCTCCAGGATAATGGGATTTAGTTTTCAAGTTTCCAGGACCCTCCTGGATAATGTGATTTAATTTTAAGTTTTCAGGACCCTCGTGGATAATGGGATTTAGTTTTCAAGTTTTCAGGACCCTCTTGGATAATGGGATTTAGTTTTTTAGCGTTCAGGACCCTCCTGGATAATGGGATTTAGTTTTCAAGTTTTCAGGACCCTCCTGGATAATGGGATTTAGGTTTTTAAGCGTTCAGGATCCTCCTAGATAATGGGATTTAGNGTAAATTTCAAGTCCATGACCAAGAAGGCAGTGGTGGATTTTATTCACTCAAATATCATTTGTCGGTTCGGAATTTCCAAGGTGATCATCACAGACAATGCTCCCAACCTCAACAGTCATTTGATGAAAGAGGTATGCCAACAGTTCAAGATTATGCATCGAAACTCCACTCCATACCATCCCAAGGCGAATGGAGCTGTTGAGGCTGCTAGCAAGAACATAAAGACGATACTTCGTTAGATGGTGCAAGGTTCTAGGCAATGGCATGAAAAGTTTCCTTTTGCCTTACTGAGTTATCGCACTACTGTTCGCACTTCAGTAGGTGCAACTCCTTATTTGCTGGTATATGGAACTGAGGCAGTTATACGTGCGGAAGTTGAGATTCCATCCCTTCGGATTGTTGCAGAAGCTGAAATTGATGATGATGAGTGGGTCAAAACCCGGCTAGAGCAGTTGAGTTTGATTGATGAGAAAAGATTGGTTGTAGTATGTCATGATCAATTGTATCAGAAGAGAATGGCAAGATCATACAACAAGAAGGTGCGTCCTCGGAAATTCGAAGTGGGCAAGCTGGTATTAAAACGCATCCTTCCTCATCAGGCCGAAGCTAAAGGCAAGCTCGCCCCAAACTGGCAGGGGTCGTTCATGGTTACAAGAGTGTTACCCAATGGTGCTTTGTATTTAACAGACATAGAAGGCAAATGTGTAGATATGTCTATCAATTCTGGTGCAGTCAAGAGGTACTATGTATGATTTCTTTGCTTACCTTCAATTGCATTTTGTACTTGGCATGTTCAAAGTTGGAATGACGAAGGTATTTTATTCTGCTACCCAAACACTTTTATCCTTTGTTACCTCTTTTGAGCCATATTTATTTTCTTTCATACCCCTCTTTTGGAATTAGGAGTAGAATTGGAAAACAAGAGGAAGAAAAAGAAGAAAGAGAAGAAAAGAATTAAAAAAAAACAAAAAATAAAGAAGGAAAAAAAGAAAAGAAAACTAAAACCAAACAACTTTTGTTTGAACTACGTTCGACCTGATTCTTGTCACCTCAAGATACGTAGGCAGCCTTACGGTTTGGTCCCCTTAAAGTAAAAATCCAAAATTCCCCAGACCCAAAGAAACTGGGGCAGAAGTTTTGGTTTTGCAAAAGATCTGATTCCCAAAAGTTGTAATTTTGAACCCTTTTCATCTTAAATTATTTTGAGCCTCCATGCCACCCTTTCTTTCTAAACCTGTCCGAAAGCCTACATTACAGTCCAAAGAAAGACCTTCCGATCAGTCTTTGAGGATGCCAAGTCAAGCGAGATAGAGGTATGATTTACATCATGGGTAATACTCTGTTCATGGGCACAAAGAAAAAGTGAATAAAATGAGAGAGTCATATTGGTGAAAATCCTCACGGGCATCGTAAGGCGACGGTGAGCTGAGAGAAAACTTAAAATGAGAGAGTCTTATTGGTAAAAACCCTCACGGGCACCGTAAGGTGATGGTGAGCTGAGAGATGAACAAATGAGAGAGGCTTGTTGGTGAAAACCCTTCGAGGCACTACAAGTCGAATGAGGCTCATGGCTTTACAGAGAAATTGGATCAGTGAAATCCCGGTTTTTGAAGTATGAAGACACGACACGAACTGAAAATATGATTGTTTGGATGGATTAGGCTGATCAATCCGAAATGCATGCCTTGATCATTGGAGCCAGCTGCTTCACTCAGATAAGTCTTCTTTTTCCCATGCTTCTTCACATAGTCATCTGTGTTCAAAATTTTCCTTTGTTCCTTTTGCCAAAAATCATTTCACTTTGCTCTTTGAGTCTATCTTTATGAGTCTCTTAGCCCTTGTTGAACAAGCAAGAAAGGATTCCAAAGCCTACTACTAGCTTTTAAATTGCACAAAGCGGAGTTCGGCCAGGCAAATAACAGTTGACATGATTTAGAATAAGCAGTACGGTGATAACTGAGGTTCAGGCAATCAAGTGAATCTTGAATTTTTAGAAAATACAAGGATTCAGCAACTTTTAGAATGAAAACACAATGCAACAAGTGAGTGTAAGAGATTCAGGTCATTCAGAGGTTTTGTGGTCCAGTTCCAATCAAAAGGTCAAACAACTCCTTGCTGGCCCGAAGCAGCTAATAGAATGAAGCATGGCAGTGGCAGAAGCATACACTCAGCAATGATGCCACAAACTAACCACCACGTTTTCAAACTAACAAAATTTTATTTGTCTGAAACAGGGGCAAGAAAATTTGTTAATCCACAGGGACCCTCCCATGAAGAAGGCATGGTTCAAGGGCAAGAAATTCTGTACAAAATCCTCCAAGAAGAGAGCATGGCTCAGGTAAGTTCAGTCTCGGCTTTTCAGGACCCTCCTGGATAATGGGATTTAGGTTTTAAATTTTCAGGACCCTCCTAGATAATGGGATTAATTTTCAAGTTCTCAGGACCTCCTGGATAATGGGATTTAATTTCATATTTTCAAGGATTTAAGTTTTTAAGTTTTCAGGACCCTCCTGGATAATGGGATTTAGCTTTTAAGTTTTCAGGACCCTCCTGGATAATGGGATTTAGTTTTCAAGTTTTCAAGACCCTCCTGGATAATGGGATTTAATTTTAAGCGTTCAGGACCCTCCTAGATAATGGGATTTAGTTTTCAAGTTTTCAGGACCCTCCTAGATAATGGGATTTAGTTTTCAAGTTTTCAGGACCCTCCTGGATAATGGGATTTAGGTTTTTAAGCGTTCAGGATCCTCCTAGATAATGGGATTTAGTTTTAAGTTTTCAGGACCCTCCTGGATAATGGGATTTAATTTAAAATTTTCAGGGCCCTCCTGGATAATGGGATTTAATTTTAAAAGTTCTCAGGACCCTCCTGGATAATGAGACCTAGTTAAATTTCAAGACCTTCATATAGAACAAGATTTAGCGTAAGATCTACCTTTAGGAAATATAATTTAGATTTAAAGTTATCACTCTTAAGATGAGATTTATTTGAAGTTTTCAGGGCCCTCCTGGATAATGGGATTTAGCTTTTAAATTCTTAGAGCTCTTTTAGGTAACATGATTCGATTAACACTCACAGATGTGCCCAGATACCAAACTGGGGCAGAATAGTTTCTTTTGTTTTGTCCGTTTTGTTGTAATGGCAGGCGCCAACCTGGAGAACAAAGGGAATACAGTTCAAGTTTTTGGCAATCAGGCGCCCACCTGGAGAATAAGGGAATACATTTCAAGTTAAAGCAGCAGGCGCCCACCTGGATAACAAGGGATTACAGTTCAAGTTTTGGCAATCAGGCGCCCACCTGGAGAACAAGGGAAATACAGTTCAAGTTTTGGAAATCAGGTGCCCACCTGGAGAACAAGGGAATAGAGTTCAAGTTTTGGCAATCAGGCGCCCACCTGGAGAACAAGGGAATACAGTTCAAGCTTTGGCAATCCGGCGCCCACCTGGAGAACAAGGGGATACAGTTCAAAGTTTTGGTAATCAGGCGCCCACCTGGAGAACAAGGGAATACAGTTCAAGTTTTGGCAGGCACCCACTTGAAGAACAAGGGAATACAATTCAAATTTTGGCAATCAGGCGCCCACCTAGAGAACAAGGGAATACAGTTTTTGGCAATCAGGCGCCCACCTGGAGAACAAGTTTGGCAATTAGGTGCCCACCTGGAGAACAAGGGAATACAGGTCAAGTTTTTGCAATCAGGCGCCCACTTAGAGAACAAGGGAATACAGTTCAAGTTTTGGTAATCAGGCGCCCACCTGGAGAACTAGGGAAATATAGTTCAAGTTTTGGCAATCAGGCGCCCACCTGGAGAACAAAGGAATATAGTTCAAGTTTTGGCAATCAGGCGCCCGCCTGGAGAACAAAGGAATACAGTTCATGTTTTGGAAATCAGGCGCCCGCCTGGAGAAGGAGGGAAATTATTTCAAGTTCAAGCTATTGGCAGGCACCCACCTGGAGAACGAGGAAATTCATTTCGAGCAAGTCGCAGGCGCCCACCTGGAGAATGAGGGAATTCATTTCAAGTTTTAACTCAGTGGCAAACGCCCACCTGGATAACGAGGGAATTCATTTCAGAGTTATTCTCAAATTCAAGAGGCATCAGGAGCCTGCCTGAAGAACAGGGTCAACTATTAATTTCCAAGCTCAAGTTAGAGAGGCATCAGGAGCCCGCCTAAAGAACAGGGTCAACTTTTAATTTCCAAGTTCAAGTTAGAGAAGCATCAGTATCACGCCTGAAGAATAGGGTCCATTTTTCAGTTTCATGTTGAAGGATCATGTAGAGATTCAAGGAAGATTCAAGACAAGAAGTAGATAGGATCTTGTATTTTTCTTTTACTTTTGATGTAATTTTCCTTTTATTTTTTGATGTAATGGCAGGAACCGCGGAGCGGAACCTCGATGACACTTCACTCGACTCTCCACCTCGGTACTCCATCGTCCTTCTCACTTATGAACTACACGTGGCCTGATTCCTTTATAACCAAGGATATGTAGGCAGCTCAGATACCAGGGCTCGGTGACATTCTCTTTTCTTTTAGTTTTGGTCTCTCTAAATAAGGGTCGGGGTAAAAAACATGTCTTGTTGTTCTTTGTCTGGAAACACTTCGTGCTTCCCGTCAAAGAGGGGCAACTGTAGACATGTAATATTGGCCGCACATTAGAATTACCTTTAATAGTCCTAGTATTTTTAGGATTTTTATTAGAATTTATTTCTATAGGATTTAACTTTATTATTAAATTTAATTCTATTTTTAGGCTCAGAAATTGAAAAATACAAAAAAATAGTTTCACTTTCTATTTAATTCAGTATTAGGTATTTTTGGAAAGACATATTACTTTCAACATATTTTTATTTTAATATAATTCTTGAGAATACCAAAAATAGTTTCAACCTTAATTTTTAGTTTTTATTTTATATATAGTAGTTTATTAAAATCAATTAAGAGTTATTTTACATCTTTTATAAGTATTTTATATTACTTTATAAAGTGAATTGATTTTTAACTTGTTTCTGGACCAACTTTGTAAGATTTCTGGGCCCAATCTTCTCCAATTTAACAGCCCACCCCGCCGACCCGCTTTCAACTCAACTGATCCGCCCCATTTTCTTCATTTAAACTTAGCCATTCACTCCCTTTCATCCAATGGCTCATATTCCCCAAACCACCACATAAAAGCAAATTTTTTCCAAGCCCTAAACCTAAAAGAGACTAACCCAAACGGCGCCCCCCTCCTTTCCGCCCTTCTGCCACCACGCGACCACCCTAACACGCCGGAAAATTTCTCCAATCAGTACATGGTCCCGCCCTTCCACGTCACCTTTATCACGTGTTTTCCCTTTTTCTTGGACGACTTTGAGGTTAATGGGAGCCTTAAGATTACGTATTTTGATCCTAGCCATCCATTTGTCAAAAATTCGTCCACCTGGAAGAGATCTAGGGGCTTAGGTTGTTTTTTGGAGCACAAAAACAGAAGATTCGAGAGGGGGCTATATATTTGGGATTTGGGGATTTACAGAGGGGGTGGAAAATTAGGGTTGGTCTTCGAGGATTTAATTTTCGGCTCTTTGTGTTCTTCCTTTTTTTTTGGTCCAGATTCCCAGAAAATTAAAAAAAAATAAAAAAAAATCAGTTCTTTCTATTTCGTTTATATTTCGAAAAATAAAAGAAAAATTAGTTTAGTACTTTCTTCTAGATTTTCATTTAAGGTTGGGGGTTTGCCGTTTTGGTCGCTAATTCGACATGGTTGAAGTTGCGTGATTAAGGCGAGGTTTGGAGCTGATTCAAGTCCCTGCTAGTCGTCCGAGGTCTGGTCGTGGACTTAATCGCGGTTCGTTCGTTCGATTTTGTCGCTGTTTCTCGTAGGATTTCAGAATCAAGGAGTGTGTATTTGTTGACTTTTCTACTTTTATACTGAAGGCAATTTTCCTCATAGGTTCATTTTGTTTCTCCCCTCTTCGTTCAAGTTTATTTAGATGCAATCTTCTTCCGTTACTTGTGCTCTTGTCATGCTTTGATCCGTCATTTTTTTATTATTATTCTTGTATTCTTTTGTGTTCTTGATACTTTGCTTGGACATTCTGGAATGATTGTTGAGCCGGTGAGTGGGGAAAGACTAGCCCATTAGAGATTAAATTCGCTCTCATGCTTTAGAATTGGACTCGGTCGAACAAGTAAAATTAATTGTAAGAAAAATGAGAATGATTTAGAATTTTTTTTTATTTTACCTTATTCATTTTTCTTTCATTTGTTTATTTAACTACATTGTCCGCTAGGAGCATGCTTAGGCCGATAACTTTCGGGTAGGCAAATCTTAGGTTTTCTTTATTTCATTTCTATTCGAGGCGAGAGGTCGTTTCTTTAGTTTATTATCCGGGGAATGCCCTGCGTAATTTATATATATTATCCGGGGTATGCCCCGAAGTACTTGTATTTGGAGGCTGAAAGTGAAACTCGTAGTATTTTTATTTTTATTTTCATTTTTCTTTTGTTAGGTGGGAACGATTTCGAGCCTTTTGTGTGTTTGTTTTTCTTTTTTGTGTTTGATTTTGTCTCAATTTGAATATTTTAAAAGCCGACTAGATCAAGTATGCAATCGTACTAGTTACGGAACTTGTGGAGTGCCTAACACCTTCTCCCCGAGTCAAATGAACCCCCTTACCCGAATCTTTGGTGCAGACTTAGTTTGGAGTCCAAAGTGTTTTAAAAGGAAAATTATTTTTTTTAAACACGGTGACCTGGCACACCGAAACCAATGTCAGGTGGCGACTCTGAGTTATTTCCTTTTGAACACAATTTTGTCACTTTTTAATTAAAAACCCTTTTGAGCTTTACAAATCTCTTTTATTATTTTAAGAGGGTTAGTGAGGTTGTAAAAAAAGGGGTGTGACAAGATTCACCTGAGTACCCAAACCTTTTCTTCCAAAAGTTAGCTGCGAATTTTGCCCCTCGATAAAAAATGATAGAAACTAGGGTGCCATGCAACCTGACAATTTCCTTGATATACAAATGAGCATACTGTTCTGATATGTCGATTGATTTAACTGGTAAGAAGTGTGCTGATTTCGTGAGTCGATCCACAATCACCCAAATAGCCAAACTTTGCGTGGACTGCGTGGCAGTCCTACCGCAAAGTTTATATTAATCGTTTCCCACTTCCTTATTGAAATTTCTATGTTTAGTGCCAACCCATCGAGCCTTTGATGCTCGGCCTTCACTTGCTGACAATTTGGCTATTTTGCCACACAGTCCGCTACATTTCTCTTCATTTCATTCCACCAGTAGACTTTCTTAAGATCATGATACATCTTTGTAGAACCTGGGTGCACGGAATACCTAGAATGATAGGCCTCAGTCATGATTCTTTCCCGGAGACCATCTACATTTGGAACACATAGTCGCCCTTGGTACCTTAGTTTACCATCATCCATGCTGATAGAAAAAGCCATAGTCATATGTTTATGAATCCCTCCTTCAATTGTACCAACAATGGATCGTTGTATTGCTTCTCTTTGACCTCCACCACAAGCAATGATTCAGCCCTATTTTACACAGTCACCTCGCCTTCACTAGAGTCCGCAAGACAAACTCCCAAGCTAGCCAACCGATGAACCTCCTTGGCCAACGGCTTTCGATATGCCTCTGAGTAAGCCAAACTACACATAGATTTCCGGCTAAGAGCATCCGCCACAACATTATTGGTTTTTCCCATGTGATAGAGAATATCGATGTCGTAATCTTTGAGTAACTCCAGCCATCTTCTCTGCCTCAAATTCAATTCCTTCTATTTGAAAATATACTGAAAGCTCTTGTGGTGCATGAATACATCCACATGAACCACATAGAAATAATGACGCCAAATGTTTAATGCAAAAACCACCGCTGCAAGTTCCAAGTCATGTGTTGGATAGTTCTTTTCGTGATTCTTGAGTTGCCTAGAAGCATAAGCTATAACCTTGCCATGCTGCATTAATATACACCCAAGCCCGATCCTTGAAGCATCGCAATATATCACAAACCTATATGTACCATCTAGTAGGGTCAACACCGGTTTCGTAGTCTGTTGAATTCACTTCCCAGAAGCTCTTTTCACAAGCGTCGAACCATTGGAACTTAACTGCATTCTGTGTCAATTTAGTCAATGGAGAGGCAAGAGTAGAGAATCCCTCCACAAACTTCCTGTAATACCTTGCTAAGCCCAAGAAACTGCGAATCTCTGTTGGAGTTATAGGTCTAGGCCAATTATTCACTACTCGTAATCTTTTGAGGATAAACCTCAATTCCTTCTCTCGAGATGACGTAACCCAAGAATGTGATAGTTTCAAGCCAAAATTCACATTTCGAAAACTTCGGATACAACTGGTGTTGATGAAGAGCCTGCAGAACGATCCTGAGATGATCGGCATGGTCCTCTTGACTTTATGAATATACAAGAATATCGTCAATAAAAACTATTACAAAAGAGTCAAGAAATGACTTGAAGACTCGATTCATAATTTCCATGAAAGATGTTGGCGCATTTGTTAGCCCGAAAGACATTACTAGAAATTCAAAGATTCCATACCGGGTCCTGAAAGCTGTTTTCGGAATATCCTGCTCCCCAATCTTTAATTGGTGATACCCTGAGCGTAAATAAATTTCGGAGAAGTACCTAGCACCCTGTAATTGATCAAACAAATCATCTATCCTTGGTAGTGGGTACTTGCTTCTGATTGTGACTTTGTTGAGCTACCGGTAGTCAATACACATCTGTAGCGACCCATCTTTATTTCTTACAAAGAGAACCGATGTGCCCCAAGGCAACACACTCGGTCGGATGAAGCCCTTCTCTAACAAATCCTTCAATTGTTCCTTTAGCTCCTTCAATTCTGCCGGTGCCATTCTGTAAGGTGGAATAGACATAGGTTGCGTGCCTGGCATCACATCAATCCTAAAATCAATCTCCCTGTCAGGTGGGATACCAGGGAGCTCATCAAGAAAGACATCAGGAAATTTATTCACAACAGGCACATACTCAAGTATAGGTGCCTCAGCATCGGTGTCCGTGACCCGGACCAAATGATATATACACCCCTTGTTAATCATCTTCGTGGTCTTAAGGTAAGAAATAAACCTACCCTTTGGCACCACATTATCCCCCTTCCATTCAACAACTGGCTCATTTGGGAATTCAAACCTCATAGTTCTAGTTCGACAGTCAAGTTTGGCAAAACATGAATAAACCCAATCCATCCCTATTTTTACATCAAAATCAACCATTCCCAATTTAGTGAGATCAGACATAGTGTCCCGACCACGCATCGTGACAACACAATCTCTATAATCCCGCACGGCCATAATAGACTCACCAACTGGAGTAGATACGGAGAATGGCTCATGAAGCTGTTCCAGTTCTATCTTAAATTCCATAGCAACATAAGGAGTGACATAGGACAAAGTGGAACCGGGATCAATAAGAGCATACACATCATGAGATTGGACAGTCAAAATGCATGTGACAACATCTGGAGAAGCCTCTGCACTCTGGCGACCACTCATAGCATAGAAACAGCTGGGTCCTCCCGAACTCTGTGCACCACCCCTGGCTGCACCACGCCCTGCGGGTGCTGGAGTGCCTCGAGCTGGAAGGGGTGCTGAGGATGTAGCAGGTGCTGAACTGGATGGATGTGTTGTGCCCCTGCCCGCGCCCTGACGGAAAGAAGGACAATCTCTCTAGATTTGACCCCTCAATCTGCACCCGTAGCATATGGGTAAGTCCATCTAGCAGACCCCCAAGTTCATCTTCCCATACCTGGGGCATGGGGGCCTCCGCTGCTACTGGAATCTCCCTCCTTACTGACCCTACTGGTGGGGTCCCTTGTTGCCCTAACTAAACGACTCTACTACTACTGATTGGGCCCTGATGGCGGTGCACTGGCTGAAGGCTGAGCAAAATACTGGGATGTTCTTGATGACCCTCCCCTGAATGCTGACCTACTACCACCAAATGTACCTCCAAGGTTACACGCAGACCGGGTCTTACTGCTAACCTTTTGCTCCATTCTATTCTTCAACTTACGGTTCTGTAGCATGAGAAAATGCCACAATCCTTCCATTGTTCATATCAGAATTCAAGGCAACTGTAGAAGCCTCATTAATAACCAAGGGGATAAGGCCCTGCACAAACCGGCGCACTTTGGCCTCCATAGGGGGGATCAAGTGAATAACATACTTGGACATGCGCGCGAACTCCTTATGGTACTCCACACACTCTTGCTTCCCTGTTTTAAGTTCTCAAACTCAGTGGCACGGGCTACCTTAGTATCGGCAGGCAAGAAATGATCCATGAAAGCATATGCAAACTCACTCTACCTCACCGGAGGGCTCCCCTCATGGGAATCCTCTTACATCTCAAACCATAAATAAGCCACCCCTTTTGAGGCGGTAGGAGTCCAACTCCACTCCCTCTGTCTCAGTAGCACGCATAACTCGGAGAGTCTTGTGCATCTCATCAGTGAAATCCTAGGGGTCCTCCTCGGGATCAGGATCTGTGAATGTTGGAGGATCTAACTGGAGAAACCTGTTTACCCTAGAACCAGTAGAATCCCCTTGATGGCTTGAAGAAGTGGGTGCAATATTAGATCGTTGGGCTTAGGATGCCACTATCTGAGCCAACATCTATACAGATCCCCTAAGATCCCCATCATAAAAACTGGGACCAGAAGCTGGGGGCTGGAGGTGGAACCGAAATATCAGTTGGAGGGATCATTGCACCCTCAATAGATGTAGAAACTAGTGCAGTATGGGCATGTGTAGTGGAATCAGGCAGTGAAGTAGTTATGGGAATATCCTCACCCCTCGGGTACTCACCCGCATCATCAAGTAAAGAATCAACTGCCACTCCTGGGGCGGCATCGGCTCCTTGGACGGTTCTTGCTTTCTTCCTAGGTGCCATGTACTGAAAGTTAGAGCAATTCACGGGTTAGAGGAGGATTAGTCTCACAACCAGCTCTAACGCATAAAATAGCACATCAAAGAAGGGTATTATTCCTAAATGTCCAAGTAGCCTCCAACTTATAGATGTGGTCGACAACACAACATTAAGAAGGACTCTACTAGACACGGCTTTGAGACACTCTAGGGCACTTTAAAATCTTAGGCTCTGATACCAAGTTTGTCACGTCCCAAACTCTTAGTGTGCGACCGGTGCTCAACTGAGTGAACCCGACAAGCAAGCCTGTTAGTTACTTTCTACCCAACTCACCCATGATTAAGAGAAGACATATTTTCATGAATTAGACTGTAGGGAGATCATGTATATAAAACTAGATCATTTCATTAGTTACTTCTTTCCAAAGTCTCAAAATACACACATTTCCATAGTCTAAACTGGTACAGTGATTTGAAACATAACATGATTTGGTTGTCTCTCCCCAACTCTGACATACAGCCCACGCTATGTCTACGGAGCCTTTAATAATTACAAGGAGGACACAATAGTAGTGCCAACAATAAGGCTCCGGCTATAGCTCAAAACATGATAAGAAAATGAACAAAAGATACATGACCCCGGGATAAAGTGGGGCTCACAAAGTCTATTGGGAAGAGGATGCACGACTATCGCTGAACAACACCACCTGCTATGGATCCACCTGCATCCATTTAAAGATGCAGCGCCCCCGGCAAAAAGGGACGTTAGTACTGTCAAATAGTACTAGTATATATGACTAAACACCCTTTCCAAAGAACGAACAATAATGCATGTAAGAACAATAATAATAACCAGTTAAAGCCTTGGACAATTACCAAATATAAATTTAGGGACAAAATAAGTTTTCAATTAAATTCCCATAATTTTTAAGTTGGGGAAAGTTTTTAGTACCGATATGCCACTATTCACCATTTCGATTTCTGTTTCCAATACAGTCATTAAATGTGTACGGCATAGCTTCCAATCACAACCCGATTGGCTAGGCCATCTCATATGAGAAATCAACCACAATTACAATTTCAATTACAATTTTCCGATACAGTTACCACCATGTGTACGACATGGCGTCCGATCACGACCCAATCAGCTAGGCCATCTCATATGAGACATCAACCACAATTACAATTTCCAATACAATCACCACTATGTGTACGGCATGGCGTCCGGTAATGACCCGATCGTCTAGGTCATCTCATGCGAGACATCAACCAAAATTGAATTATTTCACTTGGCACGTTGGTCGTGTTTCATATTTCACGTTTCATGTTTCACTTTAAGTATGTCTCGCTTTGTATCTCATATTTCCTATTTTTTGTACGCCCCCTTTTACTCTCAACAATCATCATATATTTCCAACAATAAGGAATTTCTATTCATGACATTTAAGTACACATATGAACAAATAAACGTCATAGACACATCAAGATTTCTTACACAATTGTCAGTAGTTTTAATTTGAAACACAACTTCATGTCAAAGCATTTGGACATGCAACCCATACTTTGAACTCATTCTCCCAATAAGATCACAACATCACAAGTGCATTTAAGTTACATATTGAACGTGGGTATCTTTTGACACAAGCTTATTCGGAATATTCAATTCACATTGAGCAACTCGGGACTTACAAGGATATTGTGGGGTTCAATTCTAAGAGAATAGTTTAGCCATACATACCTGGATTCAGCCCTTTAATGTTATTAAAACCCCCCCTACTCTTACAACTTTAATCTATATCAACATAGTTTAATTGGACCAATATAAGTAAAATTTCCAGGTTTTTAGTCATTTTATCAAACACCTAAAGTGCATAAAATTCTACGACCTCTAGTAATGGTGTTCCTTAATCCAGCAATCCTTCCTTCCCAACAACAAGATATAATACAACATCCCCGGACTACTAATTGCCTTCTTTAGCACCATTATAATAACCCATGAGTTCACATCCAGAAAATTTCACTAATTAACTCATTACAAAATCTCTACAACACCCAATAAACTAGTTTAAGTATTTATGGCTTCGAATCACCATCTCATAAGTGATACTACTTATTTCTTGCTTATATATTAACTAACGATCCATGCATGTAGGTTTAAGGGTGGAAGATTACCTCTTGTAGACCAAATCTTGAAAGTCAACTTTTGGGGTGTTCTGGAGATTTTGAAGAAATCATATGGAATCCAATTAAAACCTTGTTGTAACTAGTTGAGAAGTGAAATCGTAATAAAAATACACTTAAAAACTCACCTTTAGTGTATATTGGAAGCCTTGGCCGGATGAGTGATGGAGAGAAAAGCCCTAGTCTTGAAATTCTTTATTTTTCTCTCTCTTCGCTCAGGTATTAATAGGCCCAGGTGCCGTATTTTCTTCGTTGGTGCTATCCCTTTGCTATAAGGCATTAGCTCACTGGTTTGCTAAAATCATGTACAGTATTTTTCAACTAGTGCTATCCTTGTGCTATAAGGTGCGCTATGGGGAGATAGCTCATTGTATTTTCTTTAGTCTTATTGTTTTGAAATTAACATCCAAGTGTCTCCCTATTATCACAACACTCAAAGATTAATAAAATAATTATCCCCAAGTATCCAAATAACTTTTTCCACTCCAGTAATTGTCATGTGGTTCAGGTCTAAATTAAATTGTATTCTTAAGCTCGAAATCGCTAAAATTAGCAATAGAAATTTACAAAACCTTACACATTAGCCTACCTCGACACGACAAACCTCGAGTTCTTGGTAACATTATATGGGCCCTTACATCCTCCCCCGCTTTGATCATTCGTCCTCGAATGAGGGTCAAATTTCACTATTAGCATTTGATGTAATTCGACTGCTGTACTACACACCAGCAGTCCCAAATTCTTGCTAACTCCCAAAATTTCTGAAATTTTTTCCAGAGTTTCCTTTGTAACTGGGCCTATCCACCTGTCAGAGAATCCAAAAACTAACCCTAACAACATATACATGAACCAACGACACATTCAATCATAAAAACAATGCCAAACTTGGCCTCATGAGCAGTATATTACCAAAAAGGAATGCCCATAGCATAACTGTACAAGTGAAATATAATTCGCAGAAGGTAACTCTTAGCATCTTCATAGAACACAACTTAATAAATACATGGATATTAAAACAAATGAGGGTATTTCTTCTTCATTTCTTCCTCGGCCTCCCAGATGGCCTCTTCAACCTGCTTGTTCTGCCATAGCACATTCACGGAGGCAATTTCTTTATTCCTCAGCTTACAGACTCGAATATCTTCATAAGTGAGTTCCTCGTTAACCTCAACAGACTCAATTGGGACTATAAGTGACGGATCTCCAACCACCTTTTTCAACATGGATATGCGAAACACCTGGTGCACTAAAGACATCTTCGCAGGTAGTTCAAGCTTGTGAGACACCCAGCCAATCCTCTGAATGATTATGTACGGTCCGACATACCTCGGAATCAATTTCCCTTTCTTTCCAAACCGCAGTATACCCTTCATGGGGGAGAGCTTCAAGAATACCAAATCATCTTCTTTGAACTCCGAATCCCTACAACGAACATCCGAATAGGACTTCTGATGACTCTTTCATTTATCGTTTCTTGCCTGCCGAGACTAAGGCAGCCCGTGCTACTGAGTTTGAGAACCTAAAACAAGGTAGAAAGAGTGTGTGGGAGTACCATATGGAGTTCACGCGCTTGTCCAAGTATGCTATTCACATGTTGCCCACTATGGAGGCTAGAGTGTGCCGGTTTATGCAGGGCCTTAGTTCCTTGGTTATTAATGAGGCTGCTACAACTGCTTTGAATTCTGATATGAACTATGGGAAGATGGTGGCATTTTTTCAAGCTACAGAGAATCGTAAACTGAAAAATAGAAGGGAGCATTAAGGTAATAGCAAGGCCCGATCCGTAGGCAACTTTGGTGGTTCTTCCGGAGGTGGTGGTCGTAGGTCGGCACTCAGGGAAAGGTCATCAGGGCCGTCCTAGTCCTTTTCTAAGTCTTCTGTCAGTGCACCGCCATCAGGGCTCAGCCAGCAGCAGTGGAGTTTTTTCAGGCTCAATCAGGGCGATAGGGGACCCCAACAGCAGCGCCGGTCCGGAGTAAGATTCCAGCAGTAGCGAAGGCCCCAATGCCCTAGGTGTAGAAAGATGCACACAGGAGTATGTTACATGGACTTACCTGTAAGGCCCCGTAAAATTTTACCTAAAACCCAGGATTTTGTGGTGCCGAGGTACGGACTTATTGGGTTGAACAGTGCGCTGGGGAGTTAAAGGAATTTTTTTTAGAAAAAGGGCATTTCGGCAGATCACATGCGGCCGCAGAATGACCAAAGAGTGAAGTAGAAAATTGGGATAGTTTGGGTAACATTTCACGGTCGATTATGCGACTGCACAATCGTTTCGCGGGCCGCACATCAACCGCATGACCTACATGGATGTTTCTCAGAGGAAAATTTTGTGGTGCATTTCGTGATCGCAGAACAGGTCTTTAGGCCGCAGAACGGTCGCATACCCAGGTAGAGATGCCCAATTCCGGAGGTCCATTTCATGGACTATAGATGCATTATTTGGTCGCATATGCGACCATGGATTCTGTTTCGGAGCTTCATTTTTGGGTTTTTATAACCCGAACCCCTTCTCATAACTATTTTTAGGGGTTATTTTAGAAGGTTAAAACTTACATTTAGAGAGAGGGGAGGGTGGTCTAGAGTGAGAAGAGGAATTCTAAGCCATTGTTCATCAATTTTTGCTCAAACCTTGGAGATTTTCTATAGAAACTCATAAGGTCTTCAACTGAAAAGGTTAGATTCCACACCCTAACCCTTAATTTCGAAATATAACTAGAAATGTGTAATTAGTAAGGTAATTCTTGGGTGTGGGAGTTGTCCATCTTGTATGCATGTGTGTTATCAAGAGGTGTAGGGAGATTGTTGAGCTAAATATGGTAAAGAATGGGTTGTGGGATGATGGAATCCACCATAGAAGGACTTTGAAACCTTAATGCACACCTAGTGATTGATAAAATGCTCAAATAAGCTAGAACCATGAAAATCTTCCTAATTTTTGTTCAATTTGTTACATTTCTAAAATAGATCAAAGTTGCTAAGAATTTCTAGAATATTTTAGAGTTTAAGGAAGCTCAAACGAGGTATGTTGGCTAAACTCTTCTCTTAGAATCGAACCCCACAATGTCGTTGTAAGTTCCGAGTTTCTCATTGTGATTGTTTATTCCAAATAAGCTTTGTGTCAAAAGACATCCGTGTTCAATATGTAATTCAAATGCTCTTGTTATGTTGTACTACTATTTGAGTTTGTGTTCAAAGTATGGGTTGCATATCTAAATGCCATGACTTCAAGTTTTGTTTCAAATTAAAACTAATGACAATTGTGTAAGAAATCTTAAAGTGCTTAAGACTCACATTTGCTCATATGTGTGCTTAAATGTCTTGAATAACTATGCCTTGTTTTTGGAAATCCATGATGATGGTTGAAAGTGAAAAGGTTTACATGAAATACGAAACATGAAATGTGAAATTGAGAAACATGGAATGTGAAATATGAAGCACGACCAACGTGCTAAGAGAAATAAAGCAATTGTGACCACTAGTGCAAATAAAAATGAGGAGTTGTGAATGAAGTGTGAAATGGGATGATTGATAGAAAAGGATGATGTCTCGGATGAGACGGCTTAGCCGATCGGGTCGTGATCGGACGCCATGCCGCACACATGGTGGTGATTGTGTCTAAACTTGTACTCGAAATTGTGATCGTGGTTGATGTCTAGGATGAGACGGTCTAGCCGATCGGGTCGTGACCAGACTCCATACCGAAAGTACAGCAGTATTACGAATGGTGAAACATCGGTGCTAAGATCTCTCAATCTAAAATACGAAAGTTTACTTGAAAGGCCTATCTTGCTCCTAACTTGATATTTGATGTCGCTTGAGATTTCTAATTGAAAATATGATTGTTTCTTATTGCATTTATTACCCATTATATTGAGAGGGAGTTTAGTTATACATACTAGTAATATTCTATATATACTAATTTCCTTTTTACCGGGGTGCTGCATCTTTAATGTATGCAGGTGGTTCCATAGAAGGCGGCGTTGATCAATGGTAGTGGTACACCTTCTTCCCAGCAGACTTGATGAGCCCCACTTCATTTCGGGGTCATGTACCTTTTTATTCCTTGTATATTGTGTTTTGAGGTATCGTCGGGGCCTTGTTTAGAGGGTCCGTAGACATAGTGCGGGTTGTATATGGATGCTGGGAAAGTTAAACAAGTTATGTTGTATTTTGATCACTTGTTCCACTTCAAACCATGAAAATACGTGTTTTTTGAGACTTATTAAAATAAGTAACTAATGGTAATGAATTGGTATTGCCTATATGATATCCCTATTGTTTAATAAATGAAAAAAGTATTCTCTTTAATCATGAGTGACTTTGGGTAGAAAGTATCTAACGTGCTTGCTTGACCGGGTTCATTCGGTTGAGCGCCAGTCGCGCTCCCTGAGTTCGAGGCATGGCATTACCCATATACTACATGTGCGGATTGAGGGGACACATTAAGAGAGATTATCGTTCGTCCCGCTAGGGTGCGGGCAAGGGCACGACACAGCCATCCAGTTCTGCAGCTACTACATCTACAACACCCCCTCCAGCTCGTGGTGGTCCAACACATGCAGGGCATGGTATAGCTAGGGGTAGTGCATAGAGTTCGGGAGGACCCGTTTCTATGCTATGAGTGGTTCCCAGAGTGAAGAGGCTTCTCCAGATGTTGTCACATGTTTATTGGTTGTCCAATCTCATGATATATATGCTCTTATTGATCCTGGTTCCACTTCGTCCTATGTCACTCTTTATGTTGCTATGGAATACGGGATAGAACCAGTACAACTTCATGAGCCATTATCTGTATCTACTCCGGTTGGTGAGTCTATTATGGTCGCGTGTGTTTATAGGGATTGTGTTATCACGGTGCGTGGTCGGGATACCATAGCCGATCTCATTGAATTGGGGATGGTTGATTTTGATGTAATAATTGGGATGGATTGGCTTTATTCCTATTTCTCCAAGCTTGATTGTCGATCTAGAACTATGAGGTTTGAATTTTCAAATGAGCCAGTTGTTGAATGGAAGGGGGATAATGTGGTACCAAAGGGTAGGTTTATTTCTTACCTTAACGCCCCGAAGATGATTAACAAGGGGTGTATCTATTATTTGGTCTGGGTCATGGACACCGATGGTGAGGCACCTACACTTGAGTCTGTGCCTGTTCTGAATGAATTTCTTGATGTCTTTCCAGATGAGCTCCCTGGGATCTCATCGGACAGGGAGATCGATGTTGGGATTGATGTGATGCCGGGCACGCAGTCTATATCTACTCCACCTTATAGAATGGCACCGACAGAATTGAAGGAGCTAAAGGAACAATTGAAGGATTTGTTAGAGAAGGCTTTCATCCAACCGAGTTTTTTGCCTTGGGGAGCACCAGTTCTCTTAGTAAGAAAGAAAGATGGGTCACTACAGATGTGTATTGACTACCGACAGCTCAACAATGTCGTAGTAAAAATTAAGTACCCACTACAAAGGATAAATGATTTGTTTGATCAATTGCGGGGTGTGCTACGTACTTCTCCAAAATTGATTTAAGATCCGAGGATCACCATTTGAAGGTCAGGGAGGAGGATATTCCGAAAACAGCTTTCAGGACCTAGTATGGGCACTTTGAATTCCTGGTAATGTCTTTTGGGCTAACAATTGCCCCAGAAGCTTTTATGGATCTTATGAATTGGGTTTTCAAGCCTTTTCTTAACTCCTTCCTGATAATGTTCATTGGAGATATTCTTGTATATTCACGAAATCGAAAGGACCATGCCGATCATCTTAGGGCAGTTCTACAGACTTTACATCAAACCAGTTGTACGCGAAGTTTTTGAAATGTGAATTTTGGCTTGAATCTGTCACATTCTTGGGTCATGTCGTCTCTAGTGAAGGAATTAAGGTTGATCCTAAGAAGATTGCAGCCGTGAAGAATTGGCCTAGACCTACGACTCTAACAGAGATTCGTAGTTTCTTAGGATTAGCGAGGTATTACAGGATGTTTGTGGAGGGGTTCTCTAACGTAGCCTCTCCGTTGACTAAATTGACGTAGAGGGCGAGTAAGTTTCAATGGTCTGATGCTTGTGAAAAAGCTTCCAAGAGCTGAAATCAAGACTGACTACAAGAGCCTTCAATATATTTTCAAACTAAAGGAGCTGAATCAGAGTCAGAGAAGAAGGGTGGAGTTACTCAAAGATTACGACATCAATATCCTATATCGCCCGCGAAAGGCTAATATTGCGGCGGACGCTCTTAGCCAAAAATATATGGGTAGTTTGGATACTTAGGGGCATATCAAAGGCCATTGGCCAAGGACGTTCATTAGTTGGCTAGTTTGGGAGTTCGTCTTGCGGACTCTAGTGATGGTGGGGTAATTGTGCAAAATAGGGCGAAATCATTGCTTGTGGTGGAGGTCAAAGAGAAGCAATACAATGATTTAGTACAATTGAAGGAGGGGACTCATAAACATAGGACTATGGCTTTTTCTCTTTGCATGGATGATGGTACACTATGGTACCAAGGGCGGCTATGTGTTCCAAATGTAGATGGTCTCCGGGAAAGAATCTTGATCGAGGCTCACACTTCTAGGTATTCCGTACACCTGGGCTCTACAAAAATGTGCCATGATCTTAAGTAAGTTTAGTGGTGGAACAATATAAAGAGGAATATAGCAGACTTTGTGGCAAGATGTCCCAGTTCTTAGCAAGTAAAGGTCGAACACCAACGGCCCGGTGGGTTGGCACAGAATATAGAAATTCCAATGTGGAAGTGGGAGATGATTAATATCGACTTTGTGGTAGGACTATGCGCACTCCACGCAAGTTTGACTCCATTTGGGTAATTGCGGATCGAATCACGAAATCAGCACACTTCTTGCCGATTAAGGCTACCGACACAGCAGAACAGTATGCTCAGTTGTATATCAAATAAATAGTCGGGTTGCATGGCACTCCAGTTTCTATCATTCCTGATCGGAGGTCACAGTTAACGGCTAACTTTTGGAAGAAATTTCAGCAAGGTTTGGGTACTCAGGTGAATCTTCGTATGACCTTCCACCCACAGACTGACGGGGAAGCAAAGCGGAGAATTCAGACGCTTGAGGATATGTTGTGCTCTTGTGTTCTTGATTTCAAGGGTAGCTCGGGTGATCATTTGCCACTAATAGATTTTGCCTACAACAACAGTTATCATGCTAGTATTCAGATGGCACCATTCGAGTCTTTATATGGTAGGAGATGTAGATCTACTATAGGGTGATTTGAGATTGGGGAAGCGGAATTTATAGGACCAGACCTTAGCATCAGGCTATTGAGAAGGTCAAGATCATTAAGTATCAGTTGAAAACGTCTCATAGTCGTTAGAAGTGCTATTCGGATGTTTGTCGTAGGGATTTGGAGTTCAAAGAAGATGATTGGGTATTCTTGAAGATTTCCACCCATGAAGGGTATAAAGAGGTTTGGTAGGAAAGGGAAGTTGAGCCCGAGGTATGTCGGGCCGTATAGAAGCATTTAGAGGATTGGTCAGGTGGCGTACAAGCTTGAGCTGCCACCTAATATGTCATTAGTGCAGCTGGTATTTCATGTATCTATGTTGAAGAAAGTGGCCGGAGATCCGTCGCTTATCATGCCAGTTGAGACTGTTGAGGCTAATGAAGAACTGACATATGAAGAAATTCCGGGTGCCATTCTTAATAGGCAAGTCCGAAAGTTGAGAAATAAAGAAATTACCTCTGTGAAGGTGTTATGGAGAAACCAGCAGGTTGAAGAGACTACTTGGGAGGTCGAGGAAGAGATGAAGAAGAATTATCCCTATTTGTTTGAATAGCTATGTAATCTTTCTATGAAATTGTCGCTTATGAATATTGTATCACTTGTGTGGTTGATTTTAAAGGTGTTCCCTTTTGGTTATATATTACTTATGAGGCCACGTCTGGTGTTGTCTTGTGTTATGTTACGTTATTGGATTATGTATATGTTGTTAGGATTTGTTTCTGGGGTTCTCTAGCAGGTGGATAGGCCATGTTACAAGGGAAACTCTGGTGAATTTGTTTGAAATTTAGGGAGTTAGTCAAAATTTGGGTCTGCTAGTGTGTGGTATGGCATCTGAGTCGCAACGGATGCTAATAGTAATTTGACCCTCATTCGAGGAAGAATGATATTAAGTGGGGGAGGATGTAAGTGTTACACCCCATATTTTCGTACGTGAAAGTACGCCATAAGTAAATTGATGAAAGCTCGGAAATGAGATGTTTCATTCCGCGTTTTCGTACGTTAAAGTTTCGTCGTAAGTTAATCGACGTAAGTTCGGGAATGAGATTATTTTGAAATTATAAGCATTATGCTATTTCAAACAAGTGATAAGTAAATTCGTGAAGGTGAGAGGGTAAGCGAATCGAAGAAAATGAGTTTCGTCGAAGTTTGACATTTTGGGATACAATACGGTCCAAGCTATAATACCTCATATTTATGAACTAGTACCATACAATGTACTGCATGACCATGATATTAAGGTGTATAAAGTATGTTAAAAGTGAGTAATATTTTAAGAAATTTGAGATAATTCTTTATTATATGGATAATTGGGTAATTATTGATTTTTAGTGGGAGATTAACTAATTAATTCAAATCTTTGGATAAAGTTGATAAACCTTAACGTGGCAGCCAAGGCTTTAGGGGAGTGTGACTCTTAAATCCTTATAATAAGGTGGCATAATAAGAGAGTTTGTGGATTAATCATCATCTAAGTGGGCCCCACACCACTAAGTTATAAGACCTATCTAATCCACAAAGAGAGGTGCTTATATGTTGATACAAAGTAACGGATGTAGCTCTCATTTTTAAGGGATCGCTTTACTTCATTAAGGGGTGATGCTAAGCTCGCTAAGCAATGGATTTTCTACAACATGATTGATACGAGATTATATTGCGTAATAGCAACGAGATTTTGCGATTCTAAGGGAGTACGGTGCAATCTTTCTCAAGAATATCATACGGATTTCCCCCTACTTCGATTTGCCGTTACGTGTTTCGTCGCGATTGACGTATGCTAGAGGGATTGCCAGGAGAATTGGCTCAAGTATGTTAAGGCTATCCATTCTTTCCTTTTGGCATGATCCATACGATACAAACAGGACGAGCAAATGCACAACTTCCATAAATGACTATATTCATAGAAATTCTAGCGATGCTTATGTTCTTGATTCCCCATGTGTCCTATTATTCTATCATCTGTTCATGGTTCTCAGAAAATACGTAACATGAAAAAGTTTATTTTATGGTATTAATCAGAGGCATAATAGTCTTATGACGTTTCGAGAGATTTTATTGACGTACTTATCATGCGTTGCATTCATTTATACATGTACATTGACTCATGAGCGGATGGTGTTATATACACGTATACATGTATATATATGTATATGGGATATGGGAAATGCTTACGGTGTTATATAAGCACAACCACCTGATCAGCTGGTATACATTGATGATTTTGCCCACAGTGACCGAGATGATATGATGGGATGCCCTTAGAGGCTTGATGATGTTATGTATACATATACCTATGCATGGTGTGACATTCATACGCATATGCATGACATTTTAAATATTAAATGATTCACAGAGCTATTCAGACTTACATGTCGAGTCTTTTACTCCATGTTTCTCTCATGTCTTTTATTTACTGATTTTCATTCCTTACATACTCGGTACATTATTTGTACTGACGTCCCTTTTGCCTAGGGACGCTGCGTTTCATGCCCGCAGGTCCCGATAGACAGGTTGAGAGTCCTCCAAGTAGGCTATTCTCAGCAGAAGGTGTTGGTGCGATCCATTTGCTCCGAAGCTGCTTATTTGGACAGTATGATTAGAACATGTATTGATTGGTATGGCGGGGCCTGTCCCGACCTTTACGATACTTATGTACTCTTTGAGGCTTGTAGACAGATGTCATGTCTATGAAAGATTTTATGGCCTTGTCGTCCTATATTCAGTGTGCGAGTGATCCTTTTAGCCTTATAGGCCCGTATGTCATATATATAGGTCGGTATATCATGTTGGGCTTTCTTCTATCAAGTATTCCCTCATGCTTCATTCTAGTTATCTCATGACTACCTTTATAGTTCAGTTACCTATGATAATATTATACAAAAGATACGTAATGTTGGCACTCCGTTGAGTAAGGCACAGGGTGCCCGTCGTGGCCCATTGGTTTGTGTCGTGACAAAAGTGGTATCAGAGCAATCCTTTCCTAAGGAGTCTACAAGCCGTGTCTAGTAGAGTCTTGTTTATGGGTGTGTCGTGCACCATGCTTATAAGCAGGAAGATATAGCATTTAGGACTATCATTGTTTCTTCATACTCTAGATCGTGTGGTAGAGCTCAGTAGTAGAAATTCAAAGTCCTAAATTTATTATATTCGTAATACAACGATACCTACATCCAGAAATACGGTTAGTAAGAGATATAGGTGTGGAAGAGTTGAGTTAGAGGAACTCGAGTTTGCGTCATTCCTATGATGGATAAATGTGAGGTCTTCAGCAGAACATGTGTGTACTAAGACGTAAGCTTCTTGATAAGGAGCCTTAAGGCAAGAATATCTATCCACCCCTATAGTGAAAGGCTTGAGAGATTAAAAAGATAGATACAAATATCAACAAATAAAAGAAGAAAGATGAAGAAGGTTACGAGGTACCCAGTTAGTGAAGATGATCATTAGTTACAATTCAGAAATACGGTTGGTAAGAGATATAGCTGTGGAAGAGTTGAGTTAGAGGAACTCGAGTTTGCATCATTCCTATGATCGATAAATGTGAGTTCTTCAGCAAAACATGTGTGTACTAAGACGTGTAAGCTTCTTGATAAGGAGCCTTAAGGCAAAATATCTATCCACCCCTATGGTGAAAGGCAATGAGAGACAGAAGATAGATATAAATATCAACAAGTAAAAAAAGCAAGATAAAGAAGGTTACGAGGTACCCAGTTAGTAAAGATGATCATTATTTACAATTCAGGAAGTGAGATATAAGCATTTTGAGTAACCTTCGAACTGTAACAAAGGTATGTACAATCAGCCATACCCATCTCAGTTATGCCCTATAGGGGCTAACAAGTGTAGTTTAAGACAAAGACGGGATATCATGATCCGGCTGGGGTTAGAGTAACCCAAAATGGTGAATGGATTATTTGTGTTAGTTGACATTTCCAAAGGACATTGCAAATGTTCTAATAGATCACCTTGTGAGACACCCAGATGGTGCACTCTAGAATATTATAGGTATTATGAGTATTAGAATGTTAAAAAAAAATTACAAAGACAAGCACCGGAATCTTGGAAGGAATAAATATTACCTTAGTGAGGCTCCCATTCCTTGTAGAGAGAGAATGTTAGGCAACCCGAAGAGCCAGTGGATAGAGCAAGAGGAGTTAAAAGTAAAAGAATGTCGTGTTAAAGTTTTCAGAATAAAGTGATAGACATAAATGTTAGCAGGAAAATAAGAGGAGAGTTAATGAAGCATTATGAGTAAAATGTGATACATGGATGACAACAGTAGATAAAAAAGATGACAGTATTACAGAGTTTATAGTCAAGTGACGAACAAGACGAGAGGTGACAAGCCTTGAGATAACAAAAGATTATAGGCCATAAAGTCATATCCTCATTTCGAGAAATAAGTTTGCGACTCCAATGCGACTACTAGAAGGAACAGTTAGACCTAGATTAATAGAAATCAGTATGGGCTGGAACAAGATAAACTAAACATAAATTAGGGACTGAGTGGCTTGACAATGGTCCACATCATGAGAATTTTTGGTTTCGATCCGGCGATAATAGAATGGACAACAAAAGAAGATTCATGAGAAATACAAAGAATGGTCATTCAAGGAGACGCTTCTCTAAAGCAACCAATGTGAGCAAAGTTAAGCTTAAGAGATTGTATATGCATGTTTTACTAAGTGTCACCCTCGCGAGTAAGGAATTTTGTTATCCTTGGTAAAGAAAGATTAACGCAACGCGAGTAAGGGTCATCGATGTTGTGAAAAGACGCCAAAGATGAAGAGGTAAAGCAACTATAGAATATTTTGCAAACACGACATCAAGGAGAGGAAGTAAGGGTTCTTGCCCGAGATGTTATTGATAGATAAGGAGCCAGTGTGGGACGTAAGTTAAGACAAAGGAAATGACCGAAGAAAGATTACGCAGAATATTGATATGATATTGGGCCAATGAGTAGTTAGTAAATTTATTCAGGAAGGGCCTAGTTATGGCTAGACAAGAGGATACAATCAATAGATCGTGCAAGATAAACAGAGTGAACACCAACATGGGGAATTCAGTCTCGCAGGTATGACATCGTGACCTTGAGAAATATTCTGATAGGAGTTGGGGTAGTTAAAGATACCGTATGAGTGTTATGGAAATAAAGGAGAGTCCCACTGGGAAGACAGTCAAAACTTCAGTTCAGAAGAAATCGTACGAGCATATGAGTGTGGAGGTAAGTAACTAAGGATAATTATAGGTGAGTATGAAGATCAAAAATTCTGTCGGGTAAACAATAAAAAAAGCTTGTAACTTCACAAGAGCCAAAACGTCTCCCTATGTACTACAACGAAAGACTAGCTGAGGAAATAAGGAAGAATGCTTCAACCTAAGCACAATGACCTGAAGAGGAAATGGTCGTGTAACAACAGTATCACAACAACATTGTAAGCACTCTAAAAGAAACTGGCACCTACCGTGGCTAATGAACGGGAAGTAAAATCAAAAGTAATATTCGAGATCATATGAGTTGCACGAAAACTCCGGCATGCATGGAAACTATGATAAGCTAAGCATGCACGTAACAAGGGGGCAGAAAGAAGCTTACATTAAAGAAAGCTGAGAAAGAACGAAAGGAATTATTCGATCAATGATCCAGAGTTAGTTACGTTATGAACACACTTAAGAGTTTGGAGTATTATCTATCCAATATATATGTTGACAATCATACTGCCGTAGAAGATTCCGGTATAAGTTAAAAGAAAGAATTGAGCCCAGGTCGTAGACAAGGGATTGAATTGTTAGAAGATTGTATCATGGATATTCCATAGTGTCACGCCCCAACCTCGGAAACGCGACCGGCGCACGGCCGAGTGAACCCGGTCGAGCAAGCCTATTCAGTCTTTCCTACCCGACTCATTCAAGATCCGAAAAGGGAACGTATCACCATTTGTTAAATAGGGGAGAGATCAGTTACATAAATATATAAACATTGCTAGTTCATTTTGACATAAACACCATGTGCTATAATTAAGTTTCCAAAAGTACATACAGTTGACAATCTAGTGGAAGAGTTTCAAAATACTGTGTGATCCAATAACCACCCCGACACCCATACATGACCCACATAAATGTGTACGGAGCCTCTATGGATACAAAAGATCAACATGACAATGCCGGAAACAAGGCCCCGGCTTTACCTCAAAATATGGAAATTTATACAAAAGAAGGACTACATAACCCCTAGGAGTAATGGGGGCTCACCAACACTGTTGTAAGGAGAGAAAGAGAGCACCACTATCTGCGATCGGCGCTATCTGCGATGGAACCACCTACATCCATTCAAAGATGTAGCACCCCCGGCAAAAGGGACGTTAGTACTGTTGAATAGTACTAGTATGTAAGGCAAACAAAAATCTTATTAGAATGAATAGTGAAACAAATACAAGGCCGTTACAAAAATCAACAAGTACTTCACATGATTACAACGAACCACCAAATAAGGATCACATAGTTTCGGTTCACCATCTCATTTAGGTTAGAAGTCATTAGTGCCAAGTGCCACAACCCATAATGCCATCGTGTTTTTATACGGAGTCCGGTCTCGGCCCGACCGGCTAAGCCATCCCAAGTGAGACATATCCAAGTTCACAATGACAATAGAAATCCAACATAAATTCCACCATGTGTACAACATGGCGTCCGTTCTCGGCCCGATCGGCTAAGCCATCTCTCTTGGGACAAAACCTCTTTCAATTATTCATTTCATTTACATTTCTTTCCATCTTCCATTACTTGACACAAACAACCCCATCTATTAAGTGGTTCTTGGCATTTGGACACATTTTATAATTTAAGTTTTCCTTTTATTATCCGTACAAGTAACGTCATCATCCATGTTACAAAGTGTTATCATATAAGGCATGCACACATAGGGAAAGAAAAAGAAAGGCTTGAAGAACATAATCACATTTTCAAATAGCATGGTTTCAGGGTAAACACTTACAACAATTATGGAACATAAATCTTTCAACCCAACACATTAAGGCAATCCATTTAGTATGATCAACTGGGAACTCACGCAAATTATTCGGACACCAAGAGTTCAATTCTATGAAGAAGAGGGTTAGCCATACATACCTTGATTGATTCTTTTTCCTAATTCCCACGACAAGTTCCGGAACCTTTAGCACCTTCAATTTATTTAACAATGTAGCACAATTGAACGCATCATTAGGAAATTGATCATAGCCCTAGCTCACTTGAGTCTTATATCAAACATTATGTGTTTGTTAGGGTCCATGGCCCCTTTTTAGTGGAAGGTTTCCCCAACCCATAACCTATTCTTTCCTATCTTTGTTTTAGCACTCCCCCATATACCTTAAGATCACATGCATGCAAGGCAATCACCCTAACCCCTCATGAATTACCTCACTAATGGTCCAGTTTAGCTACAATATGGAATGGAGAGCTTGGGTGATAGAAGCTTACCTCTGGGAAGGGAGACCTAGGTGCCTTGATTGTTAATCTCCAAGATATTTAGGCCAGGATTTGACGAACAATTCATGAAGACCCATTCCCCTCTCTTTGACCCTTCTCTCTAACTGTAATTATTAGAGACATATACTGAAAATAGCCTGGGGGGGGGGGGGTGTTTAACGAGAGTGGGGTCNTTGATGGAGACCCTTTTCCCTTTGACCCTTCTCTCTTACTCTAATAATCCGAGAAATATGCTGAAAATGGCCTAAGGGGGGGGTGTTTTAACAGAATGGGGTCGAGTTTTAAATTAAGAAAATGGGTGCCCCGACACAGGTTTGCGGTCGCATATGCGACCGCATAATGGTTATACGGTCCGCAAAGTGACAGCAGAAAGTGCCTCAGGAAGTTAAGTTTTCTGATCGAGTATACGGCCGGTATACGGTCCGCATATCTGTTTTGCGATCGCGTAATGCACCGCAGAACATCCCTTCACAAAAATTCAAGGCAGATATGCGATAAACACGCGGACCGCATAGCGATTATGTGATCGCACAATTGGGCCGCATAACTGGCCTGAAAATTAGCCAACTTTCTGTTTCACTCTACGGCCATTATGCGGTCCGTAGAGCTATTATGCGGCCGCATAATAGGCTGCAGAAACACGTTATTTTGGGAAATATTTTCCTCTAAGTCTGTAGGGTACTGTTCAATCCAAAAAGTCCGCTCACCGCGAAGAATTTCGACTATAATAACGGAAGAATCCAACTCGGCACCACGAAATACTGAGTATTTGGTTAAGAATTTTATGGGTTTTTACATCCCCTCCCACATAAGGTCATTAGTCCTCGAATGAGGGATAAGAATCACTTAGGTTCAGTTATACCATATGCCATCAGCCCCAACTTTGCCTAACTTTCGTATGTTTTTGAAAATTTCGCCAGAGTTTCCCTTGTAACTAGGCCTATCCACCTGCCAGAGAGCCCCCGAAACATATCTTAACAACATATGAAAGATTAAATAACATGACAGAACGCAAAACAACACCAACTGAGGCCTCATGAAGGACGTATAACTAGAAATGAATGTCTTTATATAAGCCGATCAAGTAATACAAAATATAGGGGAAACAACTTCATAGAACTATTACATGGTTATTGAAACAACTGAGGGTACTTCTTTCTCATTTCATTCTTGGCTTCCCAAGTAGCTTCTTTGACTAGCGGGTTTCGCCATAATACCTTCATGGATGTAATTTCTTTGTTTCTCACTTTCGGACCTGTCTATCAAGAATAGCAACCGGGATCTCTTCATAGGACAATTCTTCACTAACCTCAATGGTCTCAACCAGCACAATAGTGGACGGGTCTCCAACTACCTTCTTCAACATAGATACATGAAATATCGGGTGCACTAATGACATTTCAGGTGGCGGCTCAAGCTTGTACGCTACCCGAAATATCCTTTGAATGATTCTATATGGCCCGACATACCTCGGACTCCATTTCCCCTTCTTTCCCAACCGCATGATCCCCTTCATGGGGGATACCTTCAAGAACACCCAATCACCTTCCTTGAACTCCAAGTCTCTGCGACGAACACGCGAATAGGATTTCTGATAACTTTGAGAAGTTTTCAACCGCTCATTTATAATTTTAACCTTCTCCATAGCTTGATGCACAAGGTCTGGTCCTCTTAGCTCGGCTTCTCCAACCTCGAACCACCCAATCGGCAACCTACATCTTCTACCATACAAGGCTTCAAACGGCGCCATCTGAATACTGGCATGGAAGCTGTTGTTATAAGAAAATTCTATAAGCGGCAAATGAGCATCCCAGCTACCCTTTAAATCAAGCACACAAGCATGCAACATGTCCTTGAGCGTTTGTATACTCCGCTCTACTTGCCCATCAGTTTGCGGATGAAAGCTGCGCTGAGATTTACCTGCGTACCCAAACCTTGCTGAAATTTCTTCTAAAAATTAGCTGTGAACTAGGCCCGTCAATCGAAAATGATGGAAATGGGAGTGTCGTGAAGCTTGACTATTTCCTTGATATACAATTGATCATACTTTTCTGCAGTGTCAGTGTATTTAACTGGTAAGAAGTGTGCTAATTTCCGCAGTGCCGAAGAATTTCCACTATAATAACGCAAGAATCAAACTCGGCACCACGAAATCCCGAGTTTTTGGTTAAGAATTTTACAGGTCTTTACATCCTCCCCCACTTAAGGTAATTCGTCCTTGAATGAGGGTTAAGGTTCACTTAGGTTTAGTTATACCATATGCCATCCGCCCCAACTTTGCCAAACTTTCGTATGTTTTTGAAAATTTCGCCAGAGTTTCCCTTGTAATTAGGCCTATTAACCTGCTAGACAGCCCCCGAAACACATCTTAACAAAATATGAAAGATTATATAACATGACAAAATGCAAAACAACACCAACTGAGGCCTCATAAAGGACGTATAACTAGAAATGAATATCTTTATATAAGCCGATTGAGTAATACAAAATTTTAGGGGAAACAACTTCATAAAACTATTACATGGCTATTCAAAAAAATAAGGGTACTTCTTTCTCATTTCATTCTCAGCTCCCCGAGTAGCTTCTTCGACTTGCTGGTTTCGTCATAATACCTTCACGAATGCAATTTCTTTGTTTCTCAACTTTCGGACCTGTCTATCAAGAATAGCAACTAGGATCTCTTCATAGGACAATTCTTCACTAACATCGGTGGTCTCAACCGGCACAATAGTGGACAAGTCTCCAACTATCTTCTTCAACATAGACACATGAAATACCGGGTGCACTAATGACATTTTAGGTGGCAGCTCAAGCTTGTACGCTACCCGACGTATCCTTTGATTCTATCTAGCCCGACATACCTCAGACTCAATTTCCCCTTCTTTCCAAACCGCATGATCCCCTTCATAGGGGATGCCTTCAAGAACACCCAATCACCTTCCTTGAACTCCAAGTCTCTGCGACGAACATCCGAATAGGATTTCTGACGGCTCTCAGCAGTTTTCAACCGCTCCTTTATCATTTCAACCTTCTCTATAGCTTGATGCACAAGGTCTGGTACTATGAGCTCGGCTTCTCCAACCTCGAACCACCCAATCAGCGACCTACATCTTTTACAATACAAGGCTTCAAACAGCACCATCTGAATACTGGCATGGAAGCTTTTGTTATAAGCAAGTTCTATTAGTGCCAAATGATCATCCCAGCTACCCTTGAAGTCAAGAACACAAATACGCAACATGTCCTCGAGCATCTGAATAGTCCGCTCTGCTTGCCCATCAGTTTGCCGATTGAAAGCTGTGCTGAGATTTACCTACGTACCCAAAACTTGCTGAAATTTCTTCTGGAAATTAGCTGTGAACTGGGCCCCTCGATCAAAAATGATGGAAACGGTAGTGTCGTGAAGCCTGACTATTTCCTTGATATGCAATTTAGCATACTGTTCCGCAGTTTTGGTGGATTTAACTGGTAAGAAGTGTGCTAATTTCCGTAGTGCCAAAGAATTTCTACTATAATTACGCAAGAATCCAACTCGGCACCACGAAATCCCGAGTTTTTGGTTAAGAATTTTACGGTTCTTTACATCCTCCCCCATTTAAGGTCATTCGTCCTCGAATGAGGGTCAAGGTTCACTTACGTTCAGTTATACCATATGCCATCAGCCACAACTTTGCCTAACTTTCGTATAATTTTGAAAATTTCGCCAGGGTTTCGCTTGTAATTAGGCCTATCCATCTGCCAGAGAGCCCCTGAAACACATCTTAACATCATATGAAAGATTAAATAACATGACAGAACGCAAAACAACACCAACTGAGGCCTTATGAAGGACGTATAACTAGAAATGAATGTCTTTATATAAGCCGATCAAGTAATACAAAATTTAAGGGGAAACAACTTCATAGAACTATTACATGGCTATTCAAACAAATGAGGGTACTTCTTTCTCATTTCATTCTCAGCTTCCCAAGTAGCTTCTTCGACTTGCTGGTTTCGCCATAATACCTTCACGGATGCAATTTCTTTGTTTCTCAACTTTCGGACCTGGCTATCAAGAATAGCAACCGGGATCTCTTCATAGGACAATTCTTCACAAACCCAATAGTCTCAACCGGCACAATAGCGGACGGGTCTACGACTACCTTCTTCAACATAGACACATGAAATACCGGGTGCACTAATGACATTTCAGGTGGAAGCTCAAGCTTGTACGCTACCTAACCTATCCTTTGAATGATTCTATATGGCCCAACAAACCTCGGACTCTTCTTTCCAAACCGCATGATCCCTGTCATGGGGGATACCTTCAAGAACACCCAATCACCTTCCTTGAACTCCATGTCTCTGCGACGAACATCAGAATAGGATTTCTGACGACTCTGAGCAATTTTCAACCGCTTCTTTATAATTTTAACCATATCCATAGCTTGATGCACAAGGTTTGGTCCTATTAGCTCGACTTCTCCAACCTCGAACCACCAAATCGGCAACCTACATCTTCTACCGTAAAAGGCTTCAAATGGCGCCGTTTGAATACTGGCATGGAAGCTGTTGTTATAAGAAAATTCTATAAGCGGCAAATGATCATCCCAGCTACCCTTGAAGTCAAGCACACAAGCACGCAACATGTCCTCGAGCGTCTGAATAGTCCACTTTGCTTGCCAGTCAGTTGCGGATGGAAAGTTGCGCTGAGATTTACCTACGTACCAAAACCTTGCTGAAATTTCTTCTAGAAATTAGCTGTTAACTGGGCGCCTCGATCGAAAATGATGGAAACGGGAATGCCGTGAAGCCTGACTATTTCCTTGATATAAAATTGAGCATACAGTTCTGTAGTGTCGGGGGATTTAACTGGTAAGAAATGTGCTCATTTCCGCAGTGCCGAAGAATTTCTACTATAATAACACAAGTATCCAACTGGCACCACGAAATCCCGAGTTTTTGTTTACGAATTTTACGGGTCTTTACACATAGAATCCATAAAGGGCTAAAGTAATAACTAATACCATGAGCTGCAGATCAAAAGATAGATTAAGCCTACATAAAGGTTGATCAGTGGAAAGAGGAAACTAAAGAGTTACATCAACTAAGTAAATCTAGAGTTCGATTATTGGACCCAGAAAATATTAGACATCGTGATTGAGAACATTGCAGAATCACTCTTAATATCATAGGTACAAGAGAGACAATATAGTAGCCATATTTTATAGCGGCTCTATGATAAAGCCAGTTAAAAGAGTACCACCCTCATAAGAAGTCAGTATGAAGCTCTCATTGAATCATGTAAAAAGGTGCAAGCATTATAATAGAAGTTCAAGTTGTGGATGTGAATTATACCTATGTGCAAGGGAGGTCATGAAAGAGATAGAAGATGTGATGCGAGACATTAAGGTAAGTAAGATAAAGGTGAACAAAATACGAGATACTCAAATGTAGAAGGTTGTGAACAGTCCATTCATCGGATAGAAGGCTAGAAGCGTAAGGCTTCAATATCCAGGAATGATAGCCACATCGTCAGTGGCATATCTTCTAGCCTATGGTTTCTAGGTATCGAGAGGTCTAGTTAAGAGAGTAAAAGAAGAGTTATAGACGATGTGATGTCTTTCTTGATGTTCCAAAAAAGCATAAGGAAATCGGTCGCAAGTTAGAGTATGATAGAACGACAAGGTTTTAGAAAGACAACAATAAGGATAAGAAAGGACATGTGAGAAGGTGACGAAAATGGATAAGTCCTCGGGATTAAGCCCGTGAAAACAAGGGAGCTGATGGTTTCTATAAGTTATAGAAAGCTCAGTATAGCCTGAACGAACTCAAAGGAGTCTAAGACTAGTAGCATTTAGAAGAGATGGAATGCTGCATGTTAGTAGAATGAGGGAGTGATTGTGATAGATAAAGGATGACGTTTGGGCCTTCGATTGAGTAATGACTTGAAGAGGATTTCATGAATTGTACGGTATTAAAATACCCATGTAAGGTGAATCACATTGGGTGCTATAAAGAACGATTATGGAAGTATAGTATCACCTCTAGGTGGATCAGTCTAATTACTCCAGATGCACCCGATGAGACATGAGCCCTAGCGGAAATGTTATATAAAAGGTCAAGTTATCAGTGGTAGATGACGGATCGATATTAAGGTGAATCAACAATAGATGGATAAAAGTTCAACAATATTAGACGAGATCATGTTGTCATTCTTAAGATAAACAGTAATGAAGAAGCATTAAAGGACTTAGATTTATAGAAATAGGATAAGCAATGAAAGTAACCTGGAGTTTGGTAGCAGACCTCAGTGACGATATCTTACGGATTCTCCCTTTCATCGATTCGCTGTTACGTGTTTCATTGCAATTGACTTATGCTAGAGGGATTGCCAAGAGAATCGGCTAAGGTATGTTAAGGCTATGCATTCTTTCCTTTTAGTAAGATCCATACGATACAAACGAAACGAGCAAATGCACAACTTCCATAAATGACTATATTATATAAATGCTAGCGATGCTTATGTTCTTGATTCCCCATGTGTCCTATTAATCTATCATTTGTTCATGGGTCTCAGCTAATACGTAAGATGATAAAGTTTATTTTATGGTATTAGGTAGAGGCATAACAGTCTTATGACGTTTCGAGAGATTTTATAGACGTACTTCTCATGCATTATATTCATTTGTACATGTACATTGACCCATGACCGGATGGCGTTATATACGCGTATATATGTATATATATGTATATGGGATATAGGAAAAGGTTACGGTGTTATATACGCACCACCACCTAATCAGCTGGTATACATCGATGATTTTGCCCACAGTGGCCGAGATGATATGATGGGATGCCCTCAGAGGCTCGATGATGTTATGTATACATATACATATGCATGGTATGACATTTTAAATATTAAATGATTCAAAGAGCTATTCAGACTTACATGTCGAGTCTTTTACTCCATGTTTCTCTCATGTCTATTATTTACTGTTTTCATTCCTTACATACTCGGTACATTATTTGTACTGACATCCCTTTTTCCTAGGGATGCTGCATTAATCCCTGCAGGTCTCGATAGAGAGGTTGAGAGTCCTCCAAGTAGGGTATCAGCTTAGCAGAAGGTGTTGGTGCGCTCCATTTGCTCTGCAGTTGCTTATTTGGTCAGTATAATTAGTACATGTATTGATTGGTATGGTTTGGCCCGACCTTTACAATACTTATGGACTCTTGGCGGCTTATAGACAGATGTCATATATATGAAAGATTATATCGCCTTGTCGGCCTATGTTCAGTGTACGAGTGATCATTTCGGCGTTATAGGCTCGTATATCATATGTATAGGTCGGTATATCTAGTTATCTCATGACAACCTTTATAGTTCATTTACCTATGATAATATGATACTAAAGATACGTAATGTTGACACCCCGTTGAGTAAGGCATCGGGTGCCCGTCGCGGCCCATTGGTTTGGGTCGTGACAACGTGGTGTCAGAGCAGTTCTGTCCTAAGGAGTCTACAAGCCGTGTCTAGTAGAGTCTTGTTTATAGGTGTGTCGTGCACCACACTTATAAGCAGAAGGCTACAGGGCATTTAGGACTGTCACTCTTTCTTCATACTCTAGATCCTGTGGTAGAGCTCAGTCGTAAAAATTCAAATTCCTAAATTCTATTATATTAGCAATACAACAATACCTACATCAAGAAATACGGCTGGTAAGAGATATAGTTGTGGAAGAGTGGTGTTAGAGGAACTCGAGTTTGCATCATTCCTATGATGGATAAATGTGAGGTCTTCAGCAGAACCTGTGTGTACTAAGACGTGTAAGCTTCTTGATAAGGAACCTTAGGAATATCTATCCACCCCGACGGTGAAAGGCAGTGAGAGATTCAGACGATAGATACAACTATCAACAAGTAGAAAAGGAAGATGAAGAAGGTTACGAGGTACCCAGTCAGTGAAGATGATCATTATTTACAATTCAGGAAGAGAGATAGAAGAATTTTGAGTTACCTTCACACAGTAACAAAGGTATGTACAATCAGCCATACCCATCTCAGTTATTTTCTTTGGGGGCTAACAGGTGTAGTTTAAGAGTAGGACGGGATATCTGGATCCGACTAGGGTTAGAGTAACCCAAAATGGTGAATGGATTGTTTGCGTTTGTTGACATTTCCAAAGCACATTGCAAATGTGCTAATAGATCACCTTGTGAGACACCCAGAAGGTGTGCTCTAGAATATTATAGCTAGATATGAATATTAGAATGTGAAAAAAAACAAATTTACAAAGACAGGCATTGGAATCCTTGATGGGATAAATATTACCTTAGTGTGGCTCCCATTCCTAGTAGAGGGAGAATGTTAGACAACCCGAAGAGCCAGTGGATAGAGCAAGGAGAGTTAAAAATAAAAGAATGTCTTGTTGGAGTTTTCAGAATAAAGTGATAGACATAAATGTTAGCAGGGATCTAATAAGAGAGTTAATGAAGAATTATGAGTAAAATGTGATAGATGGATGACAACGGTAGATAAAAAAGATGACAGTACTGCAGAGTTTATAGTCAAGTGTAGGAAAAGACGAGAGGTGACAAGCCTTGAGACAACAAAAGAGTATAGGCCATAAAGTCATATCCTCATTTCGACAAATAAGTTTGTGACTCCAACGCGACTACCAGAAGGAAAAGTAGACCCCAGATTAATAGAAATCAGTATTGGCTGGTGAACAAGATAAACTAAACATGAATTAGGGAAAAGGTGATTTCATAATGGTCAACATCATTAGAATTTCAGGTTTTCTTCCAGCGATAATAGAATGGACATTTGAAGAAGATTCATGAGAAATTTAGAGAATGGTCATTTAGGGAGATGCTTCCCTAAAGCAAGCAATGTGAGGAAGGTTAAGCATAAGAGATTGTATGTGCCAGTTTTACTAAGTGTCACCCTCGCAAGTAAGGAATTTTGTTATCCTTGGTACAGAAAGACTACTGCAAGGCGAGTAAGTGTCATTGATGATGTGTAAAGATGCCAAAGATGTAGAGGTAAAACATCTATATAATATTATGCAAACACAACATCAAGGAGAGGAAGTAACGGTTCCTGCCCGAGATGATATTAACAGATAAGGATCTAGTGCAGGACGTAAGTTAAGACAAAGGAAATGACTAAAGAAAGATTGCGCGGAATATTGATATGAGAATTGGCTAATGATTAGTTAGTAAATTGATTCAGGAAGGGCCTAGTTAGGGCTAGACAAGAGGATACACACAAATTAATAGATCGTGCAAGATAAACAGAGCGAACCCAAACATGGGAAATTCAGTCTCGCAGGTTTGACATCGTGACCTTGAGAAATATTCAGATAGGAGTTGGGGTAGTTAAAGATACTGTATGAGTGTTATGAAATAAATGAGAGTCCCATTGGGAAGAGAGTCAAAACTTCAGTTCAGAAGCAATCGTATGAGCACATGAGTGTGGAGGTATGTAACTAAGGATAATTATAGGTGAGAGCGAACGTCAAAAATTCTGTCGGGGTAAAAGATATAACAAGCTTGTAACTTTATAAGAGCCAGAAAGTCTCCCTAAGTACTACAACAAAAGACTAGATGAGGAAATAAGGAAGAAGGTTCAACCAAAGCACAATGACCTAAATAAGAAATGGTCGTGTAACAATAGTCTCACAACAACATTGTAAGCACTTGATGTGCCGTAGAATTTCGGCACATTTGATACAACTTACTTAGATTTTAACTCGTCTTTTAACGCATTTTTAGTTAATTTTGATCAAGTTTGATCAAGTTTGATTATTATGTAGTGCATGAGCTTGAAGACCCAAAAACATGGAAAAGAAGTCAAAAGGTCACAAAAGAATGGAAATGCTGCAAGTATGCGGCCGCATAATCAATATGCGGGCAGCATAACTCAGATGGTGGTCGCAAACTGAAGCAGATTTGTTGGCCAAATAAAGAGAAGAATATACGGTCCATTATGCGGTCGCATAACGCTAATGCGAGCCACATAATGGTCGCATAATTCAAGTAGAAGAAGTTGTCCAACATGATTTGCGATGGCATGTGTGGTCTCATAACAGACATGTGGACCGCATAATCCGTATGCGAAGGAAACCTGGAAGTGGTGACTGATAGTTCTGCGATGCAAATGGGAGTTATGCGGACCGCATTCTGATTTTGCAACCATTATGGGGTCGCATAAGCTATCTGAAGGGGTATTTTTGTCCTATTTTGACCACGACTTTTGGTCCACTATAAAAAGAATAACTAGGGTTTTATTGAGTCATTCAAGTCTGAAAAGGTCCTACATAGAGGGCATTGAATACTCCATTAATTTGGAAGCTTGTGAAGAAGGAATCCTGCACTTTTGTAAGCTTTATGGCATTTTTAAATACTTTGTTCTTGTATTTTAGCATGAGTAGCTAGTTTTAAATACTAAGGTTGTGGATCCTAGATGGGTGTAATGTTAATGGGTGTTTAACATTGTATATATATATATAATGGTTGGTTGATATTTATTTAATTCTTGTTCTTTATTTATGGTTGGTGGTTGCAAACATTAATCTATTCGATTTTACTCTATCTTTACTTAGAAACGTGGGTTAGGGTTTGGTAGAATTGAATATCAAGAACTCAAGACTTTAAATCTTGTTTAATAGAATCACTAAGGAATAAGTGGGTTCTACTTGGCATAAAGTGGTTATTCTTAAATTGCAGCTCTTTTATATTTGGGAAAATCACAAAGGGAAAATACTACCCAACCAATGGAAAATATTGGGTAGTCATTTAGAAATCATTTGCATATAAAAGGACCTTCCATTAGAAATATATCTTATTAACACCGATAGCATTACATTTCATTGACGGGGACACAACCTTAGTTTCCCTGATCAAATCATTTACATTCTCATAACAACATTAGCTATCTTCTTAATTCAACACTATACTCTTCTCTTGTTACGTTAAAGGAATAGAATTATGACTTAAGTCAAGTGACACACTACTCGGAGTAACATTTTCACGCCTATTCCCTTTGGGATTCGACCCCAACCTTGTTGGGTTACTATATTTGACACTGACCGCCTTACACTATTTAATTAAAGTGTAATTCGAGCATATTAAACTGCTTCTGAATTTATGCTTATGCACATATGCGATGGGTATGCGGTCTGCATACTTGATATGCGATCGCATAGCCCATCGCATAGTGGACTCATTTTTTTTTTGTTCTTTTTTCTTTTGTATCTAATGAATTTCCCTGAGCTATTTCACTCACTTCCACAATGTTTCATCAACAGGAAGGGCACACAAGAAGTGTAGTCCATCGCAATCACCACCCACTCGCAGACAAAGAAAGGCTACCAATCCTAGCCAACAACCAAAGCAAGCAAAACGACAGCAGGCTTAGGCAATTCGCATTACTACGTAGCACTCCTCCCAGTCTGAAGAGGAGGAGTCACAGAGTGACCTAAGGCCTCCTGTTAATCTACAGGTTGAGGCACGACGGAAGATGGGGGAGGATCTTAACCTCCGGTTTGGGGTCAAAGGCTCCATAGATCTTTACAAAGTTGGGCTCTCGAAGAGAAAAATTCTCAAGGAGAAGCAGTTGAGTTTAAATGGGTTGTCGGAGCACTACCCTCATATACTCGAGAACATAATGCAGAGGAAGTGGGAATTCTTCACTGAGGTCCCTGGTGAATACAATGGGACGTTTGTGAGGGAATTTTATGCGTCATATGGTGCCTCAATGACTGCTGTACAAAAGCGAAACAAGATATTTGCAAACTCTGTCCTAGTTCGAGGGGTTAAATTTTTTTGTAGTAATGTGACTATCAATATACTGTATTTTGAGGATTGGAAATCGGGTACAGCTGAGTACGAGGCTAAGGTAGCTAACAAAAACACACGAGCGTGCCTTGATTGCCTCAGTTATAGCAAAGGGGACACCAGCCTGGATTGATCCTAAACACAAGATTTACAAGGAGGATCTCACATGGGAGGGTCGATATTGGCGCAATTTTGTCACGTCCCATCTAATGCCGTATAGGAATGAAGCTGACATCAACAATGAGAAGGCACTCCTCATTGCGTGTATCATGACAGGCATCAAGATTGACGTGGGAGAGATTATATTCCGGGAGATAGGAATCAGAGCAAAACAGAGTCAAACGTCACTTCCTTTCCCCTGCTTGATCACTGCTCTCTGCCAAGCTGTAAATGTACCTCCTCTGCCTAAACATGACAAACTGGAGAGAGCTCTCAAAGACACTGACATCATGAGGATTAGTGACGCAGTAGCTAAGGAAACCGCAACTCAGACAAAGACTCACATCCCTCCTCCACCAGACTTAGCAGCATCAGATGCCCCAGCATTTCCTTGACACCTCCCAGGCCCCAGCTACCTCCACAACTACTCTACAGCACTCCACTGCACATGCCCGGGTCCCTTTACCAGCTCTCTCCAAGCTGGGTCTAATTGCTCAGCACGCCAATGCTAAGGTAGACCGGCTAATCAAGGAAATTCCCAACCTCATCCGGTAAGCATTGACCCCTATCCAATCCTCAGTGAATGTTCTTCAATAACAACATCAAACTTATGAGGATCGCCTCAAGAACTTTGAAGGGCGTCTTGAGAAGGTTGAGAGGGGTGAGGTTGGAGGTATGCCTCAGCTCAGGAAAGATGTTGATGATTTAAAAGCTGAGATGCAGAAGATGCAGAGCTTGGAGTTTGACTTGACACCCTTCCTCCCGAAGGACGGTGAGCAGGGTGCTGACACTTTTGTCCTAGGAATGGATCTTGATTTCACAACCCTGATGATAGCTCCAGAGGCACAGAGTGTTGAGACCTCAAAGGCTCAAGCTCCTCCTGACACATTGATGTTCCTTCATATGAGGAATCCGGAGATACTAAGGAGTCCGATGAGGGGTATTCAGGAGATGAGGATACAGATGAAGATGCACTGGGAGAGGATACTGAGGGTCAACAAGACAAGGGTAAGCAGGTTGCTGTCTCTACGAGGGCAGAGGATGAAGAGGAACCAGTTACCCAGACTGCAATTGCACATTCGCTACCAGATATGGTCGCTAGGGCACATTCATCGACCACTCAGCCATCACCGGGCGAGGCTAGCAGCTCCCAGGCCCTATATCCAGCCTCACGGTAGGTGGAGCTTCCTGGTTTACCTTCCCAGCACTCAGTCCGAGGTTCCATCAGCTGCAGTTTCAGTGCCAGCAGATGATCCCACAGCTGCCCTAGATGCTTCAGCTTCCCCGAGTGCCTAGTGCGCCCCAGGAAGTCCATGATCTTTCTTTTTTCTTTGTCTATGCATTGGGACAATGCATGATTTTTGGTTGGGGGTGGAGTAGTTATATGGTCATGCTTTCTACCCCATGTTTGTGTAAATATTGTGTTGTACCCCATGTTTGTATATAAACTCTTGTAGTTTAGCAATGAATTGCCTTTGGTTTTTCTTCGCCGGGTTCTTTTCCAAGGGTGTAATAGCAGAACCACGACAGTAGCATAAAATGTTTTGACTTATTTGGTGTTGACTGTTGTAGCTTCAAGCATGTGCTAAATGGTGTAAATACATGATACCCTTCCTTCTTTTGCATTTAAATATATATATATATATATATATATATATATATATATATATGTTTGGTTAGTTATTTTTGTGAATTTGAGACTCGCTCTCTGACTTTATGCTTATTCAGAATCGTACATATCTTGAGATGAAAGTTTTGAGTTGCCTTGTGTCACTTAAAGGCTGAAACTATATTGAGTTGAACAATTCATGCGTTGTGAGTAGTGAGGATTTGTATAAATAATGCGCATGCCTAACTTGTGATGTCCAGAACTTGCCCGGTTGGTTTCTGAGTGCAATTCTCAGGTTAATGATTGGTTACTGAAATGATCTTAGGCTCTCTTTGTGATTACTAGCCGGTTTTGTCTAAATTGACCTCTATGATACATTAACTACTCTAGTTACCCCCGTTGAGCCTTTAATCTTTCATTGGCTACCACATTACAAACCTTTACCCCTTCTGTGAAATCATTCCGTCTTGTGAACCCATCCCTCCTTGAACAGGTAAGAATAAGGCTAAAAGCCTGAGTTGGGGGTGCCGTTACAAAGTGGAAATTTGTAAGGTTTACTACTTTGTGTAGAGAAAAAATGGTGTAACCTCAAGTTGTGTATATAATGAAATTTAATCTCCAAAAGAAAAAAAAAAGGAAAAAAAATGTGTGTATGAGAAAAAAAAGAAAGAGAAAGAATGGAGTTTTTGCAAAAATGGAAGAAATACTTTGAGATGGTTCTACATGGTAACACGAGGTAAAACAGTGTTATGTAGTAAAGGAGTTCAATGTATGTAGAGTTCAAGGAGTGTATAGCCACTACATTCCAAAATATTCATCCAACCCGTCCTGAAGCCTACATTATAACCTGTGAAAGTCCTTAGTGATCTACAGTCAATCATTCCTGAGATAGCGGCAAAGTTAAAATAAGGGCAAGAATATGGACTAATACTTGTGGCATGTTGTTTTTGTTCCGAGTGTTAGAGTCTTTTGATTGCATCCTCTGTACATATATGTGAGTGGGGATTTTCTTTGTTGTGAGCGTGCATGAATTGTAAGACTTAGCAGAAGATAGGTTCTTGAAGTAGAACACAAGTGCACTTAGCTGTGAATAGCATTTTGCCATTTTGGTCGAGGCTCTAAGGTCATGAGTTGATTAGTCGACTGGTTGAATGATAAGTTGTCTTCCAGGAAGGGTAACTAAATGGGGTTATATGCTTGTTAGCTGTCAGTCAAAACCATCTATTGTCATTACTGTTTTGTGGGATGTCGGAAATAGGAGTAGCATAGAATAGGATAATTTTGTGTTAGTTTACTTGAGTCAAAGCAAGAGTTTAAGTTGGGGGTTTGATGTGCCGTAGAATTTTGGCACATTTGATGCCAATTACTTAGATTTTAACTCGCTTTTAATGTATTTTGTTAATTTTGATCAAGTTGATATTTGTAGTGCATGAGCGTTNAAAGGGCCCAAAAACAATGGAAAATAAAGTCAAAAAGGTCACAAAATAAATGGAAATGTTGCAGGTATGCGGCCGCATAATCAACATGCGGACCGCATAACTCAGATGGTGGTCGCAAACTGAAGCAGATTTGTTGGCAAAATAAAGAGAAGAATATGTGGTCCATTATGCGATCGCATAACGCTTATGCGAGCCACATAATGGTCGCGTACTTCCTGTAGAAGAAGATGTCCAACGTGATTTGCGATGACATATGCGGTCGCATAACAGACATGTGGACCGCATAACCCGTATGCGAAGGAAACCTGGAAGTGGCGACTGACAGTTCTACGATGCAAATGGGAGTTATGCGGACCGCATTCTGATTTAACGACCATTATGCGTTCGCATACGCTATCTGAAGGGGTATTTTTGTTCGATTTTGACCACGACTTCTGGTCCACTATAAAAAGAATAACTAGGGTTTTCGTGGGTCATTCAAGTCTGAAAAAGGTCCTACATAGAGAGCATTGAATACTCCATTAATTTGGAAGCTTGTGAAGAAGGAAACTTGCACTTTTGTAAGCTTTATGGCATTTTTAAATACTTTGTTCTTGTATTTTAGCATGAGTAGCTAGTTTTAAATACTAAGGTTGTGGACCCTAGATGGGTGTAATGTTAATGGGTGTAATGTTGATGGGTGTTTGACATTGTATATATATATATATATATATATATATAATGGTTGGTTGATATTTATTCAATTCTTGTTCTTTATTTATGGTTGGTGGTTTCAAACATTAATCCATTCCATTTTACTCTGTCTTTACATGGAAAAGTGGGCTAGGGTTTGGTAGAATTGAATATCAAGAACTCAAGACTTTAAATCTTGTTTAATAACACTTAGGAATAAGTGGGTTCTACTTGGCATAAATTGGTTATTCTTAAATTGCAACTCTTTTATATTTGGAAAAATCACAAAGGGAAAATACTACCCTGTCACGCCTCCTTTTTTACTACCCTGTGAGGGGTATAAGGGAGCTTTTCCTATTTAAGTGACAATCGAAACGGGATTATTTATATTAAATCAGAGTCGCCACTTGGGATAATTTTTGGTGTCCCAAGTCACCGGTTTAAAATTCCGAATCGAGGAAGATTTGACTCTGTTTTAATGTCTGCGAAACACAGAAATCCGAATAAGGAATTCTGTTAACCCGGGAGAAGGTGTTAGGCACTCCCGAGTTCCGTGGTTCTAGCACGGTCGCTTTGATCATACCTTGCTTATTACATTGTCTAATTACTATTTTTAGAACCTATGTGCATTTGCCTTTTTAATTAAGAAATTATCTTTAAACAGGTCACGCGTACGTGTACCCGTTTGTTTGGCGTGTCAAGAATCATGTCACGCGAACGTGTCCACAATTTATAACGCTTTATTATTATTAAGAAAGTTGGGCCAAAGTTGCGCGAATGCATACTCCAGTTTTATTTTTAGGATCGTAATTATGTCACGCGAACGCATACATAATCACGATGGTATCTTAAATGTGCCTAAAGCAAACTACGAATATCATTTTTAATATCTAAGTTATAAAATTAATACGAGGGCCATAGGGATTTAATTATGAATGGCACACATCGACCTAAAGAATTTTAATTGAAGAGGACTATATTAATAAAAAATTTATTATTGAGAAAGTTGGCCGAAGTTGCGCGAACATATACCCTGAATTGATTTTTAGAATCGTAATTGGTCACGCGAACGTGTACATAATCACAATTGTAAATTAAATCGTGCCTAAAGGCTTTTCTACGAATGTTCATTCTTAATAATTAATTATAACATTTGCGAGGGCCATCAGTGATTAAATTAGGATGCCACACCTCATTCCATTTTTCTTTAAGAAATTATACTTAACTAAAGTCACCTAAAGATGCTTGGATTTTATCTAAATTAAATTTATCTAGAGTTCCTCTAAACAAACCTGCACGGAAATATTATATTTTTTAAAGAAAATTAACTATTTGGGGGGAAAATTCAAGGCTTGCGATAAGCCCAGAAACGCCCAGAGGTCCCAAGAGGGACACTGGGCTCAAGGTGAGGCCCGAGATTAAAACTGAAACAGCGGGAGGCATCAGGGCTAAACTGGGCCAACTACACAGCCCAAGCATGCGACTTGTAGTAATTTTTGAAGCAAATTCCATTACCTTAACATCTTGAGATCAAACCGTGTATTAAACAAAAATTATGTAAGGAAAACAATCAATCAACATAGGGCTGAAGTTCCCCAACTTAAGACTGGGTCGCCTCGACTTGGGCCCATGTCAAGCTTCACTCGAAGCTCAACAGGTCTTTTACCCTATTACAGCCCAAATACTTGCAAAATTTAACTAAATGGAAAGGCATGTTCTGAAGCTAAATCACATTACCATACTAAGGATACAACATTTAGTATTATAACAGCCTACACATAATTTATTTCATTATCAAAACATAATAGAATTCCTAACTTTAACCAAACATCAACATGATTTTAAAACATATGGTTTACTAACGTGGATTCATTCTTGTCTTATTTCTAATCATCTGAACATGAATATTTACAAAATTGATAGCAAAGCATACTGAAAATGATCAATCACCTGAACTCACATGGCCACCTCACAAGCCATAGTTTAATACAGTCCCAAAATTACAACTAGAACACTATACAAACTTGAATTTTGAAACTTGTTAAGGGATAGAGTACTAATATCAATACCTAACCGCAACTAGAAAAAAAGCAATTACCAAACTAACTAACATATTAAATGCTTAAACAAAAAGAAAGCAGGATTTGCAAAGTCCATTCCACTTAAATAATGTTATACTTCAACTTGTCATTTCAGAGGTTGTGAAAATACCTGGACACAGCAAAAACAACAAAAGACTTTAGCAAAAGGATAGTGAGATCAGCCGGATTTAACAGCAGTAGTCAGCAGCAAGACAACCAGCTCAATCCATGTTTTAAAACCCTAAAATCAACAGAGTATTGAAGTTCCTTTTAAAACCCCAGGAGAATGACGAATCAGCTATCAAATAGAACAATATTCGAGTCCCCCCTTTAGTGTTTTCCCATTCTGAAAATTTTATATCAGTGTGTGTTTTCAGAACTTTGGTGCCGAGAATAGTGCTCAAAAATCTGATTTTTTGAGTGAAGGAAGGGCACTATTTTATTGGCCTCTCAAGCCATGTGCTCTAAAACAGAATTGGGAATTATTCCCAGCCTGTAAAAGGCATCTTCTAAGAGAATTGGACAGCTGGTTGTCCCCTATTGGCTCAGCACATTTGTGCTAACCAAATAGGGACAGTTGCCCCCCTAGTCTAGAAGCTTCTTGTAGGAATTTATCTGAAAGTCCCTTGTCATTATTTCCAAATTAACCCCTAAGTTTTTAATGGTTCAATTAACCCCTCCTAAGTTTCTAAAGATTTACAAATTATGGAAAACAAGTACAAAGCAGACAAGCACTGGAAAATAGAATCAAATGACAAACGAAATTGCAATTAATCCCTCAAACTATGCTTCAAATAAATAATCATGAACCAGATTAGCCATAAACAGAAACAAAAATGACTCCAACTTAAGACTAACACAAATTTCAAAAGAAAAGTTATTAAAGCCTCTCAATGGATTACTGAGAGGGGAAGTCACAAACGTCTAATTAAGTATTGAACAAAAAATGCTGGGATTAACCTAACTGACTCATGCAAACCAAACAAAGAAAACAGGTATGGAAACTAACTATCAAATATAAAACCAACCCAGATTGTTGTTAAGTACCCTAACCGAGTCATTTGAATCTTCTGACCCTAATTATCAAACCATGAAGCCCAAATAACACCAATGACGGATTAATTAATTAACAGAACAGAGATGAATAAATGACTAAAGGCCAGGGAGTACCAATTTAATCGGCAAGAAGATCAACAAAAGCGAAGGCTAAAGACTGGCCAGGCTCCGAATGCTTCAACGAGGCTTGAAACTGACCCAAACAAACATCCTGGTCAAGAATAACCTATTTTGGGCGAGTTTCTAGCCAAGACAAACGGAAACTTCCAAGAAATCCCCAAACTCAGAAATTAGGTTAAACCTAGATCCGAGATTCGGCGAGTTCCAAAGATTGTTTGGGGAAATTGTTAAGGGTTTTGAGTTTGCGGAGGCATGGTGATAATAAGGTGTGAGTTTGGGGTTATTTGGGTGAGCTAGGGTTTTTAGGGTTGAATTTCAGATCTGAATTTGGTGGATTTGGGTGATGTTTTTTGGGAAAACAAATGATGGATTAGTGTTTGGGAGGGGCTCAGGGTTACATGGTGTGAATTTTAGGCGATTTGGAGGTACTCCGCCGCCGTCGGCGATTTCCGGGCGGCGGAGAAGGGCGGAGCCGGCGAGGGCTTACAGGGCGGCGGTCTTTTACGGATTGCTTGAAGAGAAAGAGACATGGAAATTGGGGGGGGGGGGGGGCATTTGGACAGTTATATAGTTGGGGGTTGATAAGTTCCGGGCCGTTGGATCACAATGATCCAACGGTCGTGATGGAAGGCCAACAAAATGGAGTCGTTTGGTTTAGAAGGGGCCGGATCGGGTGAATTTATTGGGTTGGGGGTTGGAACGGGGAAAGGGGAGACTGGGCTTACCTTGAATTGGCCCAATCAAATTAAATCAGCCTTTTCTTTTGTTCTTTTCTTTTTCCTTTTTCTTTTTTTCTTTAATTAAAAACCCAAATTAGATCCTAAAATTAATCTAGATTATAAGACTAACCAATTTCCTAAAAATTATAAAAATTCCTTGATCCTAACATTAAAAGAAAAACTATTATTCTAGAATTAAATCTAAAAATGCGAAAAAATGAAACATTTTTTTGTGATTTTCTTTTTTAATAAAACTAATAATTAACCAATTAACCTTAAAAATGTAAAAAACAAAACCTAAATGAAATTCATGGTATTTTGGCATTTTCATGATTTTTAATGGAAATTAAACGTGCACAAAAATGCAAACAATTAATAAAATCCTAACAAAAATCCTATTAAATGGCAAATAATTGGAAAAAATCTATTTTCTTGGGTTTTATAGGAGTAATTCATATAGGGAAAAAATCATGTGCTCACATACCCAACCATGGGAAAATATTGGGTAGTCACTTAGAAATCATTTGCATATCAAAGGACCTTCCATTAGAAATATATCATATCAACACCGACAGCATTACATTTCATTGACGGGGACACAACCTTGGTTTCCTTAATCAAATCATTTACTTTCTCATAACAACATTAGTTATCTTCTTAATTCACAACTATACTATTCTCTTGTTACGTTAAATGAATATAATTATGACTTAAGCCAAGTGACACACTACTCGAGTAACCTTTTCACACCTATTCCCTGTGGGATTCGACCCTGACCTTGTTGGGTTACTATACTTGACACTAACCACCTTACACTATTTAATTAAAGTGTAATTCGAGTGTATCAGCACTCTAAAAGAAACTAGCACCTACTGTGGCTAATAAACGAGAAGTAAAATCAAAAGTAATATTCGAGATCATATGAGTTGCACGAAAACTCCGTCATGCGTGGGAACTAAGATAAGCTAAGTATGCACGCAACAAGGGGGCGGAAAGACCAGGAAAAGTAATAGCTTACGTTAAAGAAAGCTGAAAAGGAATGAAAGGAATTATTCGATCAATGATCCAGAGTTAGTTACGTTATTAACACACTTAAGAGTTCGGAGTATTATCTATGCAGCATATATGTTGACAATCATATAGCCGTAGAAGATTCCGGTATAAGTTAAAAGAAAGAATTGAGCTCAGGTCGTAGACAGAAGATTGAATTGTTAGAAAATTGAATCATGGATATTCCGTAGCTTCCAAGAAGGGCTAAAATAATAAATAATACCTTGAGCCGCAGATAAGAAGATAGCTTAAGCCTACATAAAGGTTGATCAGATGAAAGAGGAAACTAAAGAGTTACATCAACTAAGTAAATCCGGAGTTCGACTATTGGACCCAGGAAATCATGGACATCGTGATTGAGAACATTGCAGAATCACTCTTAATATCAGAGGTACAAGAGAGACAATGTAGTAGCCATATTTTATAATGGCTCTACGATAAAGCCAGTTAGAAGAGTACCAGCCTCATAAGAAGTCAATATGAAGCACTCACCGAATCATGTAAAAAGGTGCAAGTATTATAATAGAAGTTCAAGTTGTGGATGTGAATTATACCTATGTGCAAGGGTTGTCATGAAAGAGATAGAAGATGTGATGCGAGACTTTAAGGTAAGTAAGATAAAGGTGAACAACTTACGAGATACTCAAATGCAGAAGGTTGTGAATAGTCCAAACTTCGGATAGAAGGCTAGAAGTGCAGGTCTTTAGTATCCAGGAATGATAGCCGCATTGTCAGTGGCATATCATCCAGCCTATGGTTTCTAGGTATCGAGAGGTCTAGTTAAGAGAGTAAAAGAAGAGTTATAGACAATGTGATGTCTCGCTTGATGTTCTAGAATAGCATAAGGAAATCGGTTGCAAGCTAGAGTATGATAAAATGACAAGGTTTTAGAAAGACAGGAGTAAGGATAAGAAAAGGGCAAGTGAGAAGGTGAAGAAAAGGGCAAGTGAGAAGATGATAGATCAACATTAAGGTGAATCAACAATAGGTGGATAAAATTTCAACAGTGTGAGACGAGATCAGGATGTCATTCTTAAGTTAAACAGTAATGAAGAAGCATTAAAGGACTTAGATTTATAGAAATAGGATAAGCAAAGAAAGTAACTTGGAGTTTGGTAGTAGACCTCAGTGACGCTAAATCAAAGTAAGAATTATGGAATAGTATCACCTACCTAGATGCAATAAAGTCATACGGATGGATAACTGGGTCTATGAAATAAGATATAGCAATATCGGCAAGTCCAACAAGGTACCGAGCGAAGACCTTTGTATACGGTGAAAATCAGAGGGTCCAATTTTATGGCCATTATTACGCTTCATAAGCATGTATCCAGGAGGTTCGAGGCTCAGCTCGAGGTTCGATCCCGAGGGTTCTCAGTGCTCGACCTCGGGGAGGTACAAATCGATGGCTATGATGGCAAAACATGGAGTTCCCAAGGCACGTGATTAAAGCTGACCAACTTTATTAGGCTAGTACGAGCCCGTACCATGGCATTAAATGGTTGTATCAGCCGCGTATCTTTGTATTAAATGCATCAGTACCATGTTGGGATTTCCCCTGATATATAAAGGGGTCCTTGTCATTTTGTAAGATATATAGCACACAACATTGAATATAAGAACAAGAACATTCTCTGCTCTCTAACTTAAACATATTCTCCTTTGATCTTATTGCTTACATTTATTGTGTTCCATTAATTGTTCTTCATTTATTACTCATTATTGATCATAAAGAGTCCTCATCAACGCCATTGGAGCTGTTAGTTCCCCGTCGATCGTCCATAACCTAACGTTTAGCTCAACCCCGAGGCCCCGTATAACCTAGCTCGAGGTATACAGTTTGGCGCCCACTGTGGAGCTAAAAATAATAGTGATTGTTTTATTGCTGGTTTGCTACATAATGCAAGTTATATTTCACGTTTTTTCTTGTCCAAGAATCTTTGATTTTAGGTCAAAATGTCAAACTCAGTGAATGCACATGAGAACAACGGTCCTGAGGACCATGGAGAGAATGGTATAGATGTTTCTGATGTCGGTGTACCACCGCAAAACCCTGAGGACGCACCAGAACGATTTCCGTGGACGTGGTCTCGCGCAATGCCCAACACATCGATATTAGCTCCTACACTGACAGGAGCATACGCCAAGAGAACCAACAAGAAGCTCAGAGAACCCCAGCTCGGGAGGAATGATAGATTAGCCTTCACGTCATTTTTGAGATGTTGCAGGCACAACAGATGACGATCGCGCAACTGTAGAGCCACCAAAAAACTCCAAGCACCGCAGCACCGGAAACGGCTCCTCGAGCCGAACAGGTACCAGAATGATCAAGCAACAACGGGTCAACAGCCGATCCCGCTATCATAAAGATGCTCGAGGACCTCATGAAGAGGATTGAATCGGGTGAAAACAAGATAGAAGCCAATGACAAAAAGGTGGAGACCTACAATTCAAGGGTCGATCAAATCCCAGGAGCACCCCCGATCCTAAAGGGTATAGATTCAAAGAAATTTGTACAAAAGCCATTCCCGTCAAACACCGCTCCAAAGCCCATTCCAAAGAAATTCAGAATGACTGACCTCCTGAAGTACAATGGAACCTCGGACCCCGACGAGCACATCACTATTTACACTTGTGCTGTAAAGGGGAATGACCTGAAGGACAACGAGATTGAATCCGTCCTATTGAAGAAATTTGGAGAAACACTTTCAAAAGGGGCCACGATGTGGTATCACAACCTACCCCCGAATTCAATAGATTCATTTTCCATGCTGACAGATTCTTTTATAAAGGCACACACCGGTGCCATTAAGGTTGCTACCAGAAAGTCCGATGTCTTCAAGATCAAACAAAGAGAAAATGAGATGCTGCGGGAGTTTGTATCTCATTTCAAAATGGAGCGAATGGAATTACCGCCAGTCTCCGACGACTGGACAGTGCAGGCCTTCACCCAAGGTTTGAACAAACGAAGCTCGGTAGCTTCAAAGAAACTAAAGCAGAACTTGGTAGAATATCCCATCATGACTTGGTCAGATGTCCACAACCGATATCAATCAAAGATTAGGGTCGAGGACGACCAAATAAGAGCCCCCTCGGGCTCAGTATATCCTAGCAGGCTCTTGGCAAAAGAACCAAGGCCAAACAAGGAAAGGTTATCAGCCGTACACTGAAGATCGAAGAAACGCCCCGAGGCATAACATAGCCCATAATGATCGAAGGACAGACCTAGGTCAGAATCCTCGGGGACTCATTGGCAGAGTCGGATTCGACAGACACACGCGACCGATGGAGGCACCCTAATTGTCCAAATACAACTTCAGCATTAATGTTTCGGACATCGTCTCTGCCCTCGGTAAAATCAGAGAAACCCATACAATCAGACGAACAAAAATATCCATCACCGGGGAAAAGCGAACTCGAGGTTACATACCCGAGGACACTCTCATATTTAGCGACGAGGACATAGAGACCATGTCTCAGCCTCACAACGACGCACTAGTAATCTCTTTTCTTGTGAATACATTTCAAATTAAACGTGTACTTGTGGATCCAGGTAGCTCAGCCAACATTATCAAGTCGGGGGTAGTGGAGCGGCTCGGAATGCTCAACCAAATCATGCCCGCTTCTCGAGTCCTCAACGGATTCAACATGGCGAGCCAGACGATGAAAGGGGAGATCACCCTCCCGGTCAACGTGGCCGGCACAACCCAAAATGCCAAGTTTCATGTCATCGAAGGAGACATGAGATACAATGCCTTACTCGGAAGGCTATGGATACACTTTATGAGAGCAGTACCGTCAACCCTTCATCAAATGATGAAATTTCCAACGAAGGACGGAATAATAACTGTATACGGGGAGTAGCATGCAGCGAGAGAGATGTTCGCGGTGCACGACGTGGCACCAGCATCGACACCTTCAACATCCAAGAAACCAAAGGATGAGCAAACAGCAAAGTAACGATCACGAGTTGCGTCCTCGGCTGTACCCGATTCAATTAGCAAAGGGCTGTACCGCGTCCCAGAGCAAACATTTGAGGAATATCGAGACTCGAAGCGCCATCAATACTAAGGTATAATCGTCTCCCTTTTACCTATGTGCAGGATTCCGGTTAGAACGATCGAGGCACTCCCCTGCTTTAAGACCTTAGGTTTCAAAGCATGCGTTGCACTCTTTTCCTTCGGCCGGGTTTTATCCCAAGAAGGGTTTTACCGGCAAGGTTTTTAACCAGGCAACATATGCTACCTAAGGAGAACTTAACAAGTATTCAAGGCTTCTCTTCAATCAACCTCGAATACTGGGGGGCATCCCCCCCGGAAGATCACCCCCTCGAAGAAGCCAAGATGAGCCAGAAAGGGTCACAATAGGAAAATGATGTATCGGGCCAAACGATCGAATGAACCATGTCCGCATAGAATAATTGAACCCTTGACAACGAAAACATGTACACTTGTGCCATGTAATCTAGGAATATTTTCCCATCAAAACACTTTGCGCTTCAAAGAAATCCGCTATTTTTTCAAGAAACGGCTCCAGAGCCAGAAATTTCCCGAACACTCGGGGACTGACATCAAAAACCCGAAGCCATATGACCTACGGGTCGGAAACATCGAACTCGTAAGCCGTCAATAAGGCGACTCCAAGTTTACACAAAACGGCTCCAGAGCCAAAAAACGTTCGATGTCTCGGGGACTGTCGCCGACTGTCACCCATCGCTTTGTCAAACTCGAGGCTATAAGACCCCACGCGGGCAACCTCGAGCTTATAAGACCTTCATAAGGCAATACCAAACCTGTAAGACCTCAAGTAAGGCATGAGTTATACTTGTACCAAGTAACCAAATCAGTAAGACCTCAAGCAAGGCATGAGTTATACTTGTACCAAGTAACCAAATCTGTAAGACCTCGAGTAAGGCATGATAAAATTTATAAGACCTTACAAAAGGCATAACCCTGATCTTAAAGTTAAGGCTATGTATTCGAACTTGTAAGACCCCTAAGAAGGCATACCCTCGATATGGATGCCGAAGCTACTTCACTCGGGGACTAAAAGGCTACTGCCAAATACGATGACTACGGTCACAAGGCTATACCAGCCAAACTAACGCGACTCGGGGACGCCCGACCGTCACTATAAAACTCACAGTCCTTCAAATTACTTCAAAAAGAACCGGTTAATCAGTCTACCCTCGGCATAAGCAAAAGAGCTTCGACCATGTCAGCTCCAAACAACAGGCTTCGAAACATTTAGCCATCGAGCGAAACCCTCTGAGGTGCTCATTTATTGCTGCATAACGTCTCACAATCGAGGTTCTTATCGAACCGCTGAGGAGTCAGGCGAACACAAAAACATCAAAAAAGTCTTTAACGAGGGAAAAATAAGCCTATACTTGAGGTCATACCGACCCTACGTGTAAGAGCCACTGTCGCCATCATAAATTAAGGGTCGTACCGACCCAACGCATAAGAGCCACTGTCGCCAGCTTAAACTAATAGTCGTACCGACCCAGCGCGTAAGAGCCATTGTCGCCAACCTGTATTAGAGGTCATGCCGACCCAACGCGTAAGAGCCTAGACGCCAACTTAAAATTTGAAAACTTAAGGGTTAATAAGCTCGAGTCGAGATCCGACTTGAAGACTGAGCCCGAAATAGTTAACTAAAAACGCCTAAGGGCAAATGCGTAAGAGCCTACGAGCCATCCTAACAAGCCTCAGGGACGATTTACAAACCTAAGGGTTTTTACATCAAAGACCAGTTCACCTGGCCGAACATCAATAGACATATGAATTCAAAACAAAAAGAGACGTGCACAAACAAATGGAAATGCATAAAAGGTGAAACCGAAACGCTTTCTTTTATACGTATATACAAAGCTCCATTTACAATGTTCTCTAAGAACACTGTATAAAGAATCAGAAAAGAAAGGCCTAGCCTACACTCCCCTCGCGAACTGTGGCCCGTCGGCCTCTTCCTCATTATCTTCGGCATCGAACAAGAGGAACTTGGCATCGTATTCATCCGCCTTCGCCTGCGTTATCTCCTCCAAGAGATTGAAGCCCCTAGCATGGATCTCTTCGAGAGTTTCCCTCCGAGATTTGCACCGAGCATACTTATTGCTTCTGCTCTCCCGATCAGAAGCCTCTCTCAGCTCAGCCCGAGCATCGACATCGTCTTTTAGATAGACGGCCACTTTCTTGTCAGCCTTAGCTCGAACCTCTTCAGCTTCAGCTCGGGCGTCCACAACCTCGGCCTTCATCTTCAAAAGCTCAGACTCGATCCTTGTAATCATGCTCGTTTGGCCAAAGCATTTTTCTTCGCTGCAACTTGGGCATCTGCCTGAGCCTTTAACTCAGTACACTCATGCTTGGCCTGACTAACTTCACCCGTGTTCTAGGTTTTCCATCTTCCTCTGCAACTGAAGTATCAAAGTGTTAATCTCCGATGAAAGGAGAAGAAACGTGCATCCCCTCGAAACAAAGGTTACCTATCTTTTGGGGTAGTTTTCGTAGTTCCGGCTTCGACTCGCCTCATACCGCAGGTATACCAACTCCCTTGCACTTTTATCACAAAGAAACTGAGGGATTTCTCCTCTTCAAAGGCTTTTTGCAACCTGGCTTCATGGCAGAGTAACTCAGACTTGAGCTTGTCAAAAGCCTATAAAAAAGGAGCTCGATAAGAAAATGAAAGCGCAAAGATGAAAAGCCAATACAATCGACCGAAACTCACCACAGAACAGAGCTGATGAGCCTCATATAAGGTTGAGCGCGCATCTACTGGCCTTGTGTCATCGGCCCCAGTAGAACCACTCCCGGTGGGAACGCGATCGCTCGATACCCCGCTAGATTTGGACGGCCCCTGGCCTCGAATTTCCCTCGAAGTACCTTCGGCGGAAGAAGAGGAAGGCGGCAGAAAATCTTTATCCCTCGAAGTACCTTCGACGGGAGTGGAAGAAGACAGCAAAGGAGGAACCATTTTTCCAAGGCTAGAAGCCTCAGATGCCGTAGGCTCAGTTGATACATCTTCATTAAGCCTCCGAGCAAGGCTTGCCTCACTAAGAACACCCTCATCCGTCGAGGACCATTCCGTTTATTGTCAGCCCTCGGCCCCGAAGCCGATGATCTTTCCTCCTCCCCGAGGGGGCACGGTCTCATCTCGGAAAATTCTCCGATGCCTGCGGTTACGGAGTTAATACACACAAAAGAAAGTACCTTTCTAAGAATACAAGCCACACAGCACGTACCGTGATGTTTTGCCTCCCATCTACCCTTGGACAGGTCTCACCACTTACGTTCATCGTAAGTCGGGCAAGCTGCAAGTTTTCGAGACCAATCCACCAGGTCGAGAACCTCGCATGGCAGCCACGGGATTGCTGAAGAAAAGAAAAAGAAAATGTCTTTACGGAGCCCGCCTCCACGATGGACAAAAATAGTAATAACACGAGTATACCACTTACGTGTGAAATTCAGTTTCTCAGGAAATGGCAAGAACTCTGCGGGGATAATATCGACAGTCCACGCTCGGACGAATCGACTCATCCACCCTCGGTCCCCATCCTCTTCATTACTAGCAGCAAAGGATCGGGTGGACCGACGTCGCAGGGTAATCAGGCCCTGGCAATGCAAGGGCCGGTACAATTTAATAAGATGGCTGAGGGTGAACTCGAGCCCGGCTTTATCTGCAAAGTACCTTATCATGAGCCCTATCCTCCAAAAAGACGGGTGAACCTGTGCCAGGGTAACCCGATATCTTCTACAAAACTCAAGCACGACCCTATCGAGAGGGCCCAAGGTAAATGGGTACGTGTATGCGTTCAAAAACCCCTCGACATGAGCCACGGTGCTCTCTTTCGGGGAAGGTTCCTGTAGTACCACCTTTTCTCCCCATCCGCAATCTTTTCTAACTACCTCGAGGTGTTCCTTTCCTATTGAGGAGGTAAACCTCGATGCATTCTCTCGATCGACTTTAACATTGGTAGGTCTCTCTAACGTAAAATCCCTCATCGAGACAAAGCACCTCGAGGCTAACCCACCGGACACCGGCGGTGTACGACTGACCGAGCGCGAAGCAGAGGTGGAACTCTTCTCTCCTTGGCAAACGGATTTTGGCGTAGCAGCCATGACTATGGTAAAAAAGGAAAGGGAAGATAAAGACTTGGGCGAAAACTTTGAATTGTAAACTAGCGCAAGGAAGAAGAGCTCTATAAAGGGGATAGTCACTCAAAGTGGCGGAATCCCCAAATAAGGGGAAATCAAGTACATATATAGAACAAGGGGCGACTGTTCGCCTATTCAGAAGGCCAATTAATTCTGACCATGTTAGTGCCACTTTTTGGGGAAGTGTACTGGTGCCCCCCCCCCCCCCGGGGTCACTCCGCAACCATATCACATAAATGACACTGTCATACAACGCTCGAGAGCCATCAAGGTCTCGAGGTTCGAGGATCCCGGTGCTACAAGCTTGGACTCTAAAAAGAACTATCAACCTAGTCTCGAGATGGTGCCCGATCTCGGGTGTCCCGATTACTCCAAGTATGGGCTCCAAAGAGCCAACATCAACATTCGAAGGCTAACTTCTTATTAGTGCTGAAATAAAAAAAAGAGAGAAATTGAACATTTGAAGTAGATGAATCTCTTTATATTTCCAAAAATATATTTACAAGGGGCATCTCTACAAAGCCTTTCCCCCGAAAAATCCATATACAAAAACAAAAAGGAGAAGACGACATGAGTCTATTCCTTACCCTTACTACTCTCTGGATTATCTCCGGAACCCTCGTCCGAAGTGGCCGAAAATGCCGATTCTTCCTCCAAGGTTCGGGCTTCCTCGATCTCAGCCGAGAGATTAGCGCCTTTGGCACTTGCTTTCTCGAGAGACTGCCTCCTTGCTTGCGAACGAGCATAAGCAATGGCCCGAGTCAGCTTCCGCATGGCCTCCTTCGATATTTCTCTGGCTCATTCATTTTCGGTGGCGGCATCTTTCATGTATGAAGACGCATTTTCTTCGGCCTCAGACTTGGCCAGAGTTAGTGCAGCAGCCTCCTTCTAAGCACTTTGAAGAAGATCCTGGGTTGATGCCAACTCCGCCCGCAAAAGGTCCCTCTCCGAGGTCACGACATCATTCTGCCCCTTCAGCTTGAGGTCTCTGCATCATTGGCTACAGCCTCTTCCAGGAGCTGCCCCACAAGGGCATACTTTTGCAATCTACAAAGGAAAAACGCATTGGTAAGCATCAAGTTATAAGAATAAAAGACGAGTTCGTGGATGCCGTGTTACCTGCTCAGCAAGGTCAGCCCTTTCCTGGCGCACTCCCTCCAAACTCACCCGAAGTTTGCTCAACTCCTCCCCCTTTCGGGAAGAAGAGGCCTTCGACACTTTCAGCTCCGAGGTAAGCTTCTCGATCTCCTCCCCACAGTTCAAAAGCTCATCTTGAAGCCTAGAGAAGGCATGGTCATAAATTTTCTTAGCCTGCAACAAGGCAGAGAAGTTACAAAGTCAAGGGCAAAGATTTGAAGCGCAAAAGTCATGTCAAAGAATATCACCTGCTGCTGAAGCCTCTTCGCCTACTCGCAAGCGACACAAGCATCGAGATTAATGTCCTCGTTGACACCGTCGAAGTGGTCTCCGAGCACATCTTCCCCTCCATGAGAGGCCCCCACACCGGCGGTATTAGGGTCCTGTGCATCCCTAATTTCCCCCGGTGAGTATGAAGGGCCCAAATTAAGGCCACCCAGGGCACTAATTTCTCTAAAGGTCTCATCTTGCCCCCGAGAAGCTTCGGGTTCAGGCCCTCCGGAATCACCAGCAGCGGGTTCATTGACACAGACTATACTATGTCAGACTTGAAACTCGGGGAGTGTGCCCGCACCCTCCTCGAGGGTCTCCTCAGCACGGGTTTGGTCCATATCGACCACCCCTGATTCGGCGGCTTTCCTCCCAACAACTTGCGGAGTATCTGCGCCTCGTCTCATCCTTTGTACCAAAGGGCCATCATCATCATCATCATCTTCATCTTTGGTACGGGGACTTGTCACACCAGCTAAAGTCGAGAACTTGGCGTCAGTCTGAGGCGTGCGAACTTTCGGCTTCTCTGATTTGGGAGACTTAGTCGATGCCTTTTTCTTCCACTTCTTACCCTTACCGGGTTTCGAGGTCCCTTCCTCACCATCAGGAGATGGTCTGATCAACACTCCATCCCTGAGGCCTACACAAGCGTGATGCATCAAACTAACTACCACAAAAGATATTCATAAGGAAACACGGTAAAGATAGCAGTAAGAAGCATACCATGGTTCTTGGCCTGCTACCGCGTTCTGGCCAAGTCGCGCCAAGAACGCTCGATATAAGGGAAAGCAGAATGCAACTGTCCGGTTCATCCCGATAGGTTCTAAACAGCACCGGGGTACCAAGCGGTGGCTGCATAATCAAAAGAAGATCATTTTCAAAGAGGGAGGGAAGGGCAATAAAACGTGCTCGGGGTAGGAGCACTTACGCTTCATATTCCACTCCTCCGGGAATGACATCCTATTAGCCGGGATGATATCTGAGGTTCTCACTCGGACAAACCGGCTCATCCACCCCCGGTCCTTGTCTTCATCAATGCTCGAAAAGAACGTCTTTGCGGATCGAGGGCGAAGCTTGATCAAACCTCGGAAGAGGCGGGGGCTATATAGTCTGATCAAATGATTAAGGGTAAAGGTCATACCCCCGACCTTGTTGGAAAAATATCGGAGCATATAAATGATCCTCCAGAAAGAAGGATAGATTTTGCTGAGTGTCACCCAGTACTCATGACAGAAGTCGAGAATCACCGGATCTATTGACGGGGAAGAAGGGTCTGAAGAATCTACCGGACCCAGAGTAAAGGGGTATGTATACATGATGAGGAAGCCATCTTTATGGTCTATTATGCTTTCCCTAGGATTGGTGATCTCAACTTCCACTGCCTTCCCCCATTGGCAGTCTTCTTTCACTCTATGCGTATCGGTCAGCACGCTGATATACCGAGACACGTGCTCACATTGGCCCGATGTAGAAGGGGATTCTCGATTGAAAAATCGGATACAATATCGAATTCGATACGGGTACATTGCTCGACAGTTGGGGGTACTTTTGGTTTACCCCTGGATGGGCAAGACCAAGAAGCAGTGCCCTGATTTTGAGGTACCGTTCTAGAAGTTCTAGCCATGATTATAAAAAAGGTTTCTGAGAAACAAAGTGAGGAGGCAAGCGCAGAATGGAGAAGAATGTGGAAGATAATGAACATAGATCTAGAAAATTGAAGATATTGTAAAAGTGTGGATGACAAAACGGTTGAGGTATTTATAGAAGCCATATGGGCAGCGTTTGGAAAGCGGAAAGGTCAAACCAATAGCGGTTCGTGGGTTTTCTCGATAGTCGTGTTGACAGCGACCCTTGCGCAGTCTTTGAGTCATGGCATTTAATGCTCTGACGGGCTGACTTCATGCCGGTAGTATCGAAGAGGTAAGAGTTCAAGACCGTTTCTTATCATTTTCATTCTAAGAAACGCAGGGACTATCTGTATACGGTGAAAATCAGAGGGTCCGATTTTATGGCCATTATAATGCTTAATAAGCATGTATCCAGGAGGTTCGAGGCTTAGCTCGATGTTCGACCGCGAGGGTTCTCAGTGCTCGACCTCAGGGCAGTACAAATCGATGGCTATGATGGCAAAACGTGGAGTTTCCAAGGCACATGATTAAAGCTGACCAAGTCTATTAGGCTAGTACGAGCCCGTACCGTGTATTAAATGGCTATATCAGCCGCATATATTTGTATTAAATGCATCTGTACCATGTTAGTATTTCCCTTGATATATAAAGGGGGTCCTTGTCATTTTGTAAGATATATAGCACACAACATTGAATACAAGAACAAAAACATTCTCTGCTCTCTAACTTAAACATATTCTCCTTTGATCTTATTACTTACATTTATTGCTTACATTTATTGTGTTCCATTAATTGTTCTTCATTTATTACTCATTATTGATCCTAAAGAGCCCTCATCGAGGCCCTTGGAACTGTTAGTTCCCCGTCGATCATCCATAGCCTAACGTTTAGCTCAACCCCGAGGCCCCGTATAACCTAGCTCGAGGTCCCGATTCTCAGTCACTTGGTTTGTGTATCGCACTATCCTCAAGCTTTTACTTTTCTTTCTAGTCTCACACTTATCATCTATTGCTTAACAACTAGCATAAAAATAAATCACGTATTTTTAGAACCACAAAATCAAATCTAATTGTAATTACCATTTTCAAGGTAATTAAACTTCCGTATATCTATAGATGCCCAGAGAGATACTTGTGAAGCTCTGCATATGTTACAAGTAAGACCTAGAGATTGACTAACACCTGGAGGGAGGAGTCGCATAGGCACACATATAAGGAAAAAGTTGTACATGCTTCATGATAGAAGGTAGCAAGAGTTACGAGATTTGAAGGATTCTGACCACAAGTCGTGGTGCAAGAAAGAGGCCTAAAATGGGAAATGCCCTAGCCTTTGGATTTATTCACAGATTTGTTTCCTAAAATTGGATGGAGATATTAAAGTATTCGCATGAGCTATGGGTTATGAAAATGATAAGTGCATCAGTCAACATTCGAGGACGAATGTTCCAAATGGGGTAATGATGTTACACCCCATGTTTTCGTACGTGAAAGTATTCCATAAGCAAATTGATGAAAGCTCGGAAATGAGATTTTACATTCCGCATTTTCGTACGTTAAAGTTTCGTCATAAGTTAATCGACGTAAGTTCGGGAATGAGATTATTTTGAAATTAGAAGCATTATGGTATTTCAAACAAGTGATAAGTACATTCTTGAAGGTGAGGGGGTAAATGAATCGAAGAAAATGAATTTCGTCAAAGTTTGCCATATTGGGATAAACTACGGTCCAAGCTATAATACCCCGTATTTATGAACCGATACCATACAAGGTACCACATGACCATGATAGTAAGGTTTATAAAGTATGTTAAAAGTGAGTAGTATTTTAAGTAATTTGAGATAATTCTTAATTATATAGATAATTGGGTAATTATTGATTTTGCGAATTAAAGAGGTCATATAACTTTGGATAAAGCTGATAAACCTTAACATGGCATCCAAGGCGTTAAGGGAATGTGACTCTTAAATCCTTATAATAAGGTGGCGTCATAAGAGAGTTTGTGGATTAGTAAACATCTAAGTGGGCCCCACACCACTAAGTTATAAGACCTCTTTAATTCGCAAAGAGAGGTGCTTATATATTAATACAAAGTAGAAGATGGAGCTCTCATTTTTAAGGGAACTCTTTACTTCATTAAGTTGTGATGCTAAGCTTGCTATATAATGGATTTTCTACAACAAGATTGATACGAGATTATATTGCGTAATAGCAACGGGATTTTGTGATTCTAAGGGTGTATGCTGCAATCTTTCTTAAGAATATCATACGGATTTTCCCCTACCTCGATCCGTTGTTACGTGTTTCGTCGCGATTGACGTATGCTAGAGGGATTGCCAAGAGAATCGACTCGGGTATGTTAAGTCTATCATTCTTTCGTTTTGGCATGATCCTCCAGACTGGCCCAACATCAACACATAGAAATCACATCTCGCCCCTCGGTCCGGGAATCACAAGCCGTCGATGCACAGCTGATACCGAGCGCTCAAGCGCGCATACGAACGCGTGGAAGGAATTCAAACGTTACATTTCAAGCTGAATCAAGGACGCACGATAAGAATTCAAGAATGGGGGATATTTCCTAAAGGTTCTGCATCCTCCGGAGGATAAGTACAGACGTCTCCATACCGATCCGCGAGACTCTACTAAACTTGCTCATGACTCGTGAGACCTATGTAACCTAGTCTCTGATACCAACCTGTCACAACCCTAAAACAGACCTGGTCGTGATGGCGCCTATCGTGAAACTAGGCCAGCCGACAAAAACCCCAAACCAACCAGAAATTCGTAATAAGTCATTTAAAGCCATTAATTAGCTAAAAATTCTATAATATAAGTCAAAATGGAAAATGCGGAAAAAATAACACAGCCCGACATCAGGGTGTCACCAGTCATGAGCAACTACAACTCGTCTCGGAATAAGAAATGACAACATAGTCTGAAAATAAAATACTAAGGCAGCCTGAATAAGATAGGAAGGAGAAGCACTGGGCTGCGAACGCCAAGCAACTACCTAGTCAACTCCAGAGGCCTGCTGGAAGGCTAATCAGCACTCGCTATCGCGACCCAAGACTCCTGGATCGACACACAAGGTGCAAGGAGTAATGTGAGTACGCCAACTCAGTAAGTAATAGAAGTAAAGGTAGCTGAGCAGTAAGAAAACACGTAAACCATGTCATAACGCTACAGCAAATCAGCATAAGTCCAAAACAATTCAGTAAAGCAATAAAACTCGTAAAAGCAACTCAGTTCAATAAAACCTTTTAAAACATCTTTCAAAAATTTCAAACGAGTAATGGAAACAGTGAGTAAAAAGGATAGAAATGTAAACAACCCATCGGGCAAAACATATGCGGTAAACCGCCCCTCGGGCAAAAATATCAGCAGAACCAGCCCCTCGGGCTACCTCACAATTACTCGTAATAAGCCCCTCAGGCATCACATGAATCAAGGATTGCCCCTCGGGCAAAACATGGATCAAGAACAGCCCCTCGGACCACAATATGAATCAATCACAGCCCCTCGGGCAATATCACATCACTCACTGGGTAACCGCGCTAACTGGGGGTGTACAAACTCCTGGAGGGGCTCCTACAGCCCAAGCGCTATAACAAGCCATCTCGAGGCATAATCAAACAGGCCCTCGGCCTCAAAACAATCACAAGCCACCTCATGGCATAATAAATCAGGCCCTCGGCCTCTCATATATCACAAACAAGTGCCATATACTGCGGCGCGCAGCCCGATCCCATGATATCCTCACAACACAGGCCCTCGGCCTCACTCAGTCAGAGCTCACTCAAGCCCCTCGGGCTAACAGTAAAACAAGTACTCGGCTCAAAATATCATATATAAAATCAAAAGAAGTAAATAAATCCGAGTTATGAAATCAGTGAAAGCATAGCATGACTGAGTGTATATATTATCAAAACAGTGAGGAAACAATAGTGAAAAGCCCTTAAGGGTCCAAACAGTCGGCACAAGGCCCAAACACAGCATTTAGCCCCAAAGATAATAATACTTTCAAATATATAATAATATCAAATAGTTTCCAAGTAAATACGCGACTTAATAGTCATACGGGACGGACCAAGTCTCAGTCCCCAACTATGCACGACCCCACGCTCGTCACCTAGCATGTGCGTCACCTCAAAATAGCACAACAATGTGAAATCCGGGGTTTCATACCCTCAGGACAACATTTACAATCATTACTTACCTCAAACCGGTCCAAACTCTAGCCCGTGATGCCTTTGCCTATCGAATCGGCATCCAAATGCTCCGAGTCTAACCAAAACTAGATTCATACCGTTAAAATAGGCTAAAGGAACAAAGCTCACACGAAAATATTCAAATTACATCGAAAATCCCGATATTGACCAAACCCGGCCCCCAGGCCCACATATCAGATTCTAATAAAAATCACAAAACTAGAATCCTCACACTCTCACGAGTCTATACATACCAAGATCATCAATATCGGACCTCAAATAGCCACTCAAATCCCCAATTTAACTCTCCAATTTCAAGCCCTAATTTCCCAACTCTTTCTGTAATATTTCCCACTAATTTTCATGATTAAACAATGAAATAATCACCATAAACACAAGATATAAAGCCCAAATAGCTTACCTCTATATCAACACTTGATTCCCTCTTGAAATCACAGCTTGGAGCTCCAAAATCGCACAAATATGATGAACAAATGACTGAAAATAGCGAAGGGGCCTTTTTATACTTTATGCCCAGCACTTTCGCACCTGCGATCCCATAAGCGCACCTGCGCTTCCACTTTTTGGAACAACATCCGCTTTCGCGGATTTCACTTATCTCACTAGGCCTCGCATCTGCGGTCGCCTCATCGCTCCTGCGGTATCGCAGATGCGGTTACCAAGCCGCACCTGCGGTCCTCCACGCACTTGCGTCTCTCTTCCGCTCCTGCAGAGCTCGCAGCTGCGGTCCCCAATCCGCAGGTGCGGGTATGACAGAAGCAGCAACATCAGCTACAATTTCTCAAGTTCAACCTTTCCGAAAACTATCCGAAATCATTCCGAGGCCCCCGGGACCTCAACCAAAAAATTCAAACTAGTCACATATCACCATTCAAACTAATACCAATCTTCGGAACACTCAAAACAGCGCCGTAACACCAAATCACCCTTGGATTCAAGCCTAAGGATTCCAAATTCCGCAAACGATCGAAAACTCTATCAAACCTCATCTGAATGACCTAAAATTTTGCACACACGTCTCAAATGACACAACGGACCCACTACAATTTTCAAAATTCCATTCCGACCCCGATATCAAAATTTTCACTACCAACCGAAAAATGCCAAAATTCCAATTTCGCCAATTCAAGCCTAAATCTACCAGACACCTCCAAAGTACATTCCGAACACGCTCCTAAGTCCAAAATCACACGATGGAGCTAACCAAATCATAAAAATCCAAATCCGAGATCGAATACTAAAAAGTCAAGACTGAGTCAAACCTTTCAAATTTAAAGCTTCAAGCTGAAAATCATCCTTCCATATCTATTCCGATTAACTTGAAAACCAAAACCCACGATTTACATAAGTCGTAATACATCATACGGGGCTAATCATGCCCGACAACTGGCGAGCGAAGTGCAAAATGCTCAAAATGACCTGTCGGGTCATTACATCCTCCCCCACTTAAACATACGTTCGTCCTCGAACATGCCCAAAGTTATTTCAAAAGCCATCAAATCGCCATGTATCCTCACTATGCACATACCCGGGGGTTATCCCACGTCACCCTATCCCATATAGGTCCGATAACACAACATAACTAAAATTTCACAATCCAGCCAAGCCCATGAACTTGAGAACCACATTTTTACTTCCGAAATTATTCACAAGACCAGAACCCCGCATCTATACACTGAATAAGTCTTAACACGCTGTATCGAGCCATAGCCGCAGTTCAAGATGAAATCACATAATATATCACACAACTCAAACTCTCACAACGATAACTTCCAATCACAGCAGCTACTCACATCAACACAATCCTGGTAATAAACATCTTATTAAACAAAACCTCATTCCAACACTTCCGTATACTGCCAATGATGAAAGAAACACGCAAGAAGTCATAACCATTCCTCAAATCAACCATTCATGACACTCCCTCTCCTTTGGCAAGGACCCTAGTAAATTTCTAAGCCGAATCCCGATGTTATCCTTCCAACATGCTGAAATCGAATTCGATAGTATTCATTCTAGATCTCCATGACCTTATCTCATCCAACACGACTACCCAAGTGACATGACACATCGATACAATCTAGATCCACAACCCGTGCGACCCACACACCAATAAGTAATAGCCCAACTGTACTCCAATCATGGAAAAATGACTCAACTGAGAGAGCTGTACTGCAAGCTCATTAGTACCACCACCACACAATGCTGAGAACTCATCACACATCGTAGAACTAGAACACACGAATCTAACCCGAAGGATCATACCTCCACATAACCTTGCTGCAACACGCGACCCTATCCAAACACTGGTCCACACGAAACACCTCAAGTCGTTATGCGCAAAATCAACAACCACGCGTAATTTGATGTCTAGTACCAAAAGCAAATCATCATAACCACGACGAAAAAAATGACATAACACCACACAAACCCAAAAGGACACAACTGATACGCCATCTACTGAGCAATACCCAATACTTTTCCCTCTCGAATTCCACTATGAGACCCCAATAGAACCGCATCATATGTGCTTATAACCAACAAATCACAACGCCTCGCAATACGGAAAGGTAACTCATAGATCACTTTAGAACACTAATAATCTCAATGACAATCGAATCAACACATCCCTCCATGATAACAACTCGGAGTCAACAAAGCCGACTCGATGCTGAACACACACCCATATTGGCCTACTAATGAACCCCTTATCAAGAAGTTCCTGAAGCTGCTCCTTCAACTCCTTTAACTCCGTCGGTGCCATACGATACGGTGCCCAGCACCAAATCAATACCGAAATCAACAACCCTATCTGGCGGCATGCCCGGCCGTAGGAACCACATCCTGAAAATCCCTCACGAAAGCCAAATAAGAAGACAACCCTTCCCAACCATTCGCTGGGTCTTCAAAAATGAAATCACCCTACCGGGAACATAATCTGCCGAACCTCGCCACTCAATCCGTGGCATCCCAGCTTAGCCAATGTTGCTGACTTAGTGCAATAGTTCAGAATAACATGACACGGAGACAACCAGTCCATACCCAATATCACCTCAAAATCCAACATACTAAGCAACAAAGGATCCACTCGGGTCTCCAACCTCCAATAGTCACCACACAAGACCAATATACGCGGTCTACAACCACGACATGACCTGTATATGAGAACTCCTGGTCTCCAAATCCATACAACACATGAATCACCATATCCGATCCCAACTGCACCGTACGAATATACTACACACCTCTAATACCCAATCATCCCACGAGGGGTACTCCTATAATTCTTCTGTGCTACCAAACAAACTTGAATATCAGCTGTCGATCCAACAATAGAGTGACGGAATACCAATGAAGTATCCCTAACTCAAACACATCGCCCTTTCTGAAATACATACTGTCATAAAGCCACACTAATTAATACTATTATTTCCTTAATCTTCTGAGACTGCCCGTGCAGCCTGTGAATTTATGACCTTGCTTTCAAAACTGAATTGTGACCATAAACATGCAAATCTCAACCCTACACAACATATCGCATATACCATACCACCCTAAGATAAACATGAGAACGTCATGTCCGTTTCGAGCCACACGTAATTACATACTCAACTAGCCCAAAACATTCCATTTGATCCATCTAGAACAAAATCACTATTCATCACATGCTCCTCAAGCCAGTAGAAAATATACATCTCTAACCACGGTAGAAATTACCAAGAAATCTCCGAATCCCGTTTGCTCAAAACCTAACCGTTAGGACTGAATCCTTCTAACCCAACCAAGCTGCGCAGGTCACCAAAATACCCAAGAGCATTTGCCACGAAACACATGTAGAAACTCATTACCTCATAAACACCCAAAGAACTAATCATTCCCATTACCATGCCGATCCAACCTACTACCAAGCTGTCCTAAATCTCTGAGTTCCTTCCGAATTACCCTCAAATTGATACATTTCCTTGGTAGTACATCACTATCCTTAACTAAAACTGTAAGGTCCCGTGAAAACTTGTACCCACAACCTAAAAACTCGTAGTGCCAAAGTTACGGATATGTGTTAGGGAGGTGTAAAATTCTTCGCGGCGAGCTTGCTCGCTGCGGTTCGGATTCTTTTTACTGATCTAAGCATTTAAAAATTAAGAACCAAAGCTTTCCAGAAAAGTACCATTATGCGGTCCATAATGCGGTCGCAACTCAAGTATGCGGACCGCATTTCTGCCGCAGATTGAGTCAGTGGTTTGGTTAAAATTGAGGTCAAAATACGGTCCGTTATGCGATCGTATAACTGATATGCGGACTGCATTTCTATCGCAAAATGAGTCCATGTGCCAGTCAAATTTGAGGTCAAAAATGCGGTGCATTATGCGACCGCAAATCGTGTATGCGGACCGCATTTCCGCCGTAAACCCAAACAGTAGGATCAGATTTTTGGAGCACTTTTGTAGTCCATTCTGCGGACCGCATTTCATCTTTGCAATCGCAAATGCGATCGCATACCTGACTCGGGGCTCCAATTTTCTAAATTTTAAACCCGACCCCCTGTCGATATATTTGGTGTTATAGCTCATTCTGAGCATATTATCTGATGCTTTTAGAGAGAGAGAGAGGGTCTTAGAGAGGGAAAGTGTCTCCCATCAAATTTTCCTTGAGCCTTGCTAAAACATTGAAGAAAATCAAGTGAAGACACCTAAATTTTCATTCCCAAGAGGTAAGATTCATCACCTCAGCTCTTATTTCAACACTTAACTACATGGGGTCAGTAGAGAAGTAATTCATGAGTATAAGAATGAAGTTTTTGCATGCATATCACACCATAGGANTATCGGACCTATACGAGATAGGGTGACATGGGATCACCCCGGGTATGTGCGATGGAAGGTTACGCAGCGATTTGATGGTTTTCGGAACAACGTCTGGGCACGTTCAACGGACGAACGTATGTTTAAGTGGGGGAGGATATAACGACCCGACCGGTCGTTTTGAGAATTTGCACTTTGCTCTCCAGTTCTCGGGCATGACTAGCCCGTATGATGTATTGTGACTTATGTAAATCGTCGGTTTGGTTTTCAGGATAATCGGAATAGATTTGGAAGTAACAATTTTTAACTTGAAGCTTTAAATTTGAAAGGTTGGACCAAGTTTTGACTATTTAGAAGTCGATCTCGGATTTGGATTTTTTATGCTTTGGTTAGCTCCGTTAGGTAATTTTGGACTTGGGAGCGCGTCCGGAATGTGATTTGGAGGTCTGTGGTAGATTTAGGCTTGAATTGGCGAAATTGGAAATTTGGAGTTTCCGATCGGCAGTGGAAATTTTGATATCGGGGTCGGAATGGAATTCCGGAAATTGGAGTAGGTCCGTTGTGCCATTTGTGACGTGTGTGCAAAATTTCAGGTCATTCGGGTATGGTTTGATGGACTTTTTGATCTTTTGCGGCTATAAGCCGAGATTAAAACTGGAATTATCATGTTAATTATGTCAAAACTTACCTACGTTTGTAACTTGAATTGCTTGTGTGTGCCTATGCCCATAAAATTGCAACATGAACATTGGAATTGGAATGATGTGATAGATGTGGCCCTAAGTGCCAATGAATTGATGTTATCTAAGTGAAATAAAGATTCAAATGAGATGATTAATGAGAAAGGAACAACGCCTAGGTAAGGGGGCCTAGCCGATCAGGCCGAGATCGGACACCATGCCGCACACATGGTGGTGATGTGCAAATATTAAATTCAGGAAAAAAGGAAAATGAAATGGTGATCGAGGTATATGTCTCAAATGAGGCGACCTAGCCGATCGGGTCGGGATCGGACTCCACTCAAGATAGTGGTGGTATTAAGAACAGTGATGAGCATATGAAAGAAATGCCCCAAACTAATTTATGGAAATTGTGTGAAAGATGATATGATTCATTTATGTGACGATGTGGTGTCCGGTTAAAACCTTTGATTTACTCTTGGGATTTCTTTGTTCTTGCTTGGTAGTTCTTTCTAGTAAAATGGTGTTTAGTTATACATACTAGTACTATTCCATGGTACTAACGTCCCTTTTGCCGGGGGAGCTACATTTTTTAAATGAATGTAGGTGGCTCCATTGCGGATAGTGCCGAACGCGCGTAGCAGGTTACCTTCTCCTCAAAGTCTTGGTGAGCCCCTTCCTCCTCCAAGGGGTTGTATTGTATATCTTTTGTTGTTGTGGATTTCCATTTTGAGGTATAGCCGGGGCCTTGTTGCCGGCATTGTTGTACTCATCTTTTGTATCCTTAGAGGCTCCGTAGACATGTGTGTGGGTCATGTATGGGTGTTGTGGGGGCTCATAAACTATGCTATAATTATAAACTCCTGTTTTCTATAAATTGTAACTTTATGGGAATTCCGAAAACTAACTCTAACTATGGATTAAGCTTGTAATATGGAATGAACAATCATTGTTGAATATACTACCTTTCCTTGCCTAAATAAAAAGGGAAACATGGTTATCTTACTAATAAAGAGTGGGGTAGGAAGTGTGTGTGATAAGGCTTGCTTGGTTGGGTTCACCCGATCGAGCACCGGTCGCGCCTCCCGAGGTTGGGGCGTGACAAAAACTTACCCCGCAAACTTTAGCATAAGACCACACCGCCCTAAGGCCCATAAACCGTTGTATTCTTCTGAAGCACCCCCATAAGTACCACAACCGAGATACCTGCTCTGAAGAGACCTTCTGCGAATCTTAAGCCATTACATCTACCTTTCTGATACTGGTATGTAGAATTCATAATGATACAGAAATGCCACAAGTCCTGACATCCTCCCATATAAATCTCAGTTTCTAGCCTGCACACATCCTGAAGATTCCCAATTACTACATGTTAATCTTGAATCCTTCAAAACCATTCTCGGGAGTCATCCACTCTGCTCAAATCTCAGTTAGACTGACCAAACGGGCCGAACGACCTATGCCCCATTAGCACTCCAACACCCAAGGAAGTAATCCCCTTCTTCTAAGCCGCCGAGCGATTTTTTTCCTACTCCATCACATTATATTCCTTACAAACAACTTCCTTACAAACAACATCTAAATCATCCAATGTTTCTCATATAGCCATAAAGCATAATACAACCCCTATTCCAAATTTCCTTTATTCGAGATCTTAACTTTTGTAAGGTATAACTGGTTCACCAGTATGCCTCAAACTGGAACCACCATAGCACATAACCGTGTAATCAACTGATCAATAGCAGACTCCCCCACTTGGCTCAAAGCCATAGATCAAACACACTAATAACTAGGGATTTTGATGTGTTTCATGCTCCTTCTTGCTTACACTTTGATTACAAATTCTTGCAAAATAGTCCCAAAAGGCTCATAAGTTGTGCTTGATTGCAGGTTTGATCAACAAAGTGACGGGATGTCAAATATCAGCTCAAAAGGAGTGAAACCTGCACAAGTATCAAAGACAAAGACAACTCAGGACAAACTAGCCTAGTGCGGCTGCAGTCCTTTCTATGCGGTCCGCACTAGGGAGATTCAGAGACTGGTTTTTCAAGGCATCAAAGCAGTGCGGCCGCAGTAGTTATTGTGCGGCCCGCACTGAAGACACCGTGGCCGCACCACCATTCTGTGCGGTCTGCGGAAGAGAAGATCAGAGAGATGTAATTTGCCAAGGTTCAAGCCAGCGCGGTCCGCGGTCATGTTTGTGCGAACCGCATTAGAAACCTCCGCGGCCGCGGTCCATCCTACGCGGTCTACGGAGCCTGAGTTCAGAGAGCCAAGATTTTAAGTCCAAGAGCCTAGGGCGGCCGCAGTCCATTTTGTGCGGCCCGCACTAACCCCGCAGGGGTATTTTTGTCCAGTTTTTCCAGCTTAGTATAAATAGAACATTTTTTCATTTTTAGGGTATCAGATATTTTTAGCACTGTAGCTGCGCTCGTGAGAAGACCTGTCTTAGCTATTTTTGGCATCTTTACGTAGTTTTAATCATTGAAACTTTGTATTTACTTTAGTAATTAATTAACATGTCTTTCTCTTCATCTATTTCTCTGATTTTTTCTTCAAGCATGAGTAGCTAAACCCATTAACTAGGGTTGTGGCTCAACCCTAGTGTGGGTAATTGATGGGTGTTGTAATTTAAGGTTAGATTGATATTTGGGTCAATTTTATGGTTTAATTTATGAATTAGTGGTTGCAAACACTAGTTTGTGCTAAGTTGACTTGGGCTCTTCTTGAGAAAGAGAGCCTAAGTCTCCAAAATTGACTCAACAAGGAATTGGGATGGACTCAAGAGATTTGATAGTCCCAATTAAAGGGTTAAACCTCGAGAGAGTAATTACCCGACTTGAACCTTAGTTGCTCGGGCAACTATGCATACCCAATTGGTCTCGAGAGAGTCAATTGGGCAAAACCACTCTTTCTACCGAGAGGTGTAGAGTGGGTAGTATTGAGCAACGGTTATAACATACTTCCCCAATCATGTCAATTGTGCCTTAGGTGCAATTACCCGTCAATTAGCCACCTAGGTGAAAGTCACTACCCTAGTGCCCTTTAAACTATTAGATACAAATTGTAGGAATTTATCTCTTAGCTTAATATAGTTGCATTTTCAATTAGTAGTTTGATTATAGTAGAATATAAAGAAAACCCAAAAATGAATAGAAGACCAATTAAGAGCACACACGCAATCCTAAGCTAAATAGATACTCGACTCCAATCCTAGCTCTCTGAGGATTCGATCCCGACCCAAAATTGGGTAACAGCTATTGCGACCCTCTCTCGCTACTTTTTAGTGGTGCGGAGTTGGCAGCGATCACTTTTTGGCGCCGTTGCCGGGGATCTAACGGTTTTGGCTATCTATTTAGTTAGTTTTGTGTGTTGTTCTTCTTTCCTTCTTTGTTACTAATTTGCGTGTGTCAAAACTATAGGTACCAAAATGGCTTTAAATGTAAATGACCCTCTTGAAAATGTGCTTGCGGGGGAGGAGGTTGAGGATATTGGAGACGATGAGGTGCCTCTTGTACCTCCCGGACCACGACGAGGCCGCCAGGCCAATGCTGATGACAACGTTCCAGACTTTCCTCCGCCACCTCCAAGAGCGGGTTCCTCGGGTGCTACCGAACCAAGGCTATGCAAGTGCTATTGTACCTCCCAGAATTCGGGCGGGCAATTTTCAGATAACTAATGTGATGTTGACCTTACTTGAGCAGCGTGGGTATTTCACGAGCACTGCGGATCAAAATGCCTACAAACATCTCAAGGGGTTCGTGGATACATGTTGGGGTAGCAAGCAGACGAATGTGTCCGAGGATGCTCTTAGGTTGAGGCTTTTCCCCTTCTCACTTTGGGGGAAAGCATTGGATTGGCTAGAGAGACTCCCCAACCATTCCATCACAACTTGGGATGAGTTGGCGGATAAGTTTATGGCTAAATTTTTCTCACCCGGGCACATGGCGGCACTTCGAGATGAGATATTGGCTTTCCAGCAAGAACCCACGGAACCTTTGCATGAGATTTTGGAGCGGTTTAGAACAATGGTGAAAGAATTCCCAAACAACGATATGACCGAGGCGATGATTCAACAAACCTTCTATCGGGGCATCAATACTACAAATCAATGCATAGTCAATCAATTGGCCGAGGGGTAATTTCATGAAGTTGACTTATGACGAAGCTTGTGAGATTCTTGATGAGATGGCGGATACATCCTCCCCATGGCAAAGTAGGGCCAATGTTCCTCAAGGTGACCCTACGGTTATTTATTTGCATAAGGAACTACATGACCATGGACAGGATATAGGGGATTTGACAACCACGATGAACCAATTGGCTAAGGCACAGTTGCAACAAGTCCAAAATCCTCGCCAAGTGAATGCCATGGAGGGTGTGAACATGCTTGTTAACAAGAGAAGGCAACGAAGGCAACAAAACCAAGGGAATTCTGAGCAATTTGACGATGATTGTGATGGGTTTCAGAACGATGGCTATCATGAGCAAAATGAAGAGGTACAATATGTAAACAATTTTCAAGGCCAACGGGGCAACTCTTCCAACCAACAACAGTGGCGACCTCAGGGCAATTGGGGCAATCAACAACAAAACAATGGTAATTGGGGGAACAATAATCAAAATAACAACGGGCAATCAGAACAACAATCAAGGTAACCAAGGGCATTGGAATGGTAATAACAACAATTGGGGCAACAATAACAATCAAGGCGGGTGGAACAACAATTGGAACCAAGGAAACTGAGGGAAAGGCTTTCAAAGGCCCCCAATGTACCAACAACCTAACAATCCACCCCCTTTCCCTTCTCAAAGTCCTAGTTATTCGGGTAATGAATTGGGTAGAATTGAAATGATGTTCGAACAGATGATGAAAAAGAATGCGGATTCCGATGCACAATTGGCTTCTCACAATACTTCAATTAGGAATTTGGAGGTGCAAATAGGCCAAATATCTCAATCATTGAATACTCGCCCGAAGGGTTCTCTACCAAGTGATACGGTAGTGAACCCAAAGGGTGGGAACAATCATGTCATGGCGGTTACAACACGAAGTGGGAGAGGCGGTGATGTGAATGCCTCGAAACAAAAGCAAGTTGTTGATGATGATGTTGAGTTGCAAGAAGATGTGGTTCCTTTGGTAGTTGAAGATGTGGTTGATGACAATATGAACGATGAAGTGAGGATTGACATTAATGAAACCGAGGTGGAAACTCAAGAGAATGTGAACCCGTCTAGGGAGCACATAATTGACATGCCGGAGCCGGTTGTGCCAAAAGCCAAGGCACCTTTGCCTAAGCCACCCCCCCCCCCCATCCTCAGAGGCTAGCCAAGCAGAAAAGTGAGAATCAATTCAAAAAGTTCATTGAAGAGCTTATCCATCAACGTGCCTCTGGTGGAGGCTTTGGAGCAAATGCCTGGTTATGCTAAATTCATGAAGGATTTGGTTACAAAGAAAAGATCAATAGACTGTGAAACTATCAAGATGACCCACCAAGTTAGTGCCATAGTACATTCAATGGCCCCGAAATTAGAGGATCCCGGTGCTTTCACTATCCCCTGCACTATTGGTAGTGCAGACTTTGCTAAAGCTTTCAAGACTCTGGGTATTGGGCCACCAAGGCCAACTTCCATGAGATTACAGATGGCAGATAGATCTATGAAGCGACCTTTGGGTATAGTTGATGATGTGCTTGTCCGGGTGGACAAAATTATCCTGCCAGCGGACTTTGTGATTTTGGATTGTGAGGTCGACTATGAGGTCCCGATCATATTAGGGAGACCTTTCCTTGCAACGGGGAAGACATTGGTTGATGTTGAAGCGGGTGAAGTAACTTTCCGAATGGGGGATGAGAAGGTCGTTTTCCATGTTTGCAAATCCATGAAGCAACCCAAGCACCGAGGTGTGCTCATTTGTGGACATTGTCACAGCTGTGATCGTGGATGACACAAGTTCTATGATTAACATGGAGGACCCCCTTGAGGCCGTACTATTAAATATTGACGTCAATGATGATGCAAGCAGAGTGGAGTGTGTCAATGCTCTACATGGGATGGGCTCTTATTCCTATGAGCCGAGAAAATTGTCTTTGGAACTTGAAAATCGGAAAACTCCACCAACCAAACCATCAATTGAGGAGCCACCGGTGTTGGAGTTGAAGCCACTTCCTCCACCCTCAGGTATAAATTCTTGGGCTCTAATTCAACTTTACCAGTTATTCTTTCTTCTTGCCTTACTAACATGCAGGTTGAGGCCACTTTGGCGGTGCTTCAAAGGCAAAAAAGGGCAATTGGATGGACTCTGGCGAATATTCGGGGAATAAGCCCCGCATTTTGCATGCACAAGATTATTTTGGAGGATGATGCAAGGCCCTCCTTGGAACATCAAAGGAGGCTCAATGAGGCAATGCAAGAAGTGGTGAAGAAAGTAGTGATCAAGTGGCTAGATGCAGGTGTGGTGTATCCAATCTCTGATAGCTCATGGACTTCTCCGGTGTAATGTGTGCTGAAGAAAGGTGGGATGACTGTGGTGACAAATGACAACAATGAACTTATTTCCACTCGGACGGTTACCGGATGGCGGGTATGTATGGACTACCGGAAGCTAAACAAGGTGAACCGCAAGGATCATTTCCCTTTTCCATTCCTTGACCAAATGCTTGATCGCCTTGCGGGGCGAGCCTTTTATTGCTTTTGGATGGATATTCGGGTTATAATCAAATCTTAATTGCTCCGGAGGACCAAGAGAAGACCGCATTCACCTGCCCATATGGTACATTTGCTTTTTCTCGTATGCCGTTCGGGTTGTGCAATGCTCCGGTGACCTTCCAACGATGCATGATGGCTATTTTCACCGACATGGTGGAAGATATTTTGGAGGTCTTTATGGATGATTTTAGTGTGGTTGGTGATTCATTTGAAGAGTGTTTTTGAGAAATTTGGATAGAGTCTTGGCCCGATGTGAAGACACAAATCTCGTTCTGAATTGGGAAAAATGCCACTTCATGGTGGAAGAGGGCATAGTGTTGAGCCACAAAATTTCTAAGCATGGGATTGAAGTAGACAAAGCTAAGATTGAGGTGATTTCAAGGCTCCCTGCCCCCACTTCTGTCAAGGGGGTGAGGAGTTTTCTTGGGCATGCAGGGTTCTACCGGCGATTTATCAAGGATTTTTCGAAGGTTGTGAATCCCCTTTGCAAGTTGCTAGAGAAAGATGCTAAGTTTGTGTTTGATGAGAAATGCATGGAGGCCTTTGAACTTCTTAAGCACAAGTTGACCACCACCCCGATCATTACTGCACCCAATTGGAGCTTTCCTTTTGAGCTCATGTGCGACGCGAGTGATGTTGCGGTTGGGGCAGTTTTGGGTCAAAGAGTGAACAAAATGTTTCATCCCGTGTACTATGCAAGCAAGACTATGAATGAAGCTCAACTTTACTACACGGTGACGGAGAAGGAATTGTTGGCTATTGTGTTCGCCATGGAAAAATTTTGGTCATATCTTATGGGGGCCATGGTCATAGTGCACACCGACCATGCCGCCCTTAGGTATTTCATGACCAAGAAAGACTCCAAGGCAAGGTTGATGCGATGGGTGTTACTTCTTCAAGAGTTTGATTTGGAAATAGTGGACCGGAAAAGTAGTGAGAACCAAGTTGCGGATTATTTGTCCCGCTTGGAGGAGGAAGGAAGGCCGTGTGATGGCCTAGAGATCAATGATACATTCCCCGATGAGAAACTACTTTCTGTGTCAATGTGTGATATGCCATGGTTTGCGGACATCGCTAATTTCCTTGTGACTGGCATCATCTCGTGTGAGCTCTCTTCTAACCAAAGGAAGAAGCTCAAACGGGATAGTTTGGACTTCTATTGGGACGAGCCGTACTTGTTCAAAATTTGCACCGACGAAGTCATCTGGAGGTATGTACTTGAGGAGAGCAATTTAGCATTCTAGAGGCTTGTCATTCATCCCCTTATGGTGGCCATCATGGAGGGGCGAAGACGGCTTCGAAAGTTCTGAGTTGTGGTTTTTATTGGCCAACCTTGTTCAAAGATGCAAGTGATCTAGTAAAAAGATGTGATCAGTGTCAACGAGCGGGCGGGATTTCCAAGAAAGATGAGATGCCTCTAAACACCATTCTTGAAGTTGATGTCTTTGATGTATGGGGTATCGATTTTATGGGCCCTTTTGTAAGCTCGTATGGAAACACCTACATTCTTGTGGCGGTTGATTATGTCTCAAAATGGGTCGAGGCCGTGGCCTTTCCCAACAATGAAGCTAGGAGTGTAGTGGCATTTCTGAAGAAGAGCATTTTCACAAGGTTTGGTACACCTCGGGCAATTATTAGTGATGGAGGATCGCATTTTTGTAATAGAGCTTTTGATGCCTTGCTTTCCAAGTATGGTGTCAACCACAAAGTGTCTACGCCTTATCATCCTCAAGCAAGTGGCCAGGTTGAAGTGTCTAACAGGGAGATAAAGAGCATTTTATCCAAAGACTGTCAATGCCAATAGGACCGATTGGTCTAAAAAGTTAGATGATGCTCTATGGGTTTACCGGACCGCTTACAAGACCCAATTGGTATGTCACCGTACCGGTTGGTGTTTGGGAAAGCATGTCATCTACCAGTGGAGTTGGAGCATAAGGCCATGTGGGCCTTGAGGAAGCTTAATCTTGAGTGGGATGTTGCGGTCAATCTTCGTGTTGAACAACTCAATGAACTTGATGAATTCTGGTTCCATGCATACTCTAGTTCGTCCTTGTATAAGGACAAGATGAAGTACCTTCATGACAAATATGCTCGTGGAAAGGAGTTCAAAGTTGGTGATTTGGTGCTCGTCTAAGGTTGTTCCCGGGAAAGCTGAAATCGAAATGGAGTGGGCCATTTGAAGTTGTGTGTGTGACCCCCTTTGGTGCTCTTGATTTGAAGAACAAAAGTGGTGAAGTCTTTAGAGTGAATGGGCACCGTGTCAAGCATTATCTTGGGAAGTTTGATGATAGCCATGTGGTGGCTGTTGTTCATTTCAAATGATGTGATGGTAACCCGCGTCGTGCCGCGACGTTAAATCAGGCGCTTCTTGGGAGGCAACCCATGTGTTTTTCTTTTTGTTTTCTTTGATTTTCTTTATAGTGTAGGAATGATTTTTGTGCTAATTGTTTGTGAGATGTTGCAGAATTATATTGATGTAGTGTAGGACATATTGCAGAAATGTTTAGTCTCTGAAGTTTCCAATGCGGCCGCACTACATTTTGTGTTGTCCGCACTGGTGTGGGTAAGATTTGCTCTCTGAAGTTTGCCACCGCGGCCGCGTTTGATTTTGTGCGGTCCGCGGTGGACCTCTGTGGTCGCGGTCTGTTTTGTACGGACCGCGGTGGTTGCTTTGTGGGACTTTTTCTAAATGACCAGTGCGGACCGCGGTCCATTTTGTGCGGCCGCGCTGGTAGGTGAGAATGGGTCCCGGGGGTTTCTCTATAAATAGACCCCAAGGGCCTCCTTTTACCCTTTTCGAACCCTAAACTCTTAGAGCCCCCTTTTACTGTTCATCTTTAGCATTTTCATTGTGACTCTTGCTTGACATTGATTAGTTGCACTTCATCTCATTATCTGGTAACATTTCACTCAATTCATCTTTGTTTAATTGTGTAATTTTCTTTTATTTTCATATTCCTTAACTTGTAGTTCTTCTTCTTCCCTTATTTCTCTGATTGTTAGATTAGGTTAGTTTAAATGGCATTTTTTTTGGACTTGGTGAGTATAATGGACTGGGTAATTGAGTAGGGACCCTAATTAGGTGAAAATTTGGACTTATTAGCTAAATCTTGAACCCTAACTCAGTGCCATGACTGGGCACGTACCGCGGACCGTGGTCATTTCTGTGCGGTCCGCGGTGCCATCTTGTGTCCAAGTGACTTTTGCCCAGTGCTGCCGCACTGCATTTTGTGCGGTCTGCACTGGCCCAGCGCGGCCGCGGTTGGTTTTGTGCGGACCGCACTGGTGAGATTCAGAGAGCTTACTTTTGGGGCCCTATACTTGTGCGGACCGCGGTCAATTGTGTGCGGTCCGCGGTGGTCTCAGTGCGGCCGCACTACCATTTTATGCGGTCCGCACTAGGTACTTCTGCAACTGTCTGCAACAATGTGAATCTGTTGCACTTTGTTCTGCTGCAATAACTTGAACTGCTTGATTAATACTAACAACTATTTGAATTGTGTTTGCAGACAATGGTGAGAAAAGGCTCTAAACAACCGGGAAAAGGAGAACCCTCCCAGGGAGGGAAGAAGAAGATGGTAAACTCACTCCCCAAGCTCGGGAGAACATAAAAAGACCAGAAAGCTAATTAAAGCTGCCGATAGAGCTGCTTCCCATTCCTCGGGGAGTGAGTACCAACAGTCACGGGACATTTCTTCAGACTCCGTGCCAGAGTATGTTGAAGACTGGCCGGAGAGGCTTAGACTAAGAGATACCCCTCCACCACAACCACTGCCCAAGCACCAGACCATATTCCCACTGAGTCGTCCGAGGGCTCAGCAGCCGGCAGTGGTGATTACTCCACCTCTCCCACAGCTTCAGTATCCGGGGGGGGTGCAAAAGGAGGTGAGGAGGAAGTACAAGGGGATGAGGAGATAGCTGAGGGTGGTGAGCCTCAGGTGGGAGGCATTGCCTGAACTAGGAAGCCGGAGGTTTGGCGGGATAGGTTCGTGAGTGAGGTAGCGTACCACAAGTTTAGGGAGTGGTGGCTGGTGAGAAAGTTGATACCGGAGCGGAGTTTCATTGACAGTGATTTACCCCACACCCTGACGTGCAGAGACAGTTCAGAACTAGAGTAGGTTGGGAACTGTTTAGGAGAAGTGTGTAGATGCTAATGAACACATGGTCAAGGAATTCTACTGCAATGTAGCCCACATAAAAAAGGGCTCCAAATTGACCAAAATGCGCAACAGACAGTGTGTTTGATGTAAAATCCCTCAATGAGTACTTGGGCTTCAATGAGGAGGATGAGACTCTGTATATGGCAAAGTTGGAGATGGGCGAGGAGGTCCGTCCATGGTTAGCTCAGTACCTAGCAATCCCAGGTACCGTTCATGATTGGTTGACTGCTGGGGTGAGAATCTTGAGGAGGACCCTGAACTTTGAGGCTAGAGGCTGGGAGACCTTTGTTTGCAGCCGGTTAGACCCTACTAAACATGATCAGACCCTTCCTCTCCATCGGGCTGTGTTGGTTGCTTCAATTATGGCGGGATACCCCATAAATATGGGAAATGTGATGTCCCGCATTATCTCGTTAGTGGGAGTAGAGCACGACCGGAACTACCCCTTTCCTAGCACTCTCACCATGTACTTTCGGGGCCTGAAGGTGGACAAGAAGCCTTATGACGTCAAAGTCAAGGCGACAGCCCCGTTCTCCTGGTATAGCTTGAAGGGGAATGACAACCCCAAGGACAAGAACTACAAAGCCCCCACTTCTGCCCCAACTGGCCAGTCTGAAGAGCCAGTTGTGGTAGAGGTCCCTGCTGAGCATACTTCCATTGCTACTGATATGGCCCCCGGACCTTCCACATCTTCAGCAATTCCTCCTGGCCCTTCCACATCAGCAGGCCCGGAGATCCCATCCAGCCGGGCCCATCCCATCACTGCCCACCGACTGAGCCATGCCCTTGCTAGTATCAATAACTGGATGTCCACAGCGTCATCTAAGTTGTCCACACTGACTGCTACTGTTGAAGCTCAGTCAGCACCTCAACTAGCACAGGTCCCACAATCAATAGAGGATGCTTTGAAGGAAATTCTTGAGAACCAGAAGAAAATCCTCGATACTCAGGATGCATTGACAAAGGCAGTGGATTCACATAGCAAGGCTCTCAAGGAGCTTGCTAAGGAGCATAGGAAGCTGCGGAAGACATGGGCCTCCAAGGAGTCTGTGAAGGAGCTCCGAGCAGATGTTGATAGACTGAAGGCAGACCAGCTGCCTTTGGACCTGTTGCTTGATTATCCAGTCCCAGCAGCTCATCCACAGCCGGAGCAGACCCAGAGGCCTCCGAAGAGGAGGAGGACGATCCCTAGAGCAGATGATGCCATCATCCAGTTGGCGGACCCACCAGAGGCTTCCTCCAGTCAGCCACAGGGTGTACCAGATCCAGAGCCTGTCCAGGCCCAGGTCCAGCAGTTGAGGAGCAGACCACCGGGGACCAGTCTGAGGTCCCCGAGCACACAGAGGACCCAGGGACCACCCATGATCCTATGCAGACAGACACAGCTTAGGGAGCCCTCTATATCCTTTTTCTATCTTTTTGGTGCTTATTTGGACTAGTTGGCATTGGGGACAATGCCAGCTTTTATTCCAGGGGATGCGCCCTTCATTTTTGGATGACTGTATATATTGATACCATTTTATGCTTTCTTGATTTTCATTTAGTCTGTATATAATTTTATATTTAGTTACTTTTATCGCACTTTTTATCTTTTCTTTGGTCTGTATATAAAGTTACATTTCATTGTATATATTCATCCCATCTATTGTATATTCAAATCCCCTCTTGTATATATTTATTCTATTTTTCGCAAAAAAATTTTGTTTTTAGCTTCTTATTTGTGATTCGTAGCTTCTTGTTTTTGAAGTTTGCAATAAGCCTTTGGTTTCTTAATGCCAGGGTTCTTTGCAAAGGTGGAGTGTTGTGTGAACCGGGTGGC
>NC_031991.1:36974672-36976286 GCF_001879085.1 Nicotiana attenuata | reverse complement strand
ATGTGGATCGGGCTGCACGCCGCAGCAAGATATGGATCGGGCTGCACGCCGCAGCGATATGTGGATCGGGCTGTACGCCGCAGCGGTTACTATATGATACTGTTCTGAGAGTGTTTCTGAGAGTGAGCCCGAGGGGCTAGTACTGTTTGAGATATTGCCCGAGGGGCGAACTTTTATGTGCGCATCTTGCATATTTATTTGCCTTTTTACCAGTTATACTGTGGTATTTGTGCCCGAGGGGCGAATTTTTTCTGTGCTTATCAGCACTAACTGTTTTGAAATCGTTTTCGTAACTGTTGAAAAGATCATTTTCAAAAAGAGCTTTAAACTGAGCCAAGATATTTCCAAAGATTTCACAGCCTTACTGTTTTCTCAAAGGATTGTACCCTGCTTCTATACAGCATGATGGTTTGCTTTACGTGATTTCTTACTGCTCAGTTATTATTTACTTTTGTTACTCACTGAGTTGGAGTACTCACTTTACTCCCTACACCTCGTGTGCAGATGCAGGTATTTATTCACCCGGTAGCGGGTTTGAGCTGATCAGAGGCTAAGTTAATGGAGATTAGCGAGGTGACTGTCAGCGTTCGCAGCACCGCATGTCCTTCCTTTGTTTTATCAGTCCTATTTGTATATTTCAGACTTGTAGTGGTAGTTATATTCTAGTAGTTGCTAGTGACTTTGACACCCCGATTAGGGTTGTGTTGGGTTGAAATTTCGTTAATTAATGTTATTAAGTCATATTTTTGCTGTTCAGTATGCTTAACTATTTTTGAAAGAAACGAGTTGGGTTAGTTGGCTGGCCTTGTCTTCATGAGAGGCGCCATCACGATCAGTGCGGGGTTTGGGTCATGACACTTGTTCCTCTCATATTCCTCTGTTCTGTGATAATCAGACAGCATTGCATATTGCTCGCAATCCTATGTTTCATGAACGGACCAAACATATTGAACTTGATTGTCATTTTGTTGGACACAAGCTTGGTGAGGGCCTTCTGAGTTTGCATCATGTCTCCAGCTCTGCTCAGGTTGCTGATCTGCTCACAAAAGCCTTGCCTGAGCCTGCTCACTATCTTCATATTCGCAAGTTGGGGGTTCTATCACCCTCCAACATGAGGGGTGGCTGTTAGAATAGGCCCAGCGGGTATATGCTAATGTTAGACCCATTATATTGGGCCATATGTTGTAATATATCCGGGTATCCCAGTTTAGAGTATTAAGTTCCGGGTCATATAAATACATTTGGGCCCAGTCTTCAATTTTATAGAACATTTTATATTTTCTCTATTGATATAGAAAGTATCTCGAAGTTTCCTCTCAAACCAAACATGAACCCTAAATTTCATTCTTTCGATTTTACATGATTTCTACATGTTTACATGTATCTATAACTTTTTAGGCTGAAATAATAATTAAGATGGTAGGTAAAAGAACGTTTTAAGTAATGCTAGTATTGTTTTTCATTATTGTCGTGCTTAAAAGTTAATTAGTCTCTTTATCTACTTTTGCCCCTTTGGTTTGCAAACTTCTGAAGTCTCTTTATGTCCTAAGGCAGGACTTTAGGCAGTGGTATGCTAAATTATTCTAGGCATTATGCTCTAGAGCATATTCTCAT
>NC_031991.1:36968130-36970558 GCF_001879085.1 Nicotiana attenuata | reverse complement strand
AAAATCCGAACTCCGAAACAGTGATATCTAGGCATGATTAATTCAATAATATCAATAAAGACTCAAGGGCAACATCCCATAGCCTAGATATGAATTTTATAGCATTCTTCCAAAAATCCAAAATTGACACCGGGCCCACATGGTCCAAACTCTAGGCTCGGACCATAACCCGATCACCCATAACTCCACGAGTGCAAATATATAATTTGTTTAAGATTCGACCCCAAATTGAGGTTGAATCACCCAAAATTCTCAAAACCCTAACTCTACACAAAAACCCGTAATTTCTACCTTGATTTCATGATTTAGGGCTAGGAATTCACTAATTAATGAAGGAAATTGAAGGAAACAAGTTGAACAATGCTTACCCAAGAAGTTTTGATGAAAGGGAGCTTCAATGGACGCCTAAGTGCTTGGAGAAGAAAGGGTTTCGTGTGTTTTTATGAAAAATCCCGTGCTACTGTTCTGTTTTTAACTTAAAAATTCGCTGGGAAAAATTGCCCTACGCGATCGCGGAAATAGGGATGCGATCGCGAAGGGTACCACTGACTGGTCATCGCGATTACGTGATCGCGTAGAAGAACTACTGGGGGTCCAAGGATTTGGCTTACGCAATCGCGTGGTTCAAGACGCGATCGCGAAGAAAGACGACTCAGTGCTATGCGATCGCGTGGGGAAGAGCGCGATCGCGAAGAAGGAAATCCCTGTGTAAAAATTGCAGAAAATCTGATATCATCCTAAGTCCAAAACCACCCGAACACCTCCGAAAACACTCCCGAGCCCTCGGAGCTCCTAACCAATCACACACCTTAACTCAATAACATCTTACGAACTTACTCGAGCGATCAAATCGCCAAAATAACCTCAAAATCATTGGATCAAGCCTCAAAATCATCATTTTCCTTTCAAACTTCATAAACTTCAAATTTTAGATATTTAGGTCCGAAACACGTCAAACGACGTCCGATTTCGACCAAACTTTACAGAAAGCGCTTAACACATATTTAAGACTTGTACCGGGCGTCGGAACCAAAATACGAGCCCGATACCACAGTCTTTTAATCAATTTTCATTTCCATTTTCCTTAATAATTTCAGAAAAACAATTTCACAGAAAAATTCATTTCTCGGGCTCTAGACCTCGGAATTCGACTCCGGGCACATGCCCGAGTCCCATATTTTTCTACGGACCTTCCGGGACCGTCCAATCTCGAGTCCGGGTCCGTTTACCAAAAATGTTGACCGAAGTCAACCTTAAACATATTAATATCAAAATTCTTCAAATTTTTCACAGAATTCACATATTTCAGCATAAAAGCTTTTCCGGCTACGCGCCCGGACTGTGCACGCAAATCGAGGCAAGTAAAAATGAGGTTTTCAAGGCCTCAGAAGCACAAAATGAATGAGGAAACAGGTGATGACCCTTTGGGTAGTCACACACACAGGTAGCATACAAAAACTTAGAAGAATAGGCAGGGCGACAATTTCAAGATTCAACCATGTACTCCTCTTAGATTGAGCCGTGGTAGCTTTTGTTGGACTTTAAGCCATTGGGCTTTAAAGTAGAAGAAGAATGAACTGGAAATGGAGGGAAATAAAATGGAGGAAAATTAAAAATTTAAAGAAGTGAACTTTTGTCTTGCACTTTGTCCCTCATTGGTGAGGGACAACCACATTTGTGTGCTTATATATAGAATCACTTCTTAAAGCTCTTAAAAGGAGTTGAAGAGAATGAACCCTCGCGCCGTCGTCGTCGCTCGCTCGGCTCGGCTTCGGCTTTGGCTTTGGCTTCGGCTTCGGCTTTGGATTTGGATTCGGATTTGGATAATGAACGATCGATAAGATTATTTTTGGACAAAATTTATTTAATTATTTAATAATTAATTAAATGCCAAATCACTGCTGAAAATGTGCCAGAACCCTGCTGAAGGTTCAGAGGGCCTCTCTGGCCGCGGTTCTGCCGCGACCGCGGTAGAACCGCGGCAGGCTGATTCAGAGAGCCTCTCTGACCGCGGTTCTGCCGCGACCGCGGTAGAACCGCGACAGGTAGCGTATTCTTCTGAAAAGGCACCTTTTCCAGACACTTCTTCTGATAATTGCCTATAAATTCTGAGGCAAGGCTCCATTTTCTACACACGAAAAATACTCCAGAAATTCTTTCTTTCTGAATATACTGCATCCTAATTCGCAGTCTCTCTCTCTCAAATTCATAAGTGTGATTTTGCTCCGTTCTTTGAGTTCGTTGGTATCCTGCAGTTTGTATTGCCACTGTTGCAGGAAGGTTTTATTCTGTTTTTATCCTGGGTAGGATTTTAATCCATTACCTTGGCAACGTGTGATGGGGTTAAAATTCCTTAAGGACACATAAGAAAATTGTGGACTCGGAATATTTCTTAAACTCTTCTGTTTTTCCAGTTTCTTTTATTTTT
>NC_031991.1:36961365-36966234 GCF_001879085.1 Nicotiana attenuata | reverse complement strand
TGACCAAAATGCCCTTCAGGCCAAGCCTCGGAATCAAATAATTTTTACATTTTTAGAACCCTCGTATTCTCACAAGTCTAACCATATAAAAATCTCCCAAATCGGAGTTCAAATGCTCACTCAAAATCCCAAAGTTTGGCCTAAGAAGTTCTAACCAAATTCCTCCAATTTTAGTCCCAAATTCGAATTTTAATGATGGATTTAACTACAAAATAATGAAATATAACTAGAAGGGATTAAGAGACGTTACCCAGTAAATCTTCTCTTCAAAACCCACTCAAAATCGCCCTCTCCCGAGCTCTCAATTGATTTTGTGACTTATGAACTCAAACCCTTGACATTTCTATTTCTGCCCAGGGATTTCCGATTCTGCGGACAAGGGACCGCTTCTGCGGTCCCGCATATGCGGAAAAACAACCGCTTCTGCGGTTTCTGAGAGGGAGGGCTAATCTCGCTTCTGCGACGACCAAGGCCGCTTCTGCGGTTCCCAAGCCGCAGAAGCGGAAAAATACCAGAAGCAGCGGTGCTGCTATTTCTCAACTTCCAAAACTCTTCCGTTAACCACCCGAAATCATCCCGAGGCCCCCGGGACCTCAACCAAAAGTACCAATACCACCTAATACCTTATTTAAACTTGCACCAATCTTGAAAACACCTAAACAACGCCGGAAACCCGAATTAATCAAAGATTCAAGCCTAAGAACTTCAAATTCTAACCAAACACGCTTTCGATCAAAAACCTACCCGAACCTCGTCCGAATGACCTGAAATTTTGCACACACATCCCAAATGACATGACGGAACTACTGTAACTTCCGGAATTCCAATCTGACCCTCGGATCAGAAACTCACTATCGGACCGAAAACTTCAAAAATTCAAACTTCGGCATTTCAAGCCTAAATGAGCTACGGACTTCCAAAATACATTCCGAACACGCTCCCAACCCCAAAATCACCTAACGGAGCTAACAGAACCATCAGATTTCCATTCCGAGGTCGTCTTCACACTGTTCCGACTATGGACCACTTTTCATCACTTAAGCTCTCGTTTAGGGGACTAAGTGTCCCAAAACTCTCCAAAACTCAACACCGAACGTCCCGGCAAACCAAAATAGCAGAAATGAACTTAGGGGAAATAGTTAATGGGGGATCGGGGCATGAATTCTAAGAATGACCGGTCGGGTCGTTACAACAATATTGGAAAGAAGCTGTCAATAGTGAAATAGAATCCATATTGAGCAACCATACATGGAAATTGGTTGATCTTCCTCCAGGTAACATAACATTGGGTTCTAAATGGATTTTCAAAAAGAAAATGAAAGATGATGGTACTATTGACAAATACAAGGCAAGACTTGTTGTCAAAGGATTTAGAAAGCGAGAAGGTCTTGACTATTTTGACACATACTCGCCGGTAACAAGAATTACATCCATTCGGATGCTAATAGCGTTAGCCGCCTTGTATGATCTTCAAATCCATCAAATGGATGTAAAAACAGCCTTCTTAAATGGTGATTTAGAGGAAGAAATTTACATGGACCAACCTGAAGGGTTTGTGGTTCCGGAAAAAGAAAAGAAGGTGTGTTGACTTGTTAAGTACCTTTATGGACTAAAACAAGCACCCAAGCAATGGCATGCGAAATTTGACCAAACAATGTTGTCAAATGGCTTTAAGATTAATGAATGTGATAAATGTGTTTACTTTAAGAACGTTCCAAATCATATAGTCATTGTTTGCTTATATATTGATGATATGCTAATAATGAGCAAAGATATTGCTGACATTCAAGCTACTAAGCGTATGCTTGCTAGTAAGTTTGATATGAAAGACTTAGGAGTTGCCGATGTAATTCTAGGAATTAAAATCCAGAGGACTCCTCAAGGTCTAGCTTTGTCTCAATCACATTACGTGAAAATGGTACTTGAAAAATTCAAACACTTGGAATTTAGAAGTGCAAGAACTCCAATTGACTTAAATCATCATCTCATAAAGAATAAAGGTGAAAGTACATCTCAATTGGAGTATGCTCGTGTGTTGGGAAGCTTAATGTACATCATGAACTGTACACGACCTGATATAGCTTGTGCGATAAGTAAACTTAGTCGATTCACAAGTAATCCCAACAAACATCACTAGGTAGCAATGAAACGAGTTCTGGGATATTTGGAATATACCCAAGACTACGCTTTGCACTACAATAAATATCCTGCGGTTATCGAAGGATATTGTGATGCAAATTGGATAACCGGTTCAACAGATGCAACTAATCCTTACTTGCAAAATCACATAGCTTTCATCTATGATCTTTCAAATCTACCGACTAACGAGGGATGCTACAAATGTGGCAAGACTGATCACGTGATCAAGAACTGTCCTCAGTGGGAAATTGAATGGAAGAAGGAAAGGGCTGAACGAAGGAACATGAAGAAGGAACAGGTTCAACTCAAAAGGAACAAAGGATCAACAAAGGCTATGGTTGCTGCTTGGGGAGAAATATCAGATGAGGATTCAGAAGATGAAGCTGGAGATGAAAGATCGCGCCCTACTCCGCACTACTAATTAAGTAGCAAGAGAGGGTCAGAGCAGCTTTTACCCGATTTAGGGTCGGGATCGATATCCACAGAGAGCTAGAATTTGGAATCGAGTATCTATCTAGTGTAGAGTTGCGTATGTGTTCCAAATTACACTTCTAAACATTTTTGGGGTTATTGTTTTACTTCTACTATTTATCAAACTTCAAATGGTAAATGCAACTGGATTAAGCTAAGAGTTATAATGCTACGGGTTGTTCAAATGGTTTAAAAGGCACTAGGGTAGTGACTTCCGCCTAGGTGGTCAATTGACGGGTACTTGAATCTAGGGCACGTTTGACATATTTGGGGGGTATGATATAACCATTGCACGGGTTTACCCACTCTACACCTCTCGGTGGTTTGGGTGATTTTGCCCGAATTGACTTTCTCAAGACCAATTGGGTATGCAAATTTGCACAAGCAACTAGGGAGTCGGGTATTACTCCCTCGAGGTTTAACCCATTAATTGGGGCTATCAATCTCTTGAGTACGCCCCAATTCCTTGTTGGACCAAATTCGGAGACTTAGGCTCTCTTTCTCAAGAAGAGCTTAAGTCCACTCAACACAAACTAGTGTTTGCAACCACTAATTCAGCAATTAACCATGATATTGGCCCAAATAACAAACACCCATAGTCAATTTAGCCCTAAAATACAAGACCCATCAATTACCCACACTAGGGTTGAGCCACAACCCTAGCTTATGGGTCTAGCTACTCATAACTAAAGAAGAAAAACAAGAAATAGATGAAGAACAATTCATATTAATTAATTACTAAGATAAAATAGAAGATTCAATATTAAAATGAAGATAAAATTGCCCAAAATAAACTAAGAAAATCGAAGTCACGAGCGCAGCTACCAGCTAAATCTATCTGCTTGACCTAAAAATGAAAAAGAAGTTATTTATACTAAGCTGACAATTCTTTACAAAAATGCCCCTGCGGGGTTAGTGCGGACCGCACAAAATGGACTGCGGTACGCACTAGTGCTTTAGACTTGACAAAACTGCTCTCTGAACTTGGGCACCGCGGACCCCAGAGAATGGACTGCGGCCGCGTTGATCTCAGTGCGGACCGCACAAAATCCTAGTGCGGCCGCACTGCCTCTTTGCCTGAAAATCAACCTCTCTGAATCTCCTTGTGTGGACCGCACAGAATGGTGTGCGGCCGCATTGAGACTGATCTGCCTGAGCTTTGTCTTGTCTTGGTACTTGTGCAATTTTCACTTCTTTTGAGCTGATCTTTGACATCTTGTCACTTTGTTGATCAAACCTGCAATCAAGCACAACTTATGAGCCTTTTGGGACAATTTTGTACGAATTTCCAATCAAAACATAAGCAAGAAGGAGTATAAAATGTATCAAAATCACTAGTTATCAACTCCCCCAAATTTAAGCTTTTGCTTGTCCTCAAGCAAACAAAATAAGACCCACCCCTTAAGGGAAAATCCAAGAAAATTCAGTTGTCCTAAAGTAACCTCAAATAGCCTCAATTGGGACTAACAATTGCCCTTAGTACACATGAATCATTAACAACTTTTACTCTTTGAAACACCAAGGATTAAGTGCGACACAAGAGCATCAAGAGTTGACTCAACACATCAAAAAACTCTTTTCTATTACTTCGGTCATTGTGGAATCCAAACTCACATATCCTCAACTCTCCCTAAGCAAACCTCTTCTTTAGAATAGTGGCACTCAGAACGAGGTCAATGGAAGTTCACTCATCTCTCTCAAGAAAAAGTCACAAGTCCGGCTCTAGGTACCATATGCTTGCCCCTTATGTGAGTATCCACTAATGTAAGCTTCATTCAACTCAAGATCATATAGGGCTTTTGTGGAGACATTGTGAAGGCTTTTGGTTTAGGGTAGGAAATGTTTTGGTCTAAGTAGGTTCCATTTTCCTTTAAGCACTTCTTTTTATTCGTTTAGCACACATTCACTTGACTCTTTGAGTCATTTCACTTCTTTCTAAGGGGTTAGAGAGACACACTGTCACTCTTTCTTATGCATTTCAAACCTTTTCTCCTTTTTCAACTTTCCACACCTTTCATTCTTTGCTTTTCTTGAGTCCCTTTTTATTCTTTTTCATTTTTGAACACTCTTTTTGTCTTTTTGCTTTTCTTTCTTTTTCGTTGCCTTTCTTTATCTTCATTTTTGTGCCTTTTTACCACTTTGTTGCAATCCTTGTCTCTCCCCCCAAACTTATACTTTTGCCATGTGCTAAAGGAAAGATCGGGTGCCAAGAGAGGGTATCTTTTAGAATGGGTATAGGCTTGTATCATGGTTCTTGAA
>NC_031991.1:36953601-36960602 GCF_001879085.1 Nicotiana attenuata | reverse complement strand
AACAATACCCAATGGTCGCTTCATTGATCTGTCTGCCATTTGCAATCGCATGGAAGGTGGCCTCGGAGGCCCAATACCCAAAGTCTTGAAAACTGAGTAGGGCATTAAGTTGATGCTTGCCCCTAGATCACATAAAGCTTTAGCAAAGTCTGCACTCCCTATAGTGCAAGGGATAGTGAAAGCACCGGGATCCTCTAGCTTCGGAGCCATTGAATGTACTATAGCACTAACTTGGTGGGTCATCTTGATAGTTTCACAGTCCATGGATCTTTCTTTGTCACCAAATCTTTCATGAATTTAGCATAGCCAGGCATCTGCTCTAAAGCCTCTACCAAAGGAACATTAATGGATAAGCTCTTCATCATGTCAATGAACTTTTTGAATTGATTCTCATTTTTCTGCTTGGCTAGCCTCTGGGTATAAGGGGGATGTGGCCTAGGCAAGGGTGCCTTGGCTTTTGGCAAAACCGGCTCCGGCATGTCTATTACGTGCTCCCTAGACGGGTTCACGTCATTTGCGTTTCCACCTCGGCATCTTGAATATTGATCCTCACTTCTTGATTCAAATTCTCATCAACCACATTCTCAACCACCAAAGGAACTTCATCTTCTTTCAACTCAACTTCATCACCCAAAACTTGCTTTTTTTTGGAGGCATTCACATCACCGCCTCTTCCACTCCGTGTAGTTACTGCCATAACATGATTGTTCCCTCCCTTCGGGTTCACTACCGTATCACTCGGTAGAGCCCCCTTAGGGTGAGTATTCAAAGACTGTGAGATTGGCCTAGCTGGACCTCCAAATTCCTGATTGAAGTATTATGAGAAGCCAATTGCGCATCGGAGTCCGCATTCTTTTTCATCATCTGTTCGAACATCATTTCAATTGTACCCATTTCATTGTTGGATGTACTAGGACCCTGGGATGGAAAAGGTGGTGGGTTGATTGGTTGCTGGTACATTGGGGGCCTTTGAAAGCCTTGCCCCTGATTTCCTTGGTTATTGTTCCATCCACCTTGGTGGTTGTTGTTTCTACCCCAATTGTTGTTGTTGCCCCAGTTTCCCTGATTGTTCTGGTTGTTATTTTGATTTCCCTAATTGTTGTTCCCTTGTTGTTGATTGTTCCAATTATTGTTGCTTTGTTGTTGGTTACCCCAATTGCCATGGGATCGCCATTGTTGTTGTTGGTTGGAAGAATTGCCTCTTTAGCCTTGGTAATTATTCACATATTGCACCTCTTCGTTCTGTCCATCATAACAATCATCTTGGAATCCACCACAATCATTGTCAAATTGATCCGAATTCCCTTGGTTCTGTTGACCTCTCTGTCTTCTATTGTTCACAAGCATGTTAACACCCTCCATAGCATTGACTTGGTGAGGATTCTGAACTTGTTACAACTGCGCCTTTGCTAATTGGTTCATTGTTGTTGTAAGTTCTGCTATAATCTGACCATGGTCATGTAGTTCTTTGTGCAAATGAGTGACCGTGGGGTCACCCTGTGGTACATTGGCTCTACTTTTCCAAGCAGAGAATGTGTCAGCCATTTCGTCAAGAATAGCACAAGCTTCATCATAAGGCAGCTTCATGAAATTTCCCCCAGCCAATTGATTCACTATGCACTGATTCGTTGTATTGATGCCCCGATAGAAGGTCTGCCTCTGTCATATCATTGTTGGGGCATTCCTTCACCATAGTTCTGTATCGCTCTCAAATCTCGTGCAATGGTTCAGTAGGCTCCTGCTTGAAGGCTAAGATCTCATCCCGCAGTGCTGTCATGTGTCCCGGTGAGAAAAATTTTGCAATGAACTTATCTGCCAACTCATCCCAAGTTGTGATGGAATGGTTGGGAAGTCGCTCAAGCCAATCCAATGCTTTCCCCATAAGTGAGAATGGGAAAAGCCTCAATCAAAGTGCATCCTCGGACACATTGGTTTGCTTGCTCCCCCAACAGGTATCCACGAACCCCTTGAGATGTTTGTAAGCATTTTGAGTGGGAGCACCCGTGAAGTACCCACGCTGCTCCAATAATGTCAGCATCACGTTGGTTATTTGAAAATTGCCCGCCCGGATCCGGGGCGGAACAATTGCACTCGCATAGCCTTGGTTGGGAAGAACTCTGGGAACCGCTCTTGGAGGTGGCGGAGGAGTGTCTGGAATATTGTCATTTGCATTGGCCTGGCGGCCTCTACGTTGTCCTTGAGGTACAAGAGGCACCTCTTCATCTCCATTGTCATCTACCTTCCCCCCCCCCCCTCCGCATTCACGTTTCCAAGAGGGTCATTAGCATTTAATGCCATTTTGTACCTGATGTAATGACACAAACAAATTAGTAACAAAGAAGGAAAGAAGAACAAAACATAAATCTATCTAGATAGATAGCCAAAACCGTTAGCTCCCAGGCAACGACGCCAAAAAGTGATCGCGGCCTACTCCGCACTACTAATTAAGTAGCAAGAGAGGGTCGGAGCAGCTTTTACCTGATTTAGGGTTGGGATCGATATCCACAGAGAGCTAGAATTTGGAATCGAGTATCTATCTAGTGTAGAGTTGCGTATGTGTTCCAAATTACACTTCTAAACATTTTTGGGGTTTTTGTTTTACTTCTACTATTTATCAGACTACAAATGGTAAATGCAACTGGATTAAGCTAAGAGTTATAATGCTACGGGTTGTTCAAATGGTTTAAAAGGCAATAGGGTAGTGACTTCCGCCTAGGTGGTCAATTGACGGGTACTTGAATCTAGGGCGCGTTTGACATATTTGGGGAGTATGATATAACTGTTGCACGACTTTACCCACTCTACACCTCTCGGTGGTTTGAGTGATTTTGCCCGAATTGACTTTCTCAAGACCAATTGGGTATGCAAATTTGCACAAGCAACTAGGGTTCAAGTCGGGTATTACTCTCTCGAGGTTTAACCCTTTAATTGGGGCTATCAATCTCTTGAGTACGCCCCAATTCCTTGTTGGACCAAATTCGGAGACAGGCTCTCTTTCTCAAGAAGAGCTTAAGTCAACTCAACACAAACTAGTGTTTGCAACTACTAATTCAGCAATTTAACCATGAAATTGGCCCAAATAACAAACACCCATAGTCAATTTAGCCCTAAAATACAAGACCCATCAATTACCCACACTAGGGTTGAACCACAACCCTAGCTTATGGGTGTAGCTACTCATAATTAAAGAAGAAAAACAAGAAATAGATGAAGAACAATTCATACTAATTAATTACTAAGATAAAATAGAAGATTCAATGTTAAAATGAAGATAAAATTGCCCAAAATAACTAAGAAAATCGAAGTCACGAGCGCAGCTATCAGTCAAATCTATTTGCCTAACCTAAAAATGGAAAAGAAGCTATTAATACTAAGCTGACAATTCTGGACTAAAATGCCCCTGCGGGGTTAGTGAGGACCGCACAAAATGTACTGCGATCCGCACTAGGGCTTTGGACTTGACAAAACTGCTCTCTGAACTTGGGTATTGCGGATCGCAGAGAATGGACTGCGGCCGCGGAGGCTTCTAGTGCGGTCCGCATTAAATGGACCGTGGACCGCATTGGCTTGACACTGGGAAATTGCAACTCTCTGATTCCCCTCACTGCGGACCGCAAAGAATGGACTGAGGCCGCATTGATCTTAGTGCGGACCGCACAAAATTGTAGTGCGGCCGCACTGCCTCTTTGCCTGGAAATCATGCTCTCTGAATCTCCCAGTGCGGACCGCACAGAATGTAGTGCGGCCGCACTGACCTTGTTTTGCCTGAGCTTTGTCTTGTCTTAGTACTTGTGCAAGTTTCACTCCTTTTGAGCTGATCTTTGACATCTTGTCACTTTGTTGATCAAACCTGCAATCAAGCACAGCTTGTGATCCTTTTGGGACTATTTTGTACCAATTTCCAATCAAAACATATGCAAAAAGGAGTATAAAATGTATCAAAATCCCTAGTTATCAACTCCCCTAAACTTAAGCTTTTGCTTGTCCTCAAGTAAACAAAATAAGACTCACCCCTTAAGGGAAAATCCAAGAAATTTCAGCTGACTTAAAGTAACCTTAACTAGCCTCAATTGGGACTAACAATTGCCCTTAATACACATGAATCATTAACAACTTTTACTCTTTGAAACACCATGGATTAAGTGCGACAAAAGAGCATCAAGAGTTGACTCAACACATCAAAGAACTCTTTTCTATTACTTCGGTCATTGTGGAACCCAAACTCACACATCTTCAACTCTCCCTAAGCAAACCTCACCTTTAGAATAGTGGCTCTCAGAACGAGGTTAATGGAAGTTCACTCATCTCTCTCAAGAAAAAGTCACAAGTAGGCTCTAGGTACCATATGCTTGCCCCTTATGTGAGTATCCACTAATGTAAGCTTCATTCAACTCAAGATCATATAGTGCTTTTGCGGAGACGTTGTGAAGGCTTTTGGTTCAGGGTAGGAAATGCTTTGGTCTAAGTAGGTTGCATCTTCCTTTAAGCACTTCTTTTGATTCGTTTGGCACACATTCACTTGACTCTTTGAGTCATTTCACTTCTTTCTAAGGGGTTAGAGAGACACACTGTCACTGTTTCTTATGCATTTAAAACATTTTCTCCTCTTTCAACTTTCCACTACCTTTCATTCTTTGCTTTTCTTGTATCCCTTTTTATTCTATTTCACTTTGAACATTCTTTTTGTCTTTTTGCTTTTCTTTCTTTTTCATTGCCTTTCCTTTTCTTCATTTTTGTGCCTTTTTACCACCTTGTTGCAATCCTCGTCTCTCCCCCCAAACTTATACTTTTTCCATATGCTAAAGGAAAGATCGGGTGCCATGAGAGGGTATCTTTTAGAACGAGTATAGGCTTGTATCATGGTTCTTGAAGGAAAAAGGTCTAAGGCTCAAAAGGGTTGACTAGGGATCTTATCATTGGTAGGTTGTGGATGTGTTCAAACTATCATTGGGAACAAAGAGAGCCTATAATCATNGTGGGTCTTATTTTGTTTGCTTGAGGACAAGCAAAAGCTTAAGTTTGGGGGAGTTGATAACTAGGGATTTTGACGTGTTTCATGCTCCTTCTTGCTTACGCTTTAATTATAAATTCTTACAAACTAGTCCCAAAAGGCTCATAAGTTGTGCTTGATTGCAGGTTTGATCAAAAAAACGTGATGAGATGTCAAAGATCGGCTCAAAAGGAGTGAAACCTGCACAAGTACCAAAGACAAGACAAACAGGCCTAGTGCGGCCGCACTACACTTAGTGGGGTCCGCACTAGGGAGATTTAGAGACCTGGATTTTAAGGCATCAAAGCAGTGCGGCCGCAGTAGATATTGTGCAGCCCGCACTGAAGACACCGCGGCCGCACTACCATTTTATGCGGTCTGCGGAAGCAAACTTCAGAGAGATGTCAAGTGCCAAGGTTCAAGCCTGTGCGGTCCACGGTCGTGTTTGTGCGGACCGCGCTAGATGCCTCCGCGGCCGCAGTCCATTATGTGCGGTCTGTGGAGCCTGGGTTCAGAGAGTTGATTTTTCAGAGTCAATAGCCTAGTGCGGCCGCACACCATTTTATGCACTCCGCACTGACCCCGCAGGGGCAATTTTGTCCAGTTTTTCCAGCTTAGTATAAATAGAACATTTTTCCATTTTTAGGGCAGCAGATATTAGAATACTGTAGCTGCGCTCGTGAGAAGATATTTCTTAGCCATTTTTGGCATCTTTACGTAGTTTTAATCATTGAAACTTTGTATTTACTTTAGTAATTAATTAATATGTCTTTCTCTTCATCTATTTCTCTGATTTTATCTTCAAGCATGAGTAGCTAGACCCATTAGCTAGGGTCGTGACTCAACCCTAGTATGGGTAATTGATGGGTGTTGTGATTTAAGGTTAGATTGATTATGGGTGTTTGTTATTTGGGTCAATTTTATGGTTTAATTTATGAATTAGTGGTTGCAAACAATAGTTTGTGCTAAGTTGACTTAGGCTCTTCTTGAGAAAGAGAGCCCTAGTCTCCAAAATTGACTCAACAAGAAATTGGGATGGACTCAAGAGATTTGATAGTCCCAATTAAAGGGTTAAACCTCGAGAGAGTAATTATCCGACTTGAACCCTAGTTGCTTGGGCAAATGTGCTTACCTAATTGGTCTCGAAAGAGTCAATTGGGCAAAACCACTCTTTCTACCGAGTGTGTAGAGTGGGTAGTATCGAGCAACGGTTATAACATATTTCCCCAATCATGTCAATCGTGCCTTAGATGCAATTACCCGTCAATTAGCCACCTAGGTGAAGGTCACTACCCTAGTGCCTTTTAAACCATTAGATACAACTTATAGCAAGTTACTCTTAGTCTAATTTAGTTGCAATTATAATTTATAGTTTGATCATAGTAGAATATAAAGAAAACCCCAAAAATTATGAGAAGTGTAATTAAGAACACACACGCAATCCTAAGCTAAATAGATACTCGATTCTAATCCTAGCTCTCTGTGGATTCGATCCCGACCCAAAATCGGGTAAAAGCTATTGCGACCCTCTCTTGATACGTACTAGTAGTGCAGAGTTGGCTGCAACCAGAAGCAGGTAAGATCATCCTTCAAAAGCAAGAAAATGGTAAGCACGACCAGGACGTTGGAACTGGTTCATATGGATCTCTGTGGTCCAATGAGAACAGAGCAGAGGTGGTAAGAAATATGTGATGGTACTTGTTGATGATTATTCTAGGTTTACCTGGGTACTATTCTTAACATCTAAGGATGAAGCATTTGACACGTTTACTGCCTTTGTTAAAAAAACTCAGAAACAACTAGGTAATCAACTTGCATCCACCAGGTCTGATCATGGAACTAATTTGAAAATGCTAATTTTGCTGAATTTTGTGATGAGCATGGTATAGTTAATTACTTCTCTGCCCCTAGGACTCCGCAACAAAATGGAGTAGCAGAAAGAAAGAACAGGACTCTTGAAAGCAATGGCTAAGGCTAATCGCTTCTTTCGTAGTAAACTGCCCCATAGCTT
>NC_031991.1:36950291-36953581 GCF_001879085.1 Nicotiana attenuata | reverse complement strand
GGACTATAGACTTCTTACTAGTAAACTGCCCCATAGCTTCTGGGCAGAGGCTGTAAACATTGCATGTTATATCATAAATAGATGCATGACTAGACCTCTTGTAGAGAAGACTCCCTATGAGTTACATAAAGGGAGAAAGCCAAATATATCCCATCTTAGGGCATTTGGATGCAAGTGCTTTGTGCACAATAAGGGAAAGGACTCCCTAGGTAAGTTTGATCCCAGAAGTGATGAGGGAGTATTCTTGGGATATTCTTCACATAGCAAAGCATATAAAGTGTTCAATAAAAGAACTTTGTGTGTAGAAGAAAGTGTACATGTAGTGTTTGATGAAACTAACATTCTTTCTGAGAGAAAGGAACATGAAGATGAAGCTATTGGGCTGGTAAAAGATTTGAGTGAAGTCTCAGCTCAAGCTAAAGTGGCACCAAAAGAAGGAACAGGTGATGGAACAGGTTCTTCCATCCAGGGCAACTTGACAGGGGGAACTGATCAAAGAGGAACTGAAACCAATCCCCTAAAGGAACTTGTTCATGACCCTGTTCCTCAGCAACAGAACATGGGAGAAACAACAAGCAGAAATCAGTTGGTTGTGAAACCTCACAAGTATCAAAGTTCTCATCCCATTGAGAACATAATTACTAATCCAATCTCTGAAGTTAAAACTAGATCACAATTAAAGAATCTGTGTGCTTTTGATGCTTTCCTATCTCTTATTGAACCAAAAAATGTTGTTGAGGCTTTGCAGGATGCAGATTGGGTAAATACAATGCAAGATGAACTCAATCAGTTCGAGAGAAGTCAAGTTTGGCATCTAGTTCCAAGACCCAAGGACAGATCAGTAATAGGCACAAAATGGGTCTTCAGAAACAAGCTTGATGAAGATGGAATAGTTACAAGAAACAAGGCAAGACTGGTGGTACAAGGTTACAGCCAAGAGGAGGGCATAGATTATGGTGAGACTTTTGCTCCAGTTGCAAGACTGGAGGCAATAAGACTCCTCATTGCTTTTGCAGCACTCATGGAATTCACTCTTCATTAGATGGATGTCAAAAGTGCCTTCTTGAATGGCTACCTAAAAGAAGAAGTGTTTGTTTAACAACCTCCAGGGTTTGAGAGCAAGGAATGTCCTGAACATGTGTACAAATTAGACAAGGCTCTCTATGGACTCAAGCAGGCTCCTAGAGCATGGTATGAACGATTGTCCGAATTCTTGCTTGAACATGGATACAAAAGAGGTAAAATTGACAGTACTCTATTCTTGAGGGAAAAAGGTAAGGATCTTCTTGTGGTACAAATATATGTTGATGACATAATTTTTGGGGCAACCACTGACAAACTAAGTAAAGATTTTGCCAAATTAATGGGGAGTGAGTTTGAAATGAATATGATGGGTAAGCTTAACTTTTTCTTAGGCTTACAGATCAAACAAAATCCAAATGGAACCATGACCCATCAACAGAAATATGCAAAAGAGTTGATCAAAAAGTTTAAAATGGATGAATCAAAAGAAATAGACACCCCCATTGCAACTGCCACTAAATTAGACATAGTGAACCTGGTTCATCTGTTGATCAGAAGTTGTATAGGGGTATGATTGGTTCACTTTTATATCTTACTGCCAGCAGACCCGACATAGTTTTCAGTGTAGGGCTTTGTGCTTGTTTTTAGGCTAATCCAAAGGAACCTCACTTGACTGCTGTCAAAAGGATACTGAGATATTTGAAAGGCACTGCTGCTCTGTGTCTTTTGTACCCTAAAGGTAGTAATTTCAATCTAGTAGGGTATGCTGATGCTGATTATGCAGGTTTCCTTGTGGATAGGAAGAGTACTTCAGGTGTGGCTCATTTCCTTGGTTCATGTCTTGTATCATGGGCCACTAAAAAGCATAATTCAGTGGCCTTATCCACTGTTGAGGCTGAATATGTTGCTGCTGCCTCTTGTTGTGCTCAATTGCTATGGATCAAACAGCAGCTGATAGATTTTGGCATTGAAAGTTGGTTGCATTCCTATATTCTGTGATAACACTAGTGATATAAGCATGACAAAGAACCTTGTTCATCATAAGAGAACAAAGCACATAGATGTTAGACACCACTTCTTAAGAGATAACTATGAGAAAGGATGGATTACCATAGAGTTTTGTGCTACTGATAAACAAATTGCTGACATCTTTACTAAAGCACTAAGTAGAGAAAACTTTAAAAGAAACAGGTTGGAGTTAGGGATGATTAAAATCACCTAATAGGACCGGCTCAAAATGCACAATGAAAAAAAAATCTGAAAAATGAATTTTTTTTTTACTAGGAAATCTGAACTTGTGTAAATATCTAGATTAATTTTTACTCAGCTTCATACTGTAATTAGTATACTCCTGTGACATGTGTTAATATGACTCACTGATCTCTTACAAAAAATTTCTCTATTATGGTAAATCGAGGCATGGTCAAGAGAATTCTAAATGAAGAACCTGGTTCATCAGTGTTGGTTCATCTGAATGCTAAGGTATGTTTTCTATACTCTGCATAATTAGAAATATAAATATTTAAATCATAAGCAGAAGTCCTACAATTGTTCAAACTCCTTAGAAAATTCTATCCGTTGGTTTTGAACCAGTTCCGTCCGCATTAGAACTCTAAACCACAAAATTTGCCTAAAATCTAGGGAAGCTTAACCATTCATTCAAACCTGAAATTTTAGGTTGATTAGACCTCTAATTGACCACTGCTAAAGCTGCCGTTATACATTAAATGTGTATTTCTCTTTAAATACGCATCATTACCTCCTGCCATCTTCATAATACTAAACCGTCAAAAATCCCTCTTCGCTTCCAATTGCTTTCCTCTCCAAAGTTCTAACTCACCAGTTCTCTCAAGAAATCAGCGATAATGACAAACCCACAAGACAACCATGGAACTCCTCCACAGCCCACTCCCTCTAATTCAACTATGTGATGACCCAAAAGGTCATCACTTGTTTTTAAATTAAATTCTGCATTTCGAGGCCTTAAAAACCTCTTTCAACGTCACCTCGATTTGCGTGCACAATCCAGGCGTGTAACCGGAAAGTCTATATGTGAAAATATGTGAAAAATGATAAAATTTGGCTTTAAAATGAATTAAGTTGACTTCGGTCAACATTTTGGGTAAACGGACTCGGACCCATGATTTGACGATCTCGGAGGGTCCGTAGGAAAATATGGGACTTGGGCGTATGCCCGGGAACGAATTCCGAGGTCCCAGCCGAGAATGAATTTTGAAGAATTGTTCTGAAAAATATAAAGGCTTTGA
>NC_031991.1:36900648-36950271 GCF_001879085.1 Nicotiana attenuata | reverse complement strand
TAGGCTAGGTACATGTACCTTTGTAAAAATAAGGGTAATTTCCACAATACCTGTACAATTTTCTCCCAGACTAGTCTTTCTTTTGCCCAATGGCTTAGACAAACCAGACACCCATTTAGCCCATATTACTACCACTTCCACTAAGATCTTTGAACTAATACACTTGGATCTATAGGTCCTTATCATATAAACACACATGACAATCATAATACTCCTAACCTTGGTTGATGATTTCAGTAGATCAACCTGGACTCACTTGTTGAGCTGTAAAAGTAATGCTCTCCAGATCCTCAAAGCCTTAATCTCTATGATAGAAAATCAGTTCAAAACCACATAATGTGACGAAAGGGTCGTCACCTGTTTTTAACTAAATTCTGTGACTCCGAGGCCTTGAAAACCTCAATTTAGAGTCGCCTCGATTTGCATGCACAGTCCGGGCGCGTAGCCGGAAAAGCTTAAATATGAAATTCTGTGAAAAAATGCTAAGTTTTGATGTTAAAATGAATAAATTTTGACCTTGGTCAACGTTTTGGGTAAACGGACTCGGACCCATGATTTGACGATCTCGGAGGGTCCGTAGGAAAATATGGGACTTGGGCGTATGCCCGGGAACGAATTCCGAGGTCCCAAGCCCGAGAAATGAATTTTTGAAAGAAATTGTTTTCTGAAAAATATAAAGGCTTTTGAAAGTGAAATGTTATGTAAAACCGGTGGTATCGGGCCCGTAATATGGTTCCGGAGTCCGGTACAGGTTCAATATGATTTATATGTGTTGTTGGTAAGGTTTGGTAAGAAACGGAATCCATTTGACGTGATTCGGACCTTAAATGCAAAACTTGATGTTTAAAGAAGTTTTGAGAATTTTATTGGTTTTGAGGTTTAATCCGATGTTCATGATGTTATTTTGGTGATTTGATTACACGAATAAGTCCGTAGGATGTTTTTGAGGTGTTGTGTATATTTGGTTTGGAGCCCCGAGGGCTCGGGTGAGTTTTGGATAACCCACAGAGTGTATTTTGGACTTGGTAAATTGCAGGTTTTCAGCTAATGTGCACAGGTCTGCAGGCTTCGCAAATGCGAAGCCTGGCTCGCAAATGCGAGCTCACAAAAGCGAGACCTCCATCGCAAATGCGAAAAAAAGGACCTGGGCAAGCCTGATCGCAAATGCGACCACTTGGCTCGCAAATGCGGAAGGCCCAGTCGCAAATGCGACGCCTGTTTCGCAAATGCGGAACTCTCCTTTGATGCCTGAGGTCGCAAATGCGGCCCAATCCTCGCATTTCCCATCTCGCAATTGCGAGACTCCCTTTGCAATTCCCATAATAGCAGAGGTCGGGGTTCGCAATTGCTAACCCCTGTTCGCAATTCCCACATCTGAGACCTGCAGCTTTTATACTTAGCCGAATTTTTAACCCATTTTCATATCCTCTCAAAACATAAACACACTAAGGCGATTTTTCAAAGGTTTCTTCTCCTCCAAATCAATTGTAAGTCGTTTTTAACTAATTTTCTTCAATCCTTAACATCTTTTAACATGATTTCAACTTCAAATCAATGATTTTCATGGGGGAAATTGGGTGTTGTGGGTAGAACCTAGGTTTTTCAAAAATTGGGGATTTGGACCTCGATTTGAGGTCTGATTTCGAAACAAAGTATATATTTGGGTTCATGGGGAAATGGGTGATCGGGTTTTGGTTCGAACCTCGGATTTTGACCATATGGGTCCGGGGGCGATTTTTGACTTTTTGGGTAAAACTTTGGGAAATCCATTTTCATGCATTAGAATTGATTCATTTAGCGTTTACTGATGTAATTAAGTAACTTGTGACTACATACGAGAGAATTGGTGGTGGAATCAAGGGGTAAAGCTATAATTGAATCGTGAATTGTGTTCGTGGCATCGAGGTAAGTGTTTGGTCTAACCTTAGCTTGAGGGATTAGGAGTCGAGTCCTATTTGCTATGTGGTAAATGTTGAGTACGACGTATAGGCATGGTGACGAGTATCTATACGTTGGTGTCTAGCATGCCCGTGAGTCTTTATATTGTGAATATCATGACTTTTCCTTCATGCCTTGGTGATGGTTTCTATTTTTTGTGTAAAGTTTGTAGAAGGAATTGTGACCTATGAACATTGAGGAGCGTTGGCTCGAGTTGTGAAGTGAATTATGAAAGTATAAGTGATAATTGAACCTTTAGAGCATTGGCTCGAGTTGTGAAGTGAATTGTGAAAGTATAAGTGATAATTGAACCTTTAGAGCATTGGCTTGAGTTGTGAAGTGAATTGTGAAGTAAAAGTGAGAAAGAGAAGAGATCTTTATGTTGCCCCCTTGCCGGGCTATTGTTGCTTTAATTGATATTTCCCTTGCCGGGACTTCTTGTTGAATTATTATTCCCTTGTCGGGGTTATTATTGCAATTTCATTTATTTCCCTTGCCCTATTATTTGTGATTGTTGTTTGGGTGAGGAAAGAGAGTTAAAGCATGAAGGGTGATGCCGTGTCTTGTAATTGTGAGGGAAGAGTGTAAAGCACGAAGGGTGATGCCGTGTATGATTGTGAGGAAAGAGTGTAAAGCACGAAGAGTGATGTCGTGCCTATTATATTGATTATATGGTGAGGAAAGAGAGTAAAAGCACGAAGGGTGATGCCGTGCACATTTTTATTATATGATTGCTTTGGTGAGGACGAGAGTAAAAGCACGAAGGGTGATGTGGTGCATTTATTGATTTTTGATTCTTTGTTGATATCCGAGTTATATTGTTTCTTTCGCTTACTTGTTGTCTTTCTATTTGGAATCGATATCTCCCCCGCAGCATGCTTTCCCTCCCATACTTGACTGTTTATTTCTGTATTCCTTTTTCGCTGTATATAGTTGAATTGCACAGGTTTAATTGGTAGTCTGGTCCTAGCCTTTTTACTACCTTGCCGAGGTTAGGCTAGGAACTTACCAGCACATGGGGTCGGTTGTGCTGATACTACACTCTGCACTTTTTTGTGCAGATCCCAACTGTAGACTTCGGACAGTAGATTGGGTGGCTACCTTCAGTCCTCGCGGAGATCCAAGGTAGACCTGCAGGCGTCCGCAGGCCCTGGCGTCTCTCTCTATCCCTATTCCCTATTTCATTTTCCTTACATTCAGAAACAGAGTATTGTTATTTTCTTCAGACTTTGTATGTAGTAAATCTTAGACCGTCTGTGACACTGTGATACCAGGTTTTGGGTGATTAAGGCTTGAGTAATTGTAATAGACACAGATTTCAGATATTTCATTGTTTTCTTTCGCTTATTTAACTTTTCGCTGTTTATACGTTATTGCTTTATAATTGTTAAAAGGAAATAATTGGATAATGAAGTAATTAGTTCAAGGAATTGGCTTGCCTAGCTCACATTAGTAGGCGCCATCACGAATCCCGAGGGTGGGAAATCCGGGTCGTGACAAACTACCCCTCCTCCACCTAGCACAACTCCCATACCCAGGCTGAGAAAGGTAAAAATGCATGCTCGAAAAACAGTAGCTTCTGGGGATCTTTCAAAGAAATTGAATGAGAAATTAAAGGCAAGCCAGGTCCAAGACTCTGAGTCTAACTCTGATTCTGAGTTGTACAAGTCTGCTAGTAAGGGGGAAGGACCTGGGTCATCTAATTCTGAGAAGGCCAACAATCCCATTCTAAGGTAAGTTCTTCTTTGACTGAGAATTTAGAATGGAATTTTTACATTCCTATACCATATAGGAAACCTTATTACCCTTAATGTTTAAGGTTTGATATAATTACATTTAGTATACCAAATTACCAATTCTATACCATAGTGTATATTAAGGGTACAATTAATGCAGCATAAATCCCTCCTTAATTCAAGATACCAAAATGGGCCATTTTTTTTTGTTCTGTATCTTTTAAAGAAGAGAATTGAAACAAAATGTTGAAGAAGCCGAAAGCCATGAATATTACCAGGACTAAAAATAATGTGAATGAGATGGAGTAAAACTTATGGAGGAACATACAAAGTTGGTGTATGATTTTGAAAGCTTCTCGAAAATTCTAAATATAGGTTGAGTTTGTCGGACTTGTTTAGTTTTCAACTTTTGTTTTGCTTTTGGACTTATTGCGGATCGGTGGGAAGACGTGGAACATATGTTACTTTCGTTGTTCTTAATTAGCAAATTTATCTTGGTTCAATCAATCTACTGGTTTTTATTACTGATGATTTATTTCTTTTTTCTAGGTGATTTTACTTTATTAGTATCTTCTAGTTTCAGTGTTGTTTCTACTGGTAATAGAAGCATGCTCATTTTGTGTTGGGGTTTCAATGAAATATAGTGCTGGAATCTTGAATTTGGTATATCAACTTTCTTTAAAAGATACAGAAGATTTGTAGAAGTTTTAGTCGTTTTTTATTTGTGAAAACAGAAAACAAAACATCTACAATCAAAATACAAATAATCTACAATTCATCTACAAAATATCTACAAACTGGGTATACTGAATTTTAATATCCCAATTCCCATTCGATTGTAGTTTAATTGGGGTTTTCGACATAATTGCGTTTTTTGCAGAAGATTTGTAGAAGTTTTAGTCGTTTTTGATTTGTGAAAACAGAAAATAAAGCATCTACAATTAGAATACAAATAATCTACAATTTATCTATAAAATATCTACAAACTGGGTACATTTGAATCTTTATATCCCAATTCCCATTTAATTGTAGCATAATTGGGATTTTTGACATAATTGCATTTTTTCAGAAGATTTGTAGAAGTTTTAGCCGTTTTTTATTTGTGAAAACAGAAAATAAAGCATCTACAATCAGAATACAAATAATCTATAATTTATCTACAATTTCTTCAATATGTCGTCTTCTTCTTCTTCTTCTTCTTCTTCTTCTTCTTCTTCTTCTTCTTCTTCTTCTTCTTCTTCTTCTTCTTCTTCTTCGAGTTTCAATCTGAAATACAGTCAAAACCAAGTATAATCTTCACCAAAACCCCTCAAAATTGAGATATAAACTCCAAACCATATTCTCGATTATTTTCAACAACACCCAATGCAAACAAATAATGATTTTTGAAAACCCAAATTTGAATTCAAAGCTTTCAAGCTTTTTAATGGCTGTCAATGGTGGAATTCCTGCTCTCTTTTCATTTGCTTTGTATTACTGAAATTTGCGATTGAGAAATAGAGAGAGATGTAGAGAGAATGTCGACGAACTGAGCTTTTGCAGAACTGATTTTTACAATTTGATTCGAATTTGTTGACGATTTTGTCTTTTTTCGATTTGTGGCTTAAGGAAAAATATCGAAGAACAAAGTTTTTGCAGAAAAGAGTTTATGTAATTTGATTTTAAATTGAAGATATAGGATTTGCATTTCAAATTTGATCTGAAGGTCGCTAAATCAATTAGAATATTCTGTTCCTGATTTGTACGCGCCTAATTAGGAAGGAATCAACTCCTAATAATTAGTATTTAATGAATGGTATAATAATTGTAGAAAAACTATGAACATGGCGGGTAAATATGAAACTATGCACATTTTTGGTAATAAGGTTTCATATATGGTATAGGAAGGAAAAAGTATCATTTAGAAACTAGGTTTATTCTGGTTGGGCCTATCAGGGATGTGGAGTTACTTGACGTAAGAAGGAGTGGAGGTAAAAAGAAATCTGAAAAAGAAAAAGAGAGAGAGGGTGACTGTGGTGAAGAGAGGGGAAAAGGGAAAGGAGTGGTTAATCATTCACCCACTGCTGATTTGTCTGTACCTACTATTTGTGGGGTGGTATAAGAAAATGTTGAAGAAAGTGGCAAGAAGTCAGGGGGAAGTGGTTCTGGTGAAGCTGCTGAAGGGTTAGTTAATTTAAGTTCACAGGGAGATAAACCTGGTTCATCAGTTGAAGAGACCCTAGCAGACCTTTTGAAAAAGGTAGGTGCCAGTTACGATCCAAAGAAAAGGAGAACATCCACACCAAAAGCCCTCAGTGCTCCTAAACCTTCCAAGAAAAGAAAGGCTTCCTTCCCAACACCTACTGAAACCCTTTTGCCAAAGGGAAGAGCCACAAGAAGCAGGGTGAAACAGAGTGAGGTTGATCTACAAAAGGCCTTAGCTGAAAGTAAGAAGAAAAGGATGAATAAAGGAAAAGGGAAGGTTGCAGAGTCCTCAGAAGCTGTTGAAGTTGAGGAGATAGAACAGGTCCATCAGGAGGAAATTACACCAGTGGAGGTTCAGACCCCCAAGCCCAAAAAGCCCAATACTTCTTCCAAGAAGTTTTCCTCTGTATCTGAGGCTGATGAACCTTCATTAGCCAAGAGGACAAGGTCTGCAGTGAAAAGTAAACAAGTTCGAATTTCTGAAGATGAGGAATGGAGTGGTGAAGAAGAAAACGAGTCTGATGGTGAACAAGACAAGCTTGCCAAGTTTGGCAAAAGGAAAATTTTAAAGGGTAGATTGCTGAAAGATTTGGTGGAACTAGGAATGGTTCGTTTTGTTGACACCTTAGCTGCTCAGGGCTGGAAGGACATGGTCCTTCAGATGGATGGGAAATTGGCCAGAAATGAAATTATTGAATTCATGGCAAATGCTAAAGTCAAAGAGGGCAGGGTTACTGGCAAAGTCAAAGGAGTTCAAGTGACATTTGATGCAGAGAAACTGGGAGAAATTCTAGACATCCCTGCTGAGGGATATGATGATTACACCAGACAGAGATGGCCAAGTCTGGATTCTTTTCCTTGTGCCCTTGAAATCACTAGGAGATTCTGTGATGTTGAAGAAGTGAATGAGGCCAAGTTTGTGCACAAAAGTGAAATGAAGCCACAACACAAAGTCATTTTTGAGTTTGTCAACAAGTGCCTGCTGCCCAGGCAGGAGAGAAGGCATATTACAAATTATATGGACTTAGTTCTGATGGAGTGCCTTGAAAGTGGAAGGCGAATTAACTGGCATGCATTCATCATCAAGCTACTAGACAGGGTTATCAATGGTTTCAAGGCTCATGCTACCCCCTATGGTTTTATTCTGACTACGGTTCTGGATAGGTGCAATGTGCCTCTGAAGAAATGGGAAATGGCATCAAGCAAGGACCACTTTGGCATTAATACTCTGATTTCTTGTGACTATTTAGTAAATGTCATCCCAAATGAACCTGGTTCATCCAATAAAACTCATGTCAACAGTAAAGTCAGGGCTCTAGTTCAGAAGTGTGAAGCCAAGGATGCTGAGATAGCTAGGCTCAAGGCTCGTGTGGCGGAGGTGGAATCTGAGAGTGATGCGCTCAGAACTGAGCTTGCCAAGGAAAAGGAGAAGAATGATGGAATTCTTCACAATATGCTGAATCTTCTCCAAGCCCAAAACCAACCCTCTAGCTCCCCCAAGCCTTAGGAATTATAGCCTTTATCTCCTGAACCTGTTTAGTACTTCAGTGACCCGGATTAGGGATTTTTCTTTCTTTTTGCTCATGGTTTGAATATTTTTGTTTTCTGGTTGTGGATTGTGGTAGCAACATATCTTCTATCAATGATATCTACTGTCTTTTGCTCTTGATCAATGTTAATCTTTCCTTGATAGTTTAAATATGTTTGCTGAATTACTGATGATTAATCCATGATTGCACATGCAGTTGCCCCAGTGGCCATGAGTACTTATTAAAATCTGGGACTTACACTTTGTATGTAACTTTTCGATAATGCCAAAAGGGGAAAGAGATATTGTGCTTTACACATTCTGAATAAGTTATATTTATAACCTAATTAACCTGGTCCTTGATGATAAGTGAATTTTTTAAACTTTCTATTGATGGTTAAGCTGAGTTCTTACAGGATCCAAGTAAGTAAAAAGCACAGAGTTTGTCATCATAAAAAGGGGGAATTTGTTGGCCCAAGAACAGGTGAAGTTTTGAAGATTGACAAAAGAACTCAGTCATGGACCAGGTCCATCTTGTGAAGCACAGTCATGATCAACCTATACATGTGAGATGCACGTGAAGGAGATAAATCTAACTAATCAAGAAGCAATATCTCCTGATCTGATCGAAAAGGTTGTATATTGGATAAAGAGAGAAAGACTCCTTACATGAAGAGAACACAGTTTAGGAAGAAGATAGTGTTAGAGTTTGAGATCACTATGAACTCTTCTACGATAGAGGAGTAGTAATTGAATTCCAGTCAAACCCTGATTACTAACCCATTAAATATCAGTGTTATTCTCTTTTACAGGTAATGCACATAAGCAGAAGTTAAACGTAAATTGAGAGCAAAAGAGCAAGGCGATTTTGCAAGCAATTTATATGTGATTCAAGCGTGCAATTCTGAAGCTACTTGAACAAGATAGAAGAACCAGTTCCAAGTGTCTGTCTTTTATTTCTAGTTCAATTGTAGTAGGTGATTTTACATTGTACCTTTCAGCTTTCATAGAAGCAATTGTAGTAGTTACTTAGAGTTTCAAGTTAGTGTTAACTTGAAGTTGTCGCAACAGTTGAGGCTGTGTGCCACAACGGGATTAGAGTTAATTCTTAGGTTTACAAAGAGTTTTGTAAATGCTATTTTGGCTTAGTGATTTTAGTGGAAGAATCCTACTGAGTAGTAGGTCGTGGTTTTTTCACCTTTTGAGCCAGGTGTTTTCCACGTAAAAATCTTTGTGTTCTTTATTTACTTTATTTATTATTCCGCAAACAGTAGTAGTTGGAACACATAGAAGAACCAGGTCCTTCTATAGTTCAGTTAAGCGAAAATTGGGTTCCACACAAATCACCCCCTCCCCCCTCTTGTGTGGTATTGACGTTAAAAACATCAAAACCTAACAATGGAGAAAATTAAAAAGGAGAGGAGAGAAAAAGAAGAATGGCAGAGTAGAAAGCAAGAATTGGCGAAAAGCTTTACCAATTAGTAATGACCGCGATTTTTAGGAGCAAAATCATGGGCGAATCTTGCTGAGATATTTGCTCCTAAAATCTTGCTGAGAAAGAGATAAGGAAAAGAGAGAGAAAGAACATTAATAGGCGTATTTCATTCCTCAACGGTAGGGTATAAAATAAATATGTATTTTTCTACAAAATAGAAAAGATAGCTATAAGGAATAATATTTTAAAATTATTTGGTTTATAATAAATAGGGTGTAATAGTTTGCTATAGGAGATAAAATTTTCTATGAAATGTGATAAATGGAACTATACTACTCTCAGCCAAAAGTATTTTGAGTATTGCTCTCCTTTTAAAATATTGTGATGGTATAAAGTAATACAATCCGCAAGAGTTAAGATTTTTTCTAAATGATAAACTCATGAAGAAGCTAGTGGATATTAATATGCAAAATAATATATATATACATAAAAATTTTATATATGATTCTGCCACTGAATACAATGTTTCACATATAGGTTCTACAGGGTTTATTTATTTGAAGAAAGGAAATGGTAACCAAACAAAAAAGTAAATCATGTACATATTAATACCATAATTGTTTTAGGGAAAGTTATATATTTAGTCAGTCAAACAAAAATAATAACAATCGCTAGCTAAATATTCGTAATGTATATATATGTATAAAGGTTAGCCAGATTAGTCAACATTTATCTCTTTCGATGCAACAACAAGATCTTATTTGTAACAAGTGGTTTGATTGGTTAATTGGTCACATTTTATCCATCAAATGGCTTGGATTGGTATTAGTCCGGATACGGCAAAATCATTCTATTAGATCGAATAAGTACATTTGATCTAATAAGTACCTTGTGTTAGAATTGAGAAGTTCTATGGCTCAGATCTTTAGTATTCTCTTATTTATTACATGTGTCTACTATTTAGGCAGAATACCCTCACCCATTCTTACTAAGAAACTGAAAGATGCCTCAAAAACAGAAAAAAGGGTGGAAAGTGAGGAAGAAAGAGATGTAGAAATAGAGACAACTTCTGAAATGAAGGCGACTGAATATGAACAAGAGAGAACCATTGAAGAAGATTCTTCTCCTTCTCCTTCCCTTTTTTTTTGGAAGAAAGGTGGGATCCAGACAAAATCGAGGAAAAGGAAGAAATTTGTATATGGAAAGGACAAAATAAAGGATAAATTCCACTTTCACCTTACAGATATTTTTATCAAATTAACCGATACAGCTCATCAAACGTCCGCTTAGATGTCAAAGAGTTTGAACGGAATATTAGGGGCCACTGGGCTTCTATAAGAAAGGGACGAGTGTATTTTTTTCTTTTGTTTTATTCATCAGTACGAGTGTGTTTCGACTTTGCATTTTTCGGCCTTTTTACTTACTTCGAGCCTTCGAGGTGGTCTTCCTACGCTAGAGGTTTATCAGAGAACTTCATTTGCCCGGGTAATGTATGTATGACATTTTGTTAGAAATGAGACGAGAGAATACACATAGATTTTTACCTGTCTATACTATATTATAAACTTACTTACCACTATTCTTTAGGTTCCTTAAAAATTATATTATGTATCTATATTTACTATTCATATACAAAACATAATAAAATAAGGATTCCTTATATTTAGGGATTAAACTGTAAACCTCCTACCCCCCCCCCCCCCCCCAACGTCTATCAGCTTAATTACCCCCTACAATCACGATATTTTCCCACTTTCAAAAGATTTCAAAATCATTCTATCTCTTTCATAAAAATCAGCCAAAACCTCTCTTTCTTTCACACAAATCAAGCGACTATCTCTCTAAAATCGTAGCATCATATGTTTATTCAAATCAATTCCACCAATAACCATTCAAAAGCTTCAACTATTGATAAATTCATCGATAATGATTTGAAGTTTTGAATTCGATACTTAGGTGTTACAAATATGTCATTTGTTTGGATTGGGTGTTCTTGCAACGGTTAAGAATATCCTTTTGAGTTTATATCTCAATTTTGAGGGAGATTGGTTAAGTACAGAGTTGATTTTAGGTGAAATTTCTGATTGAGATGCGAAGAAGAAGAAGTTGCAGGAATTGTATGATTGTATGCGGTAGAAATTGAAGAGCTCGATTTCGAAGTCAGGATTACACTCCGAGTCCGAGTTCTGGAAGCTCGAAGTAAGAATCAAGCCTGGCCTAGATGAGCGCACCTCGAGAAGAAAATCGGGGACCCGTCATGATCTGCCTCGAGGGCAGTACAATTTTGAGGACACTCAAGAAAGAGCGGAAATTTCTCAAGGACACGTGGGTCAGGGCATAAATTATAGGATAAGATTTGTACAAATTACAAGTCTGTACTAGGTTGTTATACAGTTGTACCATTAGAATTCTTTATCATAATTGGAAATGTACCATATTAGGGTTTTTTCCTTCTATATAAAGGGGACCCCAATCATTTGTAAGGACTTATCTCATTCACTGCAATAGAACATTCTACTATGCTTTTCTTGTTTACCGTGCTCAACAATTGTTCTTCAGCTTTATTGTCTTTACTTTATTGTTCATACTTTATTTCTCTTAGCTCACCTCGAGGCTCTTAAGATAATTGAGCTCGAGGTCCTTATTGCTCTAATAACACCGGTTTGGTTCATCAATTCTTCTTACTTAAGCTTAATATTATTCGTACATTCACTAATATTGGAATAAATCACATATCTTTAAAACCACAAATTATATTTAATTGTTACTCACATTTTTCGAGGTAAATAGTTTGGCGCCCACCGTGGGGCTAAAGATAATAGTGATTATTTTAGTGCTAGTTTTCTGATAACACACGTTATTCTTCACAGTTCTTGTCAAAGATTCTTTGATTTCAGGCTAAGATATGTCTAGCACACGAAACGCACCTGCTCACGACTGTGAGGGACTCGGAGAAAACAGTGATATAGGGGTCGGTGTACCACCCATAAACCCGGAGGGAGTACCAAATATGGAGCCAGTTGATATCAGTTCGCATAACGCTCTAAACACGGACGCAGGCACAGACCCCCTAAGGAATGCACACAGAGAAGCCCGAGCCGGAGGCCAGGAAACACGAATAATGGAAGAAGGAGGAGTCAGCCTCCAAGTGATATTCGAGATGCTGCAAGCTCAGCAAGTCGCCATCGCTCAACTTCACAGTCAGAACAGAACTCCAACTGGACCAGCACCTGAAAGGCCCGATGAAAACGGCTTGGGGACTCACCCCGCTATTATGAAAATTCTCGAAGAATTAACCAAAAGGATCGAGTCCGGAGAAAAGAAAATTGAAGAAAATGATAAAAAGGTAGAGACATACGATTCAAGGGTCGACCAGATACCGGGAGCACCTCCGATTTTGAAAGGACTGGACTCGAAGAAGTTCGTGCAAAAACCATTTCCCTAGAGTGCGGCTCCGAAGCCCATCCCGAAGAAGTTTCAGATGCCAGATATCCCGAAATACAACGGAATCACTGATCCCAACGAGCACATCACCACATATGTTTGTGGCATAAAAGGAAATAATTTGAAAGACAATGAGATTGAGTTTGTTTTACTAAAAAAGTTTGGGGAAACTCTGTCTAAGGGTGCCATGATTTGGTACCATAACTTACCCCGAACTCTATTGATTCGTTTTCATGTTAGCAGACTCACTTGTAAAGGCACATGCCGGTGCCATAAAAGTCGCAACAAGAAAGTCCGATGTATTCAAAATAAAGCAAAGGGAGAACGAGATGCTGAGAGAGTTCGTATCTATCACGACCCGAATCCCACCATCGGGAGTCGTGATGGCGCCTACTAACGGAGCTAGGCAAGCCAAACATTTTAAACATTCCCTGATTTCACCTCAACAATAACAATATAAATATAACGAGTCATTTAAATAAAAGCGAAAGTCTTTAAAACATAGATAACTGAAAACCCAAAAAAATGCGGAAGTTTAACATTTCTCTACCCAAGACTGGTGTCGCTATCTCACGAACTACTAAAGAGTGCTACAAACAGGTCTGAATGGAAATACATAAGTGTCTGTCTCGGTACAATGAAAACAAACTGAAAACATAGAAAGGGACTCCGGCCTGCGAACGCCAGCTAGGCTACCTTTTAAGTCCCTGGACTGAAGTCAGCTCCCGAACAATATCCTACTGCTGTGGTCCAAAAGCTGCTCTGGTACCGTGATATGTGCAAAAGAGCACAAAACTGTAGCATCAGCACAATCGACCCCATGTGCTGGTAAGTGCCTGGCCTAACCCCGGCGAAGTAGTGACGAGGCTAGACAGGACTCCCAAATCAACCTGTGCAGTTCAATGTATATAGATGCAATAAAAGGAAAGAATACAGAAATTAAACAGTTAAGAGGGAGGGGAGCATACTATAGGGGAAATACAGTCCGGATATAAAATCAACAATTTAAGTAAGAGACAGGGCAATAACAATAGTTAATGAGAGCAGGAAAATCATCAGTTGCACGGCATCAACCTTCGTGCTTTTACTCTCATTCTCACCAAAAGCAATCAAATAAAGTGCACGGCATCACCCTTCGTGCTTTCCCTCACATAACTCTCATATCATGGCACGGAATGATCCTTCATGCAATTATAATCAAATCAGAGCACGAAATGTCCCTTCGTGCATAAATAATCAAAACATGGCACGTAATGACCCTTCGTGCAAATATAATCAAAACATAGCACGGAATGACCCTTCGTGGATTATCACTCTTCCTCACCCAAACAATAACCACAACCATACGGGGCGAGGGGATAAACAAATAATAAGAAATGTCCCGGCAAGGGAATTACACAATTATACGCTAAATCCCGGCAAGGGAGCAACAACAATACTTTCACATCCCGGCAAGGGAGATAATCAATATACTCAAACCATCCCGGCAAGGGATTAATCATATCACTTTCTATTTCTTTCATTTCTTACTCAATAGTCTTTTTATCGTTCGAGCCAACGCTCCAAAGAATCCACATTTCATAATTAGTGCTCATACTCTTCACATTGCATAGAATTCATCAATTAACATGGAAGAGTCATAACAATATCGGGATAAGTACATACAAGGACCCATGGTCATGGTAGACACCGGTGTATAGATACTCGCCACCATGCCTATACACCGTACTCGATCATTTAGCAATTAGCAAATAATAACACTCTAATCCTATTCCTTCAAGCCAAAGTTAGATCAAACATTTACCTCAAATGCTCCAATATCAACTCAAGCCTCTAGTATAGCTTTACCCCTCGAATTCAGCTCCAACTCAGTCAAATCTATGAAATAATGACATTACAATATTAATAATAGCTAAACAAGCTAAAGCCAATGCCTAAATATGAACTTCTAAGCTTTCTACCCAAAATTCCAAAAATCGACCCCGAGCCCGCTTGGTCAAAACCCGAGGTTCGAACCAATTCCATGTCACCCATTCCCCCACGAGCCCGAATATACAATTTGTTTTCAAATTCGACCCCAAAACGAGGTCTAAATCAAAGAAAATTGAAAAGCCCTAATTCTACCCTTTTCCCCCAATTTACACCTTAAGTTACATGATTTAGGTCTAGGAATTTGATAAATGATGATAGAAAATGAAGAAAACGAGTTAGAAAATACTTACCCAAGAAGCTTTGGTGAAGAATCGCTCTAAAAGTCACCTAGGGGCTGTGGAGAAGAAGAGCTCGTGTGAAATTTGGGAATAATCCCGTCACTGGTCTGTTTTTGAGCTTTAAAAATCACTGGGCAAAAATGCCCTTCGCGTTCGCGGGAAGGGGACCGCGTTCGCGAAGGTTAAACTGGTCAGGTCATCGCGAACGCGTGGAAGATAACGCGAACGCGTAGAAGGAAATGTTGGGGGGGGTCCAGGTTTGTTCAATGCGAACGCGTAAAAGGCCTCGCGAACGGGATGGAGGGAGCAGCAAGTCTATGCGTTCGCGAACATCTGACTGCGAACGCGAAGAGGAAGTCTCTGGGGTCCTGAACTTGACTTACGCGATCGCAATTATGGAGATGCGAACGCGTAGAAGGGGAACACCACGGGCAGTGCGAACGCGAGCCTAAGGCCGCGATCGCGAAGAAGAAAAGGCCTGTGCAAAAATTGCAGAAAATCTGCTATATTTCTAAGTGCAAAACCACTCCGAACCACCTCCGAATCACTCCCGAGCCCTCGGGGCTCCTAACCCAACACACACGCTAACCCAACAACATCCTACGAACTTAACCGAGCGATCAAATCGCTAAAATAACATCATAAATGAGGAATCAAACCTCAAAATCATCATTTTTCATTCTAACTTCATAAACTCCAAATTTTAGATATTTAGGTCCGAAACACGTCAAATGACGTCCGATTTCAACCAAACTTTACAGCAAGTGCTTAACGCATATTTAAGACTTGTTCCGAGCGTCGGAACCAAAATACGAGCCCGATACCATAGTCTTTTAATCAATTTTCATTTCCATTTTCCTTAATAATTCCAGAAAAATAATTTCACAGAAAAATTCTTTTCCTCGGGTTCTAGACCTCGGATTTCGACTCCGGGCACATGCCCGAGTCCCATATTTTTCTACGGACCCTCCGGGACCATCAAATCACTGGTCCGGGTCTGTTTACCAAAAATATTGACCGAAGTCAACTTTAATCATTTTAATGCCACATTTTGAAAATTTTCACAGAATTTAACATATAATCTTTTCGGCTACGCGCCCGGACTGCGCACGCAAATCGAGGCAACTAAAGGTGAGGTTTTTAAGGCCTCGGAAGAACGGAAAAAGAGAGAAATTCGGTGATGACCCTTTGGGTCATCACAGTATCCTGCTTCCAGTCAGAACGAATGGAGTTACCACCAGTCTCCGATGACTGGGCCGTAAAAGCCTTCACACAGGGGCTAAATGAACGAAGCTCGATAGCTTTGAAGCAGCTGAAGCAGAACTTGATCGAGTATCCCGCCGTGACTTGGGCGGATGTGCATTATAGGTACCAATCAAAAATTAGGGTTGAGGATGACCAATTGGGAGCCCCCTCGGGTTCAGTTTATTGAGTAGGTCACTAGAAAAGGAGTCAGGAAACACAGAGAGGGAGTCAAGGTCGAATAAGGAGAGGTATCAACCGTACGTCGTAGACCGAAGGAACATTTCAAGGCGTAACATACCTCGAAATGATCGAGGAGCAAATCGAGGCCAAAGTTCTCGGGGACTCGTGAGCAAAATCAGGTTTGATAGGCACTTGGGATCGGTGGAGGCGTCCAGATTATCAGAATACAACTTCAGTGTCGACGCCTCGGGTGTCGTCTCAGCCATTGGCAAAAGTAGAGAAACTAGATGGTCCAAGCCTATACAGACCGATCCTTCTCAGAGGAACCCTAACTTAATGTGTAAGTATCATGGTACTCACGGGCATAGGACCGAGGATTGCAGGCAGCTTAGAGAGGAGGTAGCCCAACTGTTCAACGAGGGGCACTTTCGTGAATTTCTCAGCGATCGGGCCAAGAACCATCTCCGAGAAAGAGATACCAACAGGAAGAATGAACCTGAAGAACCTCAACATGTCATTCACATGATCATTGCTGGAGTCGACGTCCCATAGGGACTTATATTCAAACGTACCAAAGTATCCATCACAAAGGAGAAACGGACTCGGAGCTATGTGCCCGAGGACGCTCTATCATTCTATGACGAGGAAGCAGATGACGTATCCCAACCTCACAACAAAGCCCTGGTAATCTCTATCCTTTTAAATAAAGTTCAGGTTAAACGTGTTTTAGTGGATCCGGGTAGCTCTACGAACATAATCAGATCGAGGGTCATGAAATAACTCGACCTGCAAGATCAGATTGTACCTGCGTCCTGGGTGCTGAATGGCTTCAACATGACAAGTGAAACAACAAAGGGAGAAATTATCTTGCCAATAAACATAGCTGGGACCATACGAGACACCAGGTTCCATGTCATCGAAGGTGACATGAGGTATAACGCACTCCTCGGGAGGCCATGGATACACAATATGAGGGCAATTCCTTCGACTCTCCAACAAATGATGAAGTTCCTGATAGAGGAAGGAGTGAAACAGTCCACGGAGAACAGCAAGCTACAAAAGAGATGTTTGCAATCGAGGAAGTGGTGCCGGTACCGGAACCCTTGACCTCGGAGAAGTCGAGCCCCAAAGTTAAGCAGGTGGCTAAGTAGCAATCACAGCTCCAAGCCTAGACGGAAGCAGGATAACAGGCAACCGATGGCGAAGAAGGAAACTCCCTAGCTCCTCGAACCTTCGTTGTTCCCGAGAAGCCCGATACTACCAAGTCAACCGCTCAAGAGAAAGGTACACCTGGGAACGGGACTAACCCCCGAACTCAGGCAAAAACTCATTTATTTTCTTATTGATAATATGGATGGCATTGCTTGGTCCCATTTAGATATGACAGGGATTCCATCGGAAATCACCACACATACATAGAGCAACAGTCCCAGGTTTAAACCAGTAAAACAAAAAAGAGGCCCTCAGTTCGAAAAGCCTCGTATCAACATCCAGTCAATAGGAAGTTCGAAGAACAAACAGGTAAAATAATGAAAGCCTCTATTGATGATATAACTGGATAGGTCCCTGTGTGCAGAGGACCAATTAATTCATTTGCAAGAAACAATCAACGTTTCGGGGCTATGCGACACGAAGCTCAACCCAGAGAAATGTGCCTGTGGAGTTGGCACGGGTAAGTTTCTCGGCTTCATGGTGTCAAATAGGGGCATCAGAATCATCCCCGACTAGGTCAAGGCTCTCGAAGATATCACGATCGCGGATAGCAAGATAGGACAGCATTAAGCCCTCGGAGTCGTTGGTAAAGGATCTTACAATATGATAAAAGCTCTCAAAGGCTCGTGATCTCGAAGACACCCCTTCTTACACGAAAGCCTTAGGTTTTAAAGCATGCGTTGCACTCTTTTTCCCTTGGCTCGGATTTGGTCCCAAATGGGTTTTATCGGCATGGTTTTTAATGAGGCAACAACTATGTGCTGCCTAAGGAAAACTCAATAGTATCCGAGGTTTCTTTTTAATCAACCCCGAATACTGGGGGGGTATCACCCTCGGAGGTTATATTTTCAAGGAAAATACTTCATGCCTAAGAGAACCTCGATAGGAAAACTTTGTAATGGGCCAAAAGGTCAGATGAACTGTGTCCATATAGTAATCAAGCCCCGACAGCAAAGCATGTACACATGTATCAATTCTGTTAATATCAAGAACACTTGGTGTTTCAAAGAAGTCTACTATTACACGAACTCTAGATTCTACGGGAAACGACTTAAAAGCCAAAGCATAGAAGCACCCCGAATACTCGGGGACTGTCATCGACAGTCATTACATCCGAGCCATCAAAAATTCGGTTTAATAAGACCTCAAAGAGTCACCCCCTCGAAATAAAGGCCAAGGCCAATATACTCGGGGACTAACTTCACCCCCTCAAAACAAAGTCCAAGGCCAATATACTCGGGGACTAACTTCTCGAACAAGTTCGAAAAGGTATCGGGAAATCAGTCTAAGTGACATACCCAAAGGCTACGGCCATACTAAAGACTAAGATCATATAAAGGCTACGGCCAAATAATGCGCCTCGGAGACGTCCGACTTCCGCTATAAATTAAAGGCCTTCAAATACTTTGCAAAAACCGGTTAAATCAGGATACCCTCGGCAAAAGCACAATATAAAGGGCTTCGATAAATTCAACCCTCGAAAATCCAAGGGCTTCGATAACATCGGCCTTCGAAAATACCTCAAGAGGTATTCGATTATATTTACACAAACAAATTACTAATAAGCTTCCGATATGTAGAACCCTCGAAAAAACCTATGGGTGCATAAAACACATGCTAAGGCATAATTAAATTTTCACTAAGTCTTTTAAGCCGAAATGATTATATAGCCATTCTTAGAGGCCGAATCGGCCCAACTTAAAGAGCCTAAGGGCCGATGTATAAGAGCCCAAGGGCCGATATATAAGAGCCTAAGGGCCAACTTCGAAAGGCTTAAGGGCCAAAAACATATTATACGAGACTCTGTTCTCACTCGACTCGGACTCAAGAGTCACGGTATCCCGAGCTTGAGTCGGATCGATTTAAGCTTGGCTCAAGGATTACTATTTCTAAAGATAAACATCTATGGGTTTACTATATCCCGAACCCAAGCCAATTCCAGGACCAATCATTGAAGTTATGCTAAAAAGGTATTCCATAAATCAAAACAATATGAAATCCAGCACAAGTCGAAAATGAGATAAAAAGTTCCTATTATATTTCCAAAAGATAATTATAGGGGATTTTTCACAAGGGATGCCTGCACAAACAAAATAAAGAAACCTAAACTACTTCGTAGTCACACTTCGATAGTTGCATCCTCGGGAGCCCCATCTTCGAAAGCCTCATCCTCGGAGACTTCACCCTCGTCTCCTCCACTCTCGGAGCCACTGGCTGAATCATCCTCATCAGAAAGCAGAGCGGCAGCCTCTTCTTCCAAAATCTTCGCCTTTTCAATATCGGCTGAGAGATCGAAGTTGCGAGCATGCACCTCCTCGAAGGTTACCCTCCGAGATTGACACGTAGCATGGTCAAGTGCACTCGATAACTTGACTTCTGCTGCAGAAGAGATCTCCTTTGCCCGAGCATTAGGTGCTTCGGCATCGGCTCGGTACGAAGACATAATTGCCTCCACGTCAGATCTGGCCTTAGCCAACTCAGCAGCAGATTTAGCTTTAAGCTCCTCGATGTCACAGCTCGAGCTAGGCTCTCCTCCTTCACACTTTGAAACTGACGTTCAAGGGAAGCCAGCTCTTCTCGAAGAGTTTCTTTCTCGGAGGCAAGATTATCCATGCTTTGCCTCCACCCCAAGGTCTCGGCCTCTTTCATTTTAAGCTCCTCCTAAAGCTGCACCGCCAAGTCGGCCTTCTGATAAAACTGCAAAATTAAAGGTATTAGACGTCAAGACAAGCAAGTTCATAACAGGTCCTCAAAGGTTATATTACCATCTCAACATACTCGACCCGTCCTTGGCAAGCCTGTGTCAGTTCAACTCGAAGATCGCTGATCTCCACCTCTTTTTTAACATAGAGGGTTTTAAGATCATCCCTCTCTTTTGAGATCTTTTTAAGCTCAGGCTCACATCGAGCAAGATTGGTTCGAGACTTGGAAAACGCCTTTTTGTGGAGCACCACGGCCTTCATAAAAAAGGAGGAAAAATGGATTCAGCAAAAGCGTAGGCGCAGGCATAACAAATAGGAAACTCACTTGTTTGAAAAGTCTACGAGCCTCATCGAAAATGAAAGAAGCGTCTGGGTCGGGGCCATCTTCAAGCCCTGCAAGGCATTCTTGAAAGATGTCATGTCCTTCATGGCTTGCTTCCACTTCAGAAGACCTCATATTCTGAGCATCTCAGATTTGCCCATCGGAGAACTCGGGGACAAGAGGTGAGTCATCTATATTGATTACCCCAAATGATACACTTGGGGCGTTCTCTTTATTTTGAAGAGGCTCGGGACTGGGCCGTTCGGCCTTACCCTCCAGATGGCCTCCTAGGTGAGGTGCCTTTTTTCTGCACGATAGCTGGGGGGGCTTTATTTGAACTCCCCTCGGAGATTTCTTCGATTCTGGAATGCGCCGCATTGACCTTCACCGGCTCGATGGACTTCGAAACACCGACATTTATTCTTTCATGGGCTACTAATAGGCAGTCGTCATCTTCTTCTTCCTCCTGATCTTGAAGGCGTTGGACCGTTTACGGAGATAAGTCCGCCGTATCAACCTTGGACCTTTGAGCCACGCTCTACTTAGGCTTCGGGGAATTGGCAGACGATTCTCTTTTTCTCTTTTTCTCTTTCTTTCTTTAGGAGACTTCGGAACTTCTTCATCATCATCCAGGGCTGGCAGCAAATCAACGGCGTCTCTAAGACCTACATGAAACTGAGGTAAGTATCCCATGGCAGAAGTACAAGCAAACAAATAGGAGAACTCACCATGGTTTTTGGCCTCCCATCGACCCTTGGCCAGACCTCGCTAGCAACGCTCCGAATAAGAGAAGCAGAGGCCAGCTTTCGGACCCAGCCCTCGAGGTCCGGGACCCCACCAGGAAACCAAGTAGCGGCTACACCATCGTAAAGGGGTTAGAGCAATGAAAATATAAAGCTGGGGAAAAGAAAAGAAAGCAGGGTATAAGCCTGCTACGTACTCACATTTCATGTTCCACTCCTCGGGGAATGGCATCCAATCAGCAGGAATCAGATCGGAGGTCCTGATTCGGACGAGTCGGCTCATCCATCCACGGTCTTTGTCCTCATCGATACTAGAGAAGAGAGATTTTAAGGATCGGCGTTGCAATTTTATCAAACCCCCACGATAAAGTCAGGGACTGTACAACCTGATCAGATGATCGAGGGTAAAGGAAATCCCCTCAACTTGGCTTGAAAAGAACCTGATTAAGTAAATGATTCTCCAGAAAGAGGGGTAGATTTGGCCAGGCGTCACTCGGTATCGTTGGCAAAAGTCAAGAATAACTGGATCTATGGGACCTTGAGCCAGAATTGCAGGACCCAACGTAAATGGGTAGGTAGATACGCTCAAGTACCCCGCTTTGTATGTAGTGATGTCCTCCTCGGAGGAAGGATCTTTATTATCCCACTTGCAATCCTCCTTTACTTGTCCGAGCTCGGCCTTGGTCACCAAACAAACATATCGAGACATGGGCTCGCAAAGGCCTAGTGTCGATGCAGGTTTCTCGATTTTGAAATCGGATGTTATTTCACGTGTAGGTGCGATGCACTCCTCAATACGAGGGGGAACTACCAGTTTACTCTTGGTCGATCGAGAAGATGAAGAAGCTTTTTCTTTTTGGGAAACCGGTTTAGAGGTTTTAGCCATCGTAATGCGGAGGAGCCAAGAAAATGAAGAGTGTTGATAGTGAAGTGAAGGGAGAGTCCAAGGAAGTTGAAAAAGGCTAATGAGACTTTGAGAACAATATGAGCATGAAGTTTTTAAGGTTGTGAAATTTGTCTATTTATAGAGGTCATTTAAGCGTGCTGGGGAAGCATAAAGGCCGACCGTCGGCCGCCTCCAATTAATGATTTTGGGAATCGCACAAAAAGCAACTTTTCAGTCGCTTCAACCGTTGATGTCACGATATTGGCATCAAGACCAAGGCATCAAGGATTAATTCATCAAAAATCATAAAAGTCGAGTTCGACTATCCGAGTTTAATGAGTTTCTCGCTCGAGAAATGTGAAAATGCCTAAGGGCTATCCTTATTACAAGTTCGAGCAAATGCCCGCTCGACTGCAAAGCCCACGGGCTACCCGAGTTAGAGAAATTTCTCACTCAGGGACTACAAAAAGATCTAAGGATTAACTTCATTTCGTGATCTCGCTCTCACCTAACTCGGGCCAGGGATTCATGATGTTCCGAGCTCACATTTAAGCTCGGCTCGAGTATTAACGAGAACCTCGAGGGTTATTATATTGATCAATTAAAAACCTAAGGGTTTATTATGTCCTGGGCTCGATATTTGGGCTAGCCATTGAAACCATATAATCGAGTCTTTTACAAATAAAGATAGAATAAAATTCAGCATGGACCGAAAGTTATACAAGGACCCTTCCAAGAAATGTTTACAAAGTATAGCTACGACACCCAGGAAGGATACTTACACAGGAACAAAGAAGCAAAAAACAAAAGCCAAAGAACCCAATCCACTTTTTAAGACCACATCCTCGAGAGCATCATCTTTGGAAATCCTCTTCTCGGGGGCACCATTTCAGATCTTTGGAAACGTTTATATAGGGTAGAAGGCCCTCGATAGATGTAATTATAAACCCAGCAGCCGAGATTGAGCATTCCGTCGAAGTTTTGGGCCACAATACATTAAGAAAGAACAAGGAAAAGACAAAAAAAACCAAAAGGGGTTGCAAGATGCACGAGCAACAATCCAAGAGTGTTCATCCTCGGAACTCTGTTCTGGTGTAGGATGCAAAAGTTAGTAGATGATAGTGCCACCTCATTCTATGGAAAGCAAAAAGAATGAAATGCCACAACAGGTTGAAGTTAAGAGAGATGAGCAGTAGTGTAAAGTTCACATATCTTCTGATACGGGAAGGATTCGGTGCCTTTCTCTCGTTGTCTCGAGCCAAAGCTGTGAAAAAGGAAGCTTTGGCATAACAGGTAAAGTCGCTGCCATGTGACCTTGTGGCCACAGATTTGAACCATGGAAACTGGTGATTAGAGGAAGAGGTAGAGAAGGGAAATGACTGAAAGTAGATGAAGAAGGAATAAGTGTAGTTTTTATTCAGCCAAGTAACCTCTTATTTATAGAAAGTCGACAAACGGGACAGGCGGCGCAAGTGGCCGAAAAAAGCTGAAACGTATTTGATGTTTTAGGGAAGCACGCTGACATGACATTTTCGATCACTTCAAGCGCCTACGTCATGAGCATGATGTCATCACGAGAGGTTCGGGAATCCAAATCGTTTCATATCATTTCATTCTAAGAAACGCGGGGACTATCTGTATACGGTAGAAATCGAAGAGCTCGATTTTGAAGTCTGGATTACACTCTGAGTCCGAGTTCTGGAAGCTCGAAGTAAGAATCAAGCCAGGCCTAGATTAGCGCACCTCGAGAAGGAAATCGGGGACCCGTCATAATCTGCCTTGAGGGCAGTACAATTTTGAGGACACTCAAGAAAGAGCGGGAATTTCTCAAGGACATGTGGATCAGGGCATAAATTATAGGATAAGATTCGTACGAAATAGTTCAAGTCCGTACTAGGTTGTTATACAATTGTACCAATAGAATTCTTTATCATAATTGAAAATGTACCATATTAGGATTTTCCCCTCCTATATAAAGGGGAGCCCAATCATTTGTAAGGACTTATCTCATTCACTGCAATAGAACATTCTACTCTACTTTTCTTGTTTACCGTGCTCAACAATTGTTCTTCAGCCTTATTGTCTTTACTTTATTGTTCATACTTTATTGCTCTTAGCTCACCTCGAGGCCCCTGAGATAATTGAGCTCGAGGTCCTTATTGCTCTAATAACACCGGTTTGGTTCATCAATTCTTCTTACTTAAGCTTAATATTATTCGTACATTCACCAATATTGGAATAAATCACGTATCTTTAAAACCACAAATCATATTTAATTATTACTCATATTTTTCGAGGTAAATAATGATAATTGTATCGTAATTGTATCAGAATTATATGTGATACATCAATGCCTAATTTATTTCACAATTGTATCACAAATATATCAAAATCATATGTGACTTGTATATGATATATTAATACCTAAAATATTACCTGATATAATATTATACAATTATAATACGATGTTTTATTATATTTTAAGTTTAGAGTTGTGATTGAAACTTGAAGAAGATGAAGATCATAAATGTATCACAATTTTTCAGAAATGCATCGTGATTGTATCATAATTGTATTCGTATCATAAATATTGCAGGAATTGTACTACAAATGTATGGTAAATATATATTAATTGTATATCATTACGAGTAGTTGTGATTTTGTGACAATTTCACAATTTGTATCACAAATATATGATAATTGTATATTAATTGTGTTAAGAATATATCGGGAAGTTTTATTTTTGAGTATCAATGTAAAAGATGCAAGTTAGATACAACTGTGATACAAGTATGATACAATTATGTTTAGTGTCACGATCCTAAAATGGACCAGGTCGTGATGGCGCCTATCGTGAAACTAGGCCAGCCGATAAAAACCCCAAACCAACCAGAAATTTATTATAAGGAATTTGAAGTCAATAATTAGCTAAAAACCCCATAATATAAGTCAAAATAGACAATGCGAAAACATAACACAGCCCGACATCGGGGTGTCACCAGTCATGAGCAACTACATCTCGTCTAGGAATAAGAAAAGACAACATAGTCTGAAAGCAATGCTGATACAAGGCTAAATAAGATAGGAAGGAGAAGCACTGGGCTGCGAACGCCAAGCAACTACCTAGTCAACTCCGAGGATCGGCTGGAAAGCAAATCAGCACCGACTATCGCGACCCGAGGCTCCTGGATCTGCACACAAGGTGCAGGGAGTAATGTGAGTACACCAACCCAGTAATTAATAACAGTAAAGGCAGCTGAGCAGTATGAAAAACACGTAAACCACGTCATAATGCTACAGCAAACAATATAAGTCTAGAACAATACAGTAAAGCAATAAAACTCGTGAAAAGTCAACTCAGTTAAGTAAAAACCTTTTAAAACATCTTTCAATAGTTTTGAATGAGTGATGGAAACAGTGAGTAAAAGGATAGAAACGTAAATAGCCCCTTGGGCAAAACAAGTACCACAAACCGCCCCTCAGGCATAATATCAATAGAACCAGCCCCTCGGGCTACCTCACAATCACTCGTATCAGGACCTCGGGCAACAACATGAAACAACAACAGACCCTCGGGCAATATCACATCACACACTTGGTACCGTGCTCACTGGGGGTGTACAGACTCCGGAGGGGCTCCTACAGCCCAAGCGCTATCACAAGCCATCTCGTGGCATCACATATGAGGCCCTCGGCCTCTCATATATCATAAATCAGTGTAACACGCTGCGGCGCGCAGCCCGATCCCATAACATCCTCACAACGCAGGCCTTCTGCCTCACTCAGTCAGAACTCACTCAAGCCCCTCGGGCAAACAGTAAAAACAGGCACTCGGCTCAAATATCATTTATAACAACAAAAGGAGTAATTAAAACCCGAGTTATGAAATCAGTGAAAGTATAGCATGACTGAGTGTAAATATTACCAAAACAGTGAGGAAACAGTAGTAAAAAGCCCCTAAGGGTCCAAATAATCGGCACAAGGCCCAGACACGGCATTTAGTCCCGAACATAGTAATATTTTCCAAAACACAATAATATTAAATAGTTTTCAATCAAATGCGCGACTTAACAGTCGTACGGGACGGACCAAGTCACAATCCCCAAAGGTGCACGACCCCACGCTCATCATCTAGCGTGTGCGTCACCTCAAAATAGCACAACGATGTGAAATCCGGGGTTTCACACCCTCAGGACAACATTTACAATCATTACTTACCTCAATCCGGTCCAAACTCTAGCCCGCGATGCCTTTGCCTCTCGAATCGGCCTCTGAATGCTCCAAATCTATCCAAAACCAGAATATACTCATCAATATACGCTAAAGGAACAAAACCCACTCGAATATTAACCAATTTACACCAAAAATCCCAAAATTGACCAAACCCGACACCCGGGCCTACGTCTCGAAATCCTTTAAAAGTCACATCAATATAATCCTTACACTCTCACGAGTTCGTACATATCAAATATACCAAAATCCGACCACAGACGACCCCTCAAATCCCTATTCAAAGGTCTCCAATTTCAAGCCCTAGTTCTTCAATTTTAACCACTAATTTCCATAAATTTCAAGCCTAATCAGTGAAATAACATCATAGAAACGAGTTTTAGGTTCAACAATCTTACCTCAATGAAGTTCCCTTGAATTTCCTCTTCAAAATCTCCCAAAAAGCTCCAAAACCGACATAGAAATGGTGAAGAAGAGCTGAAAATCGCGAAGTCCATTATTTATATGTTCTACCCCAGAAATACCGCATCAGCGGTCAAAATCATCGCACCTGCGGAAATCACTTATCAGCCCCATCTCGCACCTGCGCTCAAACACCCGCACCTGCGCTATTGCAGGTGCGCCCAAAGCTGCGCATCTACGGCTCCAGTCCTTTTCCACTTTGGTCGCATCTGCGGCCTTTAAAACGCATCTGCGGCGTCGCACCTGCGGTCCCCAATCTGCAGGTGCGGAAACAACAGAAGCAGAAAAATTCTGCAGCTGCTCCAAACATCCAAACTCCCCGTCAACCATCCAAATCCATCCCGAGGCCCTCGGAACCTCAACCAAACATGCCAACAAGTCACATAACACTAGTCAAACATGTCCCAACCCCCGGAACACTTAATACAATGCCGGAACACCAAATCACCCTCAGATTCAAGCCTAAGGATTCCAAAAACTTCCGATTCTGCTTTTGATCAAAAAGTCTATAAACCTCACCCAAATGACCTGAAATTTTGCACACACGTACCAAATGACACAACGGGCCTACTCCAATTTCCGAAATTCCATTACAACCCCTATATCAAAATCTCTGTTACCAATCGGAAAACGCCAAAATTCCAATTTCGCCAATTCAAGCCTAAATCTACCCCCGAACCTCAAAAACACATTCCGATCACGCTCCTAAGTCCCAAATCACCTCAGGAAGCTATCCGAATCATGAAAACCAAATTCCGAGATCGTTTACTCACAATTCAACTTTCAGTTGACTTTTCCAACTAAAAGGCCAACTTAAGAGACTAAGTGTCTCATTACTCTACTAAACCATTCCGCACCCGAACCAACCAATCTGATACCACATAATATAGTTGAACAAGACATAAAGAAGCATAAATAGGGAAGAATGAGCGATAACTCATGAAATGACCGGCCGGGTCGTTACATTTAGGCATTGATGTATCAGATACAATTCAAATACAAATCTGATACAATTACGATACACTTATCATACAATTCCTACAACTTATAATACGATGTTATATTATATGTTAAGTTTAGAGTTGTGACTGAAACTTGAAGAAGATGAAGATCATAAATGTATCACAATTTTCTGAAATGCATCGTGATTGTATCATAATTGTATTCGTATCTTAAATATTGCAGGAATTGTACTACAAATGTATGAGAAATGCATATTAATTGTATATCATTACGAGCAGTTGTGAGTTTGTGACCAATTTCACAATTTGTATCACAAATATATGATAATTGTATATTAATTGTGTTAAGATAATATAAGGAAGTTTTATTTTTGAGTATTAATGTAAAAGATGCAAGTTAGATACAATTGTGATACAAGTATGATATAATTATATTTTAGGCATTGATGTATCAGATACAATTCAAATACAAGTCTGATACAATTATCATACAATTCCTACAACTTCTTCTTCTTCGAGTTTCAATATGAAATTTTACCTAAAATCAACTCTATGCTTAACTAATCTTCTCAAAATTGAGATATAAACTCGAGAAGATATTCTCAATCATTTGGAAGAAGAACTAATCCAAACGACTCACAAAATCGTAAAACTCAAATATTGAATTCAAAGTTTTTTAATGGAATGACATTAAAAATAATTCTTGCAACAATCTCAATGTTTCTTCATTTTCAGAGTTGTCCAGAGCGATGCAATTTACGATTTTTTGGTAATACATAACTATCGTCAATGATTTTTTTTCCTTGATTCCATTATGTGTTGAACGTTGTTCTTCAATTGTAGCAAAATACCAATTCAATCGATGTTATTTTGATTATACATAGCTATTGTTAATGGTAGGAAAGAAGAAAGGGAGATTCTAGGCGCAAATCAAGCGATTTTGAAGTAATATGAATCCAATCTTTTTCGCTTGTAACCGATCATGCAGATCACGATCGTATTAAAAGAAAATAATACGGGCTTGTACAGCTAATATAATAATTGTAAATAAATTGTTAAAAAAACTAGGGTATTTGTTGAAAACTACTAAACCTAGATAAAATAGTTATTAAAGTCCTGATTATAGTATATCTAAGAAAAGTTGCCAAAAGTTTGTGAAAAGTTGGTCCAGGCCCATTTATAACCCTGATTGACTAGCCCAAAAGAAAGCAGCTTAGAGTGTGCAGAAATTATATAAATATATAGTATATTCACACCAAGTAGATTTGGTGATCCTTTGTTGCATTTCTGGAATACAGTCTTGAAATCTAAATGACCAGTTACAAAGATAAATAAGGTATCAACCTTTCCTATAGGAGGTAAAATTCCTTCAAAAATAGCGTACTCAAAAGGTGATAATAGAATTTGCGAAAGACATATCAAATCTTACTATTGAGAATTGAGACAGCTTCTCATCATTTGAAACAATTCTATGATAAGGTAAAGTATATCATATGCCCAAAATCTCCTATATAAATCTTGTTAAATGATCCTACGGTATCTTCTTCAATAATTCATTCTCTAACAACATTATTAGCTGCTAAAATAAACATGCTCAGGCAAAGTTACCTAACTACCCTATTTTCTTCACTAAACTGTCCTAGTTCAGGCTTTGTGGTGGTGACTTGAGTGAGGATAAATTTGTAATTATAAAAGAGGTGCGACAAACGTAGATATACAGAACAGATATTCTCCAAACTCAGCACACGTGCAACCCAATCTCAACTTGGGCCTTTTTCTAATCTTTTCCAACAAGTTGGTTTGTTCTTTCTTTTTATTAATGTACTTCGAATAATATCAATATAATAATATATTATGATGTATATATAAGTTATATATGTGGTATAAATACATATAAAAATATATGTATAACATATTGATGGAATATTTACATTATAAATTATCACAATATAATATACTTGAAATATATTAAAGATACATTTTGAGTTAAAATAAAATTGTACAGAAAAAAGTTTAAAACTCAAAAAAGAAAAAAATATTGAAATTCTCATTGTGCAGAAGGAATTATTTTTGAGATATTCTGCTTTCAGAATCTTGATATACTTGGGTAAGTGTTATTTATGGAAGAGAAAAAAGAAATTATGGAAGAGTGAGGGAAAAGGAAATGTAGTAGCAAGTGTATTCATGTAGAGGGATCCCTTGGTTAATGGAGTTATCAATGTGAAAATGCTAAAAAAGTAAAAAAAAATGCAGTTTTTGAAATAAACAAAGCCTACTATCATTTATGAGAATAGTTCTTAAAAAGGGACAAGCATGTAAAAATCTCTTTATTAATTAAGAAATGTCAAAAAAGGAATTAGCAACGAGATTTTGAAAGTTCTTAAGTGATCCGCTTAACGGTTAATCACATGTTAACCAGCTAAGCGGATCACATGGGCCAGAGATGTGAGGCCCATTAATCGAAGCAAAAAGCTGGCCCACCGACAAACTCCAGTTCCTCCTCATTCTCGGAAATGGCTGCACATGCGCCATTGCACGTGCGGGTTCACCGGCTGACAGTTGAATTTATTCCTGATCAACGGTTGGGATGGAATCCGTACGACTCTCGACACCAGGGCGAATCCTGGTTTTAAACTGACAAAAAGAAAAAGAAAGTTTCTCCATTTTTTATGAAAAAAAGGTCTTTCCAATTTGTTTCTGGAAGATGATTGTGGGAGCAGAAGCATTTACAAATATTTAGCGTAATTAAAAAAAAAAAGGACAATTCGGTGTACCAGATATCCCCGCTCACATAGGATTCGTGGAAAGGTTGCACCCCAAGGGGTGTGTGATGTGGACAGTTTACCCTAATGCAAGCATTAGTGGCTGCTTCCACGGTTCGAACTTGTAACATTTAGGTCACACAGAAATAACTTTACCGTTGCTTAAAAGCTTTGTTCATTTACAGTAAGCAAGTGTTGTATACTTTTCATACAATATACAGAAGCTAGGACGAATATATATTAGAGTATAACTTTGAGATTTCATGATTATTGACCTGAGATATTAGATATAATATGATTGAGATTCGAACAGTAAAATATAATACGATTCAATTTGTGACTTATTAACTAATTAGTAATTGTTCGGCTGTTTATCAGCTTAATTTATCTTGACACAATTCAAGCTCACAGTAAAATTTAACTTACCGCCAAAACTTTTGAGGAAGTAAGATTTGAGGATACAAGTTTTAATCAGCTTGTAATCTGCATTAATTGTGTTTGAGTAAGACAAATTTAAAAACAGATTATGCATGACTAAACTCTAAATACTCAATACGCAATGATGAAATGATTGTGGTGTAGTTGTAAGTGTAATTATTTGAGCTGACCATTGACCAGATCTAGGTTTAGTTTGACTGAACGTGTGGGTACACGTAAGCTGCATGTGTTGTCTTCCTGTATTTTTGGGTTGTTAAGGAATGATGGTATGCCATGTAGGATGCACATGAAGCTCCATCTTTTCTTTTATTATACTACATCATGTTTTCTTTTAATTATGTTCGTCAGTGGCGCGTAATAAGGAATTTTTTCAAAGGTGTTTAAATTTAAAAAAATTAAAAAAAAAATCTTCGACAAAGAGTGTTGTTCAATATATATTATGTACCTTTAATATTTAACGAATAATATAGTATAATTTTCTCGTAAGGGTGGTCAGACCACCCTTAGAATAGTATAGCTTCGCCCCTGATGTTCATGTGTTGTTACATTATGCTTCACCCACAAATTAATGAGATAAACCAAAATTAAACTATATTAATGAGTGGATTAAATGCTATCAAATTATGAGTTGACATTATTTAATTATGAGAAACTCCTTAGTTGTTTTAGACTTTGTTTCATTTTAGCTTCACCACAAAAGGGATAACGTTGAAGCCCTAAGAGCAAAAAGCGTATGAAATACAATCAACGTATAATTTTCCTGTTTAAGCACGTGCTCCTCCTCAGATCTTTTGAGAGAGAGCGGTTTTTACCTGTTAGTAATTTAAATGTATAAATAACATTTACCCAACTTGAATAAATAAATAAATATATTAAAGAGATGAGATTTGTAAAATAAGAAAGTAGGAGAAAAATGGTTCGTGGAGAAGGGAGATGGGATTTCATTGGCCCCTTTCCCTTTAATCATCGTCCACTTCCTTCAAATACAATTTGACATTGATGGAATCGTTTTATGGTTTTTTTTGCATTTGTTTCGAAAACTAAACCATGATAATTATATCAATTCATAGGTCCCATATATAATCATGGACTTACTCATATTATGCTGTAGTGTCTTGTATATATATATTTTTCTTTGCCAAAGCACGGCTCAAGAACATTTATATATAGATACTATTTACATATATACATATTTAATTCATGTTTGTTTTTGCTTTTGGAAACTTGGATAGTACCGAGAATGATGAGTGTTTAGAAAAAGTTAGCCAACTTGAGGAATTATTAGCCGTTGTTTATTATTACCTAGAACTAGAATAGAGTGGTTAAGTGCCAACTTAATTAAAATGATGATTGATTAGACACAGAGAGATTTGTTGAATAATTAACAATCATGTGCACCATACACATGAAAATCTGGAATAAAGTGACTAATTAAAAATTGCCTGTCAAATCATGTTCCTGTCGGAAAACAAATCGTAAAAAATGGCTTCCCTATTTTCTCGTCATTTTCTTGATGTAATTTTTTGTCTCGAACTAATTGCACTTCTCTTCTTCCTTTTTTCCCCCCTCAAACTCACCCCTTTATAATTAAATTTGTAGAACCATCTCTAATCGCATTTGGTGAAATTGTGTAATTTTCGCTGCTATTTAAATCCAAGTTAACTTCATTAATAATGACATGGATATATATTCATTTAGCTAAAGATGGCATACGAAACTTCTCAAAATAGAACTAACCAGTCATATTCTTCAGCAATAATCGACTAACCAGTGCATGCGAAAATTTTACCATTGAAAAAAGGTGCCAAAAGATAGAGAAAGTTGCTAACAATTCGTCTTGCATGCTGATTTCCTCTTCTTTTTTTTAAAAAAAAAATCTTTTTTGAAAAGTTGTTTTTGGCTTTTTGCACTTCACAAATCAGATGTTTATGTTCACGAAATATTGGTTATGCAAACTAGTTTCTTGAGTGATGTCGCTGTCCATATATAGCATTGAATCTTGCATTTTAAGCAATTTATTGCTTATAAACTTCAGCTCCACCTTTTATTTGCTTACTAAACTAAAGATAGAAATTTCGTCTTTGGACCCCGCAACCCCCCCCCCCCCCAAGTATAGTTTGAACAGTAGCGAATCCGTCACTGGCCAGCAATTAAAATGGTTGAAAAAAATAAATTTATAATTATTGTCATTTTTATTCAAAAAGAAAAGAAAAACATAAAGAAATAAATGACAGTAAGAATAAAGGAAAAAGAATAAATCCATAAGAACCCCACTATCCTTCACTTCGACAGAGATTAATGTAGTATCGTTTCACTGTTCTACAAACTCTTAATTTCTTAAAGTACATCTTTATTGAAGGTGGGTAACTCTATTGAACCAACACTTCTTGTCGGTAAATAATTACTACTCCTAATAAAGAAGTTAATGTCTTGCTTGTTTGTTTTGCGGATTAAGATGCATGTATTTGAATACGCATTCGATTATATTAAGATATTATCTTTAAATTTGATTAATTAAGATTATTTTTTCTTATTAAATAAAATAAATAATTAAAAAATCTTAATTTATTTGGTATGATAAAATCAATTTGTTTCATAATTATAACCAAGTGGTGGTAGTAGCTAGCAGAGGTGCGTGGTGCGTGGTGGTTGTGAGGTGATCGATTTTGGTGGTTTGGCGGTGATTGGTGATAGTGATAATTGGTAAAGTTGTCTGATATTGGTATTTTTGCCGTGGTGCTTGGTAGTGATTGAGTAATTAATGATAACTGATCGTGATGATGGCATGTACAGCAGCAATATAATTGTGTGATAAAGGCTAGCGGCGATGTTGATTATACACTAGATAAAATGTTATATATGCACAAATCTTTAATTAAATATCGATTTAATAATTTTTAAATGATTCAGATTCTCTCACCTGTGAATATTTAGTGAAAACTAATAGGCCAAAATTAATAATGGGATGGAAGGGGACGCGAGGAGTAAGCACATGGTGAGGACCTCGTCTAAGACCCATCTCTTCAGAAACTGAATGAGGAGGGAAAACAAACATTGTGGTGCATAAAATATCTCTCGTTCACGTAGGATTTTGCAGCCTATTTTAATACAAGTATTAGTGACTAATTCTATCGCTCGAACTCGTGACCAGCTTTATATCACACAAAATAATTTTACCGTAGCTCCAAAACCAACCTTTTGGAACTAATGAAGAGACATCATATTTGATCTACCATTCAATGGCGAAATATGAGGTGGGAATTAAGAGAGATGTTTTAGTGGGTTGGAAAAAACACATGGGACAACACACACGCACTCATATTGGGACACCCTTTCCTCGTCCCCTCCGACATCTTGTCGCCTCGCACTGGCCATTTTCATTATACTTTATTCATTCATCATATTTTTGGATACTTCAATGGTTAAACTATGCTTAGGTTGAAAACCTACCTTTAGTATTTATTTAAAGTTTAAAAGATAAAAATAATCTATAATAGTGTTTCGATTTGCCTAGATACTAATGTACTTGTTTGACGCCCACGCCCCCATCCCAGTAGTTGATTAAGAAAAATGCTAATTAAGTTGTGCTAATAGTATATAACTATTTTAATAATTAATACTATATATCTCGAAACTCTAGCTGTTTGACCAGGCCGAGAAGGCCAGCCTCACTTTACTTCCAAACATTTTAGCAAATCAACTTTATTAATTACGCAAAAAAACTAATATAACTCAAGTTAACCAAATCATGAACACTTTAGTTGTGAGTCCACAGCTAGGAAAGGAATTTATAAAATCAATGAAATTTAGTATCTTCCAATTGTTTCATGCCGGGACGGTCGACCACTGAGGCCATTCATATTGTGAGGAGATTGGTGGAGCAGTATAGGGCGGTGTAGAAGAATTTGCACATGGTGTTCATTGACCTGGAGAAGGCATATGACAAAGTCCCCAGAGAGGTTCTATGGAGATGTTTGGAGGCTAGAAGAGTGCCTGTAGCGTATATTAGAGTGATTCAGGACAGTATTGTGGAGCTAAGACTCGGGATAGGACAACAGGCGGAGACTCGGATTTCTTTCCGGTTGAGATGGGGTTGCATCAGGGATCAGCACTTAGCCCGTTTTTGTTTTCCCTGGCGTTGGATTTTTTGACACGTCACATTCACGAGGAGGTGCCGTGGTGCTTGCTATTTGCGGATGACATAGTCTTGATTGATGAGACGCGAGGTGGCGTTAACGAGAGGCTGGAGGTCTGGAGACATACCCTAGAGTCTAAGGGTTTAAAGTTGAACAGGACCAAGACAGAATACTTGGAGTGCAAATTCATCGGTGTTACTGATGATAGGCTATAATTGCATATTTTAGTCGCTTATTACACTCGAATTTACTGCACTTTAATTGAGTTTGCGCTTTAATCGCTAGTGTTTTGCACTAATTGTGTGTTTTATGCCTTGTAGGTGTGATTCCGAGCTATATAGATGTTATGGAATGAATTTAAGTGATTTGAAGCTTTGAAGTCTGAGTAAAAGCTCGAGGAATTAAGCCGGGATCGTGTTCGGAGGTCAAATTTGATAATTAAGTACGAACGAAGACTTGAGGAGGCATATTGCGCACTGTCTAGTAAAATAGACATAACTTTTTGCTCAGAACTCCATTTGGGCTCCACAATAACAGGTTGGAAAGCTAACTCAAAGGGCTACAACTTTCATATTTTACGTTTTTCCAAATTCCAAACAGAACAGGGTGACAAACCGCGGTTATGACGAGACCGCGGCAGAACCGCGGTAGAAGATGGTCGCGGACAACTGAAGAATCAGAGGGCATGTTTGGCCGCGGTTCCACCGCAACCACGGCAAAACTGCGGCAGGAAGCGAAAATTTCAGGGACTAAAGTGCAAAACATGGGATTTTAAGTCCTAAACCCTATATTAAACAAAGGAGGCCGGCCAAGAACAAGAGGGGGACATATTTTGGACACAAATTAGACCTAAGGAGGCGGAGAGACACTACTTTAGGGTTAGACAACACCCTTGGAGGCAAGAACACATTGGGAGCAAGGCGGAGAATTCTTCTACGAGTTTTTTCCTTCCTCTTCCTATTTTTCATTGTTGGTTATGACTTTTAGTATTGTAGTTTTACATACTATTATGAATAGCTAATTTGTTATCTAGAGTTTGATAGAACCTTTTGTAGGATAAATTCTTGTTATGTTTTTATATAATTTAGCTATAGCTTTTCTCTATTTGTTCAACTACGTTTATATTGTGGTTGGTTGAAGAGCTCCCAATTAGCTGTGCCTATTTAGTATGCATAACTCGGGAGAGAGTGCATATTTAGGTAATTGTTGAACAACACCACTCCTAGAGTATATGAGGGATCAATAACCGAGGGTTTAAAGGCGGGATTAGGGATAACGAAGCCTTGGGTGCGATCTGAAGTGAGATGTATTAAAAGCCAGCTAGCGTAGCTCGGGAGAGTGCATCTAGTAAATTGTCGTAATTACTCGGGAGAGATTCACGGCAATAAGAGTGCTCATGATCGGTAGAGAATACATAGGCGAAATTATAGAAGACATAGCGGGAAGGATTCCAACAATAGGGGAAATCATAACTCTAGACCTCCTTAATCTTTTCTCGAACCCTCAGTATCGTTAGTTGTTAATTTACTATTTTAATTTGTTAGTTAAGTAGCTAAACACAAGAATCTTAATATCTATAAGTTAGGAATTGTTCAAGCTTGTCTTCTTGGTGATAGTGAACAGCTGTAGCTAAACCTTAGTTCTCTGTGGGATTCGACTCCGGACTTGTAAACCGGTTATATTTGCAGCGACCGCTTAGTCCTTTTTATAAGGCATAGTTGGGCGTGATCAAATTTTGGCGTTGTTGCTGGGGAACTAATGGTGTAGTTGTAGCTGTATATATTGCTAGGGTTCAAGTTTGAACTTTTATTTTGTTTTGTTTTTTCTTGGTATTTTTTTTTATAACTGTTGATTTGAGAAACATGACATCTTGGAATTATGGGAATTTAGGTGTAGATAATTCTACTATTGATCTCCATACATATTGTAAAGGAAACCACCCGTGGTAAAATTTTTAAAACGTTCCTGAGAGCGAGTTATGTGCACCAACTCAATCTTATTTGTGGAATGTGTGTGATGTGTGTGGTGGTAAAAAGGGTCACCTTCATGGTTGTGCTTATATTTCTTATTTTTTCCCAACCCCTTACTATGATGGTTCCACCTTTTCTTGTGAAGTTAATAAGAACAAAGAACCTGGGAATGCGGACCTGAAGGAGATCAAGGATATGCTAAAGTGTCTTCTGGAACAAAACAATGAGAAACAATTGCACATAGAAAGGCAAAAGGCAACTATACGCAAGTTGGAGGCTCAATTGAGTCAAGTGGTTGGAGCTTTTAATGCTCAACAATCCAATATTGATGATAGTAGCCAAGAAAAGCATGAATTTGAGGTATTAATTGGGGAGGTCAAAGCAGAACATCAACAACCTAGCCAACTAGAATTTGAAGATGTCAATGTTGAAGAAGTGAGACTAGAGTCAGCCAAGGACATTGAGGATACAAATTTTGTTGACTCTAGTATCATTGATGTTGAGGATGCTGAAAATCCTGAAGTTCATGTGTGTGAGCGCATTGGTCCTCACTCCAAACATTTTTCTACATTGTGCTTGGATGACGATATGAAAATAGAGTCATCCGAGCCGATTGAGAAGTCAAGGAATGAAGAACAAGGTGCCTATATTCTGGAATTTTTCTTACCAGAAAGATAGGACTACATACCTCATCTAAAAGCCAAGAAGTGTAGAATTATACAATGGTTGCTTGGACCAATTAGATTTGTTCCTCCACCCCTGGAGCATAGCCGAAAACTTGATGCCAAATTGGGGGTTCAATTCATAAGCTCGAGGTGGAGGCAAAAAAGTGATTCGCGTCGTGCCGCGACGTTAAATCAAGCGCTTGTTGGGAGGCAACCCAGCTTTATTGCTTTCTTTTATTTATTTTTTATTTTTATTTTTTTAATTGTATTATTTTTGTAGTGTCAATTTTTTTATTTTCTAGGAGCATGGAAAGCAAAGGTATTGGAAGGATGCATCAGCAAACCAAATGGTTGGAACTAAGTGTGAGGTACCCACACGAAGGACCAAGCTCGGGAGAAGTCTGAGTACCCCATGAACTGCTAGTGCTCGGCCTTTGGCCTACCACGGAGTTTCTTTTACCCTCTTGTATGTATGGGTGTGCATTGGGGACAATGCACAATTTTAAGTGTGGGGTGAGGAGATTGTCTAGGTGGTTTTTCATGCTACTTTAGCTGTGTTTGTTTTTTTAAAAGATTGGACTTTTCCTGATGACGGATCTTCTAGACAGTTTTCTTGAGGGAAGTAAGTCTAAAGAAAATACCAAAAAGATTTTTTGTTTTGTTAGGTAGTGTAGCAATTACCCCTTGGTTTTTCTTTAAACCACGGTTCTTTTCCAAGGGTTTTATTTGAACCGGGTGTAGTTAGTTTTTTTTTTTGGGAATAGGAGCCATTGTGTTTTGTTTTGAAATGAAGCAATATCTCTTGACTTTGTTATGCCTTGAGAATAGTGAGTACTTTGGCTGTGACGCTTAGGCTCAGTTTTTGATTCTTGTATAAGTACCTTAAATTGTATGATCTTAAATTTGCTTAACTGCTCTGACTAGGGTGTCTTGATGAATCACCAATCCTGAGTGAGTTATGTGCCATGTGTGTGTAAGGTTTTGTGATATTCTGTGCAGTGCATTTGATGCCTAGAACTTGCCCCTGTGTTTTGCAAAGCGAAATAGTAGTGTTGTTTCAGTCTTGGAAGGATATAGGCGTTTTCTTGTTGAGCCAGATATGTATATTTTACCCGCCTAATTATTATGTATCGTAGTTAACCCCTTTGAGCCTGTAATCCCGTTTCTTTGGCAACCACATTACAAGCCCTTACCCATTTTTCGAATTAACCATCTATTTGAACCATTGTAACCTCTCATGAGCACGTGAATTTATATGAACTATGTAAAAGTTAAAGTGTGGGGTGGTTGGTTTGGCTTTTGAGTGGAACTAATGAAATAAGGAGAAAGGTGCACTGTTTTGAAAAAGTAAGAGCTATGATAAAAAAAATAGTTGGATTCTTTGTGAAAAAAAAATTCCTTGATAAGTGGTGGGTCTTGATGTAAGTGTGCTTAAAGAAGAATGGGGTAATATACATTGATGTGAAGGTGGAGTTGGGTTTGACATATAAGTATGGGGTTTGAATGTTAAAGTATTATGTATTAAAGTGCTTAGGGAGGTGTAGTCACTCTTAATCTAAATTGAATCCTACCCGTCCCGTAGCCTACATTAACAACAAATAAAGTCCTAATTGATCCAAGATTGAATGAGCTCGATTAGTGGAGTAGTACACTACGGGCAAGCTTATGGTGCAATCTTTTGTGGCATATGAATGTTATTTCTGAGAGTGAAGTGAATTCTTTCTATCTTGAGTTCCTAAGTGTTCTTAAATTTTATATGTGGAACTACTCTCTTGTTGTTGTGTGAGGCACTTATTCATGAAGAAAGTGTAATGTCAGTCACATTATATTAGAGTAAGCGGGTGAGTTGTGAATACGTTGGGTACTTTGTGAGTCAAATCTTGAGGTGAAGATGTTACCGCTTTTGTGCTAGTCCTATTTTAAATACTCTTGGTGTGATGAGTTAGGAGAATTGTTTAAAAAGGCCGTGTCTATAAAAAAAGTGTAGTTTGATTGCTCGAGGACGAGCAATGGTTTAAGTGTGGGGTGTTGATGATAGGCTATAATTGCATATTTTAGTCGCTTATTACACTCGAATTTACTGCACTTTAATTGAGTTTGCGCTTTAATCGCTAGTGTTTTGCACTAATTGTGTGTTTTATGCCTTGTAGGTGTGATTCCGAGCTATATAGATGTTATGGAATGAATTTAAGTGATTTGAAGCTTTGAAGTCTGAGTAAAAGCTCAAGGAATTAAGCCGGGATCGTGTTCGGAGGTCAAATTTGATAATTAAGTACGAACGAAGACTTGAGGAGGCATATTGCGCACTGTCTAGTAAAATAGACATAACTTTTGCTCAGAACTCCATTTGGGCTCCACAATATATGGTTGGAACGCTAACTCAAAGGGCTACAACTTTCATGTTTTACGTTTTTCCAAATTCTAAACATAACAGGGTGAAAAACCGCGGTTATGCCGAGACCGCGGCAGAATCGCGGTAGAAGATGGTCGCGGACAACTGAAGAATCAGAGGGCATGTTTGGCCGCGGTTCCACCGCGACCGCGGCAAAACCGCGGCAGGAAGCGAAAATTTCAGGGACTAAAGTGCAAAACATGGGATTTTAAGTCCTAAACCCTATATTAAACAAAGGAGGCCGGCCAAGAACAAGAGGGGACATATTTTGGACACAAATTAGACCTAAGGAGGCGGAGAGACACTACTTTAGGGTTAGACAACACCCTTGGAGGCAAGAACACATTGGGAGCAAGGCGGAGAATTCTTCTACGAGTTTTTTCCTTCCTCTTCCTATTTTTCATTGTTGGTTATGACTTTTAGTATTGTAGTTTTACATACTATTATGAATAGCTAATTTGTTATCTAGAGTTTGATAGAACCTTTTGTAGGATAAATTCTTGTTATGCTTTTATATAATTTAGCCATAGCTTTTCTCTATTTGTTCAACTACGTTTATATTGTGGTTGGTTGAAGAGCTCTCAATTAGCTGTGCCTATTTAGTATGCATAACTCGGGAGAGAGTGCATATTTAGGTAATTATTGAACAACACCACTCCCAGAGAATATGAGGGATCAATAACCGAGGGTTTAAAGGCGGGATTAGGGATAACGAAGCCTTGGGTGCGATTTGAAGTGAGCTGTATTAAAAGCCAGCTAGCGTAGCTCGGGAGAGTGCGTCTAGTAAATTGTCGTAATTACTCGGGAGAGATTTACGGCAATAAGAGTGCTCATGATCGGTAGAGAATACTTAGGCGAAATTATAGAAGACATAGCGGGATGGATTCCGACAATAGGGGAAATCATAACTCTAGACCTCCTTAATCTTTTCTCGAACCCTCAGTATCGTTAGTTGTTAATTTACTATTTTAATTTGTTAGTTAAGTAGTTAAACACAAGAATCTTAATATCTATAAGTTAGGAATTGTTCAAGCTTGTCTTCTTGGTGATAGTGAACAGCTGTAGCTAAACCTTAGTTCTCTGTGGAATTCGATTCCGGACTTGTAAACCGGATTATATTTCAGCGACCGCTTAGTCCTTTTTATAAGAAATAGTTGGGCGTGATCAGTTACCCAGGAGGCGGACAGGGATGTGAAACTCGATACGCAAGTCATTTCCAGGAGAGAGAGTTTCAAGTATTTGGGATCTATTATCCAAAAGGATGGGGAGATAGATGAGGATGTCACACACCGTACCGGAGTAGGGTGGATGAAGTGGAGGCTCGCTTCCGGTGTCTTGTGTGATAAGAAGGTGTCGTTGAGACTTAAGGGTAAGTTCTACAAGGTAGTTGTTAGACCGGCTATGTTGTATGGGGCTGAGTGTTGGCCAGTCAAAACCTCTCATGTCCAGTAGATGAGGGTAGCGGAAATGAAGATATTGAGATGGATGTGTGGGCATACTAGGTCGGATAGAATTAGGAATGAAGTTATTCGAGACAAGGTGGGGTGGCCCCTGTGGAGGCAAAGATGCGCGATGCAAGGTTGTGGTGGTTCGGGCATGTTAAGAGAAGAAGCGCAGATGCCCCTGTTAGGAGATGTGAGAGGTTGGCCTTAGGAGGTGTGAGGAGGGGTAGAGGTAGGCCAAAGAAGTCTTGGGGAGAGGTGATCAGGTGGGACATGGCGCTACTTGAGCTAACCGAGGACATGACTCTAGATAGAAGGGTGTGGAGGTTGAAGATTAGGGTAGAAGGTTAGTAGGTAGTCATGCATCTCCCTTTGTCTTCTCTAGCTCGGTAGTATTAACGCTAGTTCGGTACCCTTTTTCTCCTTAGTTTTCTATATTCGCATGTCTCATTTCGTTGTTACTTGCCATTGGTAATTCCGTAGTTTGCTGCCTTGGAATTAATTTTCTAAATATGTTATCTTGTTGCTACTTGTTATCAGTACCCCTTCCATATTATCTGTTGATATCTCCGATTTAGTTTTCTAATTATTGTTTTGTTATTACTTGCTACCAGGACTTCTCTCACCTTCTTTAGCCGAGGGTCTATCGGAAACAGTCTCTCTGCCGTTCCAGGGTAGGGGTAACGCTGTGTACATCCTACTCTCCCCAGACCCCACTTGTGAGACCATACTGGGTTGTTGTTGTAGTATCTTCCAATTATTTGTATTTTAAAAATGCAAACCTCTATTTATATGACAAAGTAAAAAGATACTTTTGCTTCACATAAAAAAAGAAAATTGAAAAGGTTAGAATTTAGGTAATAGTGAATTGGGGGCTTATTGAAGGAGAGTAGTGAGCTGCAAATGTAAAGGCATAAAATCTTAGGGTTTAGTTTTTCGTTATACTGCTAAGTCTTTTGATGCGTGAAAATATTATAAACAGCATGGTTGGAAAGGGCTGACGAAAACCCAATTCTCTTGTGTCTTATAAAATCGGTATGGTTAGGCAAAGTGAAGTGTCATAGGAACAATTAAAATGTGTCATTTAACTGATCAAAAAAAGAAGTAAATTGTTTCATAGCATTTACATATATAAGACAACTTAAAGCTATGCGGTCTTGTCTCTTCACAATACTTGACGACCCTTTGTGTTTTCATATCACATTTATTAACTTCCTTTTTTATTGTTTTTATTTGACTTTTTCTCGTCTCCCTTTTGCTTATTTGTTTGAGTAGTTTGGTGAATGGACGCTTCTATGCCTAATATAGCAGACGTAGATGTCTTTGGATGGTGCGTTTGCCGTTTTGCAGAAAAGTCGCAAATTATTAGTTTAAGTCCTTGAATTGATGATCTTGAATGATTTTCGATAGAGTAATAAATGTTTCTCTAGTTAAACTTCCAATATGGATATTGTGAAGTATTCAAATGAATCAAATTTTTCTTCTTCTTTTTTTCTCTTCAAATTGCTTTGGAGTGAACCTTGGATAAAAGTCAATTCTATTCATCATTTGATCGTATGAGTTATTTCATGAATCATGCATAGTCATAATTAAATAAATAATCACGTCAAACTATAAAGTAGGAGAGTAATAATTAGGTCATGGATATCATAGGCGGAGCCAGAATTTGAAAGTTATTGATTCGGAATTTTATTCCTTTTAAGTTATCGGATTCTATATTAATAAATATATATTTAATAATTTTCGTAAATTTGAACCAAAATTACTGTATTCGGCCAAACCGCTAATGGGTTAGCACCTCCCATGATGATGGACCGTTTTCTTCTTCTTCGAGTTCATTCATGTGAAACTTTTTGCGATGGTAAAATTCGAACGCTAAGGAAATAAGGTTTTTCTCTTCGAGTATACGAAGATAACATGGAAGAGAAGAAATGATTGCCGAATTGCTGATGATATCACACGCGCGAGAACATCGTGGGAACTTAGCCCTAATGATTGTAGAGAGATGTCGTGTCGTACAATGGAGAGACAAGAGAACACGCACGGCTGCATGGAAGGAAGGACCCACCATTCCCGCTATTGCTTCCTACAGTTTTTCTGGGATAAATAAAGCTAAAATATAATGTAGTACTCTTTCTTTATGAGATTGGAACGAATTAACGAGAAAAGATTATTTGGAGATAAATATTAATTAGAAGGTATGAGACGATCCAGGGTATTATCTACAAATTTTAAATTTTAAAAAGAATTATTTCGCCAGCTTTTTGTGTAACTTGACTAATCTCACAAATTATATTCTTTTACTAATATAGATATCAAATAATTCTATTATCAATAACATTACCTAATATTTGTTGCTATACGTTGAAATTTTTAAGAGTGTGTGATTCTTTTTCACTTCATTGATCACTGAAGTGCACCTTTGAATGCAAAATTTAGGATATATATAATATGCTGAAAACAGCTTCTACATTACTTATTTAGTTTAATTTATTATAATAACTCCTCCTATTTATTTTATTGTTTAACAATTATCAGATTAAATTCATTATTACAAGTAAATTACGGTAGATGAAGTTATCCTACACTGTCAATTAAACTTAAATAAATAATAGAAGAGGGGCATAGATATCTGAAACCACGTGTAAACCAGCAAGACATGTTTGGTCCACGTGAGTTCTGGGCCTAAAGAGAAAAAAGAAGTGGGCGAGTGGTGATCATTTTATCATTGTTACTTGCGGGGCTTTTCTCATTTTGTTAGCCCACGTGAACTCCACTCTCGTCTGTCTCCCGGCGGAAGAATTTAAAATTGGGGTTTTGACACAGTTATCCACAAAAACAAAACTATTTATTCGTGTCTACCTATTTGTTTTTTTACCCATAAACTAATTATATTTTCTACCCATAGTAGTTTTTGTGGAAAATTTTTTCTTTATTCTCCAATTCTTTTTTATTTCTATGCTTCTTTTCTTCTACTTTTTTCTTTTTTTCTTTTCTGCTTTTCTTTTTTCTCGTTTTCTTTTTATTTTTTTATTTTTTCCTTTTCTAATTTCATTTAACTTCTTATTTTTTCATATTTTTTTTCTCTTCATAATCTAATTTCATTTACCATTTTCACTATTTTTTATTATTCTTTTTTTATACAATAAGAAAAATAATTGATATAGTAAATATTTGTTCACCTTTTTTTAATAACTAGCACAATATTCTTTTTTTTCTCATTTTTTAAATTTAATTATAAACTGAAATAATATCAGTTGTCACTTGATCTAATACACTGGATATCACATTGACTGCTGTTGAGCACCATAAATTACATAATCAAATTCTAAGAATCAACACGTGGTTGCCATGCAAACCTTGATCTCCTTCCCTATAAATATCAATACACACTCTACCATTAGCAGTAATACAAGCAGTTATAGAGCAAGAAAACATAATCTACGGCAACCAAATCTCCATATATACTAGTTAGAATAAAAATGATAATAAAATATTTAAAAATACAACAAAAGTATAAGTAGCGAAAAAGACTTCTAGTACCATGTGATACCAATATGGTATATATGTATACAAACAGAGCATATAATTTCTACAACTATCTGCGACTATACTACTCTACCAAAACATGAAAGGACGCAATAAAAGTATGAGAAAATTACATGCTCGTATTGCAAGCTAAATATTCGCAAAACAACTTGCTCATTTCGTATACTAAGAAGGTATATAGTTGTATGGGGTCGTTCCAACAATTGCCTATAACTATAAAAACTATTAATACACACAATTTATGTCCATCGGCACACAAAAATTCTAGCATTATTGCAACTCATGTTGATATAAATAATTTCATAATAGAATTCGCTTAAAATGCAGCTAAAACAACCAAAACAATGTTCAAACTACCATATGATACCAATATGGTTTATAACTATACCAACATGGTATACAGTTTTACTAGTTAATTCCCGGCAACTATATGACTATACTACTATTACATAACACACATGCATAAAGAGAAAAATAAAAAAATAGTGTACCACATATTAATATAATAAGGTATTTCAAGATATTGTACTATATTACTATTATTAGAAGAAAATCAAATATAGTACCATTTAAATGTAGCTAATACAATCAAAAAATAATTCAACTAGCATATGATACCAATATAGTATATAGCTATACTAATAGGGTATATAGTTGGAATGAATTGTATACTAAAATGGTATATTTGTATACTATTTGATTATACAATACAAAGTCGTCTTCTTCTCTGGTTCAACTATATTTCAACCCAAATTTCTAAAATTTACTACAAAATCTCCACCAAATTGACTGAAACTTTAGCTACAACCTCCAATCAACTTTCCAAACTAACCCATATAGGATCGGATCAAAACAATTAAAAACTCAAACAAACCAAGTTATGAGTTTCAAGCTTCAAGGTCCGTGGTATTGAAATCCATATCTTAGATCCTTTAATTGGCACCTATTTAATGCGGGACTTCAATAGCGTGGCGGAAAGGACAATCTTTTTGTGCGCTGGCTGCTGAGGAGAAAGAGTGGTCAATGTGACTTCAATTTCACATAACATTAACAAATAGTGACTCAAATTCACAGAATATTCTACAAATGATTGATTAACAAACTATTAAAGCATTACCAGTCAGTCAATCAATGCTCTAGATTGACTGTACTGCAAGGTTTACAAAATATAGACAATATATGAGGTTGGATCAGTGGCGAAGCCACATGGTCATATGGGTGGTCAATGGACCACCTTTCGTCGAAAAATTACAATGTGTATTTAGGTAAAATATTACGTTTAGAGTTATATAACACATATTGAACACCTTTGTTTGGTGCATCATGGCTTCTACAATATTTATACATCAGAAAATCCACGTTCAATGTTTAATCAGTATATTGTCCTAGATCGGGTATATTTTGATTTTCCTAACTTAAAAGTATACATTAGTAGCATGTTACTTGCCTATTTTCCGAATTACTTATATGGCTTCTTATGCACGAATACTTATGTATAGTTATCTTTTCTTTTAGTTAGTATAAAGAGTTTTTTACTCTATCACCATAGAAGTTCAACTGTTTATAGTTGAACTCAGAGTTCAAGATATTAGCACATTCAAAATTTAAAAATTAACTGTGATATTAAATATTTGAAATATTATCTATAACTTCATTATATCCAACATGGAATACATATTTATTACTTTAATTATATACATCTTTAAATTGTAAAATTATTCTAACATGATTTCGTTAAATGTATTATTAACACTCTCTAACGAAAAAAGAAGTAGACAAAAAATTTAAAAGAAGAAAAATCGTGTTCTTAATGTCAGGAGAGAAAAAATAGCAAATTCTTTGTTTGCATTCAAAATTCTAAATTTTAGGAGTTTTTACATACATTAAATAAGGAAACCATTTGGGCGGGTAAATAGTATTGATTGCATAGGTAGGAAAAATAAATAGTTTAGGTATGGGTATTTAAGGGTAAATAGTTTGAATTTAATGGGTATAAAGTGAGATTTTCTCTTTAAAATTTATGGGTTCGAAAATTTAAATCGTTTTAAGCTAATAAATTATATATTAATAATTTATACATATTCATGAATTTTTTAAAATAAATATAGAATTCGTATCAAAACTACTGGATCGGCCAAACCCGTCCGTATGGCTAGCTCCGCCCTTGGTCTCCACCCTCCTTCATCCCACTTGCCCCCAACTCTCCTTTTAACCTTATCTAATCATTTGCATTTGCCTTGGCTTGGCACAGCCCCCACCCCTCATTAGCTGGCTGACCTCACATAGTTTTATTTGTCAATCATTCTTGAATTGGATTTGCTATTCATTCTTCTCTTTTTAAAAAACAAAAATTCAAAACAATTGCGGTTTAACTTGGATTCTCTTTAAACTAGAATGATATTTGTATAGGGTCAAATTTGACCGTCAGCGTCTCTACGCCAGTGGGCACGCCCAGTGAGTGTATGCTGACTAACGTAGTGGGTACGACTCGGACGTGGGGACAAAAGCGACATCGTTTAGGACTCAGTGTCTTCACTAGGAAGACGTTACCTATTCTTGTAACTTTTTGATTATTTCGAGGAAGGTCTCTTATTATATAAGGGAGACCTTCACATTGTAAAGGGGGGATTCTGGAATAATACAAATCTCTCATTTTTTGACTTTCTCTATCTCTGTCTCAAAAGAACATATTCTCTTGAGTTCATACTATCACTTTGCAATACTAGATCTACAACAATAACATCATCTTTACATCTCTAGGTCTATTATATTTGATTATGATTTACCCTTTTCTTACTTTTGATTGTTTTCTAGCTTACAAAGTATATTGTTAACTTTTGAGCCAAACAATTTGGCGCCGTCTGTGGGGATTTCGAGAATCAAAACCATAGTATCCACCTAGACATCAACCAACTACCACTCTGTACACCACACAAAAACAGAGGATGGCCGAAAATAACACAAGATCGAAAGCTATATTGGGTGTCACTATCGATCTCCTTGGCCCTCTCAACGAGGACAGTGACGATGGCACCCTGAATGCAACCCCTAGCATCACACCGGGTGCAGAGGCCTCACCTTCCCCATCCGAAGATCTGACGATCTTGCACGAAAAAGGAGCTTCCACATCTGCGGCTACGGAAGCACCCCCAGCGGTCAAGAAGCTACTGGAAAGATGGCTAACAAGCACTCTAAGTGGCTTGGTCGAGAGGTCACCACAAAGTAACATCAGGTGTACACCAACGGTAGATACCACTGCTGCCGTGGGTGAACCGGAAGTTGCACTAGCAAATAACGAACCTGTCGAGACACAGACCAACGATGGCACGCTAACAGCCATCCTAAAGAAGATGGAAGAAATGAAAAATGAAAATAAGGCGCTCCGCGGTCAGACGAAGGAACATCAGGAGAGGGTCGACAAGATCCCCGGTGCTCCCAAGTTGCTACCAAAACGCGACGTGGGAAGGTTCGTTGAACAACCATACACTGAAGAAGCTGCCCCTCACTCCACCCCAAAAACCTTCAAGATGCCACCCTACTTGAGGGTATATGACGGAACCACAGATCCCGAGGATCATCTGATCCACTACGTCACCGCTGTGAAGGGCAACGACCTATCAAAAGAACAGGTACCGTCGGTACTGCTGAAGAAGTTTGGCGAGACGTTGACAGGAGGGGCTTTAACATGGTACTCTCAGCTACCGGCTAAGGCAATATCAACGTTCGAGGAAATGGCGGATAAGTTCGTCACAGCCCATGCAGGCGCGAAGAAAGTGGAGGCCAGGGTCAACGACATCTTCGCCGTCAGGCAAACCACAGGAGAGGGACTCAGGGACTTCCTAGCAAGGTTTAACAGGGTAAGGATGAGTCTACCAAACGTATCGGAAGGTATGGCAGTCGCCGCTTTCCAGAACGGGCTAAGCAGGGATGGTTCGAGGGCAACCAAGAAGTTGCTGAGCCACCTCATGAAATATCCCCCTACCACATGGGAGGAAATCCACAACGCCTATTGCGCCGAGGTACGAGCGGACGAGGATGATCTTAATGGGCCGACCCAACGGCTAACAGCGATACACTCAGAAACGAGGAGAGATCGACGGAACGAAGGACGACGAGAACAACTCCACCGCTCCAACAGAGATCGACATCAGCCATACACCAGATCCTCCCATACGCCACCAAGGCATACAGACGCGCTACAGCGACACGTCGCCCCACTCCGAAACGAAAGAGGTACGCCCCCTTTATTAACCGCCCATAACTTGTGTATCTCCTTCAGAAATAGTGTATGCACTGAAGAAGTTGGGCACCAAGGTGCAGTGGCCGCAGAAGATGAAATCAGACCCTGCCACAAGGAAATCAAACATCCTATGTGAGTTCCATCAGGAACGGGGACACAAAACCGAAGACTGCATAGGCCTACGGCAAGAGGTGGTTAGGATGCTGAACCAGGGATACCTGAGGGAGTTACTCAGTGACAAAGGGAAAATCAACTTTGCACGCGGACGAGAACAACCCCACGGGCCGCCGAAGCCACTTCCCCAACTCGCACGATAAACATGATCGTCGGAGGCGGCGACGAGTCAGTGATCAATCACGTCAAGTTCGCCACCACACACAGACTAAAGCGGACCATCGCCCATGAACGGTATGACGACTTCGAAGATAGTATCACCTTCGATAAGTCTGATGCCGACGGTTTGTCTTTCCCTCATTATGATGCTTTAGTTATCACTTTACGTATCGCTGATACGGATGTTAAAAGAGTCATGATCGATGACGGAAGTGGCGCCTGTATTATCCACCCAAGGGTCCTCGTACAAATGGGACTCGAGGATAGGGTAATACCG
>NC_031991.1:36892766-36900102 GCF_001879085.1 Nicotiana attenuata | reverse complement strand
TTTACAACTATTTGAAAAACATCCCGGCAAGGGAATAACCAACAACGCTTTCTCTTTCTTACTTTTCTTATCTTATAATTCACTCTACTATTTTGAGCCAACGCTCCGAAGAATCAAGTCATTTCGTATAATTTCAATATTCGTATCACAATTCGAGCCTATGCTCCCAGGAAAATCAAATGATCATATTACCGTTCACATGCTATTCACAACATATAGAAATCCTCCAATAAACACGGAGTTCACAACCAAATCATGATAATCACATTATAAGGACTCACGGTCATGCTAGACACCAATGTATAGATACTCGTCACCATGCCTATACATCGTACTCGATCACATAGCAATTAGCAACAAGACTCAACTCCTATTCCCTCAAGCTAGGGTTAAACCAAACACTTACCTCAAAGCCTTGAAATCCACTTAATCCTCAACTATCGCTTTACCTCGTGATTCCACTTCCAATACAGTGATATCTAGGCATAATTAATTCAACAATATCAATAAAGACTCAATGGCAACTTCTCATAGCCTAGATATAAATTTTCTAGCATTATTCCAAAAATACCAAAATTAGACACCGGACCCACATGGTCCAAACTCTAGGCTCGGACCAAAACCCGATCACCCATAACCCCACGAGTGCAAATATATAATTTGTTTTAAGATTCGACCCCAAATTGAGGTTGAATCACCCAAAATTCTCAAAACCCTAACTCTACCCAAAACCCATAATTTCTACCTTGATTTCATGTTTTTTAGGGCTAGGAATTCACTAATTAATGAAGGAAATTGAAGGAAACAAGTTGAACAATGCTTACCCAAGAAGTTTTGATGAAAGGGAGCTTCAATGGACGCCTAAGTGCTTGGAGAAGAAAGAGTTTCGTGTGTTTTTATGAAAAATCCCGTGCTATTGTTCTGTTTTTAACTTAAAAATTCGCTGGGCAAAATTGCCCTACGCGATCGCGGGAATAGGGATGCGATCGCGAAGGGCACCACTGACTGGTCATCGCGATCGCGTGGAGGGTTACGCGATCGCGTAGAAGAACTACTGGGGGTCCAAGGTTTTGGCTTACGTGATCGCGTGGTTCAAGACGCGATCGCGAAGGAAGACGACTCAGTGCAATGCGATCGCGTGGGGAAGAGCGCCATCGCGAAGAAGGAAATCCCTGTGTAAAAATTGCAGAAAATCTGATATCATCCTAAGTCCAAAACCACCCCAAACACCTCCGAAAACACTCCCGAGCCCTCGGGGCTCCTAACCAATCACACACCCTAACTCAATAACATCTTACGAACTTACTCGAGCGATCAAATCGCCAAAATAACCTCAAAATCATTGGATCGAGCCTCAAAATCATCATTTTCCTTTCAAACTTCATAAACTTCAAACTTTAGATATTTAGGTCCGAAACGCGTCAAACGACGTCCGATTTGGACCAAACTTTACAGAAAGCGCTTAACACATATTTAAGACTTGTACCGGGCGTTGGAACAAAAATACGAGCCCGATACCACAGTCTTTTAATAAATTTTTATTTCCATTTTCCTTAATAATTTCAGAAAAACAATTTCACAGAAAAATTCATTTCTCGGGCTCTAGACCTCGGAATTCGACTCCGGGCACATGCCCGAGTCCCATATTTTTCTACGGACCTTCCGGGACCATCCAATCTCGAGTCCGGGTCCGTTTACCAAAAATGTTGACCGAAGTCAACCTTAAACATATTAATATCAAATTCTTAAAATTTTTCACAGAATTCACATATTTCAACATAAAAGCTTTCCGGCTACGTGCCCGGACTGCGCACGCAAATCGAGGCAAGTAAAAATGAGGTTTTCAAGGCCTCGGAAGCACAGAATGAATGAGGAAACAGGTGATAGACCCTTTGGGTCGTCACATTAAGAGTCGGGAACACTTGAGTCAGCTCCAGGAGTTACGTCATCTAGTACTTTCATACCGTACGATAATCCAGATACTATGGTTTCAACTGTTCAAAACTTCAAATATTCAAAAGCTTACCCCACAATAACACATCCGAATCCAACAGTCACATGAGAATGCAAATAGCAATAGTATAAAGAATTAATCATTATGAGAATACTTATTTAAGTTTTAAAAGTTGAAATTAAGAATAAAGTGGCTGCTATGACTGAATGTTCATCAGAAATTCGAGTATAAGATTGGGGGAGAGAGCTAGTCGGTGGAAAGAGATCAAAATAGATCTCTTTGGGACCGCATGATCAAACCATTTTGCAAAGTTTGAGGCGAGATCAAAGCTCCGATTCAATTAAATATCAAATACTAACAAGTAACAATAGTATAAAGATTTTAAAAAGGTACATAAAAGGGAAGCTGTATCAACAACCCATTTGGCTTTGTTCCTCTCGACATTCATAATTGTCGTCATGGTTGAACCCCACACCATATCTTTCTTCAATCTGGTAAAAATGGGGGGTGACAGGCCATTTGTCGGACACGTGGCATTCACATAGGGTCTCATATAAAAGTTTTCTAATCTTTCACGTGCTTGACTTTGTTGTTCTCTACGCATTCCACTTTTTGCAAATTGAATTGTGTAAGTACCTGCAAGAAAATGTGGGTGTATATGGTCAAATTTGACCCTCAGCATTTCTACGTTAATGGGTACGCCCATTGAGTGTACGCCGACTAACGTAGCGGATACGATTCGGCCGTGAGGACAAAAGCGACATCGTTTAGGACTCAGTGTCTTCACTAGGGAAACGTTACCTGTCTTTGTAACTTTTTGATTCTTTCGAGGAGGGTCTCTTATTATATAAAGGAGACCCTCACATTGTAAAAGGGGATCGGATCTAATACAACTCTCTCATTTTCTGGCTTTCTCTCTCTATCTCTACTGCAAACGAACATATCTTATTGGGTTCATATTATCACTTTGCAATACTAGATCTACAACAATATTATCATCTTTGCATCTCTAGGATTATTATATTTGATTACGATTTACCCCTTTTCCTACTTTTGATTGTTTTTAGCTTACAAAGTATATCGTTAACTTTTGAGCCAAACAATTTGGCGCCGTCTGTGGGGATTTCGAGAATCAAAACCATAGTATCCACCTAGAGATCAACCAACTACCACTCTCTACACCATACCAAAACAGAAAATGGCCGAAAATAACACAAGATCGAAAGCGATATTGGGTGTCACTACTAATCTCCTTGGCCCTCTCAACGAGGCCAGTGACGATGGCATCCCGAATGCAACCCCTAGCATCACACCGGGTGCAGAGATCTCACCTTCCCTATCCGAAGGTCTGACGATCTTGCACGAAAAAAGAGCTTCCACATCTGCGGCTACGGAAGCACCCTTAGCGGTCAAAGAGCTACTGGAAAGATGGCTAACTAGCACTCTAACGGTAGGTACCACTGCTGCCGTGGGTGAACTGGAAGTTGCACTAGCGAATAACAAACCCATCGAGACACAGACCAACGATGGCACGCTAACAGCCATCCTAAAGAAGATGGAAAAAATGAAAAATGAAAACAAGGCGCTCCGCGGTCAGATGAAGGAACATCAGGAGAGGGTCGACAAGATCCCCGGTGCTCCCAAGTTGCTACCAAAACGCGACGTGGGAAGGTTCGTTGAACAACCATACACTGAAGAAGCTGCCCCTCACTCCACCCCAAAAACCTTCAAGATGCCACCCTACTTGAGGGTATATGACGGAACCATAGATCCCGAGGATCATCTGATCCACTACGTCACCGCTGTGAAGGGCAACGACCTATCAAAAGAACAGGTACCGTCGGTACTGCTGAAGAAGTTTGGCGAGACGTTGACAGGAGGGGCCTCAACATGGTACTCTCAGCTACCGGCTAAGGCAATATCAACGTTCGAGGAAATGGCGGATAAGTTCGTCACAACCCATGTAGGCGCGAAGAAGGCGGAGGCCAGGGTCAACGACATCTTCGCCGTCAGGCAAACCACAGGAGAGGGACTCAGGGACTTCCTGGCAAGGTTTAACAGGGTAAGGATGAGTCTGCCACCAAACGTATCGGAAGGTATGGCAGTCGCCGCTTTCCAGAACGGGCTAAGCAGGGATGGTTCGAGGGCAACCAAGAAGCTGCTGAGCCGCCTCATGAAATATCCCCCTACCACATGGGAGGAAATCCACAACGCCTATTGCGCCGAGGTACGAGCGGACGAGGACGATCTTAATGGTCCGACCCAACGACTAACAGCGATACACTCAGAAACGAGGAGAGATCGACGGAACGAAGGACGATGAGAACAACTTCCCCGCTCCAACAGGGATCGACATCAGCCATATACCAGATCCTCCCATCCGCCACCAAGGCATACAGACGCACTACAGCAACACGTTGCCCCACTCCGAAACGAAAGAGGTACGCCCCCTTTATTAACCGCCCATAACTTTTATGTATCTCCTTCAGAAATAGTGTACGCACTAGAGAAGCTGGGCACCAAGGTGCAGTGGCCGCAGAAGATGAAATCAGACCTTGCCACAAGGAAATCAAACGCCCTATGTGAGTTCCATCAGGAACGGGGACACAAAACCGAAGACTGCATAGGCCTACGGCAAGAGGTGGTCAGGATGCTGAGCCAGGGATACCTGAGGGAATTACTCAGCGACAAAGGGAAAATCAACTTTGCACGCAGACGAGAACAACCCCACGGGCCGCCGAAGCCACCCTCCCCAGCGCGCACGATAAACATGATCGTCGGAGGCGGTGACGAGTCAGTGATCAATCACGTCAAGTTCGCCACCACACACAGACTAAAGCGGACCATCGCCCATGAACGGTATGACGACTACGAAGATAGTATCACCTTCGATAAGTCTGATGCCAACGGTTTGTCTTTCCCTCATTATGATGCTTTAGTTATCACTTTACGTATCGCTGATACGGATGTTAAAAGAGTCATGATCGATGACGGAAGTGGCGCCTGTATTATCCACCCAAGGGTCCTCGTACAAATGGGACTCGAGGATAGGGTAATACCACGCTGCATAACACTAACCGGTTTTAACAATGCAGTGGAACGGACGTCCGGAGAAATAGCACTGCCCGTCTTAGCGGGAGGAGTCACGCTGGAAACAACTTTCCACGTGATGAACCAAGAAACGGCGTACAACGTCATCATAGGACGCCCGTGGATACACGCCATGCGAGCGGTCCCTTCAAGCCTCTACCAAGTGATCAAATTCCCTACCCCATGGGGAGTATTCAGTTTTCGAGGCGAGCCACGCACCGCACAAGAATGCTACAAAATAGCCCAAGACTGCGCCCACACCCAACAGCTAAAGGGGGCGAGCGCGGAGGCATAGCAATTAGCCGTGTCGGGGAATAAGGTCAACCCGAAAACGGACGCCATCAAAGACCCCGACGTCATGGAGGCCTGTAAAGCAACGGTCGAAGATCTCGACCCAGTCCAATTGGACGAAACCAATCTTGCGAAGAAAGCCTATATCGGGCACGGTCTCGCCAACCCAAGTAAGTATTGTGAATTCTTAACTAACCATGCGGATTTGTTCGCCTTTTCCCATTCAGATATGCCGGGAATCCCGCGAGACATCGCCACCCACAAGCTGAATGTCGAACCACTACATCCGCCCGAAGGATTTCACTGATCTGAACAAAGCATGCCCAAAGGATTCATTCCCACTACCCCACATCGACCAACTAATCGACGCCACTGTAGGACACGAACTACTGAGCTTCCTAGATGCCTACTCCGGCTACAATCAAATCATGATGGCCGAGGAGGACCAAGAGAAGACAACTTTCATCACCCACCAAGGGACTTACTGCTACAAGGTAATGCCTTTCGGGCTAAAAAATACAGGGGCTAAGTACCAGAGGCTGGTCACCAAAATGTTCAAAGAGCAGCTCGGTAAAACTATGGAAGTCTATATCGACGACATGCTGGTAAAGTCGACAAGAAAAGAGGACCACATCGACCATCTGAAAGAAACCTTCGAGATATTGAGAAGGTACGGGATGAAACTGAACCCCAAGAAATGCGCCTTCGGCGTGGCATCAGGAAAATTCTTAGGGTTTCTCGTATCACAACGAGGTATCGAAGTCAATCCAGATCAGATCAAGGCGATAGACGCGATACCCGAGATACTGAACAACAAAAAGTAGGTGCAAAAGCTGACGGGGCGAATAGCCGCCTTGTCTAGGTTCATCTCACGGTCCTCCGACAGATGCCATAAGTTTTTCAATGTGCTGAGAAAGGACAACGGGTTACAGTGGAATGAGGAATGCGTCGAGGCCTTAAGAAAATTGAAAGCGTACCTATCCTCGCCGCCACTGCTGGCCAAAGCAAATCCAGGCGAGCCACTGCTGGTATATTTGGCCGTATCCGAGGTCGCCGTCAGCGCAGTCCTAGTTCGTGAAAACGAAGGTACACAATCTCCTATTTACTATATTAGCAAAACCTTAGTGGACGCCGAAACACGGTATCCACACCTTGAAAAATTAGCTTTGGCATTGGTCGTAGCTTCACGGAAGCTCCGACCCTATTTCCAATGCCACCCCATAAAAGTAGTGACGACCTTCCCCTTGAGAAGTATCCTACACAAGCCTGAGTTATCAGGCAGACTCGCCAGATGGGCCATAGAGCTCAGTGAGCACGATATCTCATATCATCCAAGAAACGCCATCAAGTCGCAAGTACTTGCCGACTTCATAGCCGACTTCAGCGCAGAGATACTACCAGAGGCGGAATTAGAGGCACGCCGTGCCCCCTCCAACGCCGACCTATGGACTCTTTTCACTGTTGGCGCCGCTAACGCCTCGGGGTCGGGACTGGGACTCGTTCTTGAGGTCCCCACGGACGAAACAATTCGCCAGTCCATACGATGCCCCGAGATGACTAACAACGAAGCCGAGTACGAGGCTGTTATTGCAGGTTTAAAACTAGCCATCAAGTATGGAGCTCGACGACTCGTTCTCCATTGCGACTCTCAACTCGTGGTGAACCAGGTCACCGGGACTTACCAACTCAAGGAGCAGAGGTTGCAAAAATACCAGTCAGAAATCCACAGGTTGATGACCGAGTTCGACGAGTGCCGCTTCGAACAAGTTCCGAGAGCACGGAACGTTGAAGCAGACGGCCTAGCAAAATTGGCCGCAGCCACTAAAAACTTCAACAAAGAAAGCGTGGTCACCCTCCTCCATTCATCCATTGATCACACTGAGGTACTCTCTTTAAATTTGACATGGGACTGGCGCAACCAATTTGTATCCTATCTGCAGGATGGAACACTCCCCCTCGACAAAAGCCAAGAAGCTCCGCGTACAGGCCGCCCGGTATTGC
>NC_031991.1:36821112-36891527 GCF_001879085.1 Nicotiana attenuata | reverse complement strand
ACGGCAAGTAACTCGTACGACATGGAATTACGGTATATGGCTAAGGCCATCAACGATATTATGGCTAAGGCCATCAACGTCGATAAGTCGACCCAGCTCGACTACGACGGCAAGTAACTCGAGGACAGTCGAAGTTACGTACATGGCTAAAGCGATCGACAGTATTATGGCTAAAGCCATCGACAGTATTATGGCTAAGGCCATCGTCATCAACAAGTCGACCCAACTCGACTACGACAAACAAGTAATTCGACGACAGTCGAAGTTACATACATGGTTAAGGCCATCGACAGTATTATGGCTAAGGCCATCGTTGTCAACAAGTCGACCCAGCTCGACTACGACAAACAAGTAATTCGATGACAGTCGAAGTTACGTACATGGCTAAGGCCATCGACAGTATTATGGCTAAGGCCATCGTCGTCAACAAGTCGACCCAGCTCGACTACGACAAACAAGTAATTCGACGACAGTCGAAGTTACGTACATGGCTAAGGCCATCGACAGTATTATGGCTAAGGCCATCGTCGTCAACAAGTCGACCCAGCTCAAATACGACAAACAAGTAATTCGACGACAGTCGAAGTTACGTACATGGCCAAGGCCATTGACAGTATTATGGCTAAGGCCATCGTCGTCAACAAGTCGACCCAGCTCAACTACGACAAACAAGTAATTCGACGACAGTCGAAGTTACGTACATGGCTAAGGCCATCGACAGTATTATGGCTAAGGCCAATCGGACATAACAATCGCCAATCCTGTTCGACTACGACGAAAGGCACTCAACTAACGATTGAAGTGATGCCATCATTAGCTAAAGCCACCACTATTTAGCGTCAAAGCCACATCTTATCGGCGGATAACACAAGCAACGTTCGAGAAACACACTGAAAATCCTACAAATGAGTACCCGCTCTGCGAAGACAAGGTACCAAAAATAAAAGATACAAAAGGAAAAGAATGGCAGCAAAAGTACGACTTTCATTATCATTCAAAAAATGCATGTACACCTGACCTTACAAAAGGTCCCATTTACATTACAAAATACAACAAAACAAAATATATACAAGTCCTAAGAGGCTTCGCCCGTCACCCACAGCGTGACCGCCATTCTGCTCTTCATCCCCCGCCTGACCGACATCTTGTTCATCGCCGCCCCCGGGTTGATAAGTTGCAGAAATCCAAGAGCCGGATTCTAGACGGTTGACGTCTTCGGAGTTATAGCCCGCCCGATCTGGGGAATCAGAACTATACCCACAAGTTTCACGGGCGACACGGGCTATGCGCCGTTGCTCCTGAACCTCCGCCTCAGTGGCTCAACCCGCAACTAAGAACTCCTCGAATACGACCAATCTGGCCTCGACGTACACCCACATATCATGCGCCTCACGATGCGCATCCTCGTCAGGCCTTGGTGCAGCAGTCCACTTAAGGACTTCAATCTCAGCCGCCTTGGCATCGAGTTCGGTGGTCAAAGCGGCAACCTTGATCCGCAAATCAGCAGCTTTCGCCGCTACCCCACGGCCAACCTCCAACTCTTCTTCCTTAGACTGGAGAAGAGTTTCCAGCTCAATGTTCCGAGCCAGAGCAGTTATTAGCTGCTCGTCGATCTGCTCCAGCTCAGCCACCCTCCGTTTCAACTGGGCCTCCGACTGTTCGAGACCCTCACGAAACACCCAAAATTGCGGGTCCTGCTTGAGCAGGTCCGCCAGCGCCCGATGCTTGGTGTGGCACCGTTGGTATTTCTTCGCCATCTTGTTGAAAGTGGCTGCCTTCTTGTGCGCCTGCCGCCTCCTCTCCACCTCCAAAATGAGAGTCTAAAAAGGAGAAGAAAAAGGAAAGGCAGGTCAGTACGCATCACAGTTAGCCTTACGGCACACAGAAAAAACTGAAAGCTACCTGCAAGGCCGCACCAGCGACCCTCCGTGATAGGTCCCCGTCGCTAACACCCCTCAATATTTCACGCTCCGCGGCCGCACATAACAGGGTCATATCCGCTGCAGCCTGCTCGCTGTGTTGCAATAGGTTATACCCTCCTGGGATCATAATTCGGCGGTTAGACCTACCCGCCGTCATCTCCACGTGGGCCGGACCCCTCGCCAACCTATCTACATCTCCATGGGCGGCCTCAGTATCCGCCCTCGCGGCACCATCGCCCATTTCTTCAACAGCGGCCGACGAACCGCTCTCCAGAACACGGGCTGGGCTGGCATCGGCAACAACTTTCCTTTGTGGAGCCGACCCCCCAGAACGGACAGCATCGGCCATAAAAGTCGGCCTCGATACTTGTCGAGGTTCACTTACCCTCTCGTCTTCAGTCGTTATCCCCTTGCCCGTTATCAACCGCCGCCTCTTTCTCTCTGGCGGCTCCTCACCTTCGGAGGACTCCTCCATAAGCCGCAGGGACGGCCCCGAAGGAGTCGCTTTACTTAGAGACGCCGCCATAGGCACAGCCTCCTGCTGAGGAACCTCAGGAGCGCCATCGCCGAACGAGCCGCAGGGTATATCTTCACCGTCAGAGTCGGTCTCCGCCCTAAGCGAAGCAACAACGACCTTCTTCTTCTTGGGGGTGCTCCGACCTGCCAACACGAGTAAGTCAGGTAACAGAATCTAAGGGAGTTTCCAAACCAAGGCCGAAGAATTACCTGACGGGCCGTACTGTTGAAGAAATGCAGCCCAGGTACGGCATTCCTCCGCATAAGGTATTATTCTTTCCACCCATGATTTAATGTCATTAATAAACTGGGGTGGGGAAGCCCTCGCTACAAAAAAAAAGAGAAAAGAATGAAATCACAGTGGCCAAATGGTCAAGGTCACGATTATTCATGAATCCTGCAAATAAAGGCACTCACGATCTGGGTTCCACCTTTCCGGGAATCCTTCAGGCTTAGACACCAGGTGCTCCATCTTGATATAGAAGTACCTACGCCAGAAGAGGCGGTTGGCCTTGTCGTCAGCCTTAACCACCAAACCCTTCGTACAACGGCTTTTCAGTTGCAACGTGGTACCCCTCAAGTAACCGAGGCTGAATAACTGTAAGAGATGGTGAACTGAGACGCCGCACTCAGCCTTAGCCGCGTACGTGGTCAGATCCTGCACACCTTCAAGGTGTAAGGAGTAAGCTGGGCCGGGCACACATTGTAAAAGCGACAAAGCTCCTCCGCTAGAGGGAAGATCGGAAGACTATAGCCGATCAAAAATGGGTACTCATAAAATGTGCAGTACCCAGGCCTGTGCACATTGGCATAGTCCATCCCAGCCGGAGCCATTTCCACATGGTCCGGAATGTTGTGTGTCACTCGAAGGTCGTCTAGATGAGATTGCAGTAAATCGCTACGCTCCCAGGGAAGGGCTGGACTTTTCGTTTGAAATCCCTTCGAATATGCATGTCCTTTGGGAGGACGTTGTCTACAGAAAGGGGAACGAGGGTCTTTTTTACTTCCTCCCCCTCACCGACAGAGGAAGGAGGAACCCTAGATGGGTCAGTGTCCTTGGTCTTTTTACCACCTTGACTACGTTTTACCATGATGATTCTATTTGGGAAATAATGCACTAACGACGAGAAATATGATTTCAAAAGAAGTGGAGGAATCCCACATGAAATAACGGTTACAGGAAAGAAAGACAAAGGAGTAAATCAGAAAATGCTTTCCGAAGGTTTGAAAGTTCAATCGAATCGAACCTCTCTCCTATTTATAGAGATAAGTTGCGCAGAAATCAAAGAGTCATGATTCAAAACGTGCGCGGGAAACCAAAATGTCACATCATCCTCTGAACCGCCTCGGGGGCAAATATAATAATGACGCATACAGGCGATGACGTCATTCCAAAAAGAAAGCCACGCGTCAGTGGCTCAACAACGTCATACATTTTACCTCATTCATGTTGCCGCCCCTGGTCGAGGTCAAATTCTCCTAAGCCGAGGTTTGCATTTCCGCCCATTGAAGACGCCCACCGAATGCGTCTCCAACGAGCGGAGGGACTAACTGTGTAGGGTCAAATCTGACCGTCGGCGTCTCTACGCCAATGGGTACGCCCAGTGAGTATACGCCAACTAACGTAAGGGTACGACTCGGACATGGGGACAAAAGTGACATCGTTTAGGACTCAGTGTCTTCACTAGGAAAACGTTACCTATTTTTGTAACTTTTTGATTATTTCGAGGAAGGTTTCTTATTATATAAGGGAGACCTTCACATTGTAAAAAGGGGGGATTATTCTGGAATAATACAACTCTCTCATTTTCTCATACTCTCTCTCTATCGCTATCTCTAACGAATACTTTCTCTTGAGTTCATATTATCACTATTAGATCTACAACAACAACTTTATTTTTCATCTCTAGGTCTATTATATTTGATTACGATTTACCCTTTCTTACTTTTGATTGTTTTTAAGCTTGCAAAGTAAAGAAAACAATGCCAACTTAACATCTTCAATGACATAGTCAATTATGAAACTGAAAATCCACATCTCTTTTCTTTTCGTTTTTCGTTTCTCTTTCCTTATTCATATCTTCTCTTTATTTTTCTTCTTTTCTTTGTAGTTGTCTATTTATTCTTTTGCTTACCTCTATTTATCCTTTGCTCGGAGACGGTGTCCTTCCGCGTAGAAATGAGTTTTACTTTTTGTTAATAGCAATTCCGTGGTTATAAGCTTTTATCATGTTTTCTCATTGAACATTCATTATAAGGAATTGGATGAGACTCTTAAAAATTTAATAGAGGGATTTTGGACATTTTAACATAAGTTGGTGAAAAGAATGACGAAAAGAAGCCTGATATATTCAATTGTGATCTTTTTTATATCTGGACATAGTCATCGCAGTCAAAATCTGTAGAAACAAAGAAAACGTACCCTATAATTGATGAACATAGTGAAATAGCAAACTTCAGTTTTGTAAACGGACTAAGCCACATATCATTACATATATTAAATTAATTACCAATCAAAACTACCATAAATTGCAAATGAACTACTCCACTAATTAACATTTTGCGAACCCAATAGATGGTATTTCAGCCAATTTGGTATCACAGGGAAAAATAGAACCAACTCTGCGTAGTTGTAAAATGTTGGATTCAAATCATTCACTAAAACAATAACATCTAATTTCGCAACCAGGAGTACAGCAGTACTGTACGTATATACCAAAAGGAGTACTGTACGTATATACACTTCAGGTTACGATTGTATTTCTTTTATCCAAAAGGAGAAAATTATATATAGTACTATTATCTAATAATGCATCAGTTCAGACGGGCGGCATGATCCTTTGTGCTGTTTGCTAAGATCATTACAAAAAGACTGCAAAATGTACAATTGGCTGCTTTGCAAGATACATATCCATATTTAGCTAGTTTATCTACTACCATATGCATATTCAGCTCCATGTACTTGAGATCAAGTAGAGGATCATCCAGTAATCTGCAGTCATTAACAACGTTAGAATAAATGTAAATTATTTTCACCAACTTATAATTGTGCATAACGAAATATCCTTGCACTAAACATAAGTAGAAGCAAGCCAGCAGAAGTTGTACTTCTGCTGGATTGGCTTCAGTATTAAGCAAGTCACTTTGCTGAAAGTTAAATCGTTCGAATGACTTCTTGTTGAAATCAGGGGTGAAGCTATACTTTGGTTAGGGTGGTCAATTGACCACCCTTTGTCAGAAAACTATATAGCGTATATAGGTAAACTATCAAGTTTTAGAGGTACATAACATATATTGAACGCCCTTTGTCGGGAATTTATTTACTTCTTTCAAGTTTGAACACCCTTGAGGAAATTTCTGGCTTCACCACTGGTTGAAATACAATAAAAAAGATGAAACAACAAAAACGAAGGAGAGGACTGAGAATTCAAATCAGAAATGTCAACTATGCAGCAAGTGGTGAAGTACATATTAGTAGCAAACTTGCTACAAAATAAATTCATTCTTGTGAGCCAGAGGCAGACGCAGAATTTGAGCATCACGGAGGCACCAGTTTAAAAATAAAATAAAAATTTATACGTTGTAGGAGCCCGGATTCTAACCTGGGTCATCAAGAGAGTGAGGGTACTTAAAGCACTTCTTCAAAACAGTGCCTCTTTCCAGATTATGTGATTTTAGGGGGCCACGTAAAATAATTAACGAGTGCTCATTGTATATATATAAGTCCTGTTGTGAGCTAGCATGACTTGACAATGAAATTCTTTTCTTCTGCACATAATTAAGTATTTAAAAAAGAGAATCAATCCAATTCATCTGGACTCTTTAGCCATGCAAACCAAAAGGACCGGAACGCTAACAAACCAGTAAATGTAATGCAGTAAAGTTGAAATAATTCTCTTACCAATGCCAGTTCCCCGAACCACCACTTTGAAACTTAGGTTTCACTGTCCCTTGAAAAATCTACAGACACCGCTGATGGTGGCTTAAACTCGAGCAGCTTCCTACCTATATTCTGCGCTTCTTCTGCTTCAAGCTCTGGGTGCTCTACAATGCTCATTGTCACAAGTGATGGCGAGCTAAAGAGAAGGAACCGGATAAACTCAAACTCAGGATCGCAACCTGAGATATTTGTTAATTTGACCAGTTGAAGTTTGCTAAGGGGTCTGCAATCCAGGAGTTTAAGAAAACTTGAGACATGTTCTTGGTTTATCTTGATTGTAGAAGCCTACATGAAAATAGAGCAGAACACTTAATAAGTGCTTATTTATTTCAAAAACAGGTTATATTAAATTAGATGGAGTGTTACCACTTACCTGAATATGAAGATCTTGCAAATTCGGAGCACTTCTGAGCAAGCATACAACAACAGATATTTGATCAAAGTCGATAAAGTTTACACCAAAGAGTTCAAGAATCTTTAGAGAGTTTGGTGAAGTCTATAGTGTAGGCGGAACAGGTGTTCCAGCTAGGAGCTGAAAGAATTATGTGTTTAAAAAACATTTCAATCAGATTAAATAAAACAAGAATTCTTGGAACCCATATAATATCAGCTGTGAAGGTAAAGATAAACTTGATTTTAGCAATAAGGAAATAGAGACATGTATAATTAATTTCAATAGCAGTACTAACCTGCAGAAATTTGCCATCTAGAACAAGTCTTTTGACGTTACGCAAGCTACCCACAAACTTAACCAAATCAAAGATAGGATTGCCTTCCAAACCTATTTCAAGACTCTCCAGTGTAACATACACTTCAGCCAAGTTAGAAGCGTTTTCTAAGGAGATAGATTGGAACATATAAGCGGCCTTGATGCGCAACAGGTTAGAACCACTGATAATAAAATGACGAATGCCCGAACACTTATGCAACACAAGCATTTTAAGAACAGGGCAGCTGGAGAGAAAACGTTCAAAACAGTTGTTTGCGAGGCGAACCCGAGAAAGTGATAATCGGTCGAGATTACGGAAGCCTTTAAACTCTGGAGGAAGCGAAAAATCAACATTGTTGAGCTTCACGTATGTCAAGTCCAGACAAGAAAAGAAATAAGGAGGTAACTCATGGCGTACAATAACCTTTGGGTACTCTAAGGTTATTTTCTTGATGTTCTTCTGAGATAAGTATAGTATCCATTTGTTAACATCAGGAACCCGTGCTCTATTGAAATTAGGAATCAATACTCTAAATTTCTCTATTCGATCAGGATTAAGCATAAGAGACTTGGTGACAATTTCGTTAAATTGGTACTTGAACTCAAATAGAGAAAATATAGGAGCACACCTCTTGATGGCAAAGTAATAAAGTTCTTTGACGAACTGGTAATCAAACACTAATTGAGGAATGGTTAAGTAGTAAAATCTCCACTTCTTTGACAACACACTGGTTCTTACAGCTTCACGTATAGGCATTTTCCCTAGAATGTAATCTATTACATTCCTTGGCAAGTTGCTGATTATATCTTCATCAACAATTGGCTCCTGACTTGTAGCTGATTGATTTCTTTTGATACGTTTTGGAGACATTTCTTCCTGAAAATGAGAATCAAATATACCAAATTAATCAACTCTAAAAAAATATTCCACAAAAGAGAAACAAGGAGCAAAAATACACTAGATATCTCAATAAAACAGCATAATCAACATAATAAGTACATGCATTTTCTTAGACTTAAAGGCTCTTTGATGACTCAAATAGGAAAAATAAAACAAAATAAGAAGGGGGGGGGGGGGGGTAGGGTATTGATTTCTTAGATTCTGATCAAGACTCTCCAGTGTAACATACAAAATAGCACAGATAAACTTTTGACAACTATGCTTTCCGTCCGACCTCTCTGTAACAACATTTTTATATAACAACCATTTATTATAAAACCCAAGTTTTCCTCGGAACCGATCTTTTATGTTATGTTATGATATATGTACTCTATAACAGCAGTTCACAATAGCATCCAAAAAATATCGCGGTATCATAAAATAGTAATCACCAATAAGAAAATAAATAATAGTAGTACCAAGGTAAGGCATTCTACTTGAATACTATGTAATATTATTCAAAAGAGAAAATCAAAGCACCAAAAACAGGAAACACATTTTCTTTTGCTGCTAAAATAAGCTTTACAAAACTGCTAACATCTACAGTAACACTCCTATCTAATTTGGGGCATCTTTAAAACACAAAAAATCAGCTTATTCAGAGCTTTGTCTAGATTAGGCATCAAACTAATTAATCTGGAAAACACATGCACATATATAGAACCAACATCTACAAAGGAGTATTCATTCAAAAAGAAGATAAACAAAGCATTTAACTAGAAAAAAAAATTAATCCAAAAGGAAAAAGAAATTATTACAGAAAAGAAACATGGAAGGAGTCCATGCATACCAATTACCAAGCTCAGTTGGAAGCCACCAAAAACATTGGATTTAGAGTTTTCTTTTTTCCCTTTCCTTCTCAGGATGTTCCTTTTAACTCTGGTTAAGTGGAACTGACGTTTCAAAGTTAAAATTGCCGGGGGCAGTTGGGCAGAGAGTTTTCTAATCAAAGGTCCAAATATGACAGAAGTAATAATAGCCTTTGCAGGGCTATTATGGGATATAAAATGATCTTGAAAAGTGAAATAAGTACTACTCCGTACTAAAAGTTTAAGCAATGGTGAAAATAAAAAGGGGAAAATAATTAAAATAAGGCGGGCATTTGGACATAAGAATTATAAAATTTTGAAAAAAATGAATTTTTCTTCGGGTAAAAATGATATTTGAAAATTAAAGTTATGTTTGGATGTGAATAAAAAATTTGAGTTGTTTCTGAATTTTTATGAGTGATTTGAGTAAAAATTTTTGGAATTTTTCAGTGGGCGTTTGGACATAAGAATTGAAAAATTCCGAAAAAAAAGTGAATTTTTTTTCAAGTGAAAATAGTATTTAAAAAGTAAAGTTATGTTTGGACATGAATATAATTTTGTGTTGTTTTTGAACTTTTGTGAGAACCCAAACTGGAGGATCATGACTAGTACCCGGGCCATACTTGTCGAGCACCAACGTACATTTTATCTAATCTTCTTATTATCTTTAAGGGCCGACGAGATCAATATAAGTGGTAGATATGGATTATGAACACCAAACAATGAAAGATAATGGAACGAACATGCATAACATGGGATAACAAGACTACCAAGAAATTACATATAAGTTAGGAGCTACCACGCTTCCATGAAAGACTATACAACAAAAATCATCCGACAAGGCATACCAAACTATACATAACCCGACACCTGTCTATGAGCCTCTAAAGGAGCATAAGTAATGCAACATATCCGGAACAGGGCCCCGACACACCCATAATATCTATAACAAAAATGCATACCAAGACCACGGCAAGTCCGGAGAAGGGATCTCGCCTATAACCGCTAAACTGGAAAGCCTACTGTGGTGGGGAGCTGCGTCTTCCCCGTCTATCAGGACTTGCAGCACGACATGCAGCGTCCACAAATAAAAAGGACGTCAGTACGAATAAAGCACTGAGTATGCAAGGCAGGAAAGCATAATTATGAACAGTAATGTGAATAAGGATAGAGAATATACAACCTGTAACATCTGGGTACCTCTGTGGGCTACTGACATGAAATGCATGATACAGACATATATATACATAAACTTTTAATACACACGCCTCTGTGGGCATCATCATCATCACAACGTACCTGGCCTCAAAGAGGACTCGGTAAAAACGTACCCGGCTACGTGGAGCTCAGTAAAACCCAACTGATCAGTGGTTGCACAATAGGTGTCGTACCCGGCCGACTATAGTGCGGCTCGGTAGAGTAAAATAGATACGTATATATACAATGCATGCAGGACTCATTGGAATCATATTCTGAACCTTTCGGAGTGATGTAAAGTCGATATTCTCCGTACACATTATTAGGACTAACTCTTCATCAAAAATCTTATAAGAATCAGGAAGTACCAACAACATTGATAACATAAGAATAAGAGAAGCAACCCCAACATCAATTGTTCCATAAGAAGGGAAACAATGTAAGTACTGCTAGCTTCTAAGAGCAGAGTATCTTTGGAAGCTCGTTCATTGCATTATGTACAATCGGAGTCGTGCAAAAGAAGGAAAGGGATAGCCTCACATACCTTCTATATACTGCCCCAATCTCAAGCTATGAAATTGTCACAACTCCTTAGTCTACAATAAGAGAAACGACCCTATCGTTATCATTTAAGCGTCATAACTATTATGTATTGACCACAACCTATTTTACGATGAAACGGACAGCACCTCCCCTATATATATGAATTCACACAATTCAAAACAATCACCAAACAACCCAAACAACATCAATAATAATCATATTGAGCCTCCCAAAACAGTCCACACACAACCTAATCACTTCATACATACGACGGCCACCGTAGTCGTGTCAAACGACCCGAAAATATTACGAAGAACAACCAGCCCACAACCCTACATCTATATGGTGTTTTTCCACACCCTTCCTCCTCCAAAACTCCACAAAACAGTAGTAAAACACGCAGCCCAACAGCAACACAAAACAGTCCGCTACAAGTGAATAACTCGAACTCACGGCTTCCGATCACCGTTCCGTGAGTTCTTACATGTATAGAACGAATTACCATGAATTCACAGCAGAAAAAATGGATGAAAGAGAGCAGTAAACTTACCTTACTTGTGGAATAACTCAGCCCTTCCCTTGGTTCTTCAAACTCTAGGTTTTACTCCCAATTAGAACTTGAAAGAGAGAGAAAATCGATTAAGGTTTGTGGAAAATTTTTGGGAGGAAGTTTGCAGAGTCTTAGGACTGGTTATTTGTGATATATAATAAGGGTTATATTTCAGGAGATAACCCTTTAAATGGGCTCTTTGGCCGACCCGAAATTGTCTATTTTGGGTTATCATTTAACCAAGTAGGTGACACACCTACTTGTCACCTAGCAGCTTGTGCAGTCTGGCAAAAATGCCTATATCTCTGTCCTCCGATGTCGTATTGATAAACAGTTTAATACATTGGAAACTAGACTCATAGATCTTCAATTTGGTGGGTAGATCACCCCGTAATTCCAAGTACATTGGGAGAAAAGCTTAATAATATTTGACCTAAAGTTTAAGTAAAACTATGAACCTAAGTTGCGACAACTCTTGTCGACTTTTGTTTCATAACTCGTTTGACTTCAAGACTATGATACGGATATTATATGATTCAAATACCTTAAAATACGACCTATTGAGAATATTAAGCACCCCTAGGCTTACCTAAGAATACGAGTTACAACATCCTTGATTCGTTTAACTTCTAATACTTGTTAATCACCCTTATACACTCTTGTATCATTTAAGATCAATAGGAATAACTTCTTATCATTTCAAAAATAATCACTTCTTAGATTTACGTCGACTAGCTTATGGCATGAACCAACGTACGTGAATATGGGTTGTAACACCCTCCCCCCCTTAGGAACATTCGTCCTCGAATGTAGGGATTTATGGGGAGCCTAACTCATCGTGGATTCCAACGGAAATTTCCGACCGAGTTTTCCCCTATAAGATGGATACTAGACAAACTTTCAAGTAGTTAAACCCAACGTATTGCCTTGCAAGGCTACGCAAAGCATTATGGATATGTACATTATATGCATATCACCATTGTGTATTAAGGAAGAGTACTCTCAAGCTATTGCTTACCTCATAGAGCTGTTTCACCTTCTAATGCGTCCTGCGTCCCCCCGACATCCTCGTTATCATGAATCTGGAACAAGTAAGGGTATTTAGACTTCATCTCCTCTTCTGCTTCCCATGTAATTTCTTCCATATTTTTGTTCCTCCACAATACTTTGACGGAAGCTACATCCTTTGTTCTTAGCTTGCGGACTTGTCGATCTAATATAGCCACCAGCACTTCTTCATATGATAGGTCCTCTGTAACTTGTACATCTTTGATAGGGACGACTCAAGAAGGGCCTCCAATACATTTCCTCAACATAGATACATGGAATACCGGGTGGACAAATTCCAGTTCGGATGGCAATTCTAACTCATAAGCAACCTGTCCAATTCGTCGAAAAATTTTGTACGGACCGATATACCGCGGACTCAGCTTACCCTTCTTCCCAAAACACATAACACCCTTCATCGGCGAGATCCTCAGGAAAACCTAATCACCAACCTCAAACTCCAGATCACGTCGTCGGACATCAAAATAAGACTTTTGCCTGCTTTGTGCCGTCCTCAGCCGCTCTTGTATCAGTTTCACCTTCTCGATGGCTTGGTGAATCAAATCTGGCCCATATAGTTCTGTTTCACCGACTTCGAACCATCCAACTGGTGATCTACATCTCCTCCCGTATAGTGCCTCGTATGGGGCCATTTTAATACTGGAATGGTAGTTATTATTGTAGGTGAATTCTATGAGTGGAAGATCCCAATTCCCCTTGAAATCTAGAACACATGCTCGTAGCATATCTTCAAGTGTCTAAATGGTACGTGCAGCCTGTCCGTCGGTCTGCGGATGAAATGCAGTGCTGAGATTCACTTGTGTGCCTAAACCCTTCTGAAAAGACCTCCAAAAGTTAGCCGTAAATTGAGCTCCTCGGTATGATATAATAGACACCAGCACACCATGAAGCCTAACAATCTCCTTGATATACAACTTCACATAATCTTCAGCCGTGTAAGTTGTCTTAACTGGCAGAAAATGGGCACATTTTGTAAGTCGATCAACTATCACCCAGATGGAGTCAAACTTATGAGAAGAGCGAGGTAATCCAATAATGAAGTCCATATTAATCACCTCCCATTTCCAGGTCGGAATCTCTATATTCTGAAGCAATCCACCGGGTTTCTGATGTTCTATCTTTACTTGTTGATAATTGGGACACTGGGCTACAAATTCTGCAATAGACGTCTTCATGTTATCCTACCAATACTGCTCCTTAACATCATGATACATCTTTGTCGAGCCGGGATGGATGGAATATCGAGATTGATGAATCTCATTCATAATCTTCTCTCGCAACCCTGCCACATTAGGCACACATAATCGGCCCTATCTCAGTGCCCCATCTCCTCCGATCTCAAAAGCCGTAATTTTATACTGCCGAATGCTCTCTCTCAATCGTACTAAGATAGGATCTTCATATTGCTGTGCTTTTACCTCGGTTACCAAAGATGATTCTGATGTATTCTGTACAATAACACCTCCGTCATCAGAGTCTAACAATCTGATTCTCATATTGGCTAGTTGATGAAGCTCTTTAGTCAACCCCCGTCTACCTGCTCAATATGTACTAAGCTTCCCATTGACTTACGGTTGAGAGCGTCTGCCACAACACTGGCTTTACCGGGATGATACAATATCTCGACGTCGTAGTCTTTCAATAATTCAAGCCACCTACGCTGCCTCAAATTCAACTCCTTCTGCTTGAAGATGTATTGTAAACTCTTGTGATCTGTGTAAATGTCAACATAGACGTCGTATAAGTATTGACGCCATATCTTCAGAGCATATATTACTGCAGCCAATGGATAATTCTTTTCATGCTTCTTCAATTGTCTTGATGCATAAGCAATAACCTTCCCACGCTGCATCAATACGCACCCCAAACCTATACTTGAGGCATCACAATTGAGTGAAAATTTTGAAAAACACATTTTTGGAGTTTTTAAAATTTTCGACGAATTCCAAAATTCATCTTCCAAGTAAAAATTGAAAATTTTATGGCTAACCACTGCTTTCGATAAAAAGTGAAAAAAATATTCATGGCCAAACGGGCTCTAAGTGGCATATGTACAAAGAAAAATCAAGGTTTAAAGAGTATTTCTACTTTATTCTTACTTCTTTGGGTTCCTATTTTATAAAGTCAATTAGTCATCCCCCATAATACATTTCCATGAAATACTTAAATAATAGAAAAGGAGTGACCATTGAGATATCCATTATCAATAAATGAAATGTTTGAACGTTTGAACGAGTTTGAACGTTGAACTCTTGGCATATGCATTGTCTCAAATTATTGTCAACTCTTTTTAGGTTCTTTTCTGTTTTTACTTTTATCCACACTTATCAATAAACATTTCATTATATTTGATTATTTTTAGGGGACATTAAGTTTTATTGAATATTACTAGTTTTTTAGTAAAAGATGAATGAGGTATTAGTTCCTTACCTAAAAATTATGAATTTAAGTTATATGTATATCGTCAGTATAAGTAATTTTTCACTCCATCAGAGAATACTGACCCAACTCATTTTTGGCTGTTGATTTACAACCCAAGGAGTTTATTTTTCCAATCAAAAGGTTTCTCCAAACGTAAAATATTAAACTCAAATTTACTCTTACCAGAATTGAGCTGGTAAACGTGAATGTCGAAACTTGAATCATACTAAATTTCAAATTCCAAATCCTTGGTTGATAGCTTTTAGAAATTAAAGCTTGAAGCTTGAGATATGAAAAAAATCATAATTTTTTAGGTGCCAAACAGCCAACATTCAAATACTCTTATTAAGTACTCTCTTCAGTCCACTTTAATTAATTTTTAGGTTTTTTTTTTTGTGGTCCACAATATTTTATTTTTCCCAATATCAAAAAAGAATTAACTTTTTTTTCAGCAACTCAAAAGTAGAGCCTATTAATAGTAGTGACTGGGACTGGATTTAAATGATAAAATTAGCCTTTGTAGCATATCAAGAAGCCCTTTTTTATGGCCTTAATTATGGAATGCTCTGGACAGTTTTTTATGCTCTACTCTCGTGTCGTAATTCTCAATTGCTGGCCTACATCTTATAAATGTTTCACTTGAGGAAAAAAGTTATTGCACTATGAACACATGATACGAGTAATGATGTTCAGAGCTTGAAGCATACTTCCTCCGGTCCACAATAAGTAACCGATTTGCTTTGGGCACATCTATTAAGGAAATATTAAATTCTAAACAAAAATAGTTAGTGTGACTAATTAACTATCCTTAATTAAATATTGCAGCATAGTTATAGTAGCACTCACTTCTTTATGTGAGGAGTAAATGATTTTTTAGGGATACGTACATAATGGTAATTTTGGAAAAACAAATTGACTTTTTTCTTGATTATATAAATGAACACTTATTTTGGACTAAAATAAAAAAGCAAATTGGTCACTTGTTGTGGACCGGAGAAAGTAACAATTATCAAAGGCAAATTAGGACTTTAGGCAAACAGAAAGGAAAAAGAAGAAATACTTAATTTTCTTCTACTAGAAATCTGGCGAAAGAACATAAAGAGAGTAGTGTCTTTCCTGCATGATTTTCAAACCTCAAAACAGAGACCGTTTTGCTAATAAAAGTATATATCTATCTTACAGCTTAACCGCAGATCTATAACAGTAACCCATAACATATCTTTGAAGTAAACAACCACAAATTGTGTCACGATCCAAAATTCACGAATCGTGATGACACCTAACTCGATCCATTAGGTCCGCCAATTAACAGTTAACACAATCCTAATAAAATAAATATGATCAACAATTGATATATCTGAATTCTAAACAATGACCCAAGGACCGGTAATACAGGATATGAGCTAATTGGATTATTGCAAAAACGGATATGAAATGAATACAATTTCTGTTTGAAATGTACATAAACAGAATTCAACTCTAGAACTATCCAGAAATAAGTGGTAGCCACATCCGGAAGGCACGAACATCTTCTGAGTCAGCTCCTGTCATCACCTGCAGCTCTGCTCTAGTAATCTGCACGCAAGGTGCAGAAGCGTAGTATGAGTACAACGGACCTCATGTACTCAGTAAGTATCTTGACTAACCTCGATGAAGTAGTGACGAGGCTTTTTAGTTAAAAGATACTCACTGATATAACATGTACAGTAAACTAGCAATAGAACAATACTATGATATAACAGAAAAGAGTACACGAAATGAATATGCAAAGCAATAACTGAGTACTAGAAGAGATCACAATTTAACATTTTCCAATATCTCGACCAATCTTTTCCTTAGAGCGATAACCAATAAACCACGATAGTCACTCCATAACTTGCATAGCGTGAAGAATGTACTCAGATATCAAGTCAATGGCACGACAACACCCTTCATGCATTTATCTCATCCTCACCATATATGCGTATAACAGTACCAACCGGATGGCAGAAATGCCGATAACTGTAATGACAAAGTAGAAAATATGCAAGTAGCAATAATGAATGAGGATATACATATGGTAGAAGACCTAGATATAGACATAATAAATAAGAAGGGAACACATGATCTTTATAAGATAATAAGTAGAGGCGTGACTAACATGGTAGAAGGCTTGTACTAAAGTGCAACAAAATAGATACGACATGAATGTAATTATAACAGCAGGAAGTAGGCATGGTACTTGCAAATTAAGCAAGTAGAAGGTATGGGCAGCACAACAACAATTGAGATAGAGAAGAAAGACGGGACAATAATGACAAGCCATATAGGAAACATAGGTACGACAATGACAGCTCAATGTAAAGGCATGAATGTATACACGAGGGAAAAGATATCACGACATAATGCATGTCCATCGTCCTCGCCTGCACGGAAACACCCATCGTGCCATGAACTCGTGATAATATAAAAGCATGATAATATAAATAAATGGCACAACATCACCCTTCGTGATTTTACTCTCAAATGAAATGGCACGGCATCACCCTTCGTGCTTTACACTCACATGACATGGCACGACTTCACCCATCGTGCTTTACACTCAAATGAAATGGCACGGTATCACCCTTTGTGCTTTACACTTTCCTTCACATGATAAAATATATGAAATGGCACGGTATCATCCTTCGTGTTTTAAACTCTCCCTCACATGATAATACATATATAATGGCACGTCATCACCCTTTGTGCTTTACACTCTTCCTTACCATGCATATGTGTATCAATGACAAACAAGGTAGGAAGCATAAATAACTCAAGGAGAGTGTTCAAACAAATATTCCAAATGAACCTCAATCACAACTTTCAAGCCAACATTAGTTCAATAAACTCTCAAGAACCTTATTATTCAAGTATTTCAACAAATCTCAAGAATGATCTACAACACGAGTATAGAATCTAATATCTCAAGAATATCAGACGTAGCAATGTATTAATGATTGAGCATAATAATGACCGAATTAGACACATCAATGTTTCTCAAAATTTCGTCAAATTTTAATCAAGTTATAATAAACTAAATCTTGGTTTCTACATTTAATTCCATATTCTTAGTGATCTAGAAGTCAAGTAGGACATGAAGCAAGAATGGTCACATAATTCTACAAGGCACAATTTATAGTATAATTTACCCCCGAGCATGATTAACCTTGGCACATGCATATATGCTCGTCACCTCAGATATGTATCACCCCCGTATTTAGCAAATAATGTTAAATAGTAGGAAAAATTCACTCAACAAAGTTATACAAGACACTTACCTCAATTCGGCTAACTAAATACTCAATTTAGCTTCTTCCTATACAAATTCACCTCCGCCCCGCTCAATCTGACCAAAGACGACTTAAATACATCACACAATGCAAGAGAAAATAATTTTAATTAATAAAGCTATGGCCTTTATAAAATTTCCAAAAAGTCAACAAAAGTCAACCCCGGGCTCGCCCGGCCCAAATCCGGGTCCAAGGGTAGGTCTTGACTACCCATAGCCCCACGAGTCCATATACGTGTTTTGTTTCCAAGTTCGAGTACTATTCGACTCTCAAATCCCAAATTTTTATTTTTCAAAGCTTTAACAAAAATCCCCAAATTTTTCCCTAGATTCTCATGAATTTGATGTTAAATCTTATGTATAATCACGAAATATAATTGAAAGTTGATTAAAATTACTTACCCGATAGTTTGGTATGAAAATCCTTCTACAAAATCGCCTCTCATCGAGGCTAGGGTTCAAAATATAACAAAATGAAGCTAAGTCTCGAAATTACTCAGCTATATGCAGGCTGCAGATGTCGCATTTGCGACATGGGGTTCGCAAATGCGAATCTCGCAAAAGCGAAGAACCCTTCGCAAAAGCGAAGCATGAAAAATTCGGCTGCCTTCGCAAATGCGGACACTGGTCTTCCGCAAAAGCGACCAGTTGGTCGCAAAAGCGAACCTACCCAGCCTAGGCCTTCATCGCAAATGCGATACAGAGTCCGCAAATGCGAACTCAACAGGCTTGCAAAAGCGACATTTCTTCGCAAATGCGAGTCCCTTCCCCAGCAGCCCAGGTTAGCAAATGCGGTAGTCGCATTTGCGACAAAAACATCACAAATGCGATGAAACCAGTACCAGCTCTCAACAATTGAACAAAAATCAATCCGAAACTCACCCGAGCCCCCGAGGCTCCAAACCAAACACCCACACTAGTCCAACAACATAACGCGAACTCACTCGCGTGATCAAACATCAAAATAATCTCTAGAATTACGGATCGGATGCCAAAACGCATGGAAATCCCCATGAACTTCAAAAACTTCTAGAATCGCAACCACGCGTCCGAATCATATCAAATCAACTCCAAAATGACGCCAAATTTTACATGCAAGTTCCATATGATGAAACAGACCTACTCGGGGCTTCATATCACGCATCACAACCTCGAAACGGCGAATCACACCTCAAATCAAAATCAATGGACTTTGAATTTTCAACTTCCAAAACTCGCGCCGAAACATATCAAATCAATTCGGAATTAACTCAAATTTTGCACACAAGTCCCAAATGACATATCGAAGATATTCCAATTCCTGGAACTGCAATTAGAATCCGATATTCTCAAAGCCAACTTCCGGTCAAACTTATGAACTTTCCAAACCTTCAAATTTTTAACTTTCGCCAATTAGTGTAGAATCCTTCTAGAAATATCTAAATGCAAATCCGGGCATACTTCCGAGTCCAAAATCACCATTCGAAAATAAAGGAACCATCAAAACTCCAATCCAAGGTAAAATGCTAAAAAATCAAACTTGGTCACCTCTTCCAACTTAAAGCTTAAATCATGAAGTTCATTCTTCCAAATCGATTCCGAATAACTTGAAAACCAAAATCAATGATTCACACGAGTCACAATACATCATGCAGTGACACTCGTGCCCTCAAACTACTGAGCGAAGTGCAAATGCTCAAAACGACCAATCGGGTCGTTACAGATCAAATCATATCATAAGTCACATTCATAGATCAGTCAAGAACATGCATCAGATGTAAAATCCCTTAAGCATTGTAATAACAAATTCATAACAGAACAGACTAGTCACCATAATAATCATAAACAACTCTTACATCAGGTGATGCACGCCAAAATGAGTTTAGCATAGCAAGAATTTTGATTGTTTTGTCAGCATGCTCACCTCTTCGAGGCAAGATTAGCATTCTCATCAGCACGGGAGACTTGGCCAACAGAAGCTTGATTGGCTACATCTCAGGCTTTGAGCCAACAGTATCTGTTAGCTTTACTTCCTTGAGTTGATTAAATGTCACATCAGAGAAAGCTTCCACTTTAATATATTCTAGAGCTGGAATATCACCATCGTCATCAAACACCTAAGAAAGATTAACAATGGCACAACTCTCTAAACTTATTGAGGATAAGAAGTATGAAAATAAGAGAATGAGAAAGGAGAGTCACATGATTAAGAACCTCGATTTCCAAATACTACAAATATAGGAAGCTTCTTATCAAGCAAAGAACACATGAGACCTCATCTAATTCACCCACACAAATCTCAGTTACACTAAGATATTTGACGCAGTTAAGATCAAAGGGAAGTTGTGATGACCCAAAAGGTCATCACTTGTGTTGCAAATGAATTCAGTGTTCCGAGGCCTAAAAACCTCCTTATTACCCCACCTTGATTTACGTGTGTGGTCCGAACCTATATCCGGAAAGCCTTCTATGTGAAAATATGAGAAATAGAAATCTTTAGAGTTAAAAAAATTGATTATGGTTAACTTTGGTCATTTTTTTGAGCAAACGGACCCGAACCCTAAAAAAACTCAGTCGTTACCCATCTTTCTCCATCTCTTAGCCGCACCCCACCTCTTATTCACCAAAAATCAGCCGACGCCACTCAAATATCTAGGAGAAGAAGCCACACCCATCATCTTCTTACAATTGGCCACCCCAATTTCCCCAAAAGAAAATACTCCCAAAGCATAATTTTCCAACTCGAAAGACAAAGATACCACGCACACACACATAGGAAAAAAACGAGAATGAGAATAAAAAGGGGGGAACAAACAGAATAGTGATGAGTTATGGAAGTATATGACATCCAAGAGGGAAAATTTTCTTGTTTTATATAAAGTTTACTCTCACTTAAGAAGTAAAATTGGGTGGCCAGATTGGGATCTCAATATGGAGTGGACTTTGTCGCCTATCGTCATCATCCAGCTTTGGTTCATTCTGACTTCCATTGCAGTATTCGACTATGTGGAAGTGTAGACAAAATGTTGCTTGTTCCTAATATTGTTGAACACAAAGGTAGCTTCGAAATATCCACTAAAATTACCTCAAAACAGTCACTAAAAATTGGCAAAAGCTGGTTCCCTCAGCTGAAGTTAAAAGGAGTTGGAGATGCGAGTTTAAAGATCTGTCGAGGTTGCCGCCGTGGATTCCGCTTGCGATTCAGTTTTGTGCAAAAGCTCAGCAGATCTCTGCTACTTGTGTATTGAAGAAATTTTCCGCTATTGAAGATACGAGCGAATTGGTGGTGGAATCAATGGGTAAAGCTATAATTGAATCGTGAATTATGTTCGTGGCATCGAGGTAAGTGTTTAGTCTAACCTTAGCTTGAGGAATTAGGAGTCGAGTCCTATTTGCTACGTGATTATTGTTGAGTACGACGTATAGGCATGGTGACGAGTATCTATACGTTGGTGTCTAGCATGACCGTGGGTCTTATAATGTGATTTTCATAATTTCGTTGAATAATCTATGCTTTAGAAGTGATTTCTATTTGTTGTGAAAAAGTTAAGGAAGTAATTGTGATTTTTGTATATCGTGGAGCATTGACTCAAGTTATATTACAAATTGTGAAAGCATATGAGATGACTGAACCCTTTGGAGCATTGGCTCAAGTGGTAAAGTGAGTTATGAAATAAAAGTGAAAGAGAGAGAAAGAGTTATTAAATTGTTCCCCTGCCGGGATATTGTTGCTTTGTTGATTATTTCCCTTGCCGGGATGTTGAGATTATTGATGTTGTACCCTTGCCGGGGTTTAATTGTTAAAATGTGTTCCCTTGCCGAGATTTCTATTATTATTTTGTTTATTCCCTTGCCCCTTATTTGTGACTGTTGTTTGGGCGAGAAAGAGTGTTAAAGCACGAAGGGTGATGCCGTACATTGTTTGTTTATTATGAGGAAAGAGTGTAAAGCACGAAGGGTGATGTCGTGCATTGTTTGTTTATTGTGAGGAAAGAGTGTAAAGCACAAAGGGTGATACCGTGCCACACGACCTACCATTCCGTGCCTATTATATTGATTCTTATGGTGAGGACGAGAGTAAAAGCACGAAGGGTGATGCCGTGACTTGTCCTTGATTTTCCTGATTCTTACTGATAATTGAGCTATGTTGTTCTTTACGTTTATTTTACTGATTTTCTGTTGTTACTTGACTTCATGGTGATGTCATTGATTCCCTTGCCCTAATTGCTTCGTAATTGTTGCTTGGGCGAGGAAGAGTGTGAAGCACGAAAGGTGATGCCGTGTATTGTTTTGGTGAGAGAGTGTTAAAGCACGAAGGGTGATGCCGTGCACTTATTGCCGTTTGTTATGATTTCTTGTTCTTATCAGCTCAAGTGCATTAATTGTCTTATTCCACTATTACTGTGATTCTTTATGTTGGCATCTTCCTTTAACGTGTTGCTAGTTATTATTGAATTTATGCTATAATTGCTACATGTTTATGTGATTTAATTGCTACTTGACATTTAGCATACTAAATATTAAATTGTCCATTTGCTCCTTAAAGTCCATAATTAATTGCTACTTGTCATTATTTGTTTTCCTCAGTGAATCATAATTATTGTGTACATTGTTGTCTTATGAATTCGTATTAATTGTTGCGTTTGATGGAGTAATTTCATTTGGAAGAACTGTTAATATATGAAATGGGAGCGGGTGGTACGCATACCACAAGATATAATGAAATGGGAGCGGGTGGTACGCCTACCACAAGATATGAGAAGTGGGATCGGGTTGCACGCCTGCAACGAGTTGTGAACCGAGAGTGAAATCTGCCTTTGTTTTCCTTATCCTTGTAGAAGTTGAATTTTGGTTTCCTGATAATTCTCTTGAGATTTTCTTTTAGCTGCTATTTCCAGAAGCATGATTCCCCCTCCCATCTTTATTTGTTTATTTCTACTTTACTATCTGTTGTATATTATACAACTGCACAGGTTTATTTGGTGGCCTGGTCCTAGCCTCGTCACTACCTCGCCGAGGTTAGGCTAGACACTTACCAGCACAGGGGTCGGTTGTGCTGATACTACACTCTGCACTCTTTTTTGCAGACCCCAGTGTTGTAGATTTCGGACCGCAGTGAGATTGTTGGATCTTATTCATTAGGCGGATCTTATTCATCAGGCGACCTGAGGTAGCCCTGCAGGCGTTCGCATGCCCTGTCGTCTCTTTCTATCTACTTTCCTGTTTCTCATATGTGTTTCGAGAGACAGTGTTGTATTTAATTCTTTCGGACCTTTATTTGTAGAATTCTTAGACCGTCTGTGAAACTGTGACACCAGTTCTGGGTAGTCGAGACTCAAACAGTTATACTAGGTGTTTATGTTTAGATAATTATTGTTCTTCTTTCGCTTATGTTAAATTCCGCTGTTTAAATGTTATATCTTCGTAATTGTTAAAGAATATAAATTAGGTAAAAAGTTAAATTGTTCAAATGATTGGGTTGCCTAGCTCACATTAGTAGGCACCATTACGACTCACGAGGGTGGAAAATTCGGGTCGTGACAAGTTGGTATCAGAGCTCTAGGTTCATGGGTCTCACAGTTCATAGACAAGCTTAGTAGAGTCTGAGGGATCGGTACGGAGACGTCTGTATTTATCCCCTAGAGGCTACAGAGTTAGGAAAAACTTCACATTCATTCTTTCCTGTCGTGCGATTTTGTTCTCTCAATGCTAAATTGAAACCTCTACTCTTGTCCTTTCGCGAATGGAGAGGTCATGTACCTCTTCTTCAGCCGAGCAGCAGCACAGACCAGTGATAGATCAGCTATGTCTTCGGAGGCTTTATGGAGGTTGGATAAGTTTCACCAAGCTCTTCACTACTACTTTCAGCGGTGTATGTACTGAGGATCCCTAGGATTGTCTAGGCAGTTGTCACGAGGTTCTCAGGAACATGGGGATAGTTGAGACCAATGGGGTCGATTTTGCCACTTTTTGCTTGTCTGGATCCGCCAAGACTTGGTGGAGAGATTATTGCTTGGCTAGACCAGCCGAATCGCCAGCTTCGACTTGGGAGCAGTTCACGCAGCTATTTCGGAGAAGTTTCTCCACATCACTCAGAGAGAGGTATTAGAGGGGGAGGTAGAGGTATTAGAGGTGGAGGTAAAGGTATTAGAGGTGGAGGTGCAGGTATTGTTCTGGTTTGTGGTAGAGAAGCTTCGGTTTTATTTTGCGCCGTATCTGGTCATGCCTAGTGATTCTTTGAGTGCCCCTGTTTATGTGTCTACGCCGGCGGGTGATTCTATTGTGGTGGATCGCGTCCATTGTTCATGTATAGTGGTTATTGGAGGTCTTGAGACTCGTGTAGATTTGCTTCTTCTGGACATGGTTGGTTTCGATGTTATATTGGGGATGAACTGGTTATCACCTTACCACGCTATCTTGGACTGTCAAGCCAAGACTGTGACCTTAGCTTTACCGGGTTGCCTCGTTTAGAGTGGAGGGACTCCTGGTCATTCTACCCGCAGTGTTATCTAGTACGTGAAGGCTCAGCGTATGGTCGAGAAGGGGTGTTTGGCCTATTTAGCATATGTTCGTGATTCGTGCACTGAGGTTCCTTCTATTGTTTTTGTGCCCGCTGTTTATGAGTTTCCTGATGTTTTCCCTTCAGACCTACCGGGTATGCCACCCGACAGGGATATTGACTTTTGCATTGATTTGGCTCCGGGCACTCAGCCCATTTCCATCCTGCCGTATCGTATGGCCCCGCCTGAGTTGAAAGAATTAAAGGAACAGTTGCAAGACTTGCTTGAGAAGGGTTTCATTAGACCCAGTGTTTCGCCTTGGGGTGCGCCGGTGTTGTTTGTTAAGAAAAAGGATGGTTCGATGAGGATGTGTATTGATTACCGACAGTTGAACAAGGTTACAATCAAGAATAAGTATCCGCTGCCGAGAATTGATGATTTGTTCGATCAGCTTCAGGGTGCCAAGGTATTTTCAAAGATTGACTTGCGATCTAGCTACCATCAGTTGAGGATTAGGGCATCCGATGTCCCTAAGACAGCTTTCCGCACTCGGTACATGCATTATGAGTTCTTGTTATGTCATTCGGGTTGACAAATACCCCAGCAACTTTTATGGATTTGATGAACCGAGTGTTCAGGCCTTACTTGGATTCGTTCGTGATAGTCTTAACTTATGATATATTGATATATTCTCGCAGCCAGGAGGAGCACGAGCAACACCTTAGAGTGGTTCTTCAGACTCTGAGGGATAGTCAGTTATATGCAAAGTTCTCGAAGTGTGAGTTCTGGGTGAGCTCAGTTGCATTTCTGGGTCATGTTGTATCAGCAGAGGGTATTCAGGTTGATCCGAACAAGATTGATGCAATTAAGAACTGGCCTAGACCAGCATCAGCTACAGAGATTCGGAGTTTCTTGGGATTGGCAGGCTACTATCGTCGGTTCGTGAAGGGGTTTTCATCTATCGCAGCCCCGATGACCAGGTTGACCCAGAACGGTGCCCAGTTCAGATGGTCGGACGAGTGTGAGGCGAGCTTTCAGAAGCTCAAGACAGCTCTGACTACGGCACCGGTGTTGGTTTTGCCCACAGGTTCAGGGCCTTATACAGTTTATTGTGATGCTTCTCGTATTGGACTTGGTGCAGTGTTGATGCAGGATGGCAAGGTCATTGCCTATGCTTCGCGGCAGTTGAAGATTCATGAGAAGAACTATCCGGTTCATGATTTGGAGTTGGCAGCCATTGTTCACGCATTGAAGATTTGGAGGCATTATCTGTATGGCGTGGCATGTGAGGTGTTCACGGATCACAAGAGTCTTCAGTATTTGTTCAAGCAAAAGGAGTTGAATTTGAGGCAGAGGAGGTGGTTGGAGTTGTTGAAAGACTATGATATCACCATCTTATATCATCCGGGAAAGGCCAATGTGGTGGCCGATGCTTTGAGTAGGAAGTCAGCCAGTATGGACAGTCTTGCTTATATTCCGGTCGGTGAGAGACCGCTTGCTTTGGATGTTCAGGCTTTAGCCAATCAGTTCGTGAGACTGGATGTTTCTGAGCCCAGTCGTGTGTTAGCTTTGCACGGTCGCTCGTTCTTCATTATTGGAGCGTATCCGTGATCGGCAGTATGATGATCCCCATTTGTGTGTCCTTAGAGACACGGTGCAGCGCGGAGGCGCCAGGCAGGTTACCTTAGATGATGATGGAGTTTTGAGATTGCAGGGTCGAGTATGTGTGCCTAATGTGGATGGGCTCCGAGAGTTGATTGTGGAGGAGGCCCATGGCTCTCGGTACTCTATCCATCCGGGCGCCGCGAAGATGTATTAGGATTTGCGGCAACATTATTGGTGGCGTAGAATGAAGAATGTTATCGTTGCATATGTGGCTCGGTGTTTGAATTGTCATCAGGTTAAGTATGAGCATCAGAGGCCTGGTGGTTTATTTCAGAGGATTGAGCTTCCCGAGTGGAAGTGGGAGCGGATCACTATGGACTTTGTTACTAGACTCCCGCAGACTCGGAAGAAGTTCGACGCAGTATGGGTCATTGTTGATAGGCTGACCAAGTCAACGCATTTCATTCATGTGGCAGTCTCCTATTCATCCGAGAGGTTAGTTGAGATCTGCATTCGGGAGATTGTTTGCCTTCATGGTGTGCCCGTATATATCATTTCGGACCGGGGTACACAGTTTACCTCGCGCTTCTGGAGAGCAGTTCAGCGAGAGTTGGGCACGCGAGTTGAGTTGAGCACAACATTTCATCCCCAGACGGACAGACAGTCCGAGCGGACTATTCAGATTTTGGAGGATATGCTCCGAGCTTATGTTATTGACTTTGGAGGTTCGTGGGATCAGTTTTTGCCTTTAGCGGAGGTTGCCTACAACAACAGCTACCAGTCGAGTATCCAGATGGCTCCTTATGAGGCTTTATATGGTAGGCGGTGTCGGTCTCCGGTTGAGTGGTTTGAGCCGGGGGAGGCTCGGTTGTTGGGTACGGATCTGGTTCAGGAAGCCTTGGACAAGGTCAGGATCATTCAGGATAGGCTTCGTACAGCTCAGTCCAGGCAGAAGAGTTATGCAAACCGCAAGGTTCAAGATGTGGCTTTTATGGTCGGTGAGCGGGTATTGCTGCGAGTGTCGCCTATGAAGGGCGTGATGAGATTTGGGAAGAAGGGCAAGCTTAGCCCTAGGTCATTGGTCCATTTGAGATTTTTGATTGAGTGGGAGAGGTGGCTTATAGACTTGATTTGCCGCCGAGCTTATCAGTTGTACATCCAGTGTTTCATGTGTCCATGCTTTGGAGGTATCACAGCGATCCATTCCGCGTGTTAGAGTTCAGCACTGTCCAGTTGGACAAGGATTTGTCTTATGAGGAGGAGTCGGTGGCTATTCTAGACTGGCAGGTTCGTCAATTGAGGTCGAAGAGTTTTTCTTCTGTCCATTTTCAGTGGAGAGGTCAGCCTCCTGAGGCATCGACCTGGGAGCCCGAGTTTGATATGCGGAGCCGTTATCCCCATCTTTTTCCCGACTCAGGTACTTCCTTCTTATGTCCGTTCGAGGACGAACGGTTGTTTTAGAGGTGGAGAATGTGATGACCCAAAAGGTCATCACTTGTGTTGCAAATGAATTCAATGTTCCGAGGCCTAAAAACCTCCTTATTACCCCACCTTGATTTACGTGCGTGGTCCGGACCTATATCCGGAAATCCTTCTATGTGAAAATATGAGAAATAGAAATCTTTAAAGTTAAAAAATTGATTATGGTTGACTTTGGTCATTTTTTTGAGCAAACGGACCCGAACCCTAAAAATAAACACTCTCAGTCGTTACCCACCTTTCTCCATCTCTTAGCCGCACCCCATCTCTTATTCACCAAAAATCAGCCGACACCACTCAAATCTCTAGGAGAAGAAGCCACACCCATCATCTTCTTACAATTGGCCACCCCAATTTCCCCAAAAGAAAATACTCCCAAAGCAGAATTTTCCAACTCGAGAGACAAAGAGACCACGCACACACACATAGGAAAAAAAAAACGAGAATGAGAACAAAAAGGGAGGAACAAACAGAATAGTGATGAGTTATGGAAGTATATGACATCCAAGAGGGAAAATTTTCTTGTATTATATAAAGCTTACTCTCACTTAAGAAGTAAAATTGGGTGGTCAGATTGGGATCTCAATATGGAGTGGACTTTGTCGCCTATCGTCATCATCCAGCTTTGGTTCATTCTGACTTCCAGTGCAGTATTCGACTATGTGAAAGTGTAGACAAAATGTTGCTTGTTCCTAATATTGTTGAACACAAAGGTAGCTTCGAAATAGCCACTAAAATTACCTCAAAACAGTCACTGAAAATTGGCAAAAGCTGGTTCCCTCAGCTGAAGTTAAAAGGAGTTGGAGATGCGAGTTTAAAGCTCTGTCGAGGTTGCCGCCGTGGATTCCGCTTGCGATTCAGTTTTGTGCAAAAGCTCAGCAGATCTCTGCTACTTGTGCATTGAAGAAATTTTCCGCTATTGAAGATACGAGCGAATTGGTGGTGGAATGAAGGGGTAAAGCTATAATTGAATCGTGAATTATGTTCGTGGCATCGAGGTAAGTGTTTGGTCTAACCTTAGCTTGAGGGATTAGGAGTCGAGTCCTATTTGCTACGTGATTATTGTTGAGTACGACGTATAGGCATGGTGACGAGTATCTATACGTTGGTGTCTAGCATGATCGTGGGTCTTATAATGTGATTTTCATTATTTTGTTGAATAATCTATGCTTGAGAAGTGATTTCTATTTGTTGTGAAAAAGTTAAGGAAGTAATTGTTATTTTTGTACATCGTGGAGCATTGACTCAAGTTATATTACAAATTGTGAAAGCATATGAGATGACTGAACTCTTTGGAGCATTGGCTCAAGTGGTAAAGTGAGTTATGAAATAAAAGTGAAAGAGAGAGAAAGAGTTATTAAATTGTTCCCTTGCCGGGACATTGTTGCTTTGTTGATTATTTTCCTTGCCGGGATGTTGAGATTATTGATGTCGTACCCTTGCCGGGGTTTAATTGTTAAAATGTGTTCCCTTGCCAGGATTTCTATTATTATTCTGTTTATTCCCTTGCCCCCTATTTGTGACTGTTGTTTGGGCGAGGAAGGGTGTTAAAGCACGAAGGGTGATGCCGTGCATTGTTTGTTTATTGTGAGGAAAGAGTGTAAAGCACGAAGGGTGATGCCGTGCATTGTTTGTTTATTGTGAGGAAAGAGTGTAAAACACGAAGGGTGATGTCGTGTCGCATGATGTACCATTCCGTGCCTATTATATTGATTCTTATGGTGAGGACGAGAGTAAAAGCATGAAGGGTGATGTCGTGCACTTGTCCTTGATTTCCCTGATTCTTACTGATAATTGAGTTATGTTGTTCTTTACGTTTATTTTACTGATTTTCTGTTGTTATTTGACTTCATGGTGATGTCATTGATTCCCTTGCCCTAATTGCTTTTGTAATTGTTGCTTGGGCGAGGAAGAGTGTGAAGCACGAAAGGTGATGCCGTGTATTGTTTTGGTGAGAGAGTGTTAAAGCACGAAGGGTGATGCCGTGCACTTATTGCCGTTTGTTATGATTTCTTGTTCTTATCAGCTCAAGTGCATTAATTGTCTTATTCCACTATTACTGTGATTCTTTATGTTGGCATCTTCCTTTAACGTGTTACTAGTTATTATTGAATTTATGCTATAATTGCTACATGTTTATGTGACTTAATTGCTACTTGACATTTAGCATACTAAATATTAAATTGTCCATTTGATCCTTAAAGTCCATAATTAATTGCTACTTGTCATTATTTATTTTCCTCAGTGAATCATAATTATTGTGTACATTATTGTCTTATGAATTCGTATTAATTGTTGCGTTTGATGGAGTAACTTCATTCGGAAGAACTGTTAATATATGAAATGGGAGCGGGTGGTACGCCTACCACAAGATATAATAAAATGGGAGCGGGTGGTACGCCTACCACAAGATATGAGAAGTGGGATCGGGTTGCACGCCTGCAACGAGTTGTGAACCGAGAGTGAAATCTGCCTTTGTTTTCCTTATCCTTGTAGAAGTTGAATTTTGGTTTCCTGATAATTCTCTTGAGATTTTGTTTTAGCTGCTATTTCCCGAAGCATGATTCCCCCTCCCATCTTTATTTATTTATTTCTACTTTACTATCCGCTGTATATTATACAAGTGCACAGGTTTATTTGGTGATCTGGTCCTAGCCTCGTCACTACCTCGCCGAGGTTAGGCTAGACACTTACCAGCACATGAGGTCGGTTGTGCTGATACTACACTCTGCACTCTTTTGTGCAGACCCCAGTGTTGTAGATTTCGGACCGCAGTGAGATTGCTGGATCTTATTCATCAGGCGAACCGAGGTAGCCCTGCAGGCGTTCGCAGGCCCTGGCGTCTCCTTCTATCTACTTTCCTGTTTCTCATATGTGTTTCCAGAGACAGTGTTGTATTTAATTCTTTCGGACCTTTATTTGTAGAATTCTTAGACCGTCTGTGAAACTGTAACACCAGTTCTGGGTAGTCGAGACTCAAACAGTTATACTAGGTGTTTATGTTTAGATAATTGTTGTTCTTCTTCCGCTTATGTTAAATTCCGCTGTTTAAATGTTATATCTTCGTAATTGTTAAAGAATATAAATTAGGTAAAAAGTTAAATTGTTCAAATGATTGGCTTGCCTAGCTCACATTAGTAGGCGCCATCACGACTCTCGAGGGTGGGAAATCCGGGTCGTGACAGAAGCCTTTTTGGTACTTCACCTGCTCCAGCAACCAAGAACTAGGAAGAAAATACAGAATGACTCAAAACCCAAAATATATCAAATTGTGAAAATGCTCAATGAAGTGATAAAGCACATTTACCTTAAGACTAACGGCATCCAACTCGAGATTTTCGAGCTCGAAACACTGGGCACTATCACAATTTCCTGACCCCAAATGATTTTTATAATGCTATAGTGAAAGTTTTGCAAGATGGGGAACATGTTTTAAACATACAGATCCTACGCTTTCAATGACGTCAAAGGATCTCAGCATGGGAGCATTAATTTCAATGACATTGCTGTAAACATTATGATCCATCACCAATTGATCGAGCAACGCCCAATTAGAGATTAAACTTTCAAGAAATTTAGAAGAAATTGTGACAACATATAATTGCATACTAATTAACCTATCAAATCCTTAATTTGAAGGCTGGCGGAGTAAGGTGTATTGAACATTTTGTGAAAGCCAGATGCCTCAATTGAAAACATGTGAAAATTGAAGATGGCAATTTGTATGGGTCGCCCGGAAGTTGAAGAACAAGATGTTGAATGCCATGTAAGATAATTAAATCGCAGCCATAGCAGAGATTATGACACAATTATACATATATAAAATCATAATCTTGAATTAGAGTCTAAGGAAGTGTATCGTTAAACTCCATGGATTCAGCAGTGACAGCAAACGACGATTAATCCTGAGACCAACTTCCATGATCCACTAGCTACGCGCTCTCACAACCCGGAGAACTTGACCGATGGGACGTCTACCTTTACCACATATTCAAGAGGCAGAATACGCTAGAGTTTTCTAATAGCTAAGGAAAGGGGGTTGGCCTCTATTTATAAAGAGTGTCTACCCATCACAGGCCAACTGTTATTGGGCCTCACTTATCCACACACATAGTATTTAATATTAGGCCTTTTATTTATCTACCACTTAGGCCACGTCACTATCCATTCAAGCTATAAACAATTAGCGTAAGTCCAAATTCTAACATTCTTCCACTTGGACGCCAATGTTAATTGATGACAAAAAAACAATTTTAAAACTTTTGAGTTTTGAGAAAAATATTTTCTGAAAAGATTTTAGACTCTATAGTGACCACACTACTCACATAGCCAAGGATAGAATGACCCATATAACAATCCATCCAGTCGCAATGGAGAACACTAACAATGAATCGTAGCAGGCATCACACCATTTCAAGGTATGAATTCTCTTTATGGTCACATGTGCTAGAATTTCCTTCAACATGGATCAAACATATGTGCTAAGCATGTTATCTTTCTAATCAAGGTGAACAGATCTACACCTCTTAGAAAGAAATAACCTTCCAAGTGATATAATAACCATGTCACCTCAGGAGCCTACAAGGGACACTAAAATCATATCACCTCAGAAGGTTTCCCTTGTGCCTTACCTAGGATAATCAAGGCTACAAGCAGCAAAACTCAAAGATATCGTGAGTTTATGCAATGTCCAATTGGAAATAAAAAAATAAAAAGAAATTATCATGTTAGTCAATAAGCATGACAAATATAAAATAACACAAGCTTGCATAAAATTAGAATCTTTTAAAAGCAATATCTCAGCCAGCAATTACAAAGTAACTCCTACTGACTAAATCACATCAAAAGACTCTAAACTATCCATGTTTTTAGCATATTCATTAAACACTACAAGCCTAAGACCTTTTGGTCAAAGGATCACCCAACATAGATTATGTGTTAATATACTCAATACACATATCACCTTCTTTTACAATGTCTCTAACTTTAAGAAACTTAAGGCTAACATGCTTAGAGCCTCTTGTTCGCTTGTTATTCTTAGAGAAGAACACATCTGCACTATTGTCATAGAAAATAGTCACAGGCTTAGATATAAAATTCACAATTTGCAACTTAGTAAGAAAATTCTTCATCCAGACAGTATGTGAAGTAGTCTCAAAACAAGCAATAAACTCAGCTTCCATTGTGGATGTAGCAGTGATACTCTATTTCTCACTTTTCCAAGAAACATTACCTCCCGCCAACATAAAAATATACCCAAAAGTTGATTTCATAGTGTCTTGACAACCTGCAAAATCCTATATACCAGCAGGTCCAGATCATCAACTTTTTTGTATACAAGCATGAAGTCTTTGGTGTGTTGTAGATATCTCATAACTTTCTTTGCAGCCACCCAATGTGCCCACCGATGATTAGAAGAAAATCTCCCCAACATATTTACAACAAATGATATATCAGGCTTTGTACAAACTTGTATGTACATCAAACAACCAACAACACTTGCATATAGCACATCTTTCATGGTTCTCCTCTCAACATCACTTTTTGGACATTGATCATTTCTAAGTTTGTCTCCTTTTACAACAGGTGCAGCACCAGATTTGCAATCTTACATATTGAAAGTTTTAAGAACACTCTCAATATAGGAAAGTTGTGATATACCCAACAAACCACGTGACCTATCTCAAGAACATAAGAGGCTTCCCCAAGATCTTTCATATCAAAAGACCTTGACAAAAATTGCTTGGTCTCATTCATCAAGCGCAAATCATTTGTGGCAAGTAGAATGTCATCAACATAGTGAACCATAATAATAAAATTGTCATTAGCTATTTTGAGATAAACACATTCATCAAGCTTATTTTCCCCAAATCCAAATTTTGTAATAATTTCATCGAATTTCAAGTACCACTGCCTGGAGGCTTGTTTAAGCCCATATATGGATTTATTAAGCTTGCACACTAGATGTTCTTTTATACCCTTCAAGTTGAACCATGCAAAATTTTTCAAGCAGACTCCCATTCAGGAAAGCAGTTTTAACATCCATCTGGTGCAACTCTAAATCAAAATGAGCCACAAGAGCCATCACAACTCTAAATGCATCCTTAGATGAAATAGGAGAAAATGTTTCTTTATAATCAATACCTTCTTTCCGAGTGTAACCCTTAGCAACCAACCTTGCTTTGTAACGGTCTATGTTTTCCTTAGAGTCTCTTTTAGTTTTTAACACCCATTTGCAACCAACCTAAAACCTACAGGCAATTCAACTAACTCCCACACTCCATTGTGTTCCATGGAGTGTATTTTATCTTCCATTGCCTCACGTCATTTTGTCATCATATGGAGGGGAAATATCTTGAGCATATGATAAAGGATCAGCCAACTCTCCGGTATCACTAAGATTTTCAGTCACATATACGATAAAATCATTAGACATGGCAAATCTTCTTTCTCTTTGTGACCTATTGAGTGGTTCATTGTGTTTATTTTGCTCATGGACCATGGGATCTGTGTCATTGTTCCTTTGATTCTCCCCCACATGAATAGGTTGGTTTACCATCTTTTCATGTACAACAGGTACATGGACAATGACTTCCTTTTCTTTCAACACAATTTCCTTCTCACGTGAACAATCACAATCACAAACATCATGCTCAAAAAAGTTTGCATTAATGGAATCAACGATCTTAGTGCCACGCCCTAGACAGAAAAACCTAAAACCTTTAGAGTGATCAGGATAGCCTATAAAGGAACAACTGATAGTTTTAGGATCAGTTTTCTTTTTTGTGGGTGAAATAAATACGAACTTCAGCTGGACATCCCCAAATGTGAAAATGATTCAAGCTAGGTTTTTGGGTTGTCCATAGTTCAAAGGGGTTTTCAAGACAGATTTTGTGAGAACTCTAGTCAGGATATAACTTGTTGTTTTTAAGGCTTCATCCCAAAGTGACTCAGGTAGGCTAGTCCTTGACATCATACTTCTCACAATTTTTACGAGAGCACGATTTCGTCTTTCAGCTACATCATTCTGCTTAGGAGTACCCGGCATGGTATATTGTGCTACTATCCCACATTCTTGCAAAAACAAAGCAAAAGGCCCCATACATTGACAATACTCATCATATTTTCCATAGTACTCACCACCACGGTCACACCTCACTATCTCAATGGACTTCCCAAGCTATTTTTCAACTCCAGTCTTGTAAATTTTAAACTTATCAAGTGCTTCAGAACTTATCCAGTCTTGTGTATATATATATATATATATATATATATATATATATAATAGTATCTTGAAAAGTCATCAATAAAATTAATAAAATACTTATGATTGGTCAAAGCAGGTACATAAGGTCCACTAATATCAGTATGAATAATTTCTAAGAGTTTAGAGCTCCTAGTGGAGCCCTTTTCTCTTAACCTTGGTCATTTACCTTTAACATAATCCACACAAGTTTCAAAATCTTTTGGATCAACAATAAGTAAAATATTTTCCTTTACCAATCGTTCAATTCTTTCTTTAGAAATATGACCAAGACGCCTATGCCATAACAGGTAAGACGTTTTACTCATAGCAGATCTTTTGTGGGAAATATTTCAATATGCATTGTAGAAAAAATTTCATTCAAAACGTTCAAGCGATATAGACCATCACTTAAAAAGGCATCAGCAACAATATGTGAATCATAGATAATTTTAATAATACTATTATTTTGTTGAAATGAATAACCAACTTTGTCCAAAAGTGAAACTGAAACTAATTTTCGTCTCATAAACGGTACAAAAATAGTATTTATATTTTTTAATAGATAAAATAGCAGCCCCTATAAACTCTACTTTTTCTTTGATTCCATTGCCCACAACAACGCTGGCTTCATCCTCTTTTGGCTTCCGTCTGCCTACTAGATCATGGTTTCTTTTTCAGAGGACAACTAGCTTTCTTATGACCTACTTGTTTGCAATCCCAGCACTTTATTTCTTTCTTAATTACAACTTGAGGACCAAGAGTATTATGAGACTGACCTTGGTTAACACCAGGCTTATTAGTATGACCACTATTACCACCTGGATAATGAGACTGACCATGTTTCTTTTTATGAAATTTGGGTCCACCTGTTCTTTTATAAGAGGGATAATCAGCTGATCTAGACGAACTAACAAGTTTCACTACGCCCTCAACTGTCTCCTTTTGGATCCTCCCTTCCTCTACCACACAAACAGTAATAAGCTCATCAAAACTCCACTTATCCTTTTATGCATTGTAGGTTGTCTTAAGCTGGTTAAACTGCTAAGGAAGGGACCTTAGGGATTGGTGAACAAGAAAATCATCAGTAATGGTTACACCTAAATTATTCAATTTGGTAGCAATGTTAACCAATTTCATAATATGATCACGGACACTACCTACAAGGTCATACTTTATGGTAGACAGGGAATCAATCAGGCTACCTATCTCAGCTTTATCAGATTCTAGGAATTTCTGCCCAATGGCACTCAAGAAATCCTTTGCATTTCCATTATCCTTGATTGCACCTTTTATGGGATCAGAAATGGATCTCTTCATGATCATAAGGCTCAATTTGTTAGCCTTCATCCATTTCTCATACTTAGCCTTTTCATCAGCAGTACTAGTAGTTGTAGGTTCAGCAGGTTTTTGTTCAATCAATGCAAAGTCCAGGACCATGAGACCTAACACTATTTCAACATCTTGTTTCCACTTCTTGTAGTTGCTGTTAGTCAGAGTTTCAATGGAATTCAACTGATTAGATATGTTGTCAACAACTGTATAAGCAACACAAAATTAGATCAAATTATGGGTAGTCATATATAAATCAAAAGAGCCAAAGACATCCATTACACCCCTCCTTTGGGTGGAAGATGCAACTGTCTCCCCTTTTAAAAATCAAGGAGTCCAAGGCATTCATTGCATCCTCACCTTTAGGTATGAGATACAAAACCTCCTCCCCCTATTATCCAAGAGTACAAGGCCTACATTGTGTCCTTCCTTTAGGTAAGAGACACAAAACCTCTTCTTACATCAAATTATCCTTGTTTTAATGTCCATGAGAATGGAAGACGTTAAGTTTTCTCCTTTAGGTGGAAAACACAATATCTCTTCTCATTAATTAATCTAGAGTCACTAGTATCACAAGGTAAATAACCTCCAGCACTAATGTACACTTTTCAAGGATAATTTAGATATGGTACACTGAGAATATTTTATTGACTCAAACAGATAGACCACTTTGGTGGAAACTATTTATCAATCATAAATCTCAATCCATGTTGTCGCGCTCCGTTTTCTTGCAAAAGCGGGCTTCGACATGTGACAACTCTTTTAAATGTGTATTAAAATAGAATAGTCGCCATCTAAAGATTTTTAAGGTGCATTAGGGAACCTATTTGTGAATAACTCTGTTTGACTAGTCAACGTCACCAAAGATCAGGTAAGGGCTCGTAGAGAAGGTGTTAGGCACTCTTCGAGGTCCACAACTGTGGGTCCCGCCCGAACTTTAAACTATGTAGGTTGTGTAATTAGGCTAGGTGATCAAATAAATAAAGAGAGATTAGAAGTCGAAGAGTCTTATTATAACATATGAGAATTGGTACAAATCTTAATATGACTACAAAGATACAACTACATTGGTCTATATTAAACGACTAAGTGTAAATAACAAGTGTATAAAGGAAAAGGGGGGTCCTAAGTTTTTTAGCCTAAAGGATCACTCCGTGCAACATGAATAATACTTCGCAACTCCCTTAAGGTTGGGGGTTGCTCATATTATTCAGCAGGCACAGACTATCATCTCCTGCTACCCAATTACTATGTTGAAGTTGTTTACTTAAAGGCGCTCTAATTTAATTCTAAGTCGTGTCCTATGCGTGCATTACCCGTCCCATGCCTATGGTCCAGGAGGCTTTGGACCTACTATTGGGTGGTTCTAGACTATACTTAGGATGCTCACAATGATAAAAACTAGGTGACATTCAAAACAGGTAGAACTGCACATAATAGCAATGAAAGGCTCAAGTTAGCCTCCACACATAAGCACAAAAAGCACGCGATCAGTCATAGATTTTTAGATTAGGCAGTATATGATGTTAAACGTTAAATCCTATAGGCAGGATTTCTATGCGATTCTCATTTCCAGTATTATATGGGCAGTGCGGTAATTTCTGGACTAACGTATAGGCAGATTGAATGTTGCAAGTCCTATAGACATGTTATATAATCGTTTTGCATAATAGGCAGTGAAAACAATCATAGTTCTGAATTACTAATGCTGGTTTTATAGACATGCATCTTAGACATGCGACTGTGTAATGAAAATAACGGGAATAGTCGATTAGAATATTAGAATCCTATAGCCATGATATCCAGATGAGCAGTACACTAAGAGTAATAGAAGCAATTGATCAATTGATTATTTGAAGTCCGATAGGTATGGTATCTAGCTCAGCAAGGCGTACGTTATACATCTTATAGGCATACTGCCTAAATGAAACAATACAAAAACAGCGCAAAGTAGTTGATTACTTAGTTAAGATCATATAGTCATGGTATCTAGGTAAGTAAGAATATTGCATTGTTGCGTCCTATAGACATGTTATCTAAGAGTGTTGAATAGTAGATATGTAAACAAGTGCAGCATAGCTGACAAATGAAGTGTCCTGTGTGCGTGATTCCTATAGGCATGCTTTCTACACATGAAACTAAATAGTATATAAGGTATGTTGAACAATATAGCAAATAGACCACATAGACCCTATAGACATGTCTTCTACCCTTTTATGCAAGCATTAGAATATACATGTTTCCCTAATTTTACTAGTACCCCAATTGTTTGTTTATAGATTATTACAGGCCCAAGAATGAAATAATACAGATTTGAAAATGACAGGTCCAATAGGCTAAAGCAAATACAAGCCTACTAAAGCAATTACAGGTCCAATACAAAGTAACCTAGGGATATCCCTGGGCCTTCAATAGTCTTACTCTCCGGACAAACGACATACTCATAAAACAACTTAAACACTCGATTCTTATAGCTGCAACCATCGACAGTTCTAGCCAAGACATATAGATAAGATCATACTAAATGGAAAGGCAGACAAGACACATATGAGGACATTAACGAGTGGGCACAATTTGGCAAACCTATTACTTAACTGATCATGAAACTTAACATGATGGACATTAACTATAGCACAAGATTTTAAAGAACTCATAGTAGGTAAAAGAGCATGTCAATTATAGACTAATAAGACAAGCAAACATTAAGATTCATGTTAGTCGATCCTACATTAGAGAAAACTACACATTGATATTTATTCTAGAAAAGATGCTAAGAGTGCAGGATTGACAGGTCCAGGAACACAACCACCAGAGTTACCAATTGTAGATAAACATGCTTGCTTATATATTAAGACAGTGATATAACAAGGAAGAATCAAGGATCAACTTAAGATTAATAAATTAAATTTTAATTGAATTTAAGAAACGATTGACAGTGCTATATTAGGAATGATTAATAAATAAATTTTAATTGAATTTAAGGTCTTAATCTATCATAAAATATATTTTGCAAGGGGTAAAAAAGATAAATAATATTCTGCTAAGGGTTTCGTATATTTTATATGTCACAAATAGATAGATATAGATATTGATATAAATAGATAGATATAGATATAGATATAAATAGATAGATAGATAGTGTCACGACCCAAAATCTATTAAAGATCGTGATGGCGCCAGATACCACTGTCAGGAAAGCCAACACTAAATATTTAATTAAATCCAAAATTTAATATTTTTAAAATCATAAATTTTCCTTCAATTTAACTAGTAAAGATGAACTTTAAAGAATAATAATAATGTTTTCCAATTTCAATACTAAATATCCTATAATCTAGAACCCGGTGTCACAAGTGCATGAGCATTTACAAGAAATTAGAAATACAATACGATAACTGTCCGGAATACGAATTCGGACAGAAAAGAAAACACAAGTACTCTGAAGGAGACTCTGCTGGCTGCAGATCGTCTCGCAAGATGCAGCTCACCTAAGACCCCGTATCAATCACGCCACTGCGCCCACGAGGCCACTAGACATACATGTGCCTCTACAACAAATTGTACAGCAAGTGTAGTATGAGTACGAAAACAACGCGTATCCAGTAAGTATACAATCTAATCTCGAAGAAGTAGTGACGAGAGGTCGACTCCGATACTTACTATGGCCAACAATAATATACCAATAATGTGATACATCATGGATTTTATAAGGCGATTGCAAACTCAATAACATGAAGCAGGGAAACAATTCTTTTGTTAATTGAAATTTCCAAATTTATTTTCATCTTTTAACAATTTACATCTCCGACCAATGAGGCCACATCAATTATCAATAATTCCAAAACAATTAATCAAGTTATGCGCAAATCATGCCGAGGTCGTACGGCCCGATCCAACATAATATTTAATTGTGCACTGCCGCAGGGTCGAACGGCGCGAACCATAGATGCATCTATTTAATCTATCGAGGCGTTCGGCCCGTTCCACAAAAGATAAGCACATTCAAACAACCAAATCAAGAATTTATTAAGGGTTAGTGTTTCAAGAAATATCAAATTCTCATTGACGGTCAAGTGACCCGTCCTCAACTCAAGTAGGAGGAGTTTACCCTTTTTAAATTCCTTTATCAATTTCCAAGATGGCTTAGACAATTGAATTAACATGTAGGATGCAAGCATCGCAAATACAACATGATTTGGGTCCTAGACTACCCGGACCTAAGCATAATAGTAGCTACGCACCGACTCTCGTCACCTCGTGCGTACGCAGCCCCCACAAGGTTAGAAAGGAGATTTACCTCATCTCAAGGTCTACTTTCTGGTCCAAGAATGAGCTCAAACCCCCCAAATCGGTGCCAAACAACCCAAAACTATTCAAATGGTGTATAAACAAATCAATATACGCTCAAAAATTCATATTCCAACTATTAAGGTGATTACCCAACCCTAAATGCAAGATTCCTAAAATTCACCCCCGGACCCATGTGCCCGGATTCCGAAAATTTTCGAAGAAAGTAGTTACCCATAACCTTATGAAGTCAAATATATAATTTTTACCAAATTCCATAACCATTTTCGTGGTCAAATCTCATTTTTATCCAAAATCTGGGTTTTATCTAAACCCTTGATTTTACCAATTTTTACATGTTATTCTGTCCATAATCTATGTATTAAACTCATGCTGTGTAGAAATTACTTACCTCAAACTGCTAGGTGAAAACCCTCTTCCAAAAGCTCCAAAAATTGCCCAAGAGGTGAAAGGAAATGAGCTAAATGGTCTAAGTCTCGAAATTAATAAGCTGTGCATAGGCCTCAGATGTCGCATTTGCGACACCTGGTTCGCAAATGCGACGGTCGCAAATGCGACAAAACCATCACAAATGCGAACATGGGCCTCCACTGCCAAAGTCGCAAATGCGACCAATGAGTCGTAAATGCGGACTCTGCTGAGGTCGCAAATGCGACCAAAACATCGCAAATGCGAACTCTGCCTCTGGTCAGGCTCCATCGCAATTGTGATGCCCTTATCGCAAATGCGAGGTTTGCAAATGTGTCACGACCCAATTTCCCCTCCATTGGGAATCGTGATGGCACCTAGTCTTAGGGACTAGGTAAGCCTAACATTTACTGAATAACAATAATAATAAAGAAAATCTAACAGTCTCGATATAGAAATCTTTACAAAATTTTTTTATAATTTCCCAAAACTGGTAGTACAAGACAAATGCCCGTAGCAATAACTTCTAACCACCATAGCTGCCCAATAACATTCTGGACGTCGGCAATACACTTCACATTGAATAGAACCTTGTTCCGGACCTCCACAATGCTACCCATGATAAAGAAACATGCAGGAACTCATAACCGCCCATGAAGTCAACAAGTCAAGAAGCTCTTTCGTCCGTCGAGGGCCATTGCCCAAATCTTAGCAGAAACAGCCTCATACATCCAAACACTCCTCACCCCCAATACGATAATGCGAATCTCAGGTCTAAGAACCTCATCTCAGCCAATACAAGCAGCCCAATTAACAACTTATCACAGAACCACACGAATTCTTATGCCACACAGCTCGTACACCAACTCAACAATAACTTAGTTATGCAGTACAAATAGAAGAAAAGCAAGGTATAAGGATTATCTAACAAGTAAAACATGTGTAACAACAAAAGTACAGTTTCATTAAATCATCCCACAAAGGGAAAACAAAACACCAAATAAACACAAGGAAAGGGTATCCCACATAACATCCACTGCGGCGTGCAGCCCGCTCCCAGATACTCATCAAGCCAAAGTGCTCGGGTTCACTGATCACATGAATACTGATATCAAACACTATAGAGTGCACAAGTAAAACCGTGGGAAAAAATAATAGAATTAACAAAACATGGAAGAAAAGAAGCACAACTAAGGTGCAATGAGCCAATCAACATCACGAGGGCCATTTCGCCGACAACGCCTTAAGGCCTGAACGGAATTATAACATGCGTGGAGAATAATTATACAACCTCACAGCCCATCACGACATAAGAGAGTAACACATAGCATAGGCCAGGGGCACAAATAATATCCATTCTTCCTGGTAACATAACCGTGATAACAATCTCGCAAGAGTACCCAAACTTGACCTAATATATAAAATACATATTCTCGTTGAGCTTTCAAATAGCTCCCAACCCAAATCCTGGTCATTCCCAAATAGGCAAATATCCTCCCAAAAGTCCATAGCAACCTATCGATAATGCATGTTATCAGTTATCCCATTCTCAACATGCCTTCACAATCCGCAAACAAGAAATAGCCCACATATGGGGACAGCTAGCCCCAAAACCTCAGGATTACCAAAATTGCCATACCCGAACTCAACTATGCTAATCAAATGGTTTATACATCGCTCACACCCAATCATCTTATTGAATAACCCATATAGATTTTGCGGCTGCGTAACAAAACCTGAACCTCAAAAGCCTCAAAACCTAGTAATCACCATGCCATAAGCCACGCACCCGCAAATCGAAACTCAAGGGTCTTTCCTAAAATCCACATTCTTCACATATGATATACAATAATACCAACCTTCTATTAACTTCTGATATCCATCCAGGAGAAAACCATAATGTACAACACATTTATTATGCCCATAGTAGCCAGCCGACTCAAGTCGTTGCCGAAACCATCAAGAACTCTCCGAGATCCGTCCGCACGCAACAAACCATTAGGATCGCATCTTCCCAACTCAACCGAGCCACACAAATCGTCCAACCCAAGAGTACTGCCACAAATGCTGGTAGGGAACTCCCATTCAAAAAGAACCAATTACTTCCATTGCTATGCTGACCCAACACCACAGAGCTGACCCATTTCTTCGGTTACTCCTAGTCGTTCCTCTGAGGTAACACTTCTCCTTGTCGAACTACACCAACCAAAACTCAATGTAGAAAATCCTAGTACAAGCCACGTAGCCCAGCAACTCATAAACCACCGTATTTCCCCTGAAGCACACCATGATTCCCCGAGCGAGATGCCCACGCTGAATAGACCTTCTTTGAATCTGAAGCTATTTCTCCGACCCCCTTTTGATACTGAAATGAAAATACATCAGAAACACCATAAGCCCCAATATCATCCCATGCAAGATCTCAGATCTTAGTCATATACAAATTTCGGGACCTTCCAATACCACCTATATACACTTCTCAGGCCAAAACAGAGGTAACACCGGACTCTGCAATCTGAATGCCGCTAGTGGAATCCCACACTTGGCGCGAATCCATAGAAAACAACATCTGATGATCCGCAAAACTAACCTTCACAGCTCGTACAACACCAATCACAAGGTACTCCAGTTCATCCACTAAGCGCATGTTCATTCTCATGACCGTCAAACTCGCTACCTTCAGTGCCTTGAATGACAATATGTACCTTCCACTGAGTAGAAATCTCATATGAACCATATAGTCTCCAGTACCACCAACTATCCTCAATCAACATCCACCTCGTGACCCTACAATGATCGCGACGACTAGTCAACCAATGAAACCTTCCCAAGATCGTACTTGTCAACCAGATGTCGGGACCCACTGCACCCTATGTGAACAACTGAATAGTACTTCAAGACTTTCACATCTTCAGTCTTGACGACACGTTGAGACAATGTCTGAGCATCCCTGGCTCCCTCGTAGCCCATCTGTAGCATCACGGACCACTGGCGCATAGCGGACACTGAGAGCGCAATTTCATACACGAGTGGATGTAAAGGAACATAAGATATATGCTTCAAGTTGAATCGATGTCGCACGACAAGGAATGATAGAAGTGGAATTTCCTAATAGTTTTCGTAGCCCCTTGAAGATAAGTACAGACGTCTCCGTACCGATCCGCAAGACTCCACTAAACCTGCTTATGACTTATAGCACCTAAGAACCTAGGGCTTTGATACCAACTTGTCACGACCCAATTTCCCCTCCGTTGGGTATCACGATGGCACCTAGTCTTAGGGACTAGGTAAGCCTAACATTTACTGAATAACAACAATAATAAAGAAAATCTAACAGACTCGATATAGAAATCTTTACAAAATTTTTTTATAATTTCCCAAAACTGGTAGTACAAGTCATAAGCTCTACAGAGTTTGCTAGAAAAATCTCAAAAAATACAACTGTCTCGAAATAAGAGTGAATAGTGGAAATACAAAATAAGATAGTGACTCCGAAGCCTGCGAACGCAGCAGCAGGTTTACCTTGAGTCTCCACAGCAACGGTCCGCACAGCTACTAGCGATCCAATACCTGGATCTGTAACAAAATGTACAAAAGTGTAGAATGAGCACACCGCAGCGGTGCCAGTAAGTATCAAGACTAACCTCGATGGAGTAGTGACTAGGAAAAGTCAAGACACCTGCTGGTCTAATAACTTGAACAAGTATAAAGTATAGGAACAATAATGCATGATTTCTACATGAAAACTACGCAATATGACTATCAATACAGTAATTAAACTAAAAGAGGGAAAATGACAAGTATTAGCGGAATACCATAATACAGAAGAGTGAGCGGAAACACAACCTAAATCCGAAACCACAGATACAACAAGGACAAATAATAACTTAGCAACTACGATAGCTTTCACATTTGATTTTAGTCAACAACCTTCACGAAGTATCGAACCTCAGATAAATTACAACTCACGGGTCTCAATACTTGAAACCCTAACACTTGGCATCCTGTGCCCTCATCATACCTCATAACCGCACTGACAACTCACATGCCAAATAGAGCCATTCTCACATAGAAGGCAAGTAAACAAGGGTGTGCATCTATACCCAACAATATCAAGAAAATCCTCTTATCTGATAAGGGAGCTTAGCTATGTGTATGCTTGTGCAAGTGTCCTAACATAGTTCATACCAGTTAGTAAGCATAAGGAAAAGAACGGACAACACGTAGAATGTTTGTAGGGGGATCTCCCAGAATACCATTCTGTAGTCCCAAAGTAAATATACAGGGGGATCTCCTAGAATACCGTTCCGTAGTCCCAAAGTAAATATGCAGGGGGATCTCCCGGAATACCGTTCCGCAGTCCCAAAGTAAATATGCAGGACAGGGGGATCTCCCGGAATACCGTTCCGTAGTCCCAAAGTAAATATGCAGAACATGGGGATCTCCTGGAATACCGTTCTGCAGTCCCAAAGTAAATATGCAGAACATGGGGATCTCCTGAAACCGTTCCGTAGTCCCAAAGTAAATATGCAGCGCAACCAACAGAGATAACAACTACAGCACAACAGAAGCCTCGTGCATCACCACAACAAGTCCAACAGCAAAAATGACAATAATAAAAAGTACGGCAAGTAAATCAACTCAAGAACTTTAAATCACAAAGAAACGGTAGAACCCGTTCACAAGGAATAACCACAGTAAAGAATGCTAGGCGTAAAGAGAACAACTTAACAAAGGAAAAACTAAAATGTAGTAACGATCCCACAGTATACAATTCAACAACAAGGAAGCTAACACGAGTCAAATAATTCCAAATAATGCTATGTCATCTGAAATATAGGATATCTAACTCCTTTTAAGGTTGAGCAATTACGATGGTTATTCATCAATTCAATTAAGGATAAGCGACGGAAAGATAATTGCAACCTCAATCAAGACTAAATAATTATAGGATGAGATAATAATAATTTCAGATAAAGATAGACAGTTATGAAAAGATAGCATGACAATAGGAGAGGCAAAAATTATCAGTTAAGTCAAGTAAGAGTCAAATAGGCAATAAGAGTGAATCATAAATCAATTAATTTCAATTAAGTATGTAGAGGTGAAACTAGTAAATAACAAACTCAGTCATATCAAGAACAACTTCATACTTAGTGAATATAAGGACCTAAGAACCCTAAAAGGCCAACTTTCCACAACTAAGTCCGAGCACGCACTCGTCACCTCGCGTACACGAACTACAATCAACATAGAAGAATCAAATCCTAAGGGAAAATCCCCCCACACAAGGTTAGGCAAGATACTTACCTCAATTCGGCCAAGTCAATACTCAATTTAGCTTTTCCTTTTACCAATTCACCATCGCTCGGCCCAATCTAGCCAAAGAAGACATAAATACATCAAACAATGCAAGAGAAAGCAATTTCAATTAACAAAGCTATGATCCTTATACAATTTGCAAAAAGTCAACAAAAGTCAACTCCCCGTGCCCGCACCTCGGAACCCGACAAAATTTACAAAACTGGAACACCCATTAAATTATGAGTCCAACCATACTAGTTTCACTCAAATCCAACCCCGAATCGATATTCAAAACTCAAAAATTCACTTTATGAAATTTAGATAAAACCCCCAAATTTCACTTTGAAATCATCAATCAAATGCCTAAAACGAAGATGGATTTATGAAATATAACCAACATCGAGTATGGAACACTTGCCCCAATCCATATAGTGCAAATTACCTCCAAAAATTGTCCAAACCCGAGCTCCCCAACTCAAAATATGATCAAATGAACAAACTTTCGATATTAAGTATTTTGCCCAGCTGGTCTGCCTCGTTTTGCATCCCAAATGATCCCAAAACTCGCTTTTGATGCCCCAATAGATTCCCTATGAAATTTTAGTCAAGTTAGGCTTTTGAATCACTCCATTTGACCTTATAATGAAGGAGTTATGTTGGTTTCAATATTTGAAAATAGTGCAGATTATTAAATATAAAGTCAGTGGCAATTTCGTAAATAATCTGAAAATCTGGCAGCCCAATTCTTAGTAAAATGACCATAAAATCCTCATACGATGTCCAAATTTGACGATTCTTTTTGCTATGGCTCCTTAATTATGATACGGATCTAATGCTTCAATCAAAAAAGAAATCAGAGCTTATTTGTTTAATGTGGTACCATTTATGCTTGAAGAAACGACGTCGAAACATAAGAAAAACGAGCGCAATACATCCCAAACCTATCCGAAACTCACCCGAGCCCTTCGGGAACCCGTATGAACATACCAACAAGTGCCATAACAAAAGACGTACCTACTCGATGCCTTAAATCATGCATAACAATATCGAAACGACGAAACGCACCTCAAATCAAACTTAATGAACTTTCGAACTTTCGACTTCCAAAAACTCGCGCCGAAACATGTCAAACCAACTCGGAATGAACTCAAATTTCACACACAAGTCCTAATACATCATACGGAGCTACTTGTGCCCCCAAACTATCGAGCGAAGTGCAAGTTCTCAAAATGACCGGTCGGGTCGTTACAAAATGCGAACAAATTCTCGCATTTGCGAGACTTGCAACTGCTGCCAAGAAACATCAGAAAAACTAGAGTTTTTCTCATCCTCTCGAACGTCCGAAACTCACCCGAGCCCATGGGGCTCCAAACCAAACACCCCACACTAAAAACATAATACGAACTTGCTCGATGCCTCAAATCACATCAAACAACGTCGAATTCATGAATCGCACCCCAATTCAAGCTTAATGAACTTTAGAACTTCAACTTCCACATTCGATGCCGAAACCTATCAAATCTCGTCCGATTGACCTCAAATTTTTCACACAAGTCACATTCGACATTACAGACCCACTCCAATTTTCGGAATTGGAATCCGACCCCGATATCAAAAAGTCCACTTCCGGTCAAACTTCTCAAAAACCTTCAAATTTCTAACTTTCGCCAAACGACTCCAAAATGACCTAGGGACCCCCAAATCCACTTACGGACTCGCCCCCAATACCAGAATCACCATACGGAGCTATCCCCAAACTCGAAATCCCAAACGTACATCGATAACATAAAAATACATCTCCACCCCAAATTCATAAAATTCTTCCAAAATGCTAACTTCCACAATAGGCGCGGAAACGCTCCCGGATCATCCAAAATCTTATCCGAACATACCCCCAAGTTCGAAATCATCATACGAACCTGATGGAACCTTCAAATCCCGATTCCGAGGTTTTTACTCAAAAATCCAACCTTAGTCAATTCTTCCAAATTAAAGCTTTCGAAATGAGAATATTTTTCCAAATCAACTCCGGACTTCCCGAAATTCAATTTCAACCATGCGTACAAGTCATAATACCTGAAGTGAAGCTGCTCGTGCCCTGAAACTACCGAACGATGCGCTAGAGCTCAAAATGACTGGTCGGGTCATTACATTCTCTCCCACTTAAACATACGTTCGTCCTCGAACGTGCTAAGAACTGCTTTGGGGTTGTCCGAAATCACTGCTTAACACCTCGTGCACCTGCCCGTGCTACCACAACTCAGTTGAGCACACTAGCTCGAGCTAGTCTGAAGATTCTCCCTTTTTCCTAGTCAAATAGGCCTTAGAACCCAATTCCAGCATCCAGAATTCTCTACCAGGCCTGTTTCCAACATACGAACACCGTATCAATCTCTATGCGATGCACTAATACGTGATTGCTTACCTTTGCTGAATCCACACTATGCACTGCATAACTTACATGATCATAATAACATCATCTGATGATGATAGCCGAAATTTGATGAATCTGATGCTCACAACACACCTCATGACTCATATAAGTCCTGTTCCAACTCTTGCAATACTGCCATGACGGAAGAGATGTGTAGAAACTCATAACCAACTGCTGAGTCAACAAATCATTGGGTCTATTCTCCTGACCAGAACCTTTACCTCATTCTGAACTGAATATCGATAATCACTCTTTAATGCGCCTTATATAAATCCTATCGCACTGATCCCATGTCCAATAATTTCGTCTCACCCAGTATAAGCTGTTTAGGCAATAAGCCACCCCAAACACGACCAAGAGTCTCATATGATGCCACAATGTGCCAACAAGCTACCAACTCGAATGTGATAAATAAGGAAAACAAACTCTAGAAAGGACTACTTGACCCATGCAACTAATTAGACAACCGAAAAGGTTTTATGAACCTTCCTCAGAAAATGGGAAACAAAACACACAAGAGTAGATATAGGGGACTGTACTCAACATCACACTGTTGCGGCGTACAATCCGATCCAAACAATATACCCGTATAAGGAAATACTTTGCCGAGCTATAATGCTCATGACTACGAAATACCCGAATATCAGCCACAAGCACTAAGTGCATAATACCATCCCTGGGGAGATAGATAGCGCCATACGCTACAAAACTCAAGCACAACTAAGGTGCAATATAAGATCTGAATCTCGGGAGCCATCCTGCTCTCATAACACCATCGCTACGTGGAACCTCAACACATATGAAATTGATCAATTCGTTTCATTACTCACACGGCATAATATAGTATTACATGAAATAGCTAACAACGAAACAACATCCAACGTCCAAATACCCCTCCATAAGGAGCGCTATGCTGAAATGAATACAGTCAGCCTGATATAGAGCCCACGTTCACATTTAGATCCATCCACAGACCTTAAGACGATTCTGATCGTACTGCACTAGGCTGGTAACCTTTCAAGGATCCACAATACCCCTTCTTCCCATGACACACAAGAACATCCGTCGATCTGGAACAAACTTCCAAAGTCCACAACCGAATGAATCGAGCACCCTTCAGGCATAACTTCTCACATGAACTATAGTACCACAATCTCCATACTTGGTTCCAAATCTTCGATCAATCAAGTGACTACACGTCATACTTATACAATCTTCCCGTGGGATATGCTCCCACGACCTTCCGCACCAGGTAATAAGTCTGCACATCCATCTCACTGGCCACACTGATGCTGTAAGGCAAATCAAGACTCCGCAATTAGTATGCAAAGCCTCTTACACAGGGCACCGATCATAGGTGTCGCTAAAGATGATACCAGCTTACTCTAACCATCAGAATCATTCCTTGCTCATCAGAGCTCGTGACATTCTTGTCAACACCGAACCGAACCTTGATCTTTAACTTTCAAATTTCATGCTACTCACTGCAACTAATCATGCCAATACGCGAGAGTACCAGAATTTCATCATAACTCCTAAACCACTAATAGATTAAACACTTCAACGTATAGAAACCTTTCACTTTACTCGTTTCAGGAGAATCATTGCAACACGTGACTGAATTCCCATAACCGCAGAAAATACAATCCTCAAGTAGTGGTCGAACCACCATAACTCTTCCGGGATCCTCCTATATAAAACATGCCATAATACTCGAATGCATTCAAATAGAATCAATTACGGCGGCGGTCAAACCTCGCACGTACCGTCACAAATCACATGCATAATTCAACGCGCTGAAGGAACTGATCATTGCCACCGTCATGCCAATTCAGCCATTGCTAGCTGACCCGTTTTTTCCCAATTTATTCTTAACTTGCCTTAGAAATAATAATAACTCCATTCATTACATCACGAACCTAAATCCGCACTCACCCCGAGTGACCTTATTTCACGAGACCACGATGTCCCAAATTCCACGAACCATCTCATACCCTCCTTATGCGCAATTCGCACCTTCAACTGGTACACCCATTCTGACAATTCCTCCCTGAATCCAAAGTCATTTTATCCCATTCCTCTCATGTTACACTGCAGACCGAAGATAACACAGAACACTCTAAGCCCCTTTCATAATCCGCTGCAAAAGCTCGATACTCAACCATACTACGAACTCGAAATCCTCAGGCACCACACCTTAACTTTTGAATCCACTAGGACCGTTGTTAAGAGTCACCCACTCTGACTTGTTCCCAAATATGATTAAACTCCAAGGCTCTTCTAGCACATAAACACCCTTCTCAAAGAAACGCCCGACTGAATCACCTTTCTTGTAAATCACCTCTACACGAAGCATAAATCCTGAGTCTTCCCAAAGCCTGAGCATGAATCGATAAGGCCAACTATAGCACATATTCCTCAAATCACTTGCTCAAATTACCACTGATGTTCTCTTTCCTTAGTCGTAATAACCCATCAATATGCCGATAACCAAAAACCTCACAAGTAGATAACCATACAATCCAATCGTAGGCGGTGGGACTCTCCCACTTAGCTTGAAGCTACTATTGCATAAACCTGTAATCCACCAAGATTCTTTCTTCATCGACATGATCTTGAACAATCAACCCGCCAAATTCCTCGAAATCCTTCTATTATCCTTTAATGAACACTCCGAACTATTAACCACATTTACATATTCGATCTCTTACCGGATAGCCAGTAGGATTCTAGGTAGAAGCTTCGTCGACACCGCGCGACCGCTAACTTGATCACAGGAGATAACCCACATGTGGAAATTACATGCCGACATATTCCAATGTCGCTGCACTGGGTATAATTACTACAACAGTAGACCATCTTGAGCCCGAGCTCATTCATCAGCTGTACAAGTCCGTTCACTCCTCATGGACATCAACTAAGGTGTGACAATGCATTTCAATCCAAAGTCATATTGCATTCCTCTTCATGTCGAGCAAACTCCTTTTTGTCGCATCCAATCTTCCTCCGTATAGTAGCCAATATCCCCAATTAAGCCCGTAGACCTAGTCACTATCCACCATAAATCTCAAATCATTCTAAACTTTCCTCAAGGCCTTTAGTTATCCTACCACTGAAACCATATGCTACTCTGCCACTCTCCCACTTTGGTCAAACACTCTCCTTTAAGCAACTACTCGACTTCTGCTTCTTACACCTGGCCTTCTAGAAATTTAACCACCGTATGACACTTCCCACATGTCCTTCCTCATCCTTCGCTGCCCAGTTGTTTCCTTGAATCAAAAATCCATCTCTGTAGCACTTGGACCAATAGGTCGCTACCAACTTTAACCTTTCTGAAGATCTTCTTTCTCGAGCCATCAACACTAGGAACGCCGATTCAATCCTGAACCACTGCCCACTACGACCTCGGACAGCCGCTTCCCTGGCACCATACCCAATACTCTGCCCCAAAGGCGAATTGAAGGGAACCATAACACCAGCGAACTTAACACATTCGATCAAGGGCGATGACACCACATTATTTATGAAAGTTCTACCACGCCCAAAAATACCAAGTTCTCGTTACCTCATCAACCCAAGCCTGAACATTCATAGTCCGACTGTCTTTCCTCCGCCGAAAATAAAATTCTAATCTCTAAATCTTGCATTGAGTAAACATCCCTCCAAGTCATTCACTACTTCAACGCATAGACAAGCATCCTACCATTACACCAATACTGTGCGATAGCAACGCACGAATCATCATAACAATCAATGCCAAATCTCAAAACCTTAGGTAATACTGATACTGAGCTGAAACGACAGAATGGCCTTCCGCAAGGCGACAACAATAGCCCAACCAAATACGTAGGGAGATACATCTTGCACCACATATGTAGTTCCATTATAATTCCTCAATTCCCGATTTATAATAAGCGTTTCACGTTGCATAAGATTGAGTAGGAAAGAAACAAAGAAAAGGAATCAAATCGCACGATGAGGAACCAAGAAGGGAAGTGCTCCTAACAGCACTATAGCCTCTCGAAGATAAGTACAGACGTCTCCATACCGATCCGCAAGACTCTACTAGACTTGCTCATGATTCGTGAGACCTAAGCGAACCTAGTGCTCTAATACCATATTGTCACGACCCAAAATCTATTAAAGGTCGTGATGGCGTCGGACACCACTGTCAGGCAAGCCAACACTAAATAGTTAATTAAATCCTCAATTTAATATTTTTGAAATCATAAATTTTCCTTCAATTTAACTAGTAAAAGATGAACTTTAAAGAATAATAATAACATTTTCTAATTTCAATACTAAATATCCCATAATCAAATCGAAACCCGGTGTCACAAGTGCATGAGCTTTTATTAGGAATTAGAAATACAATACGATAAATGTCCGGAATACAAATTCTGACAGAAAAGAAAATAGAAGTAATCTGAAGGAGACTCTGCTGGCTGCAGATCTTCTCGTAAGATGCAGCTCACCTAAGACCCCGTATCAACCACGCCGCTACGCCCATGAGGCCACTAGACGCACATGTGCCTGTACAATAAAATATATAGCAAGTGTAGTATTGTAACGACCCAACTGGTCGTTTTGAGCAATTGCGTCTGGTTCTGTAGTTTGAGGTCATGAGTAGCTTCATATTATGTGTATTGACTTGCGTGCGCAGTCCGGGCGTGAAACCGGAAAGCTTTTATGTTAAAATATGATAAATATAGTAATTTCTAGAGTTAAGATTTGGTTTTTAGTTGACTTTTGTCAATATTTTTGGTAAATAGACCCGGATCTGTGTTCCGACGATCCCGGGAGGTTCGCGGTAAAATATGGGACTTGGGCGTATGCCCGAAATTGAATTCCGAGGTCCCTAGTTAGAAAACAATTTTTGAAGAAAATTATTGTGCTGTTTTTAAAGGAAATAAAGAAATGAATTAATGTTTGAACTCGTTGGTATCGGGCCCGTATTTTGGTTCCGGAGCCTGGTACAAGTTTGTTATGATATTTAAGTCCTATCTGTGAAATTTGGTGAGAATCGGAATTGATTTGACATGATTTGGATGTCCGGTTAAAAAGTTAGAAAATCATGAGTTTTGAGGTTAAATTCGTAGTTTTTTTATGTTATTTTGATGATTTGATCGCAAGAGCAAGTCCGTATGATGTTTTTATACTTGCGTGCATGTTTGATTTGGAGCCCCGAGGGCTTGGATGAGTTTCGGATAGGTTTAGGCTATGTTGTGCTTGTTTCTGGATGCTTCATCGTCGTTTCTTCAACCAAAAATAATACCACATTGATCAAATGAGATCCAAATTCAGTTTTGTTTTAACTATTAAATCCGTATCGAAATTATGGAGCTATAGGAAAAAGAATCATCGAATTTGGACATCGTATGAGGAAGTTATGATCATTTTCGTGTCGGGAAAAATTGTTGGTTTCTGGTGTGCTCGCAAATGCGAACTTTTTCATCGCATTTGCGATGCCCAGTTCGCAAATGCGAACTTTTTGTCGCAAATGCGACTTCTGCCAGCCCTGCTTTGTCCGCAATTTGCGAGGGTTTGCAATTGCGAACCCTGGGTCGCAAATGCGACATCTGAGGCCTGTTAAGTGAGGTTTTGACGAGATTTTCACCCTTTTTTCAATTTTCTCAAACCCTGAACCTCCATGGGCGATTTTCCAACGGCCCAAACTTCTCCAAATCATTGGGTAAGTGTCTCTAATAAATTTCCAACTATATTTTGTGATTATATCTTAGATTTAACATCAAATTCATGAGAATCTAAAGGAAAATTTGGGGAAAATTGTGAAACCTTTCAAAAATGTAAATTGATGATTTGAATGACCAAATGGTATCGGAATTAGATAATTTTTCTATGGGTGAACTCGTAGCGGAATGGGTGTTCGATTTTTGTAAATTTTGTCGGGTTCCGACGTGCGGGCCTGGGGAGTTAACTTTTTGTCGACTTTTTGCAAATTGTATAAGAATCATGATTTTGTCAATTGAAATTGTTTTCTCTTGCATAGTTTGATGTATTCGAGTCATTTTTGGCTAGATTGAGCCGAGCGTTGATGAATCGATAAAGGAAAAGCCAAATTGAGTATTGAATTGGCCGGATTGAGGTAAGTATCTTACCTAACCTTGTGTGGGGGACTTCCCTTAGGATTTGAGTCTTCTATGCTAATTGTAGTCCGTGCATGTGAGGTGACGAGTGTGTGCTCGGACTTATTTGTGAGAAATTTGCTCTAGGGTTCTTAGGTCCTTATGTTCATATTGTGTTTAATAATTGCTTAAATTGCCTCTATATGCTCCATATGATGTTGTTAGTTTTCCTCTAATTCTTACGTGTTACATTAACCCTTAATTACCTTAATTGAAATGATTGCCTTCCTTATTGTTTTAATACTTCTTGATTGTGAGTTTTTCTATGACTTCGTGCAAATATGTTACATGTCCAATTGTTTTGGTTACCGGTGTAGTTATCATGTGGTTAATATGTCTTGTTGTTTTGTTGAGGTTATCGTGCTTCTTGGTTTTTCCGTGACCCTTATTATGTACTTATTGATTCCCTTGCCGGGATGCTATTGCTTATGATATTATTTCCCTTGCCGGGATATTGTTGTTATACTATTATTCCATTGCCGGGATGTTATTGCTTATGATATTGTTTCCCTTGCCGGGATATTGTTGTTATGCTCTTGTTCCCTTGTCGGGATTCTTTTATGATTGGTGTTGATATATGAAATGGGATCGGGTTGCACGCCTGCAACGGTACTATATGAAATGGGAGCGGGTTGCACGCATGCAACGGTACTATATGAAAAGGGATCGGGTTGGCAACCCTGCAACGGTACTATATGAAATAGGAGCGGGTTGCACGCCTGCAATGGTACTATATGAAATGGGAGCGGGTAGCACGCTTGCAACGGTATTATATAAAATGGGAGCGGGTTGCACGCCTGCAACGGTATTATATGAAACGGGAGCGGGTTGCACGCCTGCAACGATATTGTGTGAAATGGGATCAGGTTGCATGCCGCAACAGTATTATATGATTTGGGATTGGGTTGCACGCCGCAACAAGAAAGAATGAAAGTGAATATTGATTCTTATGGTGAGAACGAGTGTAAAAGCACGAAGGGTGATGCCATGCACTTTCTGTTGCTGTGTTTATTTGTTGTTATCAATTCAAGTGTTTTAACTTTTTAATTTCCTTTATTGATGTGATCCTTTGTGTTGGAACCTACAGTGTTTTCAATACTTTGTCGTATTTATATATATATACATTCCAATACTTCAAACTTCAAAAATTGTTACATCTTTAATTCAATTAGTTTCTCAATTATATCCCCTTAAACCGTCTGAGGTCGTATTTTACTTAAAAGGAATTTCCACTAAGTTTTAAGTTATTAACTCCCATGTTAAAGGTAATAATCCAGTCAATGTTGTATTTTAATTAAAAGGGGTACTTTCTTTACTTAAATGATTTCAAAAGGAACGACCTCATCTTTTCTCGCTGACTTTCCTAATTAGTTTAGAAATTGTAATTTACTTATACTAGGTAAATGAGGCTTCTTGAACATCTTGAGTGTATTTGTACGGACATTATGTATAGTATAGCATGTGAATTTTGTTGTTAAAAGTGAGATGGAAAATGTGGGGGCACAAGGTGCCATGTGTGCTGAAGGTTTGGAAGTTGGAATTATGATATGAGAAACCGAGGATTGAGATGGTCGGGATTGTGTATTAGACATGATGTGATTGATTGAGTTGGTATTGCCTTCTTTATTTGAATACATTCTTACTTATCTCTGTTCCTGTTATGTCAATGTTGATTTACTTGGTTATCTGATTTACTTAGTTATCTGACTTACTTGGTTATCTGACTTACTTGGTTATCTGATTTACTTGGTTATCTGATTTACTTGGGTATATTTCGTTACTACCCGCTCCCTTTATTGTTCCTACTGTTTGTATTTTGATTTCTCTTCGCTGTTGATATTATCTCGTTATCTTTATCTCGATATTTTACTATCATATCTTGTTCATTTCATATAACCAGTAGGTGTCTTGACTGTTCCTCGTCACTACCCCACCGAGGTTATTCTTGATACTTACTGGGCACCGCCATGGTGTGCTCATACTACACTTCTGTACATTTTTGTATACAGATCCAGGTATTGATCGATAGTAGCTGTGCGGGTCGTCGCGGTGGAGACTCACGGTAACTTGTTGCTGCGTTCGCAGGCCTCGGAGTCACCTTCATTTGTATTTCGTTCCATTGATTCCTTCTCGTTCTGGAACAGTGTTGTATTTATTTTGTATAACTACTCTTAGAAAGGCTTATGACTTGTACCACCGGTTTTGGAAATTCTGATTTATTGATAGTTATTTAATTTAAAGTCAGTAAATGTTAATGTTATTTCAATAAATCTTAGGCTTACCTAGTTTAGAGACTAGGTGCCATCACGACCCCTTCGGAGGGATTTTGGGTCGTGACAAGTTGGTATCAGAGCTATAGGTTCATAGGTGCTACGAGTCATATGCAATTTTAGTAGAGTCTTGCGGATCGGTACGGAGACGTCTACACTTATCTTCGAGAGGCTACAGAACTGTTAGGAAATTCCACTTCTTTCCTTCCTTATCGTGCGATATTGATTCATCTCGAAGTGTATAACTTATGTTCCTTTACATCCACTCTTGTATAATATTATTCTCTCAGTGTCCGCTATGTGCTAGTGGTTCGTGATGCTACAGACGGGCCACGAAGGAGTCAGGGATGCTCAGGCATTGTCTCAACGAGTCATCCAGACTAAAGATACAACGATATTGAGAGGCTATTCAGTTGTTCATATGGAGGCACAACGATTCCCGGCAACATATTGACGAGTGCGAGCCTGGAAAGGTTTAATTGGTTGACTAGTCGTCGTGATTGTGGCAAGGTCACGAGGTGGGTGTTGATTGGGAATAGTTGGTGGTATTGGAGTGCCTTGTGATTTGTGTTGTACGAGCTGTGAAGGTTAGTTTTGCAGATCATCAGACGTTGTTTTCTATGGCTTTGCGCCAAATGGAGGAGTCCATCAGCGGCATTCAGACTGCATAGTCAGACGTGCATCAGTTTCGGCCTGAGATATATGTATGTGTGGTGTTGGTAGGTTCCCGAAATTTGTATATGACTAAGGTCTGAGATCTTGTACGGGACGATGTTGGGACTTTGATTGGGATTATTGAATATCGACTATTCAAAGAAATGGGTCAGCTCCGTGGTATTGGGTCAGCATAGCGATGAAGTAATTGGTCCTTTCAATTGGAATTCTCTACTGGCATTCGTGGCAGCACTCTTGGATTGGACGATTTGTGTGACTCGGTTGAGTTAGGGAGGTGCAGTCCTGATGGCTTAGTTGCGAGCGGGCGGATCTCGGAGAGTTCTCGGTGGTTTGGCAATGGCTTGAGTTGGCTTTCTACTATGAGCGTAAGGAATATGTGGTACATTGCGGTTTTCTCCTGGATCAGTATTTGGAATTTATAGAGTGTGGCATTGTTGGCTATCATATTGAGGAGTGTGGATTTTTGGAAAAGACCAAGTTTTGGTTTGCGGGTGCGTGACTAGTAGCATGGTGATTACTGGGTTTTGAGGTTTTCGAGGTTCATGTTTTGTTACGCGGCCAGAAATCCTATATGGGTACTTCAGCAGAATGATAGGGTGTAAGTGTTATATCAGCCATTTGATTTGCATAGTGGAGTTTGAGTATGGAAGTTTTGGTATTCCTGAGGTTTTGGGCTAGATGTCCTCATATGTGGACCATTTCCTACTGGCAGGTTGTGAAGAAACGTTGAGGATGAGGTAATCAATAGCATGCATGATTGATAGGTCGTTGTGGATTTTTGGAAAGGATATTTACCTATTTGGAAATAATCAGGATTTGGGTTGGGGGCTATTTGAAAGCTCAATGAGAATATGTATCTTGTATCAGATCAAGTTTGTGTGCTCCTGTGAGATTGTCATTATGGTTATGTTACCGGGCAGAATGGATATTATTTGTGCCCCTAGCCTATGTTATGTGCTACTCTTTTATGTTGTGTTAGGCGATGAGGTTGTATGATTATTCCCCACGCATGTTGTAATTCTGTTCAGGCCTTACGGCAATGCGGGCAAGATAGCCCTCGTGATGTTGATTTGTTCATTGCACCTTAGTTGTGCTTGTTTCTTTCATGTTCTAGCACTTTCATTTATTTTCCCACAGTTTTATTTGTGCACTCTATTGTACTTGATATCAGTATTCATATGTTCAGTGAGCCCAAGCATTTTGGCTTGATGAGTATTTGGGAGCGGGTTGCACGCCGCAGCGGATGTTATGTGGGATACCCTTTCCTTGTGTTTATTTGGTGTTGTGTCTTCCCTCTGTGGGGCGATTTGATGAAAGACCTATACTTTTGTTGTCACACATGTTGTACTTGTTAGATAATTCTTCTACTTTGTTTTCCTTTATTTGTGCTGCATAATTGAGTTATTGTTGATTTGGTGTACGAATTGTGTAGTGTAAGAATCTGTGTGGTTCCGTGATGAGTTGTTAGTTGGATTGCTTGTATTGGCTGAGATGAGGTTCTTAGACCTGAGTTTAGTGCTATGGTATTGGGGGTGGAGAGTGTTTGGAAGTGAGAGGGTGTTTCTGCTAAGATTTGGGTAATGGCCCTTGGCGGGCGGGAGAGCTTCGTGACTTGTTGACTTCATGGGCGTCTATGAGTTTCCGCATCTCTTTATCACGGGTAGTGTTGTGGAAGTCTAGAACAAGGTTGTATTCAATGTGAAGTATATTGCCGTCATCCAAGATGTTATTTGAGCAGCTATGGTGGTCGGAGGTTATTGCTTCGAGTATGTGAGTTGTGTGGAACATCGTGTGATTGAATTCTGGATTGGAATTTTTGGCTCGATTCAGCTTGTTCGGGTGTATGTATGAGGAGCTCATGCAGTGGTTCGATGGCCTTGGAATGACTCCGGGCACGTTCGAGGACGAACGTATGTTTAAGTGGAGGAGGATGTAACGACCCAACTGGTCGTTTTGAGCAATTGCGTCTGGTTCGGCAGTTTGAGGTCACGAGTAGATTCATATTATGTGTATCGACTTGCTTGCGCAGTCCGGGCGTGAAACCGGAAAGCTTTTATGTGAAAATATGAAAAATATAGTAATTTCTAGAGTTAAAATTTGGTTTTTAGTTGACTTTTGTCAATATTTTTGGTAAATGGACCCGGATCTATGTTCCGACGATCCCGGGAGGTCCGCGGTAAAATATGGGACTTGGGCGAATGCCCGAAATTGAATTCCGAGGTCCCTAGCCTTGGAAAACAATTTTTGAAGAAAATTGTTGTGCTGGTTTTTAAAGGAAATAAAGAGATGAATTAATGTTTGAACTCGTTGGTATCGGGCCCGTATTTTGGTTCCGGAGCCTGGTACAAGTTTGTTATGATATTTAAGTCCTATCTGTGAAATTTGGTGAGAATCGAAATTGATTTGACATGATTTGGACGTCCGGTTGAAAAGTTAGAAAATCATGAGTTTTGAGGTTACATTCGTAGTTTTTTATGTTATTTTGATGATTTGATCGCAAGAGCGAGTCCGTATGATGTTTTTACACTTGCGTGCATGTTTGGTTTGGAGCCCCGAGGGCTTGGGTGAGTTTCTGACAGGTTTAGGCTATGTTGTGCTTGTTTTTGGATGCTTCGTCGTCGTTTCTTCTAGCAAAAATAATACCACACTGAGAAAATGAGATCCAAATTCATTTTTGTTTGAATCATTATATCCGTATCGAAATTATGGAGCCATAGGAAAAAGAATCATCGAATTTGGACATCGTATGAGGAAGTTATGCTCATTTTTGTGTCGGAAAAAATTGTTGGTTTCTGGTGTGTTCGCAAATGCGAACTTTTTCATCGCATTTGCGATGCCCAGTTCGCAAATGCGAACTTTTTGTCGTAAATGCGACTTCTGCCAGCCCTGCTTTGTTCGCAATTTGCGAGGGTTCGCAATTGCGAACTCTGGGTCGCAATACGACATCTGAGGCCTGTTAAGTGAGGTTTTGACGAGATTTTCACCCAGTTTTCAATTTTCTCAAACCCTAAACCTCCATGGGAGATTTTCCAAAGACCCAAACTTCTCCAAATCATTGGGTAAGTGTCTCTAATCAATTTCCAACTATATTTTGTGATTATATCTTAGATTTAACATCAAATTCATGAGAATCTAAAGGAAAATTTGGGAAAAATTGTGAAATCTTTCAAAAATGTAAAATGATGATTTGAATGACCAAATGGTATCCAAATTAGATAATTTTTGCATGGGTAAACTCGTAGCGGAATGGGTGTTCGGTTTTTGTAAATTTTGTCGGGTTCCGACGTGCGGGCCCGAGGAGTTGACTTTTTGTTGACTTTTAGCAAATTGTATAAGAATCATGGTTTTGTCGATTGAAATTGTTTTCTCTTGCATTGTTTGATGTATACGAGTCGTTTTTGGCTAGATTGAGACGAGCGTTGATGAATCGGTAAAGGAAAAGCCAAATTGAGTATTGAATTGGCCGGATTGAGGTAAGTATCTTACCTAACCTTGTGTGGGGGACATCCCCTTAGGATTTGAGTCTTCTATGCTAATTGTAGTCCGTGCATGCAAGGTGACGAGTGTGTGCTCGGACTTTTTTGTGAGAAATTTGCTCTAGGGTTCTTAGGTCCTTATGTTCATATTGTGGAAAGTATCCCGTTATGATTGGGTTTAATAATTGCTTAAATTGCCTCTATATGCTCCATATGATGTTGTTAGTTTTCCTCTAATTCTTACGTGTTACATTGACCCTTGATTGCCTTAATTGAAGTGATTGTCTTCCTTATTGTTTTGATACTTCTTGATTGTGAGTTTCCCTATGACTTCGTGCAAATATGTTACATGTCCAATTGTTTTGGTTACCGGTGTAGTTATCATGTGATTATTATGTCTTGTTGTTTTGTTGAGGTTATCGTGCTTCTTGGTTTTTCCGTGACCCTTATTATGTACTTGTTGATTCCCTTGTCGGGATGTTATTACTTATGATATTGTTTTCCCTTGCCGGGATAGTGTTGTTATACTATTGTTCCCTTGCCGGGATGTTATTGCTTATGATATTGTTTCCCTTGCCGGGATATTGTTGTTATACTCTTGTTTCCTTGCCGGAATTCTTTTATGATTGGAGTTGATATATAAAATGGATCGGGTTGCTCGCCTACAACGGTACTATATGAAAGGAGCGGGTTGCACGCCTGCAATGGTACTATATGAAATGGGATCGGGTTGCATGCCTGCAACGGTACTATATGAAATGGGAGCGGGTTGCACGCCTGCAACGGTACTATATAAAATGGGAGCGGGTTGCACGCCTGCAACGGTACTATATGAAATGGGAGCGGGTTGCACGCCTGCAACGGTACTATATGAAATGGGAGCGGGTTGCACGCCTGCAACGATATTATATGAAATGGGAGCGGGTTGCACACCTGCAACGATACTGTGTGAAATGGGATCGGGTTGCACGTCGCAACGGTATTATATGATTTGGGATCGGGTTGCACTCCGCAACAAGAAATAATGGAAGTGAATATTGATTCTTATGGTGAGAACGAGAGTAAAAGCACGAAGGGTGATGTCGTGCACTTTCTGTTGCTGTGTTTATTTGTTGTTATCAATTCAAGTGTTTTAACTGTTTAATTTCCTTTATTATTGTGATCCTTTGTGTTGGAACCTACAGTGTTTTCAATACTTAGCTGTATTTATATATATACATTCCAATACTTCAAACTTCAAAAATTGTTACATCTTTAATTCAATTAGTTTCTCAATTATATCCCCTTAAACCGTCTGAGGTCGTATTTTACTTAAAAAGGAATTTCTACTAAGTTTTAAGTTATTAACTCCCATGTTAAAGGTAATAATCCAGTCAATGTTGTATTTTAATTGAAAGGGGTACTTTCTTTACTCAAATGATTTCAAAAGAAACAACCTTATCTTTTCTCGCTGACTTTCCTAATTAGTTTAGAAATTATAATTTACTTATACTAGGTAAATGAGACTTCTTGAACATCTTGAGTGCATTTGTACGGACATTATGTATAGTATAGCATGTGGATTTTGTTGTTAAAAGTGAGATGGAAAATGTGGGGGCACAAGGTGCCATGTGTGCTGAAGGTTCAGAAGTTGGAATTATGATATGAGAAACCGAGGATTGAGATGGTCGGGATTGTGTATTAGACATGATGTGATTGATTGAGTTGGTATTGCCTTCTTTATTTGAATACATTTTTACTTGTCTCTGTTCCTGTTATGTCAGTGTTGATTTACTTGGTTATCTGATTTACTTGGTTATCTGACTTACTTGGTTATCTGACTTAATTGGTTATCTGATTTACTTGGTTATCTGATTTACTTGGTTATCTGATTTACTTGGGTATTGTTCGTTACTACCCGCGTTCTCCCTTTATTGTTCCTACTGTTTGTATTTTGATTTCTCTCCGCTGTTGATATTATCTCATTATCTTTATCTCTATATTTTACTATCATATCTTGTTCATTTCATATGACTAGTAGGTGTCTTGACTGTTCCTCGTCACTACCCCACCGAGGTTAGTCTTGATACTTACTGGGCACCGCCGTGGTGTGCTCATACTACACTTCTGTACATTTTTGTGTACAGATCCAGGTATTGATCGATAGTAGCTGTGCGGGTAGTCGCGATGGAGACTCACGGTAACCTGTTGCTGCGTTCGCAGGCCTCGGAGTCACCTTCGTATGTATTTACGTTCCATTAATTCCTTCTCGTTCTGGAACAGTGTTGTATTTATTTTGTATAACTGCTCTTAGAAAGGCTTATGACTTGTACCACCGGTTTTGGAAATTGTGATTTATTGATAGTTATTTAATTTGAAGTCAGTAAATGTTAATGTTATTTCGGTAAATGTTAGGCTTACCTAGTTTAGAGACTAGGTGCCATCACGACTCTTTCGGAGGGATTTTGGGTCGTGACAAGTATGAATATGAAAACAACGCGTAGACGAGGGGTCGACTCCGACACTTACTATGACCAACAATAATGTACCAATAATGTAATACATCATCGATTTTATAAGGCGACTGCAAACTCAATAACATGAAGCAGGTAAACAATTCGTTTGTTAATAGAAATTTCCAAATTTATTTTCATCTTTTAACAATTTATATCTTCGGCCAATGAGGCCACATCAATTATCAATAATTCCAAAACAATCAATCAAGTCATGCGCAAATCATGCCGAGGTCGTACGGCCCGATCCAACATAATACTTAACTGTGCACTGCCGCAGGATCGAACGGCGCGAACCATAGATGCATCTATTTAATCTGCCGAGGCGTTCGGCCCATTCCACAAACGATAAGCCATTCAAACAATCAAATCAAGAATTTATTAAGGGTTAATGTTTCAAGAAATATCAAATTCTCATTGACGATCAAGTGACCCGTCCTCAACTCAAGTAAGCGGAGTTTACCCTTTTTGAATTTCTTTATCAATTTCCAAGATGGCTTAGACAATTAAATTAACACGTAGGATGCAAGCATCGCAAAGACAACATGATTTGGGTCCCGGACTACCCGAACATAAGCATAATAGTAGCTACACACGGACTCTCGTCACCTCGTGCGTATGTAGCCCCCACAAATAGAAGCATGTATTAATTTAGTTCACCTATGGGGTTAATTCCCTCTTACAAGGTTAGAAAGGAGACTTACCTCGTCTCAAGGCCTACTTTCCGGTCCAAGAATGAGCTCAAACCCCCAAATCGATGCCGAACAATCCAAAACTATTCAAATGGTGTATAAACCTTTCAATATACGCTCAAAATTCATATTCCAACCATTAAGGTGATTACCCAACCCTAAATGCAAGATTCCTAAAATTCACCCCCGGGCCCACGTGCCCGGATTCCGAAAATTTTCGGAGAAAGTAGTTACCCATAACCTTATGAAGTCAAATATATGATTTTTACCAAATTCCATAACCATTTTCGTGGCCAAATCTCATTTTTATCCAAAACCTAGGTTTTCGTCTAAACCCTTGATTTCACCAATTTTTACATGTTAATCTATCCATAATCTATGTATTAAACTCATGTTGTGTAGAAATTACTTACCTCAAAGTGCTAGGTGAAAACCCTCTTCCAAAAGCTCCAAAAATCGCCCAAGAGATGAAAGAAAATGAGCTAAATGGTCTAAGTCTCGAAATTAATAAGTTGTGCATAGGCCTCAGATGTCGCATTTGTGACACCTGATTCGCAAATGCGACGGTCGCAAATGCGACAAAAGCGTCGCAAATGCGAACATGGGCCTCCACTGCCAAAGTCACAAATGCGACCAATGAGTCGCAAATACGGATTCTGCTGAGGTCGCCAATGCGACCAAAATATCGCAAACGGGAACTCTGCCTCAGGTCTCGCAAATGCGAGGTTCGCAAATGCGAACACATTCTCGCATTTGCGAGACCTGCAACTGCTGCCAAGAAACACTAGAAAAACTGGAGTTTTTCTCATCCTCTCGAACGTCCGAAACTCACCCGAGCCCTCGGGGCTCCAAACCAAACACCCCCACAAGTCTAAAAACATAACACGAACTTGCTCGAGGCCTCAAATCACATCAAACAATGTCGAATTCATGAATGCACCCTAATTCAAGCTTAATGAACTTTAGAACTTCAACTTCCACATTCGATGCCGAAACCTATCAAATCACGTCTGATTGAGCTCAAATTTTGCACACAAGTCACATTCGACATTACGGACCTACTCCAATTTCTGGAATCGGAATCCGACCCCGATATCAAAAAGTCCACTTCCGGTCAAACTTCTCAAAAACCTTCAAATTTCTAACTTTCGCCAAACGACTCCAAAATGACCTAGGGACCCCCAAATCCACTTCCGGACGCGCCCCAATACCAGAATCACCATACAGAGCTATTCCCAAACTCGGAATCCCAAACGTACATCGATAACATAAAAATACGAATCTACCCCAAATTCATGAAATTCTTCCAAAATGCTAACTTCCACAATAGGCGCGGAAACACTCTCGGGTCATCCAAAACCTTATCCGAACATACGCCCAAGTCCGAAATCATCATACGAACCTGCTGGAACCTTCAAATCCCGATTTCAAGGTCTTTTACTCAAATCCAACCTTAGTCAATTCTTCTAACTTAAAGATTTCGAAATGATAATTTTTGTTCCAAATCAACTCCGAACTTCCCGAAATTCAATTCCGACCACGCGTACAAGTCATAATACCTGAAGTGAAGCTACTCATGGCCTCAAACCGCCGAACAACCCGCTAGAGCTCAAAACGACCGGTCGGGTCATTGCAGATAGATATAGATATAGATATTTACATAAAATTTAAAAGTACTAGTCTTAGGGTACACGCGATGCGCATGAATCCTGTCTTAATGAGTATAAATTTATTTAAAAAATAGTTTTGAGATAAAAGTGTAAGCTCCTAAAGATGATCATGAATATTGATTGTGTATAACTAAATCAATAATTAAAGAAACTATCTCAGAAGTCCTAAATCATCAACAATTCAACTTAAGATTTGTTCCAAGTTTTTAATTTCATAATTTCAGATTCACAGGCAAGAACCTTGGAAATGTAAATAATCTTGAAGTATACAACTTACTACATATAAGCAGACATGTAATAATCTACGATCTTTAAATTACACAAAATCAAAGTGCAATAATAAATAAAAAAGACATTAAGAAAAAGAAGAAATAAATCAAGCTAGTAAGAGAATCTAAAATTGAAAGTTAGCTGATAAACCCGCTCATATTTAACTAAATATATCATGGATTAATGATTAAGGAATCTCATAAGTTATCTTGTTAATTTATGTATTTAAAACTTTTGTAAGTTAAAAGTATAATATTGAATAAGAATATTGGTACAGTAGTCTTGTATATTTTTATGAAGTGAAACTATCTACGTTATATCCAAGAACCCATAGTACCTCTTCTTTCTTAAATCTTTTTATTCTTCTTTTATCTATTTTTTAATTATTTATATAGAATTTACATGCAAAACCTATATGAAGTGATATTTTAATAATCTCTAAATATTATAACTTTCTACATGGTTCCAATAAGAAAATAAATTAATAAGCAAAATTTTAATTAATTTTAAGCACTTAAATTCAAATAATAATTAAATAACTATTAAATCAATAAAAGTAAGTTGTAGAAAATTTTCAACAAACGTAACCCATGAGCACGTTTTCTTATTTAATTAACATGTTATGGTGAAAGCTAAAAATTAGGACTTTCTTACTTAGTTCAGTGAGGAAATATTTTAATGACCAAAATTTTAGGTGATTTAAATGCCCTAATATTAGGAAAATAACTTAAATTATAATTTTATCCAATATAAAATTTAATTTTAGAGGGTAAAAAAGGCGAACGACATTTCACTAAGGGCATTCGTGCTTTTAATATAGTATATTAGGGGAGGCAAGTGGGCCGGTCTCGTGGGCCGTAGTCCGGGACCGATCACGGTCCTTAAATAAACGGGCTTAGCGGTCCCGGGCTAAACGGTCTTTTTTGTAGGAACCGGCCCGGGACCGGGCCCACGAACTCATGGTCCCGGGCTAAACGGTCCCAACGGCTAAATAATCAGTTTTTTAAAAATTAAATAGAAATTAGAGATAAAAAGATGTTAAAAAATATCTAAGACAATGCCTTGTAAATTTATTATAGAATTGTGGCCTATTTTTTTTTAAATTCAAATTTAAAGACAAAAATATTGTAAAAAAATATTTAAAGCAATGCCTTGTAATTTTATTATAGCATTAAAAAAATGGCAATATCTTTCTTAGTCTCTCTCCCCCTATGGAATGAGCACAACAAGGTGCTAATACCACCATTGAAAAGAAAAAAAAACTATTCAAGATGTGCCAAAATACAAGTTACATAATACATACTAATTTTTGTTCATACAAGTTACATTCTATCTCTTACAAACTTCATAAATCCTTCAAGGTTCGGGAGGAATTTTCGTTGGTAGTAGCAGAAAGTAGCTTGGTCGTCGCCGCTTCCATTGTCGGGCAAAACAACATCCTCAGCAAGTTCAGCTAGCATTTCTTCGTAAGCTTCGTCTTCCTCTGGTTGTGATTTAGCAAGTCCAAAATTTCTTCTTTCCAAACGGATCCAATCTCTTAAAAGTACTGATTTTTACAAGCTCTCCCTCATAGACGCTATATAATCACCTATTTGAAGTCTTGTTTGACTGAAAGCGCTCTCCGATGCCACTGTTGAAGCTTGAATAGTTAAAATATCATGGGTCATCCTTGAAAGAACAAGAAAGTATTTTTCTTTGTCCTTCCACCATCGTAAAATATTAAACAAGCCGTCGGGATTCACTTCCTCAAGTTGTTGCGACAAATAAACTTCAAGATCATTTAATTGTGAAAAATCATTACTATTAGAACAAAAAAAAAAACTAAACCCCGCCCAAGCACTAAGTCCTCTTACTCTCGAAGTTCTCTCAAAAGATTGAGAATCACAAGAAGAAGGAGTTGGAACATTTGGTCTAGCATGATTTAATGTAACTTGATAAGCATTATAAATAGTTTGAGCATTTATTCTAATTGAGGCTATTGCTTACGGAAGTTTAGGCAACTCACCATCTTCAAGTGCCAAACCATTATAAATAGTTTCATACCAAAATTGAGGACCTCCTAATTTCATACAAGGATTTAACAAAGCAGCAACACCATAAATAGGGGGAATAGGAAAGAAATATTTTTTAAGCTTTTTTCTCATAGAATCAATAGCAAGTTGATAAATTTTTCCACCTCTGAAAATGGAGGGAACAAATTTGCAAGTTCTGCAATATAAACTAAACAGTTAGAAATAGTAATATTGCCCAGAAAATTTATTTGTAGCAATATGAATTTTTTCTAAAAAATCAACAAGCATTTTAACATTAGCCCAATCCCCATTCGTAAGGTAATCATCATCATCAATTACATGTGCATTAGACGTTGAGTTTATGGGATTCCCATATTCATCTGCAACAGCCAAACTTTCATACATGTAACTCCATCTAGTTGGACAAGGTTTAGGAACCTTTCTTTCTCTTAGGCCACATTCATCACATCTTTTAAAATATTCTCTAAGTCTACTTATACGGTTTGAATGAAAAAGCTAGTTAAGAGCCATTTTAACCTTTTTAATTTGAATATTTAAAAATCTCATACCATCACCCACAATTAAATGATAAATATGACAAATACATCTAACATGAAAAATGTTACTAAATGCAAGATTTAGCATAGTGGTAAGCAAGTCTATAGCATTTGTGTTATTAGTAGCATTATCCATTGAAACTGATATTATTTTATCACTACTGCAAAAATATCTGCAAATATCCGTAATTGTGCTAGCAATAAACTGCACTGTGTAACGTGAAGCAATTATTCTATAAGCAATTATGCGATTTTGCATTATCCAATCCTCATCAATCCAATGACTGGTAACAGTAAGGTAATCACAGTCGTTGCCACTTCTACCAATAGCAACACGACAATTTATATGAGTAAATAAATAGCGCAAATATTATTCATATTCATACTTATATTTATATATATATCGCTCTTTACAGTTGTGCGAGGAAAACCTTTATAAATAGGATTAAAAAAAAATTCTAATATAACGCACAAACGAAGGGTCAGAAGGAAAACTATAGGGTAAGCACGTAACAGTTACCATTTTTGCCAATTTTTTCCAATCTTTCTTTTGATTATAATATAAAATACCACCGGTAATAGTGTTAATTTCCGGTTGAAATTGATTTGAACCGGTACTAGGGTCAGCCTAACTAGGACTAGGTACACTTTCCCCTCGGCCAAAGCTTTCAGACGTTGATATCTGACGTTATCTTTAGGGTATTTTTTTATGTGTCCAGTCAAAGTTCCCCCTTCCCCCCCAAAAAATATTTAAAAGCTAACTCCATATCACAAGTTTTACACTTAGCCTTATTTTGTGGAACTAGTTGAGTAAAAAATGGCCAAACAGGAGACGTTTCCTGCCGTTTGGTAGGTTGTCTAGAAAAAGGGGCAATAAGAGGAGTATCAGATGAGTCATCCTTTGGATTAGCAGCGTTATCACTAGTTGGGTTAACATCAGGAGCAGGACTAGTGGGTGTATCATCATCCGGGTGAGTTTCATCAAGATCAATTTCCTCATCATCGTTTTCATCAATAGTATTATAATTATTAGAATAGAGAGCATTCATTAAGTCATGGTCTAAATGTTCACCGAGTTATTATGGCAAAATTGACTCTCGATAAATTGTAATAAACTATTATCGGTATCAAAAATAACAGGTGTAGGACGGATATGGGATTTGGTTCGGGGAGCCGGGGGCAGGGGATGAGGTACAGAAGTACCACTAGATTCGCCGGTCTTGGATTTTCCCTTATTCTTATTTTTACCAAAAATATTCCTTAATGAAGACATCTTAATAAATCAAGTAATAGTAAATAAATAAAACAAACAAACAAAACTATAATATTAAGACTTAAGAGTTGGAACGAGTTTACCAAATTGACGAACAACTTGTTGAAAATTGATTATCATCGAAGACTTGAAGACTTCAATTCACCAACTTCAATTTTTTTTTCACAAATGGTAACAACCTCAATATTTTTTGACTATTTTTTGGAATAAAGTAAAGCAAATAGTAGCAAGTATAGAAGAAAATTAAAGAGAGATTGTGATAGATTGATATTGATTTTGTAAAAAGAATGAAAGAATGAAGGGGTATTTATAGTTAAAAATAGGAAAAAGTGTAATTATAAAAAGTCTAGGGTTAAAACAAA
>NC_031991.1:36775451-36821092 GCF_001879085.1 Nicotiana attenuata | reverse complement strand
GGGGGTTTAAATAATTATTTTCTAAATAGCCAACGACTATTTTTTAAAGTCAAACAGCTCTCATTCTAAATAGACAAACGACTAGTTTTTTTATTTTATTTTAAAAATTACCGTTGGGCCCGTTTGACCCGCCAAGGGACTAGTCCGGTCCCGATCCGGTCCCGGTCCCTTGGCGGGTCAAATGGGCCCGATCCTAACGGTTCTTAGGCAAGAATCGGCCCACGAGACCGGTCCAAGCCCACATCTAGCGGTCCTGCCGGTCCCGGCCCAAGCCCACATCTAGCGGTCCTGCCGGTCCCGGCCCACTTAGCCCATTTGTTCCAGTTTACGTGAACCTATTTCCTTTGTGAGCATGAAATTTTTGCCTTACCAAAAATACTCCCACAAAATCAATAAATAGATTTTCTTATTTGTTTTTAAGATTTTTTAAGAATATTTGGTAATTATTTGTATTTAGTTACATACTTTCATGCATTTTTAGCATTTTAAAATCATAAAAAATAACAAAAAATGTCTAAATCTTCATTATATAGCATTGGTAGGTCTTAATTGCATTTAGCATCCAATTTCATAGTTTGATTGTATTATTAAAAGAAAAATCACAAAAATTGTTCATTTTTATTTTTTTTAGCTCTTAGTGTTAAAATTAGTAATTTTCTTTTGTTGATTTAAGATTGACTAATTATGTAAATAGTACAAATAGATAATTAGTTTAATTTACAAATTAGATTAATTTAGGACTTTAATTAAGTTAATTAGATTTTAAAATAAAAAAAATAAAAAGAGAAAAGGAATTAAAGAGTTGGTTTAGTCTGGTTCAAAATTGGGCCAAAGATTACAATGGCCCAATTTCTTCAATACCTGCCCCAGCCCAGACCAAAATCCGGTCCAGCCCCTCCCTTCACTCAAAACGTCACCGTTTTGTTAATTGTTAATCACAGCCGTAGGATCATTTTGATCCGACGGTTTGCAACTGAAGCCCCCTTTCCCTTAAAAATATCAGATCCCCTCCCTTCAAAAACCCTAGCTGGGGCCGCCGCTTCTTCTCTGATCTTCATCTTCTCCATCGAAGACCCTCCCCTTTCTAATACACCCAAAAAGCCGCCGCCGGACCCTCCCCTTTCTGCTTTCATCTTCTTCGTCAATCACCATGAAAGCTGGCCAAAACCAGCCGTGAAACCTCCGTCGCCGGTGAGCTTCGCCGTAAACCGGCGAAAAAACTAATTAGAGCCAGCCGCCCCACCATCCTCTCCAAACAGACCTTCCCCCTCTCCTTCTTCATTCTTCTCTCACCTTCACAGACAGAAACATCCGGATTTCAAAATACCGAATTTCAGATCTAAAAAAAAAGAACTGCGAAAAATCAAAAAAAAGAAAGAAAAGAAAACGATGAAAAGGAAGATTTAAAGCTGGTTTTGGATTTCATTCTGCTGCTGCATAATTTCTGAGACTTCGAAGCTGGTCCGAGTTGAAGAGCTGCTGTATTTCGGTTATTTTCATGCCGCTGTAGCTGTGCTTAGGAGCTTTAACCTTTACTGGTCTTATTCTGCCGCCTTTTTGTTCCTGCTGTTAGGTATGTTAATAATTTCCTCTGTAATTCTCAACTGTATATGAATGAAGGCCTAAATAGTTTGCTGAATCCATGTCTAATTTTGGTGTATTCATTGTGATTGGCTACTAGATCTTCTTCATTTAATTTCTTTGTTAAATGTTTAAATCTGAAGATTTAAGTTGAATCGCTTCAAACTTGTTGCTGAATGTCTGGTGCGTTTTACCTGAGTAAAAAAATATTATGGAGCTACATATCTATAGTTGGCCTTAAAACAAATTGGTAAAGCATTGGGACTTAAAGTTTTCTCCGTTCTTTCTATTTAGTTTGTGAGATAACATTCTGAAATGGACATTTTAAAGTGGAAAAAGTGGCGTTCAAACTGTGATTTCTTTTCTCTCTTTTGTTAGTTTTGTTTACTCTGTTATTTGTTTTTTTAGTGCTTAGACATGTTAATTGTGTATATGATTTCAAGTGTCATCAAGTTTTGAAATTGAAAACATGACCGCCACAGTTTGAGTTTCATTGAAGCAGTAATGTATTTGAGTTGGCCATTAGATTTAAGTTTGGTTTAATGAAAAGCAAATAGGAAAGATTGTCTAATGGAATGGTACTAATAGCAACTTTAAAAGTAATTTTGGACTTTAAGTGTTGGGTTCTATTCGATGTTGCTTGGTAATTTAGCAACAGAAAGAATCAAGTTGTTCTCTGGACATTATTGTATATGATGTATGGGTTTTAAGAAGTTATTAGGATAAAATAATGAAATTCTGCGAGACCCATAATGATAAAATTCATAAACTAGCTCATCTTTCCATAATTAATCCACCTTGTTCTTTTCACAGTAAATTCCATAACTTTAGACTTTCACAAACAATCTCAAACCTTAGGAAAATAATTCTTATTAACATCGCAGTTTGCTTTAGGCGCGTATTATTAAGATCAATTATCATGATTACGTACGCGTTCGCTTGACATAATTATGATATTTCAAGCTAAAGGCAAAGTATGTGTTCGTGCAACTTTGGCAAATAATCTTAATAATATTGAAGTGTTATTAATTGTGTACACGTTTGCGTGACACGAGTATGATTTAAAAAATGAACACTCGTAGAAATGCTTTTAGGCGCGTTTTAACTTATTTTCGTGATTGTGTACACGTTCGCGTGACATAGTTACAATTTTCAAAATTAATCGAGGTATGCGTTCGCGCAACTTCAGCCAAACAATCTTAAAATTAATAAAGTGTGACTAATTGTGTACATGTACGAGTGACATGATTTTAGCGTCCCCAAATAACACTTGTAGTCCGTTTCAAAGATTAAAACCATAAACGCCATAATTAAAAGCGGTAAATGATAAAAATGCACATAGGTTCTAAAGCACGTAATTAAACAATATAATTAAGCCAGGTATGATTAAAGCGACCATGCTAAAATCACAGAACCTGGCAATGCCTAACACTTCTCCCGGGTTAACAGAATTCCTTACCCGGTCTTCTGGTTTCGCATACTTTAAATGGAGTCAAACTTTCTCGAGTTGTGATTTAAAATAAACCGGTGACTTGGGACGCCATGAAATTATTCCCTTTTAAATTGAACAAAATAATCCCATTTTGATTAATGTCACTTAAATCGAAAAAACTCCCTTATGCCCTGGTCGGGAAAAAGGAGGTGTGATATCCTTTTTGGTCCGTTCCAAAAAGAATGATCAATTTCTAAATTTGGTAACAATTTAGCTTAAACTTACAATTCTACCCTTAATGAGAAGTTTTTATAACCACACAAATACTCTGGGCCCCTTTTTGACTTGTCTAGGACCACAAATTCCAAAAATCTTCGTTTTTTCTTTAACTCTGTGCCCGGTCAAACAGGCTCACATAACAGAGGGCGTAGATAGATACACTGTTTTGAAAGGCAGGGGTGTGAGGCGAGGCGAGGCGTTTTACCTTTGACGAGGCGAGGCGTAAGCCCTGAGATATGGGGCGTAAGTCCCATGGATCTTTAAATTTTATAAATTTTAAGGATTTTAAGATAGTATAGAATAAAAAATAAATATAAAAATTACATTAAAACCACAAAAACAATCTATTTAAAATATTTATGAATTATAATTCAACTATGAATAATATGAAAAGTACGACATATATCATTATATGCAAATTAGTTGTAACGTCGTTACAACTCAAACATTAAAAGTAATGTATTCGATATGAAATCTTATACGTATCTCTTAAGGAGTATTGAATCTTGAAAGAATTTTGGCATTATAATTTGATTTTTTTATAAAAATAAAATACTTTAATATGCTTTTTATTTAAAAGAGAATTTATATAAAAACATAATTCACAATTTAAATATGATTCTCTAGCATCATTTATTTTTAAGTTTCAACAACTTAATAAAGCGACATATAATTCACCATACAATAACATGATAACTAATTATTTTTAAATAGTTACTAGCTAATACTGAGCTATTAAATTAATAGGTATTTTATCTCGTAAACGTGAAAAAATCATACGGATATGTGACCATGTAATTTCTATGGCACTCGAATGATTCAAGCAATTCAACACATCAAGAATAAGTTCCCATGCTTTCATAAATAATCATAAACTTAGGCATGATCTCTAACATGAATAACAGAGCGAGCATTGTCATCTAAGCCAATCAAATCATGAATCAAAATGAGCACATAATCAAAACAAGGCATAAAGTATCCCAATTCTATCCCGGTCATGATGTAAACTTGGTAAGTGCAGCTCGCCACCCCATATATACACTATCCCCAATATCTTAAACACATAGCAATCGAATCAAATCCTAGAGGTTTCCCTCTTAACAAGGTTAGCCAAGAGTCTTACCTACACCCGGTAGTCTTCAACCTTTCAAAATAGTCTTCTCTCTCAAATCAACCTCCGAACAAGTCGAATCTAGTCAAATACAACAAATCCATAGGAAGCAATTCTAAACAATAAAATTTGAATTTTTTAAACAAATTCCCAAAAGTCAACAAAAGTCAAATCCGGGCCCACATAGTCAAAATCCGAGTCAAGGGGTAGATCCCGACTATCCATAACCCTACGAGTCCAAATATGTAATTAGACTCCAAAACCGAGTCCAAATCGTCCTTCAAATGTCCAAAATACACCCTTAAGTTGTAGACAAAAACCTCAAATCTTGCTTTTAACAATCTATGTTTTAGGCGTAGAAATCGACGGGGAATTAAGATGTATGCTAAATCCAAGTGAAAATTGATTTCCTCCGGCGGTGTAGTGAATTTGCTCTTCAAAATCTCCCACTCTCAAAGTCTAGAGTTCAAAATATGAAAATGTGGGTAAATGTCCGGAAATAACAACTTAAATTTTCTGCCCAGTGACGTGCATCACGATCGCGATACACCTTTCGCTATCCGGAAGGCCAACCCCCCCAAGCTGCTGTTCTTTCTCGCGAACGCGACGTCCGCCCAGCTGTGCCTATGCAAACGGGGTCCTTCGCCCGCGAACGCAAAGGCAATCCGCGAACGAGACCTCAAGCACGCGAAGGCGGATCACCTGCCCTAGGGGCGGATCCATGTGTGTAGGGGTTTGGGGCACGTGAACCCATGCACCACTCCATACCGTCCCTTTGCCCTCTAGGTCTAGGGATCGAATCCACGCCCTATCTTTCAATTATGAAAGCCATTTTTCTAATTTTTTTTTTTTGTAGTTTTGTATACCTGATCTTTTTTTTTTTTTGGTTTCAATTTTAATTCTATGCCCTTTCTTTCGTTTCCGTTTATTTTTCCCCTTTGTTCTTCTCTTTTTGGTTTGATCTTTTACCTATCTTTTGATTAAATTTTTGTTTTTCTGTTTTTTTTTCCACCCCATTCTTTTTTACTCATTCTTTTTTGATTCAATATCTAAGTTTAGAACTCTTAAGAAGCAAAGTCTTAGTTTAATTTTTTCAATTTCAAGTTTCCTCTTTCTTCTTTTTCATTCTCTTTTTGAATAGTCGTTTAGTTTTACTATATAAAGCTAAGTATTGTAACTATAAATAATGATGGTATGATATTGTTCTCCAAGTTAGGAAAACTATTCATGGATATTTATCAATGGAATGATATGTTTTTGTAATAATAATATTGATTGTAGCTCACTTGTCAAGCTATTGTCATGGCAAAATTTTAGAGAATCAAATAAACGAGTAGTGCACCCATTCTCATAAAATCATATATACGCCTCTTCCTGCCCCCATACCACCACGCGAACGTGTTCCTCGAGTCGCGAACTCGAAGAACAAACCATCTGCCGGCCTCCCTCATTCCGCGATTGCGAGCCCCCCTCAGCAATCGTGAAGAAGCAAGCAACCTGCACCGGAAAACCAGCAGTTGTAAAAAGAGGGGAAATGGTCTGAACCACCCGAAATCACACCCGAGCCCCCGGGACCCGTCCAATCATGCCAACAAATTCTAATACCTAATCCAAACTTGTTCAAGGACTCGAAACGCCGTGAACTACATCAAAACCAAGAATCAACAATCAAAATCCTTTTCTTAAGTTCATGAACTTCCAACTTGCAACCAAGTGTCCAATTCAAGCCTAACCAGCCTAACCAAACCAGATTCCAACGAAATTTTGCACACAAGATCCAAATAACATAACAAACCTATACCGAGTTCCAAAACAACAATCGGATTCCGATATCATCGAAGTCAATCCCCGGCCAAACCTATGAACTCTCCAAACCTATAAATTACCAACTTTCGGCAAATAGAGCCGAATCACCCTAGGAACCTCCAAATCCATTCGAAACACATGCCTAAGTCCAAAATCATCATACAAACCTATTGGGCTCATCAAAATACCAATCCGAGGTCATCTACTCAAAAGTCAAACCTTGGTCAACTCTTACAATTTAAGCTTCCAAAATGAGACTAAGTGTTCGATTCACTCTCAAACCTTCCTGAAGCCAAACCCACCACCCCGCAAGTCACAAAACCACAAACACACAGGCGGAAACATCATATAGGGGATCGGAGCTCAAATACACAGAACGATTGGCCGGGTTGTTATCACAAAACAATTTTAACTAAGTTATTACTACTTAAGAATCATTTCTAGTTTCTTTGTAGAGTACTAATTATTGAACCACATCTGAATTGTTACCACTTATTAGGCAGAACAGCAAAAATGCCTCAATTCTAGCACAAAATTTGTTGAAAATAAGACCAGCAAGTTCATCATGTCCACGTCTTTCTTTGTAGCTGATGATCTGAAGTAAACAGTGAGGCACAGACCCAAAAGGTCAAACTCAGGACCTGAAGTAAGAATCCATTGCAATGCTCTTGCGACAAAATTAATGCCTGACAATTTTTTCTCATCAATAAAAAGATCCTACCTAATGTTACTGCCGATTTTAATATATGCTTTCGTAATTTCTTTTCCAGAAACTTTAGCCCACTAGGATAAACTTGTCTGCCTTTCTTACTTTCTTCACTTCTTTGTCACACACTATGTTCTCTATTATCTTTCAATAAGCATTGAAGGCGTGCAAACTGCAAAGATCACAGAGCATTTATGTTCCTATTGATATGAATATCTGCCTTTATTTTTTTTGTTTTTCAAAGTTTAGACCACTGGTCTAAAGATAATACTGATTTGAATATCTGCATTGATAATTTGTTCCCACTCGGCCAAATTTGCCACCGAATAATTCATATTCTTTAGATGTATGTCTAATGCCTTTGTTTCAATTGATGCAGGATGGATAGGGTTTGCATCTATATTGCTTACAATGGAAAATGGACTACAGATAACAAGTATTTGTATCATGAGATCAAATTAATTCTTGTGAATGATGGAATAACGTTTGAAGATCTTGTCGAAAAGATTTTTCAGGTCCTAAAACTGAAAAGGGGTGAGGTTCAACCAACTATTTGGTTTGACACGAATCTAGAAACAAGCAAAGGGATGCTAGTGACAAACGACGAGGAAGTTACTACTTGCATCTACTTGCTGAAAAATGATCCAAATTTCAAGACTTCCCGTTTCATTGTTGATATGGCGGAAAGGAACTCTTTGTCAGCAAGGTATTCAAAAACTGAAGAAGTCAATATTGTACAACACGAGGAAATGCAGATTGACAGAGATGAGGCATTGATACCGGTTGAGCCAATAACGGAGTTTGAATCTCTGGCAAAAGACAAATCTGTGGACACGGAACAATCAACGCATGGTATGAAACTAAGAAAAAGGTCCCTACCCAGAAAAGTAATAAAAAAAAGAAAAAGGTCGAGGAGTAAAAGAAACGATTGGCCAACAGTGGTTTTGGGAGGAAATGCTTCATTGGATGAAATAGCTGTGGGATCGCTCTTTGAGAACAAAGAAAGTTTGAAGAAATGTTTCACAAATAGTGCAATTAAATACCACTTCAAATTCAAGACCGTCAGATCGACCAAAAAAAGGTATTACCTGAAGTGTTATGATGACAATTGCAGTTGGTATTTGCATGCTTCACGGGTCCGTGATTCTGCATTATTCAAGATTTCGAAGTATGTAGAAGACCATAGTTGCTCTGCTGATGTGCTTCAGCCTGACCAACAACGGCACGCAACATCAAGGGTCATATCCGGTTATATCCGTGAGCTTCTACCTGAATATGAAACAGAGATGACACCAAATTTTGTGAAGGAAGAAATGAGAAAGAGATTTGGGCTGAACATTAGTTACCACAAAGCATGGCGATCAATACAATTAGCTTTTGATGTGACAAAAGGAAGTCCAGAACAGAACAATGAATTGCTTCCCTCTGAATCCGAACAGAACAATGAATTCCTTGTATCTGAACCATACAAGGAATTGCTTCCCTCTGAACCAGAACAGAACAATGAGTTGCTTATGTCTGAACCAGAACAGAAGAATGACTTGCTTCCATCTGAACCGGAACAGAACAACGACTTGCTTATGTCTGAACCAGAACGCAACAATGAATTGCTTCCGTCTGAACCGGAACAGAACGACTTCCTTATGTCTGAACCAGAACGCAACAATGAATTGCTTCCGTCTGAACCAGAACAGAACAGCGAATTGCTTATGTCTGAGCCAGAACAGAAAATTGAGTTGCTTGTGTCTATACCAGAACAGAACAATGAGCTTCCATCTGAACCAGAGCAGAACAATGAATTGCTTCCGTCTGAACCATTAAGGAACAATGAATTGCTTCCATCTGAAGCATTACAACATGAATTGATTCCATCTGAAGAAAGAAACCCAGGAAGGGATGATCAGGCCGTATTAGTATAGTTTTAAGTGTAGAGCGCCATGTATTGTTCTCCAAACCTGGACAACTGAGAGCTGCTTATTAGTCTTCATGCCAGCTTTACTCTGGACTCTAAAAATTTATATCGTAGTTATTCTGGCACTACCTATTCTAGATTTAACTGTTGTACAAAGGAAGTCTGGTCAGTTTCAGTTTCAGTTTCAGTTTCAGTTTCTTAGGTTTATTATGTTTCCTTCTTAATATTGTAGTTTGACAGAACATGTTTCTGGCACATGCTTTATCCTTCCCCTGCTTTAGATGTAGATATTATTTTGGCTGTTTTTTCTATTTTTTTCGAGATCAATGTTAGTAAGTAGTACTCCCTCTGTTTCAATTTATGTGAACCTGTTTGACTGAGCACGGAATTTAAGAAAAAATGAAGACTTTTGAAATTTGTGGTCCTAAACAACTCAAAAAGGAGTCCACAGTATTTGTATGGTTATAAAAGCTTTTCACTAAGACTAAAATTGGTAATTCAAGTTAAATTGTTTTCAAATTTAGAAAGGGATCATTTTTTTTGGAATGGACCAAAAAGGAAATAGGTTCACATAAACTGGAACGGAGGGAGTATTATTTATGCTATGATCTTTGTTGTCCTTAAATTCCAAGTTACATACAGCTATTCATAGTATCGAAATTCAAGTTAATTGAAGTCAGGGAAGAAAAGATGTAATAAACGTAGTACTACAAGTTACTTGTGGATTCTTTGGCTTCTCTCGCCTGCTTTATTGAAGCTAGAATTTGTGTGTATTGAGGCCGAGAAACGTTCTCATATCAGAAAGCTGTGTAAAGTTGCAATTGTCCACCATTGTTTTCTCAATGGAAGAAGAGCCTTGGGTAATGGTAAAATTGTCTATACGTTATGAGTTAAGGATAAAGGATAGACTGTTTACACCACGCCCTTTGGAGTGTGGTCCCTTTTTTGTGATCTAGCATTAGGGGTGTACATAGGCCGGGTTGGTTCGGATTTTACAATTACCAAACCAAACCAATTGTGTCGGGTTTTTAAATCTAAAGACCAAACCAAACCAATAAAACTCGGATTTTTCAATCTCGGGTTTTCTCGGGTTTTCGGGTTTTTCGGGTTTTTTCCGGTAAAATCTTCGTAGAACAAAACACTATAACGTATGCTCAAAATATTTCTTTAATCCTAGTAAGATACAACTTATAAAGTATTTTCCAAGAAAATAATGATGTGTCATGGCATTATCCTAAAATATTCAACAATAAAAACAATAAAATTATATAATATAAATATTGCTAATTAAAATTCCATAATAAAAATAAACATAATCTAAAAGTACTAAGTCATGCTAAAATAAGTAGACTAATAAGGGAATATTAATTACATGACTAAACGCTAAAGAAAAAATAAAAATAGGTTATGCATTTTTATCTAAATTATTGCAAAACAAAAAATAGATATTCAATACATTCTCGTTCGTAGTATTGAATTGAATGTCTTTTGTTAGCATTAGTATTGATTTGATTTTGATTTGGGCTTTTGTTAGCATTATTTAATTTACTAATATTAATGGCTATAAAATGTATTGGAACATTCAAAAGTTCTAAGTCCAACCTTGAAATAATACCTTAAAAGATAAAAGTATGGAAAATTTTAAGAAATATTTATAAATTACATCACAATAAGTATATTTATATATTAAATATATTTAAATTTTCTATATATGTAATGCCGGGTTGGTTTGGTTTCGGTTTGACTTTCTTTAGTTAAAACCAAACAATTTCAATTATGGTCGGGTTTTTTTTTCCAACACCAAACCAAATCAAACCAAACCATAGTCGGGTTTTTTTCTTGGTTTGACTCGGATTATCGGGTTGGTGCGGTTTGTCGGTTTCCTTTGTACACCCCTATCTAGCATGATTGCATGATGCTTTGCCTGAGATGCACCTTTTGTTTTGTGAATGGAAAGAGATGTTCTTTTTGGCCAAATTACTACTGCTAATGTGCCTTTGTGGTCTTTTCTTCATTTAGGAGATCTCTTTAGAAGTTCTCGCTGATTTCTTTTAAAGATTGTTTCTATGTATTAAATACTAGTGAATTTATTCGCGCTTCGTGCAGTGATAAAAAATATTATTAAAGTCATATTTTAATTATGTGTATTTCATATCACCTAAATTTCTAAAAATATTAAACCCCAATGCAAGAATGATATTATATATATATATATNCCATGCGCTCAACTACATGAACATTGTGTCTAGTCTTGGACCCACATAGCTTATGGTTTAGAATATATATATATATATATATATATATATATATAAAAGTTTATAAAAAGTTAAATATACACAAGTTTATATGGTTGCATGTCTCTACGACCTCCAATTGGTGATGCCGAGGTGGTATTCTTTGACCAACTTTATTGTTTGTATATTTTCCGATAAGCTTTAAAATAAATAATTTTTCAAGGTTGATTGTTCCTTCTCAAATATTTAAATCTCAATTTTTAGATTTTAATGTATAATATCTAGCACAAAATCTTCATAATCATATAATACACTTGTACGTAATATGCATTTCTTATGCTTTTCAAAAGACATGTCCAACCTCACAAAATTTCTCGTTAAACTTGAGCAACTGATCGAATTTGAAGTCATTTTATTCGACTTTATATATCTTGCAACACAACTAATGCTTAGTAGTATAATTAATTTATTGCCATATCATTCTCATAATCTTATTTTAACAATTATTGTTGGTGCTTTCTGCTAGGACATATATCGGGATCTAAGTTGAATTAGTTAATTTTCTTTTCAAGAATATCAATTGTAAAATAGTAAAAAATATAGTAATTACCAAAATAAAAATAAGTATAGGTTCTTTGGAAAATTGCCAATACAAAAGCTTAACTCAATAGATTCTTAATGAAAGCGAGAATTGAAGAAGTAATATGAATGGCTAGAGGATAAGGGAAGAAACTTGCAGATAGAGCCATTGCAACTGTAAGAATTATTTATTCTTTATAAATATGGATTATAATGAAAGATTGTAACGGTCCAAAATACGGAATATGAAAGGTTGAAACTATAACAACCATTTTATTAATAGTATATTAATAATGAAAGAAATAAATGCTTAATTGTTAACAAAATTTAAATGCAAAAATAAAGAAAAAGGTATAAAATCTAAGAAAAAAGATAAATGTGATCCTTGACCAAAGAAATATGCCACATCATCTTTTATTTTCCCAGCTTTATTATATATAATAGATTGTTGAGCAGATGAGACTTCTTTCTTGGTAAAATTTTAATGTGGCACTCAATTTTGCATTGCACATTGAATTTGTATCCACTTTTTAAAAAAAGTTCAACCAAAAATAAAGGGTTTTTTGACATAGTTACCCACAAAAACAAAACTATTTACCTTGTCTACCCATTTATTTTCCTACCCATAAACTAATTACATTTCCTACCCATAGTAGGTTTTGTGGAGAATTTTTTCTTTATTCTCCAATTCTTTTTTATTTTTATGCTTCTTTTCTTTCCCTTTTTCTTTTCTTTTTTCTTTTCTCCTTTTTTTCTCGTTTTCTTCTTATTTTTTCCTTTTTTCCTTTTCTAATTTCATTTAGCTTCTGTTTTTTTATATTCTTTTTCTCTTCATAATCTAATTTCATTTAGTATTTTCACTATTTTTTATTATTCTTTTTTTAATATTATTACTAAAGAAAAATTAAATTGTGCACCAATTAAATGTAGTTAATACAACCAAAATAATACTAACTAACATATGATACCGGTATAGTATATAGCTATACCAATATGGTATACAATTGTACGCAAAGAGTTAAAAAAAATTTAATTCAATTATTAAACTAAAATAATATTAGTTGTCAAAAAAAAAATTTAAAAATTCTAAAAGGATCTAATTGTAAGAGTATACCGTTACATCATATAGCATACTATATATTTTTTTTTTCGCATTTTCAATTTACCCCTCACGTTGGGTAAAAGCTTAAAACAAATTAAAAAGGAAAAGACAAGTGAATTTACGGGTAATAAATATACTATTATAGTATATTGTATGCTATTACAACATATTGACAGTATCTTGCATATTATTACAGTATACCATAACAATATATTGTATACTATAGTAGTATACTGTTGTAGTATAACTATATACTCCTATAGTATATTAGTATACTGTAGCGGTATACTGTTTTGTAAACTATAATAGTATAGTGTTGCAGTATAGCTATATACTCCTACAGCATATTGTATATCGTAGCGGTATATTGTAGCTGTGTTCTTCTTCGATTTTCAACTGAAAATTTCGTCTCAATCACCTCAAATCAACTCCAAACGCTATCAAATTTCAGTATGAACTTCCAGAAGGTACTATAAGCAATATTTAACAGCACCCACTTTGAATCAAACAAGAAATCTTCAAAAATAAAATTGAGCTTCCAAGCCCAACAATGGTGGATATTCAAATACACATAAAAATTTAGATCTGGGAAGCTTACTCGAAGATACTATAAGCAATATTTTATAGCACCACATCGAATCAAACAATAAATCTTCAAGAAGAGAAGTGTTTGTGCAAACTAGCTATAATACTTGTTAATGGCTTCATCTTCTTCATCTTCAGTGCAGCATGTAAATTCCTACGTCGAAAATGCCAGCCAGAATGCGTGTTTGCTCCTTACTTCCCACCAGATCAACCCCGAAAATTTGCAAATGTTCACAAAATATTTGGAGCCAGCAATGTGACAAAGCTGCTCAATGAATTGCAGCCTCACCACCAAAGGGAAGACGCCGTCAACTCTCTCGCTTATGAAGCTGACACGCGCCTCCGCGATTAAAGGGTAAATAGGCGGGTAAATAGTTTGGGGGCCATGGGTAGGAGTAGTAAATAGTTTAGGCATGGGCATTAAAGGATAAATAGTTTGGAATTAATGGGTATTAAGTGAGATTTTCTCATTTAGAGGGTGTTATGACTTTTAGCCCACGTCAGAAACTATTTACATTCGGTAGCTTAAAAAATATATAAATTTTATATAATTTTCATATATATATATATATATATATATATATACAAAATATATAATTATTATTTTTAATACAAATACAGAATCTAAAGCTAAACCTAGAGAACCCGCAAGTAGAACTGTTGCTCCACCCCTGTCGTAAACCCACATGAAAAAGATGTGCTATATTTTCAAGCTTAGCTCACATGAAACAAAGCATTGAATCCAAATGTTTACACTACTTTAATACCATATAAAATCAACTTTGGACATGGACCAGATTTTTCCCTATCATACAATAACTTTGATACTACAATGGAATCTTCAATCATAGAGATCACTTTCTGCTTATACATTTTTACACATAAGGAAGACCAGATCTAATGCTATATAATATAAGAAAATAAAACCTAAATGACCTGATTAGACGGTGACTTTAACTGCCAAAGAGAACAAGAGGATATTGTCAAGAGTTCAGCATAGTGTTAATACACCAGATCGATACGAGAATAGGCGACTGAGCCAGCAGTTTCAAGAGATGACTGGCTCTTCTTGCATAAGAAGTTCTTGAAAAGCAGTTCCCGAAATCTTGCCTGCATGACTCGTTCAGTGGTCCATTTCCTCAACAAAATACCATCATGGTAATACCGAAATTCATGTTTTCACTCATTTGGATACGTGTACTTCCATATTTCACCTATTTGATCCAGGTCGTTTGATCTTCGCTTTAGTAACCTCCTGCATATTCGAACGCTCAACGAAATTAATACTTCAAAATTCGAATAGTGAAGGTTAAGCACTCTCTAACACCAAACTGTTGGCTGGGAGATTTCATGCAGGTTTTGTTGCTTAAAACAAATAGCATTGGAGGTGAGATTTGCTAAACAGTTCTAGTTGGCTAACTGATGTCATTTGGATAACAAAAATGCTTTTACTAGCTTGCAGATTTCTTTCAAACTTCAAGTACTTTAGCGGTTTGCATGTCATATTTTGAAAGACCAAAATTGACATGAAAACCGGATTTTTAATCATTTCAATGCGAATACAACAACAACGACCCAGTAAAATCCCACAAGTGGGTCTGGGGAGGGTAGTGTGTACAGAGACCTTACTTCTACCCCGATGGGGTAGAGAGGCTGTTTCCATCAGATAATTCAGTATATACTTTCTTTTTCATTTGTTTGTAACTTTGTTTATATTTCAGTATATGCTTTCCTTTATCACAATTAAGTAATCCCATTTCACAAGTCAAGATATAGGAAAGATTTCACTGATGGAAACCATAAGAAAGATGATTTGACATATTCTAATACTGAAAGTAAAAAATACTCTCTCTGTCCCATTTTAGGAGATTTCTTTAGAAGTTTTCGCTGATTTCTTTTAAAGATTGTTTCTCTGTATTAAATATTGTTGGGCAGATGAGACTTCTTTCTTGGTAAAACTTTTGTAGCACTCAGTTTTGAGTTACCCATTAGATTTGTATCTACTTTTTTTTAAAAATTCAACTAAAAATAAAAAGGGTATTATCACTTTTAGTCCATGCCAGAAACTATTTACATTCGATAGTCTAAAAAATATATAAAATTTGTATAATTTTTGTAAGGTATTTGACTGTGCAGAGTTTAAGAAAGAAAGACTTTTGAAATTTGTGGTCTAAAAGAAGCCACAAATATTTGGCTATAAATCATCTCATTAAAGGTAACGAAGATAGTTAAAGTCAAATTGCTTTTAAATATATAAATGCGCCATTGTTTTTTGGGTCAGACTAAAAAGGAAAGTGTACTACATAAAATGGAAATAGAGGAGTAACTCATAAAGAAAGAAAATGAATAGTTTGTTCCAAAGAAATCACGTCAATGCTAAATTTATTCGACAATATGAAGGAAGGCTGCTGCATATCTCTTTGAGTACTTGAGACGCAGAACTTTATGTTTTAAGGGAAAAGGGTAAAGCAAAACCGAGACAAGAGATAAAAGTTGAAAGTAGGTCAACTATATTAGATTACAGAAATTAGAACTAAAAACACGGGGGCCAGATTTTGTAATACCTCTTTCCATTTATCAGCTGATCTATCAGTTCTCGAGCCCGTAGACGCTCTGATAGAATTCACCTTTTTCTTCTCCATGCCACCATCTTTAGGTGCCCTGCTTCAAATGTATTGCAACTCTAAAACTGATTAGTGGGATTGAACGTATTTGAGGCATAGTAACTATGCGAATGTATGTGTTTAATTCTCTCTACCTAGGGCTAGAAGTTTTACAGAAGTGTGTTTGGAAAGTTACTGGGAGAGTTACCAAGATTTATTAATTGAAGGGTTTGTAGAGCAGGATCCAAAGGGGAATGCTAAATGAAGTTCTCATTCAACAACTTCCAATTCACAAGTACCACAGGATTATGAAAGCATACTTGAATAATAACTGATGAAAATTCTTCTCTACAGACTTACTCCTGCAGTCACCTTAGCAATTTCACAATACCGCCCCAGGACCATTTTAGAAGGGAAAACGTAATACACAATAATAAGCTAAAGAGATGCAAAGGAAGGAAACAATCTACATGAAAATTTGGTCGAGAAGGTAGATCCCTCTAAACAGAATGATGACTCCATCTACAACCTTATTTGAACTACTCTCTGTTTGTTTGGTGGGAGGGGATGAAGAGGAGTAGATGTAAGTTTTTAAGAATAAATAAGATAAAGAAGGTCCCAGTGACCCCTCATTGAGTACGGTTCAACGGACGGCTTGAATTTCAGAAAGCATAATCCCTCCCCTAAGGGGCAGGGGGCAGTACTGATGAATGTTTCAAATGGTTAAAAAGGAAAAAGAAAGAAAATTCAACAATCCACTGCTGCAATAATATAAGGAGGAAAAAAATCCGGCAGCTCCCTTTAAAATTCAAGAAATAACAGAAAGCATTGACTATAATGGGAAGGATCCCGAAACAATCTCTGAGATCTTACCCTGATGACAAATAAGTCGAACGAGCCCCTGATTGGCCTTTTAGAGTGATTTCCTTATTCGGCATCTTCCTTAATCTGTCATTGGATAACATAGTTATTTGCATGTATGAGATCTAATTTCCCTTATTGACTGGCAACAGAAACACTGATCACATCAAGGTACACTTATCATCTCGAAAAAATAGAATAAAATGAGATTCATAAATTCTTGCCTCCAGCTAAGTTTTTCCAAATGGAGATGTTGTCATAGCAGTGTTATCAGAGGCGAGTAAAAACGAACAAGTGCCAGCTTGGGCTTTAAGCGCAAAACACAATTAAATCGCGAGTTTTAGTGAAGAAAAGCACAGATGAAGGAAAGAACAAAATATATATGAAATGCAAACACTAACACATTTCCTCCTACATCACTTTTGTAGCAATTCAGCTAATCTAATCAATCACTGAATACGAAACTTGTACAGAAACACAATCTTCAGTCTCAGGGCCACCAAAAACAGGTCTTCTTCATCGTTCATTTTATGGTAAGGAGTGTGCCGCGTCATTCGTTTGGCACAGGAAACCCCAATTGCGGTATAACTGCGTCCCTCCCCCAGGATCCCTCCAGAAAAGAAGTGGAAAACCCTTTTTAAGATAAAATTGAAGCCTGATACATATGTCAATTTGCCTAAAGAAAAATTCTGAGGCCACTCAGTTAATTTGCATAAGACTCTTATACATAGAATAATTATGCTAAACAATTTGTAGGTAGGCAGTCGAAAGAAACCAGTATGTGTTACCCATACAAGCTAGTCAAAGAAGCAATTGAATTACCTTTCACTCTCCTTCTGAGGAGTCAGAGAAGTTGAAATTTTCTGCTCAGATTCCTTTGACAACACCTAACCAAACAAATGGAAACCAACAGCTAAATACTCGTGAAACATTAAGGCATTCTACATGAAAAAAAAAATGTTTGAATGTTGAACCTGTTCTTGTCCACCATATGTCATATCTCCGGTAGATCTTCCTTGGTTAAAACTGTTCTGGAAAGCCCTAAATGCTCGCTTTACAATATCTTTGTCCCCCATCTTCTCCATGATTAAAGATTTTCTCATTGTAGTATTAGAAGCTGTAGAATTTGGGGAACTCAAACTCAGAGACATGTGTAATGATGTCGGAGCTACTCTCTTGTTCTCTAGTACAGGAGAATGTTTACTCCTTTGCATTGTTGCACCGTTCAACTTTTTGTTCGAGGATTGAGAAGGCGTTGCACCATTCAACTTTTTGTTTGACGATTGAGAAGGCGACGATGCAACTGACCCAGGAACAACTTTCTTGCGTTGTGCCAAAGGAGTATTATTACTTCTTTGAGTTGGCGTTCCACTCACCTTCTTCACTGATGGTTGAGATGGAGTAATGACCTTAGAAGTTGATGCTTGCTTAGATGTTGGAGTGGAAATTCTTGATGAGGATTTTGTCACAGGTGATGTCAGTTTCTTCTTTGTTCTAGCGGATACCCGATCCTCAGTGTGTACCTGAAAATGAACAAGCAACACTTCCATAAATAACAGGAAAGAGATAAAAGAAAGAACAGGAAAATAGGAATTCGGCTCAATAAGATAACTCGAAGTACCAATAGCCAGAAAAGTTCCAACATATCACCTTACGAGGCGCATTCTTTACGTTTGCGCTAGGGGTCTTGCTTTTCTTAATAGAGGATTTTTGAGCTTGAGTATCCGCTTGTGGAGTCTCTACTACACTATCTTGACATCCTTTATCAGGATTCCGTTCTTCAACCTTATGAAGTTCTTCGTGATCACATGTTCCCAAGATAGTTTCTTCCTTAGCTTTAGTAACCAATAAGCAATCGCACTCCACATCAACGGAAATATCATCCTTTAACTCATCGATTCCCGAAATAGTTCCTTCTTTAACTTCAGTGACCAATGAGCTATCACACTCTACATCAACAGAAAAATCCTCCTTTGACTCATCAATTCCTGAGATAGTTAGTTCCTTAGCATTGTCAACTAATAAGTTATCACGCTCCACATCAACAGTAGTATCCTCCTTTGGCTCATCAACTTCATCACTAGTCTTCAAATCTTTCGCTGACATTTGCTGCTCACCATTGGATAAACTGAAATCACCATCAGAAACCTGAGGTTCCATTTCCTTTTCTACTTGTTGTGTTTCCTCCTCTAATTGCTCCAACTTCTTAGCGGCAATCTTCTTGTAATGTGCTTCGAAATACGCCTTCTTCTGAGCTACTGATCCAGGTGTCGAACACTTTTCAACTTCTTCAAGATACTTATTAGGGGAGAAAGATGACCATTTCTCCCAAGAAAGTGCATCATTCTCAAACCTTCCAAAAGAAACTGATACTTCAAGTCTAGGACCAGATACAGCTGACTCACCCATCTGCTCATTATAACACAAATCCATTCTTTATCAATAAACTCAAACAAGAATAACAATGACAACTAACTAGGGCTTAAAAGAAGATCTAAGAGGATAATTGAATCAATAAAGGACAACCCGGTGCACTAAGCTCCCACTATGCACGGGGTCCGAGGAAGGGCCGGACCATTGTAGGCAGCCTTATCCTGCATTTCTGCAAGAGGCTATTTCCACGGCTCGAACCGTGACCTCCTAGTCACATGGAGGCAACTTTACTAGTTACACAAAGGCTCCTCTTCCAGGATAACTGAATCAATAGTTATCAACAAATAGAGCATACTCAAAGACACATTATTTGAAACAAAAATTATAAAAATAGACCACTTCTAAGTGATCAAAGAACAGAAAAATTGGTACCTTGTGCTTGACAACAGGAGTTTGCACAATGGATTCACCCATCAATCTACAAAGCTACCACAAGATTTCACACAATATACATATCATAACCTGTGAAAAAAAAAAAGCAAATTGAAGAAATTGAAGTAAGAAATATGCAGTTACAAGTTCATGTGCTGTGTTTTCTACTGTTGCTTTACATATGCATTATCCATACTGCTTTCATACAGTTATTTTTTTTAAGGGAAAAAATTGTCATTTTATGGATCTATTGGAAACTGCTAAAGATCAAAACTTTAATCATCAAGATTGACATATTATAAAAATGAAACAAAAGAAGAAAAAAAACTAAAGTTGCATATAATTCTCACAATAAGTACAAAAAGTCGTGTATCATCTTTTTACTGCAAGCCCCTCTTTCTGGAGACACAAAAAAAAGTTGTAAAGTTGCAATCTTTGATAAGAAAAAGGACTAAAAGTGAGAAAAGATTGATACATTATAGTACCAAATACTTTATTAGGTTGGTGGTGAAAATCTTGAAAAGATTTGTGATAATAACATAATGACAAATCTAACAATAAAGTTGAAAAAAATTAAGGAAAATTTAAAAAGGGGTCTTACCTAAAATACAATTAAATTCAAAGGGGATGGAAAGAGACGGGTAAAGAAGATAATGATCAGATTGGGCATGAGGAAGAAGATAGAGAGAAGTAAAAGAGGCCCACTGAAAGAAGAAACAGTGAGAAAGTACAGAAGAGAGTGAAGAAGCGTGATGTGATGATGGTATGAATCTTCAAAGAGCAATCCATTCAATAATGGAGGCGCCTTAGGACACGTGGGGCCTTATTGACTCGTTGGACAATTCTTTTACATAAGTGGTTAGTTGGAGAAGTAGTGAAAAAAAGAAGTTGGAGAAACAAAAAGAGAAGCTCTTTTGAGAGTTGAAGGGGTAGGATGGATAAGCAAAAATAATTTTAGGATGAAAATCTAGTATAGGATAATTTGTTATTTGCCAAAGAATGAAATAGTAATCCCATGATAAGTTATTCCGGGATAAAGCAGTAAAATTGACAATCCTAGGATTACTACAACATATCAAAAAGTCAATAAGAAATAATACCAGGATAACTAACCTCATCATACTAATTCTAGTATAAATAGACTGTTTGGCTAAGATTTTGGCCCAAAAAAGAAATTGGGCCAAAAGTGCTTCTTTTTTTTTTTTATAAAAAAAATTTAAGGTATTTGGCCAAGCTTTTAAATTATTTTTTTTACTTTTGAGTAGAAGCGGAAACCATTTTTTGAATAGCAGAAAAAAATAATTTATTCCCAAAAGCACTTTCTTTAAAAGTATTTTAAAAAATATTCTTAAAAGCACTTTTTAAAATCCGAGTCTAACTAATTATAGCTCAAAAGTGCTTTTTTAAATTAATTAACCGAACCTCACGAGCTTTAACTCGGGCTTCCTCTGGGTCCGTCTCAAAGACGAAGTCCATCTGACCCAATTCCTCGTACTGCTCTCGAGGAATGGCAGGAAACTCAGAGGCATGAGAAGTAGAGGGTCGTTCAAGAAGTTTGGCATTCTCGCCCTCCACAGCAGAAATCCGCTCAAGTAGCTCGGAGTTCTCTTTCTCCAATTCGCCAATCCTCTCCTCGAGCCTGGCCTCCTTAGCTTCAGCCGTCGACTAGACGTTGTCCCGTTCAGCGCGAAGAGTTCTGTTCTCTAAATCTAAAAAATAGCCTATTCTCGAGTCTCCATTCGGAAGGAATCCGCCTCCTCGAGTAGCTGTAGTTTTTCGGCGACCTCTCCCCTGAGCACGTTCATTTCGAACTGACACCCATCCAACTGACTTTGCAGTTGATCAACCTGGCTCTGAAGGTCGCGGCACTGGCCTCCACGCCCTTGCTCGGCTTGAGTTCCTCCTCATTTCTCTTCAATGCCCCCTTGAGAGAATCGCTCCACAGACGCGAGCAATTCTTCACCTCTTTTTCTCAGCTCCTCCCTAAGGGCAGACACATCGCCCTCGTCACGAAGCCGCTTCTCGGCCGCCTTATACGGCCCTCGTTGCTCCTCATACTTTGATCGTAATTTTTGATAAATCTCCTTTCGCCTTTTCTCTCTCCGCACACTTTGAAGTTCCAATATAACAGCCTGCACGATAAAAAAGGGTAAACAAGATAAAACTCAAAAGCAAATCAAAGAGAGAAAAAGAATAAGGAAATGGTTTACCCTGAGAGCAAGGCCAGCGGTGCTCTTAGAAAGGATACTATCACTTAGCTCCCCAAGAATCTTGTGCTGGGTATTAGTGTAGAAGGGGCCAAAGTGTGGATCACGTCCTTAGTGTTCTTGAGTAAATCGTGACTCACCGGGATCGTGATGGTCCTCGATCCCCCCTCTACTCTAACCTCAATCTGAGTCGTCCCGCTATAGATCATCTCAAGATCTTCAGGATTGAGGTCGGAGTCAGATTCGCTGTGAACAGACTCCACCCACTCATCGTCCTGTTCGCCGGGCATCTAGTCTTTCCCTTTGTCAGTATAGAATCTTCTTGAACTGGCCTAGAAGACGAGGCCTCCCCAGACCTGGGATGAGTATGAGCGTCATCAGCTACATTCTCAACTGCTTCATCCAATTCAGGTCGAGGGGAAGCAGCGACGTCAAGTTCAGCCAAGCTAGGTGTCACGATTCAAACCGGAGGGCCACGACTAGCTCCTGGTGACTACTCAACCGAGCGTCATGTACCTTATCCTTGTTTACTATCATACTTGTCACGGGCCATTATAGGCCATATCTATGTGTGTGTGTGTGTGTGTGTGTGTATAAAAGTAATGACATTAGAATTTAACTCGGATAACTAATTCAAAAAGGATTTATGTAGATACATGGGGGCCGAGAAGGCCGTCATGATAGACCGACATGTCATAACTAAAACTATACACAAGATATTGTCTGCAAAGCCTCTATGGAAACATAAATATAGTATATAAGTCGGGACAGGGCCCCCGACGTTCCCATAAACCAAAATATCATATACAAAACCCTAACTCAGCAATACTCCAGGAAGAAATGGATCTCACCAACCAAAAGTTGATATCTGGAGGCAGCCTACAGTGGAGGATCCTCACCTCGTCTATCTACAAACAATAAGACACTATTAGGGGTGTTCAAAACCGAACAGAAACCGAAGCTTAATGGCTTATTGGTATCGGATTAACGATTTAACGGACGGGGAACAGATTAAAATTTTTTCATTAACGGCTTATTAGTTTGGGGGCGGATTATTTAATTTTCTTAACGGATAATCCGTTAACCCGTTAAGAATATATATGTATATATAATTTATTGTTATCCATAAATATATTTAATATCAAAAACCCTTCCACTTCATTTTTGCACTCTTCCAGTACTCTATCTCTTAGTTCTAACGCCTAATTCCTAAATAATCAGAATTATGAAAAATATGTAACATAATTCAAATGAATGACATAAGAAAGTAGAACTTATGTTTTTGTTGTCATCTTCATATTACCGTTTTAGGCTGCTCAATGTTGCCATTAAGGAGCTGCTAGATTTAGAATTTTCTGTATCATTTACCAAAATAAATCTTGAGAAAATAAAGTTGATAAGTCGCATTGTTTAGCTCAAATCTGGAGAAAGTCAATTTGTCTTGAAGCATTCGAACGGTTTAGAGATTAATTTGGATGACATGCATTTCTTTCGCCGTTAGTGCAGTAGTGCTACCACTTGTGGAATATAGATTGAATTAGGTCGATAAACCGCCCGATAACCGTCCGATAAGAGTAAACCGATACCAATCCGCCCGATATCTTATCGGGTGGCTAGCGGATTAATACGTTTAAAAGCCGATAACCGATAAGCCAAACCGTTAAGAGTAAATAACCGCCCAATCCGCCAGATAAGCAGCCCTAGACACTATCACTAAGAGGGATAAGAATCAGTCATGTAACTTATGAGCCCCCGATGAGGGCCATAACATGCATAATAAGTTTTATATATATATATATATATATATATATATATATATATATATACACACACACACACATCATTATATGATGTTAACTGCGCAATTGATTAGAGGTAACTACCCGACTGGCCGTAGCACAATGGTAAATGCATGACTGCCCGATCGGCCGTAACACGGTGGTAAATGCATGACTACCCGATCAGCCGTAGAACGATGCTAAATACATGACTGCCCGACCGGCCATAGCTCAGTGGTAAATGAAGATGCATAACTGTCCAACCGGCTGTAGCTCGATAGTACATGAAAATGCATGACTGCCCAACCGGCCGTAACTCGGTGGTATACGAAGATGCATGACTGCTCAACCGGCCGTAGCTCGGTGGTAAATGAAGATGCATATAACACTATATTATGAATATTAACATCTTTATTGTATGCCTCAATAGAGACTTAGGAACATACTTAGACATGCTTTGAGTTACATTTTACATGAATGAATAACGTAGGCATCTTTATCTACTAAGAGTAGAATTATTTATGGAATAACATTATGTTTACGTTTCATTAATTGGGTCATCCCAAAAGAAGGGATTAGCCTTAACATACCTCGTTAAGCTTTGTAGCAACCCTATTCCGCAGCTTGATTAGTGTGTTGACCTTATATAATCTGGAACCGGCCCGCTCTACCCCGAGCTTATAGGAATCAACAAACACTAGAAATATCTTTGGTGTTCTTAAGATGAATTTAGGAAGTAAAGTTGCTACACAATTATGGAAATATACCTGCTGCCAATGCCTGATTCCCCCAAAGAATTGCTCCCAACATGATCAATATTGTTGCCACCAACGATGGAATTATTTTCAATTGAATTGTTTCCACAATGGGAGTATATTGTTGCCTCGTATTATCTAAGTAAGTTGATGTCTTTCATGTAATTTTATTGCCTATATTATCGATATATGATGCTTTCATGTGTAGATTATTTAGATAAAGACACATGGGTATATACTTACACTAGTCACCTACTAAAATTAGACACCCATTCCATAAATTCACCTAATTTGTACACGTACCCACCCCTTTATTCTATCTAATCTTTATCTGGTTCTACTACTAGAAATATTTATCCTTTACTAATAATAACAAAGGTCATCCCCCTTGTGGGACCTACAAGGACATGTTGTCTTCTTAACATTATCCAAACACTTTAACTAATTCTTCATATAATTAATTAAACACATGATTAATTTCTAAATCTCATTTCACTTAAATACTAATCACTTTTAATACTAGAATATACTTTACTGTCATTGTCATGCGGTATATTGTATAACACTAATCCATAAATACAGGGTATTATAGCTTGGACCGTATTTTATCCCAAAATATCAAACTTCAACGAAACTCATTTACCCTCTGACCTTCACGACACATACTTATCACTTGTTATAAATAGCACAAATACTTATAACCTCAATAATAGTCTTGTCCTTGAACCTATGTCAATTAACTTACAAAAAATCCAATGTACAAAAGTATCGGATGTAACACTAGGCACCTCTGAGGCCGCCTTTATATCTCCCTCCGCTAGCATCACCACGGTGCCTTGACCCACAGCCTCAGGAAAGGTTCATGATAGATTGATCGCCAGCGGTATGCCGTCTCCCCTATCTACGGTCTTTCGCTTCCTGGGCCTCAGGTCCTCATCGTACGCAGAAGCTTCCTTGTCCTCAATACAGGGAGGAGCCAAGGGAAGAGCGGGCATAGAAGCTGGACTAGGGGCAGGAGTAGAGGAAGCAACAACTCTTCTCCTCCTAAAGGAAGGCGTCGGCGCCACGTTCCTTCTTATGGCCTCCTTAACAAAACCTAGAGGAAGTGTAAAAAGGATGAGCACGATAAAGTAGGCGAGTACAAATACAATACTGTCCAACGGAGGACATTACCTTTAGGGGGAGGGCCAGTTTGAACTTCTGCCAAAAACTCGACCAATCACGAATCTCCGTAGTACAAGGAAGGACTTGTCTAACCCAGTCAGCGAGATGCACCACCAACTGAAGAGGTCGAGCAGTAGCTATAAAAAGAGAAGAGTTAATTCACAAACTCGGAGTATACGACTGCATTGAAAAGTAAAAGTAAACACGAATACTTACGAGTGCGGTTCCAAGGAAATCTCTGACATTGGTAAGGACAACCTCGGTCTTGACAAAGAAGTTGAGCCAAAATTGCCGACTATCTTTGTCGTCCATCCTAACTACCAGGAATTTTCCTCCACGATGTCGAAGGTTCAACATCGTTCCCCGGTAGAAGCTGGGTGCAAATAGGTGCACTAAGTGTTGTACAGTGATCTCGACACCAGCCAGCTCGGCAAACTTCAACATCATCTTGATCACCTTATACACGAAGGGAGTGAGATGAGCATGGAAAACTCAATAAAAGCGACAAAGTTCATCCACCGGAGGGGGAAGAGGGAACGGATAACCAATGGTGAAAGGGTAAGCGAAGAGGGTACATTACCCGAGACGGTGAGTATGCACCTCATCCTCATTAGTAGGTAAAAGCTACACTTGATCAGGAAGGCCGTACTTGGCCTTGAACTCCACCAAACCTTTAGCCGTCAAAGAAGACCAGAAAACTTCAACCACCGCCTCCGGCGGCCGGTAGAAATCCAACTTTGCGCCGGGATTGCAGGAATAGTCTCCTCCACTAAAAGGAGAACCTCCACTTCAGCAGCAGAGATGGTGTCTCCTCCATGAATAAGGGCCACAACAGCCAATAGAGCAGGTTGATTCTCCTCATTAACACCAGAAGTTAAATTTGACATGATTATGAAATTTGAAGAGTGTTAGAAGAAAATGGTTGAGAAAATGGGAAGCAAAGTTGTAAGATGATGAGAAAAAGAAGAGAATTCAACAAAAGCAAATGCAAGTCTAAGCAACAACAATGACGGTAAAAAATTTGGATACTAATGATCATCCCCTTTTTATAAAGGAGGAATCTCGAAATTGCAGCGGGTCACCATAATAGCAGCCGAAATCGAAACGGCAGAACCAATGAAAAGGCTGCGCATGTACAGACGTGACGTATCAGGAGCAGGACATCATGACGAATGACGTCATGACGTCACATCCCTTCAATGATAGGCTTGTTCTAGAAGTTACCCCAGAAGATTAAGGGTTTGAAATATATGGATCTCAAAGCACCACGTCATCTGCCCCTTCCAATGACCACGACCATTGTTATCCGCTCATCGAACCCTCTCACGAGGACGACCTCGATAAGTGGAGGGACTAATTGTATTTATGTCATATGTTGATCAGGTCAACGGAGATAAATCCTCTAAAGGCTGCCATGTGTCGAAGATACGACATGTCAATCCGATTTCAAATGGTCGACGTCACATGAAGATGGCAGGTCATCGTCGAGGTTGAGGTAGCACGATAAAAGACGAGGATGAGGACGAGGACGCAATAACAGTTAGTTTTGGGATTTGGATTTCCTAGAGAATATACTAGCGAATATTCCTTTCTGTTGTACTATCTAGGGTTTTTTGGCCCATGTACCGTTATAAATAGGAAGAGATGTAGTATTAGAAAGGGGGATCGAACACTTCTGTAAAGAACAATATTGACATTCTCTGAAGATTCTCTCTCTTTATCACATACATACGAAGGTTGCCTCTACACCTCTTTGTCTATCTTTTCTCCGATCCAAGAAGAATCGGAATATTCAAAGGCTTATATTATCTATCATAGTCAGAGAAATCAGTGAAAAATCTCACCCTTGTCGGGTGAACCTTGTTCCATTATTTACTTAAATGCCATTGTTATTTATTGCTTTCTTTCACATTCTTAAATCATTTATTGCTCCATTATTACTCCAAGATATTGCTATCTAACAATACACTCGTGGTATTCTTCACAAATGCACAACATTTATCATTTGGATATTAATATTGACTTAGATTAACCCTTTTCTCTAAAATCTAATTGTATAAAAACCTAGATCTAAATTTGGGTACACAGCAGAGGCAATTTCTGATGTGTGGATTATGGAGTTGAAGTATCATGGACAAACATGTTCACTATCAAATATCTTCAAGATACATACCTTTTTATCCATACATTTCGTCATTCTCTATACATTTTTGCCTCTCAAATAAGGGCGAATATTTACTTCTTCTTCCCCCAATTGTCATGGTATACAATTCTAAGGATGGTTCCACCAGACAATCAGAGGTCACTGGATTTGAGAAACATTTTCGTGCAAAAGTTTATGACGAGAGCCTTGTTGATCCCCATTTAATAGCAGACTCGGGACAGCATAACCATTAGAACAGACAATCATGTAGTAGCTGATAACCTGTAAGAGTTTTACTTTATCCCATCTTTTTTGCTCTTTTTGCAGTTTCTTTTGTTTGTCAAATATAGAACAAGACACTGCATATGTATGAATCCATACATCACATTTGCTTGTATATCTTGGTGTTCTTGTAAGCATTTCTCCTTTTTATTCTATCACTATTTCTTGAAGCAAAAGTTATTAGGTGGTGGTATATTGTATTTTAATATCCAAGCTAGAAAGATATAGATAATATTTATTGTCTTGAACAGTGTTTCAAAAGGCATGTTGTTCCGCTAGACGGGTTGGGCATGAAACGATTGCTGGCAAATGCGACTTTGCTCCAACACCAACTACTTAGCCTTTGCCAAGGCTACCGTTTAGGTTTTTGGGCACCTTGTAGGGTAGCTTGATAGAGCTGGAAAAGGAATTAGTGCTACACTCTGGAATAATATCATATTTTCATCTTTTTCCTTGCATCTTTTATTTATTTAACTTTTTCTTTTGGTCTATTCTGCCTGCGGTGGTGGTAGTGTTGGGGAATTTGGAAGATGAGAATTGTTTTAAATTATTGAGAGCAATGTAAGAAGTATTAAGAGATTTTTATTTTAAAGAAATACTCAATCTCATTTGATGTGACGGTGTTTGACTAATCTTGGAGTTTAACAATATTGGCTCTACTATATTGCAGCGGCAGTAGTAGTTTGAAACTATGAAAGTTTTTAATTAGTTATATTATTATTGGTAGAATGGTGTCAAACTTTTTAGTATTAGTGTTAGTGGTAAAAGGAAAATAAGTTGGAGAATGATGCTATATTTATTAATTGTGCAGAAGAAGGAAGAAAAGCTCAGAAAATTTCGTAAGGAAAGATTCTGGGATCAAGGCATATTTATAGCCATTTTCTAGCACTGTTTCTGAAAAGGTTGCAACCTTTCAGAAACAACCATGGCTATTGGAACAGGAGGGAACAATTCCCGTTTAAAATATTCTGGGAAATTAATTTAAAATAATCCGGAAAAAAATGGACCGAGTCGCATAGCGGGTCCTAGGTTACTTCGGGTTGACTTTTCATTAATTAATTAATTAAATAATTAAAAAAATTGTCCAAAAAGATTAATCAATCAATCTTTGACCAAATCCAAATCCAAATCTGAATCTGAAACCGAAACCGAAGCCGAAGCCGAAGCCGAAGCCGAAGCCGAAGCCGAGCCGAGTGAGCAACGACGAAGACGACGCGAGGCTTACTTTCTTTCCAACCCATTTAACACCAAGAGAAGTGTTTTCTCAATATAAGCACATTCACTTTTCTTTCCACCACCAATGAGGGACACTTGCTCTTTTCAAAGCAAAAGGGTGCTCACTTTTCCTCCACTTTCTTCCCTCCATTTTCCATTCACCAATCTTTTAATCCCAACAATCCCCCACATGAATGGGGAATGGCTATAAGACAAAAGAATGCATGGGTGAGTGTGTGATTTACATGCAACGATTAATTGCATCTAGATAAGTAGGTTTTCCTTTGAACTTTCCGTAGTGAACTTATATCGGATATACTCGGTCAATCGGTAGATTTGATATTTTTGAATCGTTGAGCTTTGTTGTATGCCTAGACAATATAAGTCACACAATCAACCCTTAACCATCTATGGTTCTCACAGTTGTGTTCGTTTTAGCCATGAACACCGCCTGATTTCATGAGTGCTTAGAGAATGGACCTATACTTTCATTCCCCTTGAAGCGACTTACACTTCACACTCACATAGGTGATTTCTAGACGTATAATCCTATAGACACACTATCTGGTTATTTCCTGCCAGACTTAGCAAATCATTAAAAATCTTTAAGCTTTATTGACTCATCAAAAAGCCTTAATGCTTTACCCTGATTTCTGAATATTGTCTTCATCACGAGAATGGATTGGGTTATTTGACAATGTTGAACCGTCAATCATAACTTTGTTTTATCTCTTTGAACCTAGCTCTTGGGATCTCCAGTCTGCTAAGTATAGTTACTGCCATGATGACTTGTCCTAGGCCTTAATCCCATTCCCTTCGATGATATTTCAACTACCTCTCTAGATAGGCCTTTTGCAAGTGAACTGACACGTTATCTCTTGACTTTACGTCATCAATCGTGATAACACCACTAGAGAGTAGTTGTCTAATGGTATTGTATCTCCGTCGTATGTGACGAGATTTTTCGTTATAAATAACGCTCCCTGCCTGCCTATTGCCGCTTGAATATCACTGTGATGACCCAAAGGGTCATCTTATATATTAGAACTCGATTCCATATTCCAAGGTCTTCAAAACCTCATTTTATTCCTCCACGATATGCGTGCGCAGTCCAGACGTGTATCCGGAAAGATTGTATGTGAAAAATTGAAGAAATAATAAATTTTGGCCTAGAAAGTTAATTTTTATTAACTTCGGTCAACATTTTGGGTAAACGGACCCGGACCCGTATTTTGACAATCCCGGTGGGTCCGTAGTAAAATATGGGACCTGGGCGTATGTCCGGAATCGAATTCCGAGGTGCCTAGCCCGAGAAATAAATTTTTGATGAAAATTGTAAAACTGGAATTATAAAGGTTTTAAAAATTTGGTTAATAATTGATCTTGTTGATACCGGGTCCGTATTGTGGTTCCGGAGCCCGGTACAGGTCCGTTATGATATTTATGCCTTATCTGAGAAATTTGGTGAGAAACGGGACTGATTTGACGTGATTTAGACCTTTGGTTGAGAAAATAAAAGTTTTGAACTTTCTTGAAAATTTCATATAATTTGGTGCTAAATTCGTAGTTCTAGATGTTATTTTGGCGATTTGATCGCGCAAGCAAGTTCGTATGATGTTTTAAGACTTGTGTGCATGTGTTGGTTTGGAGCCCCGAGGGCTCGGGTGAGCTTCGGATAGGCTACGGGATGATTTGCACTTAGAAAATCTGACGTGTTTGCTGCTTCTGGTATGCTGATATTTTGTGCTTCGCGTTCGCGAAGCAGAGGGATTTCTTCTACGCGAACGCGAGGCTTCGGTCGCGAACGCGGAGCACTGGGGGGTTAGCTCTTTGCGAACGCGACCGGCCTTACGCGAACGCGTAGTGTATTGGAGGTGGGCGGGGGAATGTCATGAGTTGTTCTTCGCGAACGCGGTCCTAGGCCCGCGAACGTGATGGTCAGGGGGGACAGACCATCGCGAACCCGAGCAGCTCTTCGTGAACGCGAAGGCCATTTTGACCGTAGTGCATCGCGAACACGACAGGTCTCTTGCGAACGCGATGAAGACCTGTCCAGTGATTTTAAAACAGAACCAAAATCAGGATTTGTTCAAAATTTCACATCTTCTTCACTAGAACTCGACCTAGGGCGATTTTTGAAGAGGGATTTCAACACCAAATCATAGGTTTGTATTCTTTAACTCACTTCCTTCAATTTCCATCAACATCCATTGGATTTCTAGCCCTAAACCTTGTTCTTTCATGGTAGAATTAGGGATTCTGGGAAAAATTGGGGATTTTGCGAATTTGGGAATTTAGACTTCGATCTGGGATCGGATTCTAAAACTAATTACATATTTGGGCTCGGGGGTGAATGGGTGAATGGGTTTTGGTCCGAACCTCGAATACTGACCAAGCGGGTCCGGGGTCGGTTTTTGACTTTTTGGGAAGAATGTTAGGATACTTATAATTATGCATTGGAATTGATCTCTTTAGTGATAATTGATGTTATTAGGTTGATTATGACTAGATACGAGTGGATTGGAGGTGGAATCTAGAGGAAAAGTGGTATTTGAGCTTTGAGTTGGCCGTTGGATCGAGGTAAGTGTTGTGTCTAACTTCGACTTGAGGGATTAGGGATCTCCGACTTAATTGCTATGTGAAAATCCATGTGCGTGGCGTATAGGTGAGGTGACGAGTACCTATGCGCCGCCAAATTATCTGTTTAGCCTGTTCCCTTTCCCGTTCCTAATATATTGTTTTCCGGTCTTAACTGCTACATGCTTATTGGTGCTTCCATGTTTAATTGCTTCTTGTTAGATGTTTTTTTCTTTATTGAAGGTATTAATTGTTCCGTAGTTCATTGTATCACATTATTGGTTTAAGTTGGTTTATCGATGTTTCATGGTACATTTTGGTTGGTCTCGCTATGTAGTATTAATTGATGAAGTTTCATAATTGTATAGATTTCTGTTTGGTTTGGTTTGAGGCATAAATGTTGTGGAGGGTTTTGAGCTAAATTGTGAAATACTTGTTCTTATTGTGTGATTGGTACTAATATGGTGGGATCGGGTTGCACGCCGCAACAGGAGGAATAAGGGTGGTATATTGAGGAGGAATAAGGGTGAAATGTGATTGTCTGGTGGGATCGGGTTGCGCGCCGCAACAGGAGTAATAAGGGTGGACAGGTGCGATCGGGTTGCACGCCACAATAGGAGGAACATGGGTGATATATTGAGGAGCAATAAGTGTGGACTGGTGGGATCGGGTTGCACGCCGCTACAGGAGTAATAAAGATGAATGTTCACATTGTTACTAATTATATGGTGGGATCGGATGCGCGCCACATCTTTTTGTTGTTTATGTATTCTTCTTCTGCTGTGATTTCATTCTGTAGCATTGTAACTCTCTTAAGGATTGGTTATAGCTGAGTATTGGCAAGATAATTGAGTTCCATATTTATTTACTGCAAGTTACTGTTCCATTTCGTTCCGTACTTCCTTTTTGCTTTATTATATACTGTATGCAGGTTATATTGTAGATGCCCCACCGTAGCCTCGTCACTACCTCGTCGAGGTTAGGCTCGGCACTTACCAATACATGGGGTCGGTTGTACTGATACTACACTTTGCACTTTCTGTGCAGATTTTGGAACTGGTTGTGGCTGATTGAGAGGTCGGTTACATGCATTCATCTAGGAGACCCAAGGTAGTCCTGCAGGCATCCGCAGGCCCTGGCGTCCCCTCCTATGTTTCTATTTTCCTGTTTTCTTATCTTCCGAGACAGATGTACTTTCTTTCAGACCAGTATTTGTAGTAATTCGTAGTACGTTCGTGGATTGTGACACCAGTTTCTCGGTGGTAACAGTTTCGATATTGTTAATAGAATGTAGATAACCGGTTAATTATGTACTTCCGCATTTATTTCAGTTTGACTTAGTTTTTGTTAAATTTTAACTTATAAAATGTAAAGGAATAAGGTGAATAGAACTCTAACGTTGGCTTGCCTAGCGAGTGCAATGTTAGGCGCCATCACTATCCCGACGGTGGGAAATCCAGGTTGTGACAATCACAATGAATACATATAGGTGCCAAATGTTTGGGCCGAAATGGAATATCTTCCAAGAAATTCCGGAGCCATTCAACTTCTTCACCGGCCTTATCTAAAGCTATGAATTCATATTCAGTTGTAGAACGGGAGATGCACATTTGTTTAGATGATTTCCAAGACACTGCTCCACTCCCAATTGTGAAAATATATCCACTTGTGGATTTAACTTCAGAACATCCGGTAATCCAATTTGCATCACTATATCCCTCGATCACGGAGGGATATTTGTTATAATGCAGAGCATAATCTTAGGTATGTTTCAGATACCCCAAAACTCGTTTCATTGCCATCCAATATATTTGATTGGGATTACTTGTAAACCGACTGAGTTTGCTAATAGCACATGCTATATCTGGTCGCGTACAATTCATGATATACATCAAACTTTCCAACACTCTTGCATAGTCCAGTTGTGAGTCACTTTCACCTTCATTCTTTTGAAATGCATAACTCAAGTCAATTAGAGTCTTGGCAATCTTGAAATCCAAATACTTGAACTTGTCAAGTACTTTTTCAATGGAGTGAGACTGTGATAATATTAGACCTTGTGGAGTCTTGTAAATTCTGATTCCTAAGATCACATCAGCAACTCCTAAGTCCTTCATGTCAAATTTTCTAGCTAACATATGCTTAGTAGCATTTATATCTGCCATATTTTTGCTCATTATCAACATGTTATCAACATATAAACAAATAATGGCTTCATGACCTGGAGTGTTTTTTTATGTAAACACATTTGTCACACTCGTTGATTTTAAACCCACTTGCCAATATTGTTTGGTCAAATTTGGCATGCCATTGTTTGGGTGATTGTTTAAGTCCATAAAGTGACTTAAAAAGTTTACATATTTTCTTTTCTTTACTCGGAACCACAAAATCCTCAGGTTGTTCCATGTAAATTTCTTCCTCCAATTCTCCATTTAAGAAAGCTGTTTTAACATCCAATTGATGGATTTCAAGACCATACGCGGCCGCCAGTGCCACTAACACTCTAATAGATGTTATTCCTGTTACTGGCGAGTAAGTGTCAAAGTAATCTAGGCCTTCCTTTTTTCTGTCATCTTTGACAACAAGTCTTACCTTATGTTTCTCAATAGTGCCATCGGCTTTCATTTTCCTCTTAAAGACCCATTTCAAACCTAAAAGCTTATTTCTTGGAGGAAGATCAAACAATTCCCATATATGGTTATCCAAAATTGATTGAATCTCACTATTGACTGCGTTTTTTCAAAATGCTGAATCATAAGATGACATAGCTGCTTTGAAAGTTTGAGGCTCATTTTCAAGCAAGAATGTCACAAAATCTGGTCCAAACAAACTAGATGTTCTTTGACGTTTTCTACGCCTAGGATCTTCTTCACTTGGAGTATTGTCCTTTGGTTCTTCTTGTGGTTATTTAGGTCTTTCACTTAACGACTCACATTAAGTCTTATACAGATAGATAGTTTCAAAGAATTCAACATTATCTGATTCAATTGTCGTAATAACATGAATTTTGGGATTATCAGGTTTATGAACCAAAAACCGACATGCTTTACTGGTTGTAGCATATCCAATGAAAACACAATCCACAGTTTTTGGTCCGATTTTTACCCTTTTGGGTAAAGGTACTTGTACCTTTGCTAAACACCCCCACATTTAAAATATTTCAAGTTGGGTTTTCTTCATTTTCATTTTTTCATATGGAATAGATTGCTTTTTGCTGTGGGGTACCCTGTTGCGTATTCGATTAGCTGTAAGGATAGCTTCCCCCCCACAAACTCTGCAGTAATCCGGAACTTATTAGTAAAGAATTCATCATTTTATTTAATGTCCAGTTTTTTCTTTCCGCAATTCCATTGGATTGAGGTGTGTAGGGGGCAGTAGTTTGATGGATAATTTCATATTCCGAATATATTGCTGCAAATGGAGATTCATATTCTCCACCCCTATCACTTCTAATCATTTTGATCTTTTTATTCAATTGATTCCCACTTCATTCTTATATTGCTTAAATGCTTCAATTGCTTCATCCTTACTATTAGGCAAATATAACAATATCGAGTACAATCGTCAATAAAAGTTATAAAATACTTTTTCCCACCTCGAGATGGTGCTGACTTTATATCACAAATGTCAGTATGAATTAAGTCTAAAGGATTTGAATTTCTTTCAACAGACTTATAAGGATGTTTTAAATACTTAGATTCAACACATATTTGATATTTTGATTTATTACACTCGAATTTAGGCAATACTCCTAAATTAATTAACTTTCGCAAGGTTTTGTAATTGACATGTCCTAAACGAATATGCCATAAATCATTTTACTCCAATAAATAAGAAGAAACTGAAATTTTATTAATACTGTCAACAACCATTACATTGAGTTTGAAAAGGCCCTATGTGAGGTAGCCCTTTCCAACATACATTTCATTCTTGCTTACAACAACTTTTTCAGATACAAATACACATTTGAATCCATTCTTAACAAGTAAAGAAGTTGAAACTAAATTTTTCCTAATAGTAGGAACATGAAGAACGTTGTTGAGCGTTAACACCTTTTCGGAAGTCATCTTCAGGAATATCTACCCATAACCCTCAATCTTGGCTGTTGCAGTATTTCCCATGGAAAGCTCTTCTTCGGGACCAGCAGTGGAGTAAGTCGCAAATGCTTCTTTGACAGCACAAACATGTCGAGTGGCTCTAGAGTCAATCCACCACATCTTCGAATTTCCAACTAGGTTGCATTCCGAAAGCATTTCACACAAATCATCAATGTAATCATTCTTCTCCACTATATTGGCTTGTCCCTTTTTCTTATCCTTTTTCGGGAGACGACAATCAGTGACTCTGTGACCAGCTTTTTCGCAATTGTAGCAGTTGCCCTTGAATTTTTTGTTGTTCTGCTCCTTAGTCTGTCCAGAAGACCTCTTCCTCTTCTTACTTTTTTGAGCAGTCTCCTCAACGATATTAGCTCCTATAATCGTTGAATTTCCACGAGACTTCTTCTCGGCTTTTTGTTGTCTTCCTCAATCTTGAGATGGATTAGAAGATCTTCCAACTTCATTTCTTTGCACTTGTGCTTTAGATAGTTTTTGAAATCTCTCCACGAAGGAGGCAATTTTTCAATCATTGCAGCCACTTGAAATGCTTCATTCAATACAATACCTTCAGCAATAAGGTCGTGAAAAATAAGTTAAAGCTCTTGAACTTGGGTTCCAACGGTTTTGCGGTCTATCATTTTATAGTCTAGAAACTTGGCAACCACAAACCTTTTGAAGCCTGCATCTTCAATCTTGTACTTCTTCTCAAGTGCGTCCCACAATTCTTTCGAAGTATTCATAGCACTGCAGACATTGTACAAGTCATCCTCCAAAGCACATAGGATGTAGCCTTTGCAAAGAAAGTCTGCCTGTTTCCACGCCTCAACAATCATAAACTTCTCATTGTCCGGCATGTCAGTGGCAGGCACTGGAGGGTCTTCACTGGTGAACTTCTGCATACCAAGTATGGTAAGCCAGAAAAACACCCTTTGCTGCCATCCTTTGAAGTTGGCTCCAGAAGATTTTCCCGGTTTCTCAGCCGGCGGCACAATAGTTCGACTTGACGAGGCTATCGTCGTTGCCACAACAATCGCAGAAGGATTTCAATTATCCATTGCGATTTCTCACTGTCAACAATAGAAGAGTTCAATTAATGGCAAAAAATAAAACAGTAAATAACAGTGTAATCAATGATAAACAGTACGTTTAATAAATAAAAACTAAAGTTTTCATATAATGTTTCACAGAAAACGATGAAGTTTTTATGTTCTTCAAATCGTTTCTGAATATAAATACTCCAAAGAAGTTTTTATATCTTCAAATCAGAAATAGAAAAATTCAGAAGGAGTAGAAAACCACACAAGTTATAATCTCCAAAAACATAAAACATATTACAATATAAAAAATAATTTCTTTAAGATTGTTAGTCAATCTGTATTACTATAATAAATAATGAAACAGTAAATTTTCTGAAACAGAAAACAGAAACAGAAAATTAGCAGCAACAAAATGTCGAAATAATGAAGCTGAATCTGAAATATAATTTCGGAATAAAATCGAGCTCACTGAATGCACAGTGTGTCCTTAAGGAAATTATTTCCCTCAAGTACCCGAGGTGCTGGAATATTATCCTTCCAGGATAGAACGATTTAACTCACCAGAGTGTTGGTACCAAACACGCCGGTGAAATAGCGAACCACTCGAAGGCTGTAAACCACACTGGAATTTTAATTGTGAAGAAGAAGGAGAAGAAGCTCAGAAAATTTCGTAAGGGCAGATTCTGGGATCGAGGCATATTTATAGTCATTTTATGACACTGTTTCTGAAAAGGTTTGACCGAAGCCGAAGCCGAGCGAGCGCCGACGCCGACGCCGGCGCGAAGCTTACTTTCTTTCCAACCCATTTAACACCAAGAGAAGTGCTTTCTCAATAAGCACATTCACTTTTCTTTCCACCACCAATGAGTGACACTTACTCTTTCCAAAGCAAAAGGATCTCACTTTCCCTCCACTTTCTTCCCTCCATTTCCCATTCACCAATCTTTTAATCCCAACAATAACTACTATTGTGGAGCGTCATAACTAATTGTCTGTGGTGTAGCTTTATTAATTATCGGGTACTGTTTATTTTTATTTTTGTTTTTATTTGCTTTTAGTTCCAATAGCAAATAACCTTTCTTACTTGCCTCCTCGACCTTTATTCCAATCCTGCAAGCAAAGTGATAGCAGTCGTAGCATCCACCGTAATGTGTGGAATAGGTTTAGACGTCAGTTAAGGACCTAAGGTGTATGTATTTGTTCAAATAATTGAGTAAAACATCCTCTCACAGAGGATAATGAAGTTTGTGCCTTTGCTTGAACTTGGTGGCTATTTTGTAGCGCTAGCCGCTATACTGTAATTTTCTAGTTTGGGGTCGGGGCATAGTTGTTGTATACTCTTTTCACCAATCACGTGAAAAATAGGCAAGAATTAAGATGCATTCTTAACTTGTTTCGTACTGTTGAATTTCAGCAAGGGGAAATCAAAATATTCATTTGTACTTGACTGCAGGGACTGAAGCAATGACGCCTGACATTTCTAATTTTTTTAAAATATGTTTTTTTATAAACATTAATGATCTTTCTTGATATACTGAAGTTGAACAATGTTCTGTTTTATTTTCCCCATCCCTACTGTTACATTTACTATCAAACTGATATTTCCTTTTGCTTACTAGATTTACAATAATATGGTATACACATGAATCCTAACTGGGGTTTGATAAGCTGCAAAAGTTTCCATCCATTTGTGCCTTATAAGGTTTTATATTTTGAATATTGTTACTCATTTTTTTGACTTACAATAAAGTGGTAGAGCGCCCTAATTTAAATTGCAACAAGAATCAACCATATAATTGTATAGGGTAAAATATGTTCACATTTTACGATCATGTGAGAAAGCGACACATGGAGCCGAAAACAGAAGACAGTCGGGTTCGAAGGCAACGACCTCATTTGTTACCAGAAAGAGTGATATTCATAAAGGAGAAATAAATGTTTCCCACCCGATAGCATTCAATGAAGAATATTCTATAGTATTAAGTGCACAGTCTGTTACAGAGACTGCCTACCGTTATACATTCTTCAATGGCCCTCATAATTGTCATTTAAGAGGGGCTTGATCCTAGGACCTTGTTCCCTAGGTGCAACTATAAATAGTGAGCTCTACCATCATTATAGGGGACGGATTTTCTAACAAGCATACACTACATTCTATCAAAAGTTTAATAACATTTTACTTTCTTGCTTATTCATATTGTTATTACTGCCCCCGTAAGCTCTACTCCCGGAACCAGGATTTTTGCTGTTTTATCTGGACTTCAGGGCCAAATCTTACATTTTCTATCTAATTTATTTATTATTTTAGGATCAAATCGATTTACTTGTCTATATCCCACACATAAATTCAACTGTACCGTTTTACGATTAAACATTTTAGCAGCAATCGTGGGGCATAGACAGTTGTGTAATTGAATTGATCCCTACATTTATTACTAACTTGTTTGATCCTTTGTTTTTAGCAAAAATCATCAAAAATGGCAGATGTGAGCACGTGATTTTTGCCCTAAGCAGTAATTCCCAAAATTTCAAACAAAAACAATTTTTTCTAGTATTTTTTGTGAATTCTGTGGCATTCTTTGGTAATTGTTGCATTTTTTTTATTTGTGCATTTCAATCCATATGAAAATACCAAAAATATGCATTGGCATTTAGGGATTTAATTTCACAGTTTAAGTATTAATTAGTTTTAGAATAAAATATAAAGAAAATTGCAAGAAAATAGTTCATTGCATTACTAATTATTGCATTTGTTTTTAAATAGAGTTACAAGTAATTTTAGGAGTTAAATAGTGTAATTAGGTCTTTGCTTTGTTTTAGCATTTTATAAAATCAGAAAAAAATAAATAAATGCAAAAAATACAAAAAAAATAATAAATACAAAAAAAAAAGAAAATACAAAATAAAAATAAATTGAATAAAGAGAAGGTGGTCTTATGCCCGAATTGGGCTAATTATTCTGGCCCAAAAGGAAAAAATTCCCCAACCCACGTACCAAACCCCAGGCCCAATACCCCATCCGGTCCAGTTCCCCCTCCCTTTGCAAAACGACGCCGTTTGGCGTCAATCAATCCTATCCGTCCATTCCCCATGATCCGACGGTCCAGGATCACCCAAGCCTTCTCAAATATAAGTGTAATAACACACGTTATAGATCAGAGACCAAACTGGTCTTCCTCGTACATCACCCCTACCACCGTCGCCCCACCGTGTCGCCGCCGTCCTCCGCCATCCGCCGCCGGCCGGAAATCGTCGCCACCGGCGGCGATGCTCCGATTAACCCCAAAATTACACCCCAGATTCCCCTTCTCCTCCTTTACCTGAACCCGCTGTCCTTTACCTTCAAATCTTACTGGAATTTGTCGAATATCCGTTCAAAATTTTCCGGCCATGTCGCCGGTTATGCCAAACGGACCCAAAGCTACACCATTGAATCCCCGTCCCCTCCTCTTCCCAAATCCCCAAATCCCATCCCTCAAATCCCAACCCAGCCTCTCGAATTTCAGATCACAAATCCGGTGAAAACCCTAACTCACCCAAACTGGCCTAAATTCGTACCATATGTCCCTCATCCCTCCCTCGTCATTAAGCCATACCTAGAAACCTTCGAATTGGCCCGGAACATTACAGATTTTAAATCTCAATTCCGGCAGAACCCTAGCTCAGAAATCTTGGGGATTTTTGACCGTAATTTCCCTAATCATGTGTGTTCTTTTGAAAACACACGATTAGGAATGTTACGTGTCAAGAATCCCGGTGGATTCAAACAACAAATGGCCAGTCGGAGTTCGTCCCATAGTCAGTCAAATGATCAGTAAGTTTGATCCTGTCTTTGACTATGTGTATATTTTCATCTTGTTCTTGTTTAGATTTAGTTTAATTTTGTTGGTTCAATTTAATCTTGTTCAGTGAAACCTTAGGTTTTAGTTTTAGTTTCTTTTCGTTCTGAATCTGCCCTGTTAAATGCTTAGTTTATGATTCATTAGTCATCTTGATCAATTCTGTTAGGATTTGTTGGTTGTAATTTTGTTCTTGTTTGAGTTAATCTGGTCAGCTAATCCCGTTTAGTCAATTGTCATTAGTAATGCCTTAAGTCAGTGTTTAGAATTGTAAGGTTTTTAGTTTAGGATGGTCTGGTTTAGCTCAGTAATTTCAGGAGGTTCAAAGGGTAATATAGGCATGAAAAAGGGTAGTTTCATTAAGATTGGTAATTGTTGAAGTAAAGTAAGGGTAGAATAGGAATTGTAATGGGCATAGAACCTTCTAGGATGGACTATAGTGTAGGTTCTAATAAACTTGAGGTAGTTACTTGTGTAACAAGTCAGAAAATAAAGGGTAAACACTGAAATTAGAATAGGGACTAAGGGGAAAAAGGAAAATCTGAAATTGGACCTTAAGTTCACCTATAAATAGGCATTCATTTGCCTTGAGTAGGAAGTTTTTTGGCAGTCCTCTAAACCCCTTCCAAAAGGCATAAAAACAGAGTTTCTAAAAGTCATAAAATTCCTTCAAAACAATACTAATCACAGCATTGAGATCAGAAATAAGTTGGTTGTCGAGTATACTGTTCTATATGTGGAAGTAGCTGCCAAGAGAGTCGTTAAGGTCTATTTGAATTGCTGTAAACTGAGTCTGGGTAATCGATTTGGTTTTGGACTGCATTGGTGCTTGAAATTGTTAATGTTTTGGTTCATTGCTGGAGTTTCAATCCTATTCCTGAATTGGCTGTGTTGATTGAGTTAATACTGGGTTTCAACTTCTTCCTGGGCTGCTGTTGCAAACTGTCACTACTACTGATCTTTTCCTTTTCTTATTTGCCCTTACCAGGTACACATTTGAATCTGCCCTGCTGTAACATTAAGCTTGAAATGGAATACAAATGTTCACCTGTTTGATCTTGAAGTGTGCTGTTTGGACTGTGGTGTATTGATAGTTAAATAGGTGTATTGAAGTGTTGAATCAATTTTGCAGTATGTGTGTAAATACTGGACTGTTAACTGGACTGTATAACTGGACCATTCGTATGGACTGTCTCGAACTGATATGGACTGTTATGTATTGATAGTTCAATAGTAGCTTAATTCCGATTTAGGTGTGATTGTGTAATTAGAACTGTGTGAGACTAACAGGCTTGAATTGATTGTTCAGTGATAGTGAGGTAAATGTTAATGTCCTGTTAATTAGATTTCGTTCTATAAAAGGGAAGCATGATTGTAAAAACGATTTAGGTCGTAAGCCTCTCCTGTACTTGATGAACTTCTTCTGTGATTAATAAGTTGTCCAGGAAGTTAATAGTCTTCAATTGATTCAAGTCTAGTTAGAAATTAAACTATTAGCATAAATTAAATCCAAAACAGATTATGAGTTGATATTAGCACAGAGGCAGAGTCCAGTATCGAGCATGCTGCTTCGTTTAGTCTTACTCTAATGGTTTAATTCAATTTCAAATACATTGGTTAATTAGTTCAATCTGCCTGGGTAATCAAGTTAATAAGTCACAATTGTCATGGAGAAATGTCGAGCTTGTTCTGCACAGGCTGAAGATAAAATAATCTGGGCCATGTTGAAGGCCCAAAACATGATTGTTCCCTTTAAAGTCATATCTGGGCCTGGATCCGTTTGGGGCCCAGTGTCAATTGACGTTTTCCTCACTCGTTTAGGCCTAAGTGCAGGCCAATCACCAAGCTGGCTGAGATTTCTTTTGTTGGGCCAAGTTTAGGCCCGAAAGAAAAATTGTTAAAAGGTCTTAGTAAGATGTTTTACTAACAATAATTAATCAGACTTTGTTAGGGACAAATTAAATAGAAACCCTAGTTTGCTTTAGGTTGGCTTTTAAATAATAAAGTGAGATGAGCCTCGCCAAATAGAACACACAAATTGCGGGGCCCTCAATAAATGTTTATACTAAAATATCTAGACTTCGGGATGGGTTGTTAGTGAATTCCACAGCCTTCCCCAAAGATAATAACGCACTAGTCTCTTTAGGCACACGATTTTAATAAAATTACCTTCCTAAATTTGGGTGCACATTTATGTGACCCAAATCCAAATCTCAACGAAGTTGAAATGTGTTAACACTCACGGGTGCACTGGTGCGACGTGGTTTGAGGCGCATTTTCACGACGTTGCAACTCTCTAAATGAATAAGAATAAAAGCGTTCAAAGTTAAAGGCACATAGATTAAAACATGTACTAAAATCAAACAAGTAAGCCAAATATGACAGTTGAGCGACCGTGCTAGAACCACGGAATCCGGGAATGCCTAACACCTTCTCCCGGGTTAACAGAATTCCTTACTCGGATTTCTGGTTCGCTGACTGTTAACAGAGTCATAATTTCCTCGGATCGGGATTCAACAGGTGACTTGGGACACCATTAATCTCCCAAGTGGCGACTCTGAATATTAATAATAAATCTCGTTCCGATTGTCACTTCAAGTTGGAAATAACTCCCTTTATTATACCCTTGCGGGTGTAGTAGATAAAAAGGAGGTGTGACAGCTCTGGCGACTCTGCTGGGGACAGAACCCAGAACTTTGGTTCAGGGTTCAGAATTCGAGCTTAGATATATTGTTGTATTTGGCTTTATCTGCTTTTCCTACATGTTTCATGCTAAATGTGCAAAATGTTGCTTTTTACCGCTTTGATATTATCTGAATTGTATATAAACTGTGCCGAAACCCTTCCCTTCTCACCTCCGGGGATGTGCTTACTGGTTGAGACTCCCTATTCTGTTAGTGTCAATACCCTGAAATAAGAAAGAGGCCGGACAAGTTACTAAGCCGGATGGCCTTTTGGTTCCCGGTACGTAGCCCCCTCCTCGACTCGAGTTGTCCGCTCGGGTACACAGTCTAGAACACTTACCCAGGTTTTGAACCTAGAAGAACTTGACTTCATGCCGGATCCCTAGTAGGAACGCTTATCTGCATCACGTGCATTTTGACTTAGGGGGCTCAACACAGGGGTTGGGTCCGTCTAGGACAGGTGTACCCGGAATAATGGACCATCCTGATGCATCCTACTTGTGCATTTATCTGTTTTGGACTCGCATGCTGACCGGCTTTGAATATCTGGGCAATATTGAAAAAAAAGAGAGAGAGAAAAAGAGAAATAGCAGTGTGGAGAATTAATTATTTATACTAGAAAAAAACCAATGGCCAAGTAGTGCCGAAATGCTGCCGGATTGTTGAGAAAATGAAAGAAAAAGAAGAAAAGTAGTTTGTTTTGTTTGCCAGTGGAAAAGAAAAACAAAAAGAGTTTTATTTTCAAATTAGTTCGTTTTATTTGCCACTAAAAAAGAAAATATAAAAGGAATCTTGCTTTCAGAAAAGTGAATTTGCCAACAAAAAAAAAAGAAGAAAAAAGTTTTATTTTCAAATTAGGGGTGTTTTCAAAAATAGTTAGATTTATTTGCCCGAACTACGCTGGTTTGATTCTCACCGGATGTGAGATACGTAGGCAACCCTCATCGGGTCCAACCTCCCCTTTTCAAAAATAGCCAAAAAATGCCAATTTTTTTTTTAATTTCGTCAGGAATAAATCGGGTGCCGCCATTCTTGTTTAAAATAAGCTGAATGTCCCCAAAGAGGGCGCCGGAAGGCCGTTTTCGCAAGAACAGCCACCCTGAGTCAATTTCAATGGCTAGCAGGCACAGCCTTAAAATCTTCTCCCCGAAGTGCTGAAAGGCCGTATCCGCAATACCAGCCGTTTGTTTTAAAATTGGAAATTTGAACAAAAATAGTGTCATTTTCTTTTCTTTTAGGTCAAAATAAGTGATTAAATCACCTTAATAAATGTGCAGGATGAGCACGATTCAAAATAAGGGGAATTTGCATATAGGTCCGCGGCGAGACCGAGCGATGTCCCGCGAGCACCAGGAAATGTTTTGCTTCTACTTTACATTTATTATGCAAGAACTACGCTCGGTCTGATTCACGCGGGGTCGTGATACGTAGGCAATCTCCATAGGATTCGACCATAACCAAAAGAAAAAGAAAAAGAAAAAAAAGAAAAAGAAAAAGGAAAAAGAAAAAGAGAGGAAAACCCACAAAAAAAAAAGAGCGGAAAAACAAAACTCAAGAAAGGAAGGAAATAGGAATGAGAGAAGACAAAGGCAAGAGTGAAAAACAAGAAGGAAAAAATAAGAAGAAGAGTTTACAATCGGAAATAAGGAAAAGCCGGGATGACGCATACGACCGATCAAAAGCTGTTACCAATGTGTTAGATGCCCTAACGCTAACGTGATGGTTTCATTTTGTTCCAATTAAAGAAAGGTGGTTGGTTTGTGGTTTGAAAGTGGTAACTCTTCTGTACAACACAAGGACAAAAGGCAATGGCAAACAACAAGAGAACTGAGTTGGTTGATACTGGTGCTCGACAACAGTTGGTGGAACAAGATAATGGGTTGGCTGAAGAGGTGCGGATGCTAAGACAACATATGACAGACATGTATCAAGCCTGGATGACTGGGAAGGCGCCACCTCCGCCACCACTAAATTTCCCGGACGCTACCCTTACCCAAACTCCCAACACAATACCAGATGATCCTCCATATTCTCCAGACACACCCGCTTATCACACTCGTCCCAACTACCCTAGTAGCTCCACCGCTCATCCCTCAGTTACTACTACCCAAAATTGCCCTCCTGTCATATCCCGAGATGAGCTCCATGATAGAAATGAAAAGGTTACAGGAAGAGAAGGACGAGATAGGACGCCCAGAAAGCTGAAAAGCATAGAACTGTCCTTAAGGGACAAGCGAAGAGTGGGAGGCCAGGGTAGCATGACTTGC